>NW_027206080.1:617500-1817500 GCF_024711535.1 Dipodomys merriami | reverse complement strand
TAACCCTCACCCTCACACTCACCTTAAACCTAATGTTAACCCTAACACTCAACCTCACCCTCACCCTAACCCTAACCCTAACAATAATCCTAACTCTAACGCTAAACCTAACCCTAACCCTAACTCTCACCCTAACCCTAACCCTCACCCTAATCCTAAACCTAACCCTAACCCTCACACTCACCCTAGCCCTCAACTTAAAACTCACGCTAAACCTAACCCTCACTCTCACCCTAACACTCATTCTAACCAGTACCCTCACCCTAACCCTAACCCTAAACCTAATCCTAACGTTCACACTAAACCTAACACTCAGCCTAAACCTAACCCTCACCCTCATCCTAAACCTATCCCTACCTCTAACCCTCACCCTCACCCTCAACCTCACCCTCACACTCACACTAGCCCTCACCCTAACACTCACTCTAACCCTCACCCTCACTCTTACCCTAACTCTCACCCTAACCCTAACCTTCACCCTAGACCTAACAATAAACCTAACCCTCACACGAAACCTAAACCTCACCCTAACACTAAACCTACACCTCAGACTAACCCTCACCATAACCCTAACCCTAATCCTCACCATATCCCTCACCCTGTCCCTAACACTCACCCTCACCCTATCCCTTACCCTAACCCAAACCCTAACCTTAAACCTCACCCTAAAATAATGGTAACCCTAACCCTCATCCTCACCCTAACCCTCACTCTAACCATAACCCTAATCCTAACCCTCACCCTAACCCTTAAACTAACCTTCAACCTAGCCCTCACTCTAACCCTAACCCTAACCGTAACCCTCATCCTAACGCTAAGCCTAATTCAAACCCAAACCCTCACCCTAAACTTCACCGTCATCCTACCAGTCCCCTAACCCTAACGCTCACCCACACCCTATCCCTCACCCTCACCAAAACACTCACCCTCACCGTAACACTCACACTAACACTTTTCCTCACCCTAACCATAACCCTAATACTCACACAAACCCTAACCCTTACCCTAAACCTAACCCTCTCCCACACCTTAACCCTCACTCACACCCGAACCATCACCCTCACACTAACACTCACCCTCACCCTAAACATCACCCTAACCCTAACACTCACCCTAACCCTAAACCTAACAGTCACCCTAACACATACCTTCACCCTAACCCTCACCCTCACCGTAACCCTAAACCTAACCCTTACCTAACCGAAACCCTCACCCTCAACCTAAACCTCACCCTAAACCTTAACCTCACCCTAACCCTAACCTTAAATCTAACCCTAAAGTTCACACTAAACCTAACCCTCAGCCTAAACCTAACACTCACCCTCATATTAAACCTAAACCTAACACTAACCCTCACACTCACCCTCAACCTCACCCTCACCCTCACTCTAACTCTAACCCTAAACCTCATGCTAACCCTAACCCTAAGCCTAATGCTAACCATAACCCTCACCATAATCCTTACCCTCAACCTAACCCTAAACCAAATCCTAACCCTAACCCTTACACTAACCCTAACCCTCACACTAAACCTAACCCTAACCTTCACCCATAACCTCAACCTCAACATAACCCTTAGCCTAATCCTAACCCTAACCATTATGGTAACCCTAACCCTCACCCTCACACTCAACCTAAACGTAACTCTAACCCAAACCCTCACCCTCACCCTCACCCTCACCATAACCCTAACCCTAACAATAACCCTAAACCTAACCCTAACACTAACCCTAACCCTCACACTAACCCTAACCCTAATCCTAACCCTCACCCTCACCCTAACCCTAACCCTATCCCTAACCCTAACCCTCACACTAGCCCTCACAATAACACTCACTCTAACCCTAACCCTCACTCTCACCCTAACCCTCACCCTAACCCTAACCCTCACCCTAACCCTAACCCTAAACCTAACCCTCACACTAAACCTAAACCTCACCCTAACCCTAAACCTACCCCTCAGCCTAACCCTCACCCTAACCCTAAGCCTAATCCTCACCATATCCCTCTCCCTATCCCTAACACTCACCATCACCCTAGCCCTCACCCTAACCCAAACCCTAACCTTAAACCTCACCCTAAAAGTAATGCTAACCCTAACCCTCATCATCACCCTAAACTTCACCCTGACCCTAATCCTAATCCTCACCCTAACCCTAAAACTAACTCTTACCCTAGCCCTCACTCTAACCCTAACACGAACCCTAACCCTCACCCTAACTCAAACCGAAACTCTCACCCTAACCCGCACCGTCATCCTAACATCCACCTAACACTAACCCTCATCCACACCCTAAACCTCACCCTCACCAAAACACTGACCCTCACACTGACCCTCACCCTAACACTTTTCCTCACCCTAACCCTAACCCTAACACTCACACAAAACCTAACCCTCACCCTAAACTTAACCGTCTCCCACACGTTTCCCTCACCCACACCCGAACCATTACACTCACCATAACACTCAATCTCACCCTAAACATCACCCTAACCCTAACACTCACCCTAACCCTCACCGTCACCCTAACACAAACCCTCACCCTAACCCTCACCCTCACCCTAACCCCAACCCAAACCCTTACCTAAACAAAACCCTCACCCTCACCCACACCCTCACACTAAACCTCACCCTAAACCTTACCCTCACCCTAACCCTAACCCTAAACCTCAGACTAACCCTAACCCTAACCCTAACCCTAACCCTCACACCAAACCGAAACCTCACCCTAACACTAAACCTACCCCTCAGCCTAAACCTCAACCTAACCGTAACCCTAATCCTCACCATATCCCTCACCCTATCCTTAACACTCACCCTCACCCTAGCCCTCACCCTAACCCTCATGCTAAACCTAAACCTAACCTTCACCCATACCCTCAACATGAACCTAACCCTCAGCCTAATCCTAACCCTAATCATTATGGTAACCCTAACCCTCAAACTCACACTCAACCTAAACGTAACTCTAACCCACACCCTCACCCTCACCCTCACCATAACCCTAACCCTAACAATAACCCTAAACCTAACCCTAACACTGACCCTAACCCTCACACTAACCCTAACACTAATCCTAACCCTCACCCTCACCCTAACCCTAACCCTAACCCTAAACCTCAACTTCACACTTGCCCTCACCCTAACGCTCACTCTAAACCTAACCCTCACTCTCACCCTAACGCTCACCCTAACCCTAACCCTCACCCTAACCCTAACCCTCACCCTAAACCTAACCCTCACACTAAACCTAAACCTCACCCTAACCCTAACCCTACCCCTCAGCCTAACCCTCACCCTAACCCTAAAACTAATCCTCTCCATATCCCTCACCCTATCCCTAACACTCACCCCCAACCTAGCCCTCACCCTAACCCAAACCCTAACCGCAAACCTCACCCTAAAATTAATGCTAACCCTAAACCTCATCCTCACCCTAACCCTAACCCTAATCCTAACCCTCATCCTAACCCTAAACCTAACTCTTACCCTAGCCCTCACTCTAACCCTAACACTAACCCTAACCCTCACCCTAACGCTAACCCTAACCCAAACCCAAACCCTCACCCTAACCCTCACCGTCATCCTTACACTCACCTAACCCTAACCCTTACCCACACCCTATCCTCACCCTCATCAAAACACTCACCCTCACACTAACCCTCATCCTAATCCTCACCCTAACGCTAACCCTAACCCTTTCCTAACCTAAACCCTCACCCTAACTCTCACCCTCAACCCTCACCCCCACCCTAGCCCTCAAACTAAACCTAACCCTAACCCTAACCCCAACCCTAACCCTCATGCCCACCCTCACCCTCAGCCTAAACCTACACCTAACTTTAATCCTAATTCTAATCCTAATACTTACCATAAACCTCACCCTCACCTCACCCTAACCCTTACCCTAATCCTCACCCTCACCCTAAAACTAACCCTCTCCCTAATCCTAACCCTCACACTAACCCCAAACTTCACCCTAACCCTATCCCTAATCCGAACCCTAAACATAACCCTAATCCTAACACTAACCCTAATCCTTACCCTAACCCTCACCCTAACATTAATCCTAACCCTAACCCTAATACTCATCCTAACCCTAATCCTAACCCTAACCCTCACCATCAACGTCACACTCACCCTAACCCTCATCCTCACCCTCACCCTAAACCTAACCCAAACCCTCACCCTAACCCTAACCCTCAACCTAACACTCACCCTCATCCTAATCCTCAGCCTAAACCTAACCCTAACCATTACCTAACCAAAACCCTCACTCTCACCCTCAACCTAGCCCACCCTGTAAATCTAAACCTCACCCTAACCCTAATCCTTAACCTCACCCTCACCCTAACCCTCACCTAAACCTAACCCTAACCCTAACCTTCACCCTAACCCTAACCCTAACCCTCACCCTAACCCTAACGCTAACCTTAACCCTCACCCTCACCCTAACCCTCACCCTAACACTTACCCTCACACTAACCCTAATGCTAACCCTAACCCTCAAAATCCACCCCCTCCCCCTCAGCCTAAACTTAATCCTAACAGTAAACCTAACCCTAAGCCTCACCACTACCATCATCCTAACCATAACCCTAAACTTAAAAATAACCCTAAACCTAAAGCCAACCCTAATCCTAACCCTAAACCTAACCCTAAAACTCACCCTAACCCTCACCCTAACCCTTATGCTCAACCTCACCCTAACACTAACCTTAACCCTAACCCTCACACTAACCCTAACTCTCACCCTAACCCTAACACTACCCCTCACTCTAACCCTCACCCTAACCCTAACCCTAACCCTTACCTAACCCAAATCCTCACCCTCACCCCCACCCTCACCATCACCCTTACCCTCACCCTCAACCTAACCCTCACCCTAATCCTAACCGTAAACCTCACCCTAACACTAACCCTCACCCTCACTCTCACCCTCAGCCTAAACCTAAACCTAACCCTAATCCTAAGCCTAGCCCTAATCCTCACCCTCACCCTCACCCTCAGCCTCACCCTAACTCTAACCTTAACCATCACCCTCAGGCTCACCTTAAATTTAACCCTAGTCTTCAACCTAAATCTCTCCCTAACCCTAACTCTAACCTTAACCCTCACCCTCACCCTCAACCTAACCCTAACCCTAACACTCACTCTAACCCTAAACATCACCCTAGCCCTAACCATCACCCTAACCCTAAACCTAACCCTCACATTAACCCTCACCCTCACGCCAATCCTCACCCTAATCCTAACCCTAAACCTTACCTAACCCAAACCTTCACCCTCACCCTAAAACTCACCCTCCCCAAAACCTAAACCTTACCCTAACCCAAACCCTAACCCTCACCCACCCCCTAACCCTCATCCTCACCCAAACTCTCACACTCACCCTAACCTTCACCCTCACCGTAAACATCACCCTAAGCCTCTCCCTAACCCTAAACCTAAACCTCACCCTCATCCTCAACTTGACCCTCAGCCTAATCCTAACCCTAACCCTAATCTTAACCCTAACCCTCACCCTCACCCTAACCCGAAAGCTAATCCTAACCCTAACCCTCACCCTAAACCTAACACTCCCCCTCCCACTAACCCTCACCGTAATCCTAATCCTATCCCTCACCTTAACCGTAACCCTAATCCTATCCCTCACCCTCACCCTGACTCTCAGCCTAATCCTAACCATAACCCTAATCCTAACACTAACCCTCACCCTCATCCTAACCCAAAGGCTAACTCTAACCCTAACCCTCACCCTCACCCTAACCCTAAACCTAAACCTAACCCTCACCCTAACACTAATCCTAACCCTAACCCTCATACTAACCCTAACCCTTACACTTACCCTCACCCTAACCCACACCGTCAACCTAAACCTCAACCTAAACCTAACCCTCACACACACACTAATTCTCACCCTCACCCTCACCCTAAACCTCACCCTTACCCTAAACATCAACCTAACCCAAGCCCTCACCCTAACCCTTACCTTAACCCTCACCCTAACCCTAACCCTACCCTCACCCTCACCCTCATCCTAATCCTCACCCTATCCCTAATCCTAACCCTTACCTAACCCAAACACTCACCCTCATCATCAACCCTCACCCCGACCCTAGCCCTCACCCTAACCCTTAAACTAACCCTAACCCTCACCCTCACATTCACCCTAAACCTAACGCTCACCCTAACCCTAACCCTCACCCTAAACCTAACCCTCACCCACACCCTCATCCTCACCCTAAACCTAACCCTCACCCTAACCCTAAGGCTCACCATAACCCTAACCCTCACTCCAACCCTAACCCTCACGCTCACTCTAATTGTAACACTAACACTAACCCTATGACCCACCCTCACCTAACCCTCACCCTTACCCTCACCCGAAAGCTAGCCCTAAGCCTAATCCTCACCCTCACCATAACACTCACCGTCACCCTAACCCTCACCCTAAGCCTAATTGTCACCCACACACTAACCCTCACCCTCACTCGAACCCTCACCATCACCCTAACCCTCACCCTCACCCTAAACATCAGCCTAACCCTAACCCTCACCCTAACCCTAACACTCAACCTCACCCTCACCCTCACCCTCAGCCTAACCCTAATCCTAACCCTCATCCTAAACCTAACCCTCACCCTCACCCTCACACTAACCCTAACCCAAACCCTAACTCACCCTCACCATCACCCTAACCCTAACCCTCACCCTAACCCTAACCCTAACTCCATCCCTAATACTCAACCTAACCCTAACTCTCACACTAACCCTCAACCTCAATTTAATTCTCACCCTAACAATAACCCTAACCCTTAACTAACTGAAACCCTCACCCTCACTCTCACCCTCACTCTAACCCTCACCCTAGCCCTCACCCTCACCCTAACTTTAACTCTAACCCTCACCCTTAATCTCATCCTCACCCTCAGCCTAACCCTATCCCTAACACTAATCCTAACCCTATCCCTCACCCTCACCTTCACCCTAAACCTAACCCTAACATTAACATTAAACCTCATCCTCACCCTAACCCTTATCCTAACCCTAACAATAACCCTAACCCTAACCCTAACTCTAATCCAAACAGTAACCCTCAACCTAACCCAAACCCTAACCCTAAAACTCACCCAAACCTTAATCCTAAACCTAACCCTCACCCTCATCATCACCCTCACCCTCACCCTCACCCTCACCCTAACCCTCACACTAACCCTAACCCTCACCCTAACCCTAACCCTAACCCTCACCCTCACCCTAACCTCAGCCTAACCTTAACCCTAAGCCTAACCCTAATCCCATCCCTAATCCTCCCCTGAACCTTAACCCTAAACCTAACCCTCACAGTCACCCTCACCCTCACCCTTACCCTCACCCTAACCCTAACCCTCACACTCACACTCACCCTAAAATTCACCCTCACCCTAAACATAACCCTAGCCGTAACCCTCACCCTAAGCCTAACTCCAACCCTCACCCTAACCCTAACCTTCACCCTAACCCTCACCCTAACCCTAATGATAACCCTAACCCTCATCCTCACACTAACTCTCAGCCTAACCCTTATCCTCACACTAACCCTAACCGTCAGCCTGATCCTAACCCTCACGGTCACCCTAACCTTCACCCTCATCCTAACACTAACCCACACCTAACCCTCACCCTCACTCTCAAACGAACCATCAACCTCACCCGAACCCGAACCCGAACCCTAACCCTCACCCTCAGCCTAGCCCTCACCCTCACCCTAACCTTAACCCTAACCCTAACCTTCACTCTCACCCTTACCCTAACCCTAAACCTCACCCTAACCCTCACCCTAAACCTAATGTTAACCCAAATCCTCACCCTCACTCTAATCCTCACACTAACCCTTAACCTCACCCTCACCCTAACCCTAACCCTAAGTCTAACCCTCACACTAACCCTGACCCTCACCCTCACCACAACCCTACCCCTCACAAACATACTCACCCTAACTCTAACCTTGACCCTAACCTTCACCCTCACCATAACCCTCATGGTCACTCTAACCCTCACCCTAAACATCACCCTAACCCTCAACCTCACCCTAACCCTAACACTCATCCGAAACCTCACCGTAACACTAACGAAAACCCAAACCCTCAACCTCACCCTAATCCTCACCCACTCCCTAAGCCTCACTCTCAACCGAAAGTTCACCCTCACCCTATCCCAAACCCTCACCCTAAACAGCACCCTAACCCTAACACTCACCCTAACCCTAACCCTAACATTAACCCTAACCCTAACCATCAACTTAACTCTCACCCTCACCCTAATCCACACCCTAAACCTAGGCCTAACACTTAAGTAATTGAAACACTCACCTTCACCCTCCCCCTCACCCCTAAAATCACCCTCACTCTAGCACTCAACCTAACCTTAACCCTTACCATAACACTAACACTAACCATCACCCTCACCCCCACGCTAATCCTAACTATAACCTTCACCCTAACCCTCATCCTAAGCGTATACCTAACACTAACCCTAAACCTCACCGTAACCCCCACCCTAACCCTAACCCTCACCCTAACCCTAACCCTCACTCTAACCCTAACCCTCACCCTAAGCCTCACCCTAACCCTAACACTCACCCTCATCCTAACTCTCAACCTCACCCTCACCCTAACCCTCACCCTAACCCTCAACCTCACCCCCACCCTACCCCTCACCCTAACCCTTATCCTCACAGGAACCCAAAACCTAACCCTCACCCTAAACCTAACCCTAACACTCACCCTCACTCTCACCCTCACTCTAAGCCTAACCCTAACCCTAAACCTCACCCTCACCCTAACTCTAACCCTAATCCTAATCTTAACACTAACCCTAACCCTAACCCTAACCCTCACAGCATGGTTATATCACAGGCAACAGCAGTCTGCATCCTAGCAGGGCTTGAAGCTACTTACATTGTCCACAGTAACAAGTCCGAATTTTTTCCTTGCAATTCATGGTGGGAAGACCATAGTAGGGATGCTCAGGATGTAAACGACAAGATAGAGCACTGAGAATGTGGGGAACTTAAAACAAAATTGTTTTATGGCGCCAAGGTTCTGAATGCTATATACCTTCGAAAAAGAAAAGAGCAGCCCCTGAAGAGAAAAAGACAACATCGTTCGGTTTCTAGCAGCCCCGTTTGCATCCTGGCATGGTTCAAAGCCCCTCTTGGTGTCACCATCCGCAGGTCAATCTTTTTCCTTGCAATTTTGGGAGAGCTGTGGAGGGTTTGGGAGCACAGGATGCAAACAACAAGAGAGAGTTCTCACAATTTGGGGACCATAAAGAAAATTGTTTTAAGTTCTCCAAGTTCTGAGTGCTCTCAACTTTTCCCAGAAGCGAGACAAGCCACTTAGGCGAAATGGACAGCATTGGTCGGTCCCAGGCAACTGTGCTCTGAATCGTAGCAATGTTTATGACCCTGGCATTATCCACAGTAAACAGTCCAAACTTTGTTCTTCCAATTCTGGGATAAGTGACCAGTGTTAGGGAGCCCAGGTACAAACGATAAAATAGAGTACTCAGAATAAGGGGACCCTAGAACAGTCTTAATGCCCCCAGGGAGGAGGGCTCTACCGCTTCCCCAAGGAAAAGACATCCCTCCAAAGAGAAATTCACAGCTCCCATCTTTCCCCAGAAGCTCTGCTCTGCATACTAGCAATATTGAAAGTGCCTCATTCTGTCTACAATAACAAGTGAAATTTTTTTTCCTTTTAATTCTGAGAGAGGTCAAAAGTTTTTAGGAATTCAGGATGCAAAGAACCAGATAGAGCACTCAGAACCTCAGCGATTTAAAACATTATTGTTTTACGGTGACTAGGTTCTAAATGCTCTACACATTCGCAAAGGAAAGACAGGGCACTAAGGAGAGTTAGACATCACCGATCTATCCCAGGCATCTTCGGTCTGCATCCTAGCAGAGCTTAAACCTCCTCACACTGTCCCCATTAACCTGTCCCAATTTTTTCCTTACAATTCTGGGATTGCTGAGCAGTGTTAAGGAGGTCAGGATGAAAACAACAAGATAGAGCCCTGAGAACTTGGTTACGTTAAAACTGAACTGTTTTTGCGCCTCAGTTGTGAATACTCTCCACCTTCCATAAAGAAGAGACAAGCCACCAAAGAGAAATAGACAGGATATTTCGGTCTCTAGTAGCTCCTATATGCATCCTGGCATGGTTCACAGGCACTCTCGGTATCACCATCCATAGGTCAAAAGTTTTCTTTGAAATATTGGGAGAGCTGAGGAGGTTTTGGGAGCACAGGATGCAAATAACAAGAAAGAGCACTCACAACTTCCCCAAAGCTGAGAAAAGCCGCTAAATAGAAATAGACTGCATTTTTCTCACCCAGGCAACTCTGGTCTGCATCCATCAGGGCTTAATGCCCCTCACACTGTCCACAGAGCCCAGTCCAATATGTTTCATCCAATTCTGGGAGAGCTGACCTGTGTTAGCGAGCTCAGGAAGCAAACGACAACATAGAACACTGAGAAATTAGTGACCTTAATACTTTTAAGGTCCCCAAGTGAGGAGGCTCTACTCCTTCCCCTATGGAGAGACAAGCCTGCAAAGATATAGGGACAGCACCGACCTTTCCTACTAAGCCCTAATCTACATCCTAGCAAGACTGAAAGTTCCATATACTGTCAACAATAACAGGTCCAATGATATTCCTTGCAATTCTGGGAGAGCTGAAAAGTGTTTGGAAGCACAGGATGCAAACGACAAGATAGAGCAACAGAGAAATTTGGCGCCTTCAAACAAAATTGTTTTTCAGGGCTCAAATTCTCAATGATCTACACCTTCCCCAAAGGAGAGACAAGCCTCTAAATAGAAATATACCGCATTTTTCTAACCCAGGTTACTCCGGTCTGCATCCTAGCATGGCAGAAAGCCCCTTATACAGTCCATCCACAGTATCCAGTCCAATATTTTCTTCCAATTCTGGGATAGCTGACCAGTGTTAGCTAGTTCAGCATGCAAACGAAAGTTTGAGTAAAGCAGAGAAAGTCAGATAATGTGATGCTAATGAAATGAACCCTAAGATATGTATTCAAATGTATTTTATTTGCTTTCAAGCGATTGTTTATGACACATTCATAAGATCATTTCTTTTTTACTTTGTAAGTCCCTCCCCCATTGTAAAACCACTGCTTTCACTGTATTTAATGTCGGTATAATTTGTGGAGGGGAAGGGGAAACACAATTCTTTTAAATAAGGATACAAGTGAGGTTTGAGTTCCGGGAAGATGGCGGAGGAGAAGCTGGAATCTGAACAAGCTCTCGCATAGAAAGCAGTTTTAGAGTTCCAGTGAACAGTCCTAAGCCAGAGAATCACACCAAGTGTGCCATCACAGGACAGAGAGTTAGACAAGAGAGGGGAAGCCAAGGAAACACATCAGCTGCCGCTACGGCGGCAGGGTCGCGGCGGTGACCACCGCCGCGGGGTCATACCTGAGACACAGAGAGTCCGGGACGAAGGAGCCAGATGCAGCGGACGAGCGGATTCTACTCAACACCAACAAGAACCGACAAGGAGCGGACATCTTCATCCTGCTGTTTGCAGACCAGAGACGACCCAGGTTCCAAGACTCGGCGTGACTACAAGCCCAACGTCCTCACTCCTTCTCAGGGAGCAGAGGAGGGAAGGCCACCCCTCCCCCCCCAGCACCGGTGATCTCCATCTTGGATACTGACAAAGCTCGGAGGAGCTGCTAGCTCCAGCTCAGGCCTTGGAATAAAACGAGTCATTTAGCAGGTCACAAGAACTTAACGGCGAAGTGACCTGCGAGACTCAGCTCCATCCAGGGAAAAGTCACCCAGCTCAGGCGCCAGCCATTGGTGTGCCTTGCCTCACTGGGTAACCAGAGCCAGAGGCTGCCCCTCCCTCTAGCAGCCACCACAATCAATTGAAAAACAGAAACCCTGAGAATGGCTCCAGGCTGGGCGTTGTGAGCTTTATCACAAAATAGCCCCAGGGAAAAGCTACTGTTCGTTGAAAGGCCTCAACTCTACCCAGAACCTAGCCTCATCACCACATCCCCCTCTTTTGTGACTCTCAAAGCAGATCACCCTCCCAGAAAACTAACCTGGGAGGGGGATCTCAAAATCTTGGGAAAAGCAGAGCATTTTTCTGCCTCTTATAACCAACCGACTTAAGAAACCAATCAAGCCACAGGACCTCAAGCTGACCAGAGACTCCAACAAAAGACTGGTTACAGACAAAAGGGAGATACAGGATTCTTCCCACTCCTCCACCCCCCAAAAAAAAATAAATCAAAAGAATTTTTTTTCTTTTTTTTTTCTTCTTCTTCTTTTCTTTTTTTTTTTGCTTGTTTTTCGTTTTTCGTTACCTCATATATATATATATATATATATATATATATATATATATATATATATATATATATATAAATTTTTTCCCTTCTAAAACTTTTATTAATCTTCAATTTTTGCCTCTTCTGAAAAAATAATTGTTTTCCAGTAACTTTTTTTTTCTCAACTTATAATTTTTATTTTAGGAATATGTGAACGAGCGTTTTCCTTTCATTTCTTGTCTTCTTTCTCTTTTTCTTTCTTTCTTAATTATCTTTTTGTTTTTTGTCTAGCTCTACTGAACTTCTGATCTTTTCTTCTCCCTTTCCCATCCTTAAAGTTTTTCACATCTCCTCTATGTCCCTCCCCTTCTCTGAACATATTCACATTCCTCTATAAATAGACGGTCTTTTAACCTCTATAATAACATTAATTTTTACGTTTCTATTTTTTTCTGGTCTCTCTTCATTCCCCTTTCCGTCTCTTCTTTTTCTCTCTCTCTCTACTTGCATCCTACCCAACCCATTTCCTGCATTGTGATTAGGACATAGTTAACTCTCCCTGTGCCTCCCCACACCAATCTATTCCTATTTTTTACCCACATCTCTCCCTAATCCTAATAATTTCTGGTTTTCCAAATTCTTTTCTGCGGTTCGAAGTCCTTTAACATATAGTTGTTTGATGTTGAATAGATGTATCTGTTGAACTAGATTGTATCTGTAGACTATTGACTGTACAAAAGCAAACTTTGGTTGATGGTTGCCTTAAGATAGTGTTCTAGCACAAAACTGGTGCAATCTTCATCTCAAATGGGCCGAGTAAGCCAGAAAAACACAAGAAAAATGGCAAATTCGGGTATCTCAATTCCCAATCTTGATAATCAGCGATTAGAACAGATAAAGAATAATCCAGAGGAGAGTTCCCAAATAGCTCTACAAACACTAATAGCAAACATGATAAATGAGAAGTTTGACAATGTACAAAGGACTCTGTATGAGCGTGATAGGGAGAGAGAGGAGGCATCCCAGAAGTTTATACAGGAATATCATAAGCATGAGGAAGCTACTCAAAAACTGATACAGGATTTGCGTGAACAACTTGAGAATACTCAAAGAGAAAGGGAGGAATGGCGTGAGCAGGAAGAGAACACTCAAAGAGAACTGCAGGAATCCCACGAACGGGAAGAAAGAGAACTGCAGGAATCCCACAGACGGGAGGAAGCTAATCAAAGAGTAATTCAGGAATTGAGAGACCAGGTAGAGAATAGACAAAGATCACTAAAGGCATTCATGGAATCCATTAACAAAGAGCTGAAGGAAGTCAGGGAGACCACAAAGGGAATGCTGAATGGAACCCAACAGAAGGAATGGCAGTCCAAAGAAACCATAACCAATCAACTAAGTGATTTGAGAACAAACACTGAACACCAAATTAAGGAAGTAAAGAAATTCATACAAGACCTAAAACAGAGCTGCAACAAAGAACTTGAAGCCATCAAAGCTGACCAATTAGAAGGAAAAGAGATAAAAAACAAAGTAGAAAGTCTTGACAGCAGGTTAGACCATGCAGAATATCGAATCTCAGGGTTGAGGACAGCCTAGATATTATAGAGAAAGAACATACAACCATCCAAAACAAGTCCAAGACATATGATAGGTCTATCCAACACCTGGAAGACACCATCAGAAGGCCCAATCTAAGGATAATGGGTGTAGAGGAGCACCTAGAAACAGAAGTTAATGGTCTAGGAAATTTGTTTAACAGGATCCTAGCAGAGAACTTCCCAAACATACAAAAAGATAGGCCTACTCAGATACAAGAAGCTTTTAGAACCCCAAATAGACCAGACCAGAATAGGACATCCCACCGTCACATTATAATCCACACAGGATCAACCCAGACCAAGGAAAAGTTCCTTAAAGCGGTCAAGGAGAAAGGGGTAATTACCTATAAAGGGAAACCAATTAGAATTACCTCAGATTTCTCAGCAGAGACAATCAAAGCAAGAAGAGCCTGGAACGATGTGTGCCATGCCCTAAAAACAAACAACTATCAACCAAGAATACTGTACCCAGCTAAACTCTCCTTCATAACTGAAGGCCAAGTAAAAACCTTCCCTGGCAAAGAAAAATTGAAACAATACATCTCCACCAAACCAGCCCTACAAAAGATTCTTAAAGATGTCCTACACATAGAAAACCAACAAGACCGCAACAAAGGCCAAGAAACTGCACCCAAACTGAGAATCAAAAAACCATAGGAAGCACCCAGTTTTCGCAGCCCCCAAGAAGGTGGATAACATGGCAGGAACTCCCAAATACCTCTCAGTCCTTTCTCTTAACGTTAACAGACTGAACTCTCCAATTAAGCGACATAGACAGTCTAGTTGGATTATAAAACAAGACCCTTCTATCTGCTGCCTGCAGGAGTCACATCTTGCCCGTAAAAACAAACACATTTTCACTGTTAAAGGTTGGAACAAAATCTACCAAGCAAACGGCCCTCATAAACAGGCGGGAGTTGCAATCCTAATGTCAGATAAAACAGACTTCAAATTAAAATTCATGAGAAGAGATAAAGAAGTTCGCTACATACTAATGAAGGGATCTCTTTTTCAGGAGGATATTACAATTCTAAATATCTATTCGCCAAACAATGGAACACCCCAATTTATCCAAGAAACACTACCGAACATTTCACCCAGCAGCATCAGAATACACGTTTTTCTCAGCAGCACATGGAACATTTTCTAAAATAGACCACATTTTAGGCCACAAAGCAAACGTGTCTAAATTCAGAAACATTGAAGTTATACCTTGCATTCTCTCTGACCACAAGGGAATAAAATTAGAACTCAACACCAAAAGCCACCAAAGAAAGTCCGGTATCACATGGAGGCTGAACAACACACTGCTGAATCACGAGTGGGTCATGGAAGAGATTAGAAAGGAAATTCAAATGTTCATGCTATTCAACAAAAATGAACACACAAATTACCAGCTCCTCTGGGACACAGCAAAAGCAGTACTCAGAGGCAAGTTTATAGCTCTGAGCTCCTACATCAACAAATTGGGGAGATCTGAAACCAACAATTTAATGACACATCTAAACCTCCTTGAAAAAGAGCAGCAAGATAAACCCCAATCCAGTAGAAGGAACGAAATAATTAAAATTAAATCAGAATTAAATGAATTAGAATGCAAAAAACTATAGAAAGAATCAACAAAACAAAGAGTTGGTTCTTCGAAAAAATTAACAAAATTGACAGACCCTTAGCAAATGTAATCAGAAAAAGAAGAGAACACACCCAAATAAATAAACTCAGAGATGAGTATGGAAACATCGCCACGGAAACAACCAAGATTCAAAACATTATAAGGGAATAGTTCTCAAAACTTTATGCTAATACGTTTGAGACCTTGACAGAAATGGACCTTTTCCTAGCAAATATTGACATGCCAAAACTAAACCAGATGAGTTAAACCAGCTTAACAGGCCCATATCAAGCATTGAAATAGAAACAGCAATAAGAGACCTTCCAGCTAAGAAAAGTCCAGGACCAGATGGTTTTACAACAGAATTCTACAAGGCCTTCAAAGTAGAGGTCACACCAATACTCCTCCAACTCTTCTATGAAATTGAAAGAGAAAGTTCACTACCGAACACATTCTATGAAGCCATCATAACCCTCATCCCAAAACCAGGCAGGGACTCATCAAAGAAAGAGAACTAGAGACCCATTTCTTTGATGAACATTGATGCAAAACTTCTCAACAAAATTTTGGCCAATCGACTTCAACAATTCATCCAAAAAATCATACACCACGATCATACAGGATTCATTTCAGGGATGCAAAGCTGGTTCAATATACCCAAATCAATTAATATTATTCATCATATCAAGAGGAGCAAGAATAAGAACCACATGGTTATCTCAATAGATGAAGAAAAAGCATTCGACAAGATCCAACACCCCTTTATGATGAAGGTTTTGGAAAAATTAGGAATCCATGGAACATTCCTCAATACACTAAAGGCTGTATATGACAAACCTACAGCCAGCATTATACTTAATGGTGAAAAACAAAAGCCATTCCCTCTTAACTCAGGAACAAGACAATGATGCCCACTCTCTCCGCTTATCTTCGATCTAGTATTAGAATGCCTAGCTACAGCAATAAGACAAGATGCAGACATAAAGGGGATCCAAATAGGGAAAGAAGAAATACAACTCTCCCTCTATGGAGACGACATGATCTTGTATTTAAAGAATCCCAGAGACTCTACTCCCAAATTACTCAAGCTGATTCAAAACTTTGGCAAAGTAGCAGGGTATAAAATTAACCTCCCCCCCCAAATCACTGGCTTTTCTGTATGCCAACAATGAGAAAAGTGTGGCTGAAATTAGGAAAGCAACTCCATTTGTAATAGCCCCACAAAAAATAAAATACCTAGGAATTAACTTAACCAAAGAAGTGAAGGACCTCTATGATGAAAACTTTAAAATCTTGGAAAAGGAAATCAACACAGAACTTGAAAAATGGCAAAACCTCCCATGCTCCTGGATTGGAAAGATTAACATCGTCAAAATGGCAATACTTCCCAAGGCTATCTACAAATTCAACGCGATAGCTATCAAAATTCCACCCTCATTCTTCAAGGAAATAGAAGAGGGAATCCAAAAATTCATATGGAACAATAAAAGACCCCGAATAGCAAAAACGCTCCTCAACGGAAAGAACACTGCTGAGGAATATCAATATCAAATTTCAAACTCTACTATAAAGCCATAGTAATCAAAACAGCTTGGTATTGGCATAAGAACAGACCTCAGGACCAATGGAATAGAATTGAAAACCCAGAAATGAACCTACAGACCTATAGCCATCTAATCTTCGATAAGGAAGCTAAAACAATAGAATGGAAGAAAGACAGCCTCTTCAGTAAATGGTGCTGGCAAAATTGGTTAACTACATGTAGAAAACTAAAGCTAGATCCTTATATATCACCCTGCACCAGAATCAACTCCAAATGGATCAAAGACCTTGAACTCAAAGCAGACACTCTGAAAACATTACAGGATGGAATAGGAGAAACCCTAGGTCTCCTTGGCTCAGGCCGAAATTTTCTGAATAGAGACCCGGAAGCACAACAAATCAAAGAAAGGTTGGACAAATGGGATTGCATAAGGTTGCAGAGCTTCTGCAGGGCAAATGACATAGCTAGCAAGATCAATAGAAAGCCCACCGATTGGGAGAAGATCTTTACTAGCCATACAACGGACAAGGGTCTCATATCTAAAATATACTTGGAACTCAAAAAATTAAACCACCCAACAACAAATCCTCAAAGAAACAACTGCCCAATAAATAAGTGGGCGAAAGACTTAAAGAGAAGCTTCTCTGAAGAAGAAAGAAGGATGGCCAATAGACACATGAAGAAATGTTCAACATCCCTAGCCATAAAAGAAATGCAAATCAAAACAACATTGAGATATCACCTCACTCCAGTTAGAACAGCAAAAATCAAGAACTCTAACAACAACAGATGCTGGAGGGGATGTGGACAGAAAGGCACCTTACTTCATTGTTGGTGGGAATGTAAACTTGTTCAACCACTTTGGAAAGCAGTATGGAGGTTCCTCAAAAGACTTCACATAGATCTCCCCTATGATCCAGCAATCCCACTTTTGGGCATTTACCCAAATGTTTACAAACAAGACCACACTAAAGCTACCAGCACAACTATGTTTATTGCAGCATTATTTGCCATAGCTAAGATATGGAACCAACCCAGATGCCCCTCAGTAGATGAATGGATCAAGAAAATGTGGTATATATACACAATGGAATTCTATGCCTCCATCAGAAAGAATGAAATTTCCCCATTTGTTAGGAAATGGAAAGGTTTGGAAAAAATTATATTAAGTGAAGTAAGCCAGGCCCAAAGAAGCATAGGTCCCATGGTTTCCCTTATTTGCAATATCTAGTATAGGTATGAGTCAAGCGGAAAAGGTCAGATAATGTGATGTTAGGAAAATGAACCCTTAAATATGTGTATTTTAATGTTTTCGTTTCTTTCATGCATGTGTTTCTAACGCATTTATAAGATTATTTCTTTGTTGCTTTGTATGTCCCACCCCGACAGTGTAACCCCCGCTTTCACTATATTTGATGTCAGTATAACATGTGAGGGACATGGGGACAAACAAGTCGTTTAAGGATTCAGGTGGACCTGTGGCAACAATGAGAAGTACAAAATGTCATGTCAAAACCAGCTTTACAATGTCGTTGTGGGGGGGGAGGGGGGTATAGTTGGGTAGGGGGAGGGGGGTAAAATTGGGTGGGGGGAGGGGAAAGGTGGTGAAGGGAAATGAAGGGTAAACAAAGAGGAGGCTGCAATGCTTGGTAAGAAATGTATGCATTATCCTGCCCATGTAATTATAGCCCCTCTGTACAGTATGTTCTCAAATAAAATAAAATAAAATACAATTAAAAAAAAAAAAAAAAAAAGAATTCCGGAATCTTGCTGTCGGCAGGCCTCCGGCTGTTCCGGGTGAAAATCTCCTTGTAAATCCCCCGTGGTTTCTTGTACACCCGTGAAATTTGGCCAGGTTATGCAGTTTGCATTGCTGCACAATTGCGCCTGCCTAGCTCTGCCGCGGTTGCAAACATTCAGGAGTGGCAGCCAGATAGGCTGGTCCCCGTAGGACACGGCCAGCGGACTGGGTATATCTGCTTCTCATTCTTCTCACCTGAGTGCTACTGATTCCAGCTTTGACAGCTACACTCTACTCAACTGGAGCAGTAAACTGAACCTCAACTTATGGCACTTTGTGAAAGTGTTGAGAACTAGAGCTCAGTTTTGTGGCACGCCACGACTGTCCATTCAGCACTATGGACGGCACTGCCTACATCTGGCTCTAATTAGTCCACGGTTGTGTTCAGCTCAATGACCTCTGCCGGGAACACTGAGAATGAGGTTCTGAGTTATTGCAACATAGGAGCGTTTCAATGCTTTCAAGGCTTCTTAGGAAGAATTCCGGAATCTTCTGCCGGCAGGCCTCCGGCTGTTCCGGGTGAACATCTCCTTGTAAATCCCCCGTTGTTTCTTGTACACCCGTGAAATTTGGCCAGGTTATGCAGTTTGCATTGCTGCACAATTCCGCCTGCCTAGCTCTGCCACGGTTGCAAATATTCAGGCGTGGCAGCCAGATAGACTGGTCCCCGGAGGACACGGCCAGCAGACTGGGTATATCTGCTTCTTGTTCTTCTCACCTGAGTGCTACTGATTCCAGCTTTGACAGCTACACTCCACTCAACCTGAGCAGTAAACTGAACCTCAACCTATGGCACTTTGTGAAAGTGTTGAGAACTAGAGCTCAGTTGTTGGGCACGCCACCATTGTCCATCCAGCACTATGGACAGCACTGCCTACATCTGGCTCTAATTAGTCCACGGTTGTGTTCAGCTCAATGACCTCTGCTGGGAACACTCAGAATGAGGTTCTGAGTTATTGCAACATAGGAGCGTTTCACTGCTTTCAAGGCTTCCTAGGAAGAATTCCGGAATCTTGCTGCCGGCAGGCCTCCGGCTGTTCCGCGTGAACATCTCCTTGTAAATCCCCCGTGGTTTCTTGTACACCCGTGAAATTTGGCCAGGTTATGCAGTTCGCATTGCTGAACAAATGCGCCTACCGAGCTCTGCCGCGGTTGCAAAATTTCAGGCGTGGCAGCCAGATAGACGGGTCCCCGGAGTACACAGCCAGCGGACTCGGTATATCTGCTTCTCCTTCTTCTCTCCTGAGTGCTACTGATTCCAGCTTTGACAGCTACACTCTACTCAACCGGAGCAGTAAACTGAACCTCAACTTATGGCACTTTGTGAAAGTGTGAGAACTAGAGCTCAGTTGTTTGGCACGCCACCACTGTCCATCCAGCACTATAGACAGCACTGCCTACAACTGGCTCTAATTAGTCCACGGTTGTCTTCAGCTCAATGACCTCTGCCGGGAACACTCAGAATGAGGTTCTGAGTTATTGCAACATAGGAGCGTTTCACTGCTTTCAAGGCTTCGTAGGAAGAATTCCGGAATCTTGCTGCCGGCAGGCCTCCGGCTGTTCCGGGTGAACATCTTGTAAATCCCCCGTGGTTTCTTGTACACCCGTGAAATTTGGCCAGGTTATGCAGTTTGCATTGCTGCACAATTGCGCCTGCCTAGCTCTGCCGCGGTTGCAAACAATCAGGCGGGGCAGCCAGATAGGCTGGTCCCCGTAGGACATGGCCAGCGGACTGGGTACATCTGTTCTCGTTTCTCTCACCTGAGTGCTACTGATTCCAGCTTTGACAGCTACACTCTACTCAACCGGAGCAGTAAGCTGAACCTCAACTTATGGCACTTTGTGAAAGTGTTGAGAACTAGAGCTCAGTTGTTGGGCACGCCACCAATGTCCATCCAGCACTATGGATGGCACTGCAACATCTGGCTCTAATTAGTCCACGGTTGTGTTCAGCCGAATGACCTCTGCCGGGAACACTCAGAATGAGGTTCTGAGATATAGCAACATAGGAGTGTTTCACTGCTTTCAAGGCTTCTTAGGAAGAATTCCGGAATCTTGCTGCCAGCAGGCCTCCGGCTGTTCCGGGTGAACATCTCCTTGTAAATCCCCCGTGGTTTCTTGTACACCCGTGAAATTTGGCCAGGTTATGCAGTTTGCATTGCTGAACAAATGCGCCTACCGAGCTCTGCCGCGGTTGCAAACACTCAGGCGTGGCAGCCAGATAGACGGGTCCCCGGAGTACACAGCCAGCGGACTCGGTATATCTGCTTCTCCTTCTTTTCTCCTGAGTGCTACTGATTACAGCTTTGACAGCTACACTCTACTCAACCGGAGCAGTAAGTTGAACCTCAACTTATGGCACTTTGTGAAAGTGTTGAGAACTAGAGCTCAGTTGTTGGGCACGCCACCACTGTCCATCCAGCACTATGGACGGCACTGCCTACATCTGGCTCTAATTAGTCCACGGTTGTGTTCAGCCGAATGATCTCTGCCGGGAACACTCAGAATGAGGTACTGAGGTTTTGCAACATAGGAGCGTTTCACTGCTTTAAAGGCTTCTTAGGAAGAATTTTGGAATCTTGCTGCCGGCAGGCCTCCGGTTGTTCCGGGTGAACATCTCCTTGTAAATCCCCCGTGGTTTCTTGTACACCCGTGAAATTTGGCCAGGTTATGCAGTTTGCATTGCTGCACAATTGCGCCTGCCTAGCTCTGCCTCGGTTGCAAACATTCAGGCGAGGCAGCCAGATAGGCTGGTCCCCGGAGGACACGGCCAGCGGACTGGGTATATCTGCTTCTCATTCTTCTCACCTGAGTGCTACTGATTCCAGCTTTGACAGCTACACTCTACTCAACCGGAGCAGTAAGCTGAACCTCAACTTATGGCACTTTGTGAAAGTGTTGAGAACTAGAGCTCAGTTGTTGGGCACGCCACCATTGTCCATCCAGCACTATGGACGGCACTGCCTACATCTTGCTTTAATTAGTCCACGGTTGTGTTTAGGTGAATGACCTCTGCCGGGAACACTGAGAATGCTTCTGAGTTATTGCAACATAGGAGCGTTTCACTGCTTTCAAGGCTTCGTAGGAAGAATTCCGGAATCTTGCTGCCGGCAGGCCTCCGGCTGTTCCGGGTGAAAATCTCCTTGTAAATCCCCCGTTGTTTCTTGTACACCCGTGAAATTTGGCCAGGTTATGCAGTTTGCATTGTTGCACAATTGCGCCTGCCTAGTTCTGCCGCGGTTGCAAACATTCAGGCGTGGCAGCCAGATTGTCTGGTCCCCGTAGGACACTGCCAGCGGACTGGGTACATCTGCTTCTCGTTCTTCTCACCTGAGTGCTACTGATTCCAGCTTTGACAGCTACACTCTACTCAACCGGAGCAGTAAGCTGAACCTCAACTTATGGCACTTTGTGAAAGTGTTGAGAACTAGAGCTCAGTTGTTGGGCACCCCACCACTGTCCAAGTGATAACCCTAACCCTAACCCTAACCCTAACCCTAACCCAAACCCTAACCCTCACCCTCACCCTAACCCTAACCCTAACAGCACCCTAACCTTCACCCTAACCCTCACCCTAACCCTAACAATAACCTTAACCCTCACGTTCACCCTAGCCCACACCTTAACACTAATCTGAACCCTAACCCTCAACCTAACCCTAACCCTAACCCTCAACCTCGCCCAAAAACTCACCCTAACTCTAACCCTAAGCCTCACCCTAAACCTAACCCTAACCCTAACCCTAACACTAACTCTAACCCTCACCTTACACCTCACCCTAACCATAACCTTAACCTTCCCCCTGCCCCTCCCAATAACCCTCACCCTAACATTACCCTCACTCTAACCCTCAATTTAACCCTAACCCTAACACTAACCCTCACACTAATCCTCAAAATAACCCTAACCCTAACCCTCAACCTCATCCTAACCTTCACCCTAACCCTATCCCTAACCCTCACGCACACCCTAACCCTCACCCTAATCCTAGCCCTCACCAAAACCCTACCCCTAACCCTATTCCTAATCTTCACACTAACCCTAACCCTCCCCCTAACCCTCACCCTCACCCTAACCCTCACCCTAACCCTAACCCTAATCCTAACCCTCACCCTAACCCTCATCCTAATCCTAACCCTCACCCTTACCCTAAACCTCACCCTAACCCTAATCCTAACCCTAACACTCACCATCTCCCTCACCCTAACCCTAACCCTCACCCTAACCCTCACCCTCACCCTAACCCTCACCCTAACACTAACCCTAATCCTAACCCTCACCCTAACCCTAAACCTCACCCTAACCCTAACCCTAACCCTAACTCTCATCCTAAAACTTATCCTAACACTGACGCTAAACCTAACCCTCACTCTCAACCTAACCCTCACCCTCACACTAACCATAACCCTAACCCTAACTCTAACCCTCAAACTAACCCTAAACCTAAACCTAACCCTCACCCTAACCCTCACCCTAACCCTAACACTTAAACTAACCCTAAACTTCACTATTACCCTCACTCTCACCCTTCCCCTCACCCTAACCCTAACCCTTACCCTAACCCTCACCCGCACCCTAAAGCTCTCCGTCACCTTAACCCTAACCCTAAACCTAACCCTCACATTCAACCTAACACCTCACACTCACCCTCACACTCAGCTTAACCCTAACCCTAACCCTAATCTTAACCCTAACCCTCATCCTCACCCTAACCCTCACCCTCTCCCTTACCCTAAACCTAACACTAGCCCTAACTGTAACAATTACCCTAACCCTAATCCTAACCCTAACCCTAACCCTCATCCTCATCCTAACCCTAACCCTAACCCTAAATCTCACCCTCACCCTTACCTCACACTCATCCTAACCCTAACCCTAATCCTAATCTTCACTCTAATCCTCACCCTCACCCTCACCCTCACCTGCACCCTAACCCTCACCCTCACCCTAAACCTAACATATATCTCACCTTCACCCTAACCCTAACCCTCACCTAAACCTAACCCTTACCCTCAACTTAACCCTCACCCAAACCGTAAGGCTAACCCTAACCCTCACCTTCACCCTAACCCTCACTCTAACCCTTAACTTCAACCTAACCCTAACCCTAACCCTAACCCTCACCCTCACCCTAACCATCACCCTAACCCTAACGTTATCTTTAACCCTGACCCTAACCCAAACCCTCACCCTAATCCTAAAACTAACCCCCACCCTAACCCACATCGTAAACTTGACCCTAATCCTATCCCGAACCCTAACCCGAACCCTCACCCTATCCCTCAACCTAACCCTTACCCTCACCGGAAGCATTACCCACACCATCACCCTCACCCTCAGGCTAACCCTAACCCTAATCCTAACCCCAAACATCACCCTCACCCTAAACCTAACCCTAACACTAAACCTAACCCTCAGGCTAAACTTCACCCTAAACCTGACGCTAACCCTAACCCTCAATCTCACCATAACCTTCACCCTCAACCTCACCCTATCCCTAACCCTCACAAAAAACCTAACCCTAACCCTAACCCTAACCCTAACCCTCAATTTATACCTAACCCTAACCCTAACCCTAAACATCACCCTAACCCTCACCCTAACTCTAATCCCCACCCACACCCTAATCCTCACCATAACCCTAATCCTAAACCTAAACCTAACCCTAACCCTCACCCTAACCCTCACCCTAATGCTTACCCTCACCCACACCCTCACCCTAAGCCTAACCCTAATCCTAACCCTAACCCTAACCCTAACCCTCATCCTCACCCAAACCCTAACCCTAAACCTCATCCTTACCCTCAACTTCACCCTTGACCCCATCCTAACCCTAACCCTAACAATAATCCTAACCCTAACCCTAACACTTATCCTAACCATCAACATACCCTAATCCTAACCCTCACCCTAACCCTAACCCTAACCCTTACCCTCAACTTAACACTCACCCTAACCCTAAGGCTAACCCTAACCCTCACCTTCACCCTAACCCTCAATCTAACCCTTAACCTCACCCTAACACTAACCCTAACCCTAACCCTCACCTTCACCCTAACCATCACCCTACCCATCACCCTAACCCTAACCCTAAACGTAACCCTGACCCTAACCCAAACCCTCACCCTAAGCCTAACACTAACCCTCACTCAAACCCACACGTAAACTTCACCCTAACCCTATCCCTAACCCTAACCCTCACACTCACCCTCACCCTCAACCTAACCCTTACCTTCACACTAACCATAACCCACACCCTCACCCTCACCCTCAAGCTAACCCTAACCCTACCCCTAATCCTAACCCCAACCCTCACCCGCACACTAAACCTATCCCTAACTCTAAACCTAACTCTCATCCTAAACCTCACGCTAAACCTCATGCTAATCCTAACCCTAACTCTCACCCTAACCCTCACCCTCACCCTAACCCTAACCCTACCGCTCACCCTAACAATAACCCTAACCCTAACCCTCACACTAAACCTAACCCTAACCCTAATCCTCACCCTCACCCAAACCCTCACACTAACCCTTACTCTCACCCTCACCATACACCTCACACTTACCCTAACCCTCACCCTAACCCTAAACCTAACCCTCACCCTCACCCTCACTCTCAGTCTAACCCTAACGCTAAGCCTAAATCTAACCTTAAACATCCCCCTCACCCTAACCCTAAACCTAACCGTAACCCTATACTTCATGCTAACCCTAACCCTAACCCTAACCCTCACCCTCACCCTAAGCCTAACCCTAACCCTCACCCTAACCCTGAAGATAACCCTCACCCTAACCCAAACCATAACCCTCACCTTAACCCTAAGCCTAAACCTCACCCTAACCCTAACCCTCAACATCACCCTAACCGTCATTCTAACCCTAACACTCACCCACACCCTAACCCTCACCCTTAACCGAAACCTCACCCTCGCCCTAATATTCACCCTCACCCTAAACATCACCCTAACCCTAACCCTCACCCTAACCCTAACACTAACCCTCACTCTAATCCTAACCCTCACCTTCACCCTAAACCTCACCCTCACCCTAACCCTAACAATAACCCTAACCCTAACCCTCACCCTCACCCTCAACCACACCCTCACCCTAACGCTAACCCTATCCCTCACCCTCACACTATCCATCACCCTAACAAGTATCCTCACCCTAATCCTAACCCTAACCCACTCACTAAACCTAACCCTAACCCTAACCTTAACCCTACCCC
The DNA here is from genome assembly GCF_024711535.1 of Dipodomys merriami. Taxonomy (NCBI): domain Eukaryota; kingdom Metazoa; phylum Chordata; class Mammalia; order Rodentia; family Heteromyidae; genus Dipodomys; species Dipodomys merriami. The sequence goes on along the minus strand of NW_027206080.1, from coordinate 1,791,363 downwards.
TCACCCTAAACCTCACCCTAACCCTAACCCTAACCTTAATCCTCACCCTAACCCTAACCCTAGCCCTAACCCTCACCCTAACCCTAACCTTCACCGTCACCCAAACCCTCAACCTAAACCTAACCCTCACCCACACCCTAACCGTCACCTTCACCCTAACCCTCACCCTCACTCTAAACATCACCATATGCCTAACCCTCACCCTAACCCTAAACTTAACCCTCACACTAATCCTAACCTTCACTCTAAACCTCACCGTCACCTTAACCCTCACCCGAACTCTAACCCTTACCCTAACCCTCACCCTCACCCCAAACGTCTCCATGACCATAACCCTAAACCTAACACTTACCCACAAACTAACCCTCACTCTCACCCTCACCTTAAACCTCACCATAATCCTCACCCTTACCCTACACAACACCTTAAACCTAACCCTCACCCTAATGCTAAGCCTAAACCTCACCCTAAACTAAATATCACACTTACCCTCACCCTCACCTTCAGCCTAACCTAACCCTAACCCTAACCCTAACCCTAAACATCACCCTCACCCTCACACTAAACCTAACCCTAACCCTCACCCTAACCCTAACCATCACCCTCCCCCTCCCCCTCCCCCTCAGCCTAAGGCTAAACCTAACCCTAATCCTAACCCTAACCCTCACCCTCACCCTCACCCTAACCCTAACCGTAACCATAAACCTCACCCTCACCCTCACCCCATCCCTAACACTAACCCTCATTCAAACCCGAACCCTTACCCTAACCCTAACCCTCACACTCATCCTAAAAATCACCCTAAAACTAACCTTCAACCTACCCCTAACTCTAACACTCACCGAAACCCTAACCCTCACCCTTACCCTAACCCTAACCCTACCCCTCACCCTAACCCTAACCCTAGCCCTAACCGGAAACCTAACCCCAACCCTCACCCTAAACTTAACCCGCACCCTCAACTTCACTCACACAATCAGCCTAACCCTAACCCTAACCCGAACTCGAACCTGAACACTCAACCTAACCCTGACCATCACCCTAATCCTAAACCTAACCCTAACCCTCACCCTCACCCTAACCCTCACCCTAGCATTCACCCTAACCCTAACCTTAACCCTCACCCTCACCCTAAACCTCACCCTAACCCTTACCCTCACCCTAACCATAACCCACACCCTCACCCTCACCCTCAGCCTTACCCTAACCCTAACCCTAATCCTAACTCCAACCCTCACTCTCACCCTAACCCTAACCGTAACCCTAAACCTACCCTCAACCTAAACTTCACCCTCACCCTCATGCTAACGCTAACCCTCTCTTTCACCATAACCCTCACCCTCACCCTCACCCTAACCCTAACCCTCACACAAAACCTAACCCTCACCCTAACCCTAACCCTACACCTCACCCAAACACTAACCCTAACCCTCAAACTAACCCTAACCCTAACCCTCAAACTAACCCTAACCCTAACCCTAACACTCACCCTAACCTCACCCTAATCCTAACTCTAACCCTAACTCCCACCTTTACCCGAACCTTCACCCTAACCCTTACTCTCACCCTCACCCTAAACCTCATACTTACCCTAACCCTTACCCTAACCCTAACCCTAACCCTCACCCTCAGTCTCAGTCTAACCCTAACCCTAAGCCTAAATCTAACACTAAACATCTCTCTCACCCTAACCCTAAACCTAACCCTAACACTATCCTTCACGCTAACCCTAACCCTAACCCTCACACTAACCCTTACCCTAACCTTCACCCTTACCTTCACCCTAATGCTAACTCTAACCCTCACCCTAACCCTAACCCACACCCTAATCCTAACCCTAACCAGAACCCTAACCCTAACCCTAACTCTCAACCTAACACTAACCCTAAACCTAACAATAACCCTAACCCTAACACTAACTCTCACCCTAACCCTCATCTTCACCCTAACCCTAACCCTGACCCTAAACCTCACTCTCACCCTAACTCCCACCCTCACCCTCACATTTACCCTCAGCCTACCTCTCATTATCACCCTAAACCTCACCCTAAACCTCACCTTAACCCTCACCCTAACCCTAAACCTAACCCTCACCCTCACACAACCCTCACCCTAACGCTTACCCTCACCCTAATTCTAACCCTAACCCTAACCCTCAAACTAAACCTAACCCTCACCCTAACCCTAACCCTCACCCTAATCCTAACTCTACCCCTGAAGATAACCCTCACCCTATCCCAAACCCTAACCCTCACCCTAACCCTAACCCTAACCCTATTCTTCACCCTCACCCTAACCCTCAATGTCACCCTAACCATCACTCTAACCTTAACCCTAACCCACACCCTAACCCTCACCCTCAACCAAAACCTCACCCTCACCCTAATACTCACCCTCACCCTAAACATCACCCTAAACCTAACCCTCACACTAACCCTAACACTAACCCTCACCCTAAACCTAACCCTCACCTTCACCCTAACCCTCACTCTCACCCTAACCCTAACCCTAACCCTCCCCCTCACCCTAACCTTTACCCTAACCCTTACCCTCACCCTAACAATAACCCCAACCCTAACCCTCACACTAACTCTAATCCTCACCCTTACCCTAAACCTACCCCTCACCCTAACCCTCACCCTAAACCTAACCTTCACCCTAACTCTAACCCTAAGCCTAACCCGCAACCTAACCCTCACACTCACCCTTATCCTCACCCTAAACCTAACCCTCACACACAACGTAACTCTCACCCTGACCTGAACCCGAACCCACACCCTAACCCTCACCCTAACCCTAAACATCACCCTAACACTAACCCTAATCCTAACCCTAACCCTAACCATCATCTTAACCCCAACCCTCACCCTAACCCTAACGCTCACCCTCAACCTAGCCGTCACCCTAACCCAAACACTAACCTTAACCCTCACCCTCAACCTAGCCCTCACCCTAACCCTAACCCTAACCCTCACTCTCACCCTCACCCTTAGCCTAACATAACACTAACCCTAATCCTAAAACTAACGCTAAAATTAACCCTAACCCACACTATAACCCTTACCCTCACACTAACCCTAACCCTAACCCTACTCCTCACCCTAACCCTTATCCTCACCCTAACCCTAACCGTAACCCTCACACTAACCCTAACCCTCACCCAAACCTAAACCTCAACCTAACCCTAAAACTAACCCTAAACCTCACCCTCACCCTAAACCTTACCGTCATCCTAACCCTCACCCTAAACCTAACACTTACCCACACCCTAACCCTCACCCTAAATCGAACCCTCACCCTCACCCTAATACTCACCCTCACCCTAAACATCACCCTAACCCTAACCTTCAGTCTAACCCTAAACCTACCCCTCACCCGAATCCTCATCCTAACCCTAACCATAACCCTCACCCTAACCCTAACACACACCCTTACCCTCAACTTCAACCTAACCCTAACCCTAACCCTCACCCTCATCCTAACCCTTACCCTCACCATAACCCTAAGCCTCACCTTTAACCTAGCCCTCACCCTAACCCTAACCCTCACCCTGAACCTAGCCCTCACCCTAAACCCTAACCCTAACCCTAACGCTCAATCTCACCCTCACCTTAGCCTAACACTAACCTTAACCCTAATCCTAAACCTAACCCTAAACCTAAACTTAAACCTCACTCTAACCCTTAACCTCATCCTAACCCTAAACCTAACCCTACAACTCACCCTAACCCTTATCCTCACCCTAACCCTAACCCTAATCCTCAAACTAACCCTAACCCTCACCCTAACCATCACCCTAACCCTAATCCTGATCCTAAACCTCACCCTCACCCTAAACCTCACTGTCACCCTAACCCTCACCCGAAACCTAACCCAAACCCTCACACTAACCCTAACCCACACCCTCAACCTCAACCTAATCCTAATCCTACGCCTAACCCTAGCCCTCACCCTCACCCTAACACTCACCCTAACCCATACCCTCACACTAACCCTAACCCTAACCCTAACCCTAAGCCTCACCCTAACTCTCATCCTCACCATAAGCCTAACCCTCAACCTAACCCTAACCCTAATCCTAACCCTATCCCTAACCCTCACCCTAACCCTAACCCTAACCCTCACCCTAAACCTTACTCTCACCCTAACCCTCAACCTCACCCTAAACCAACCCTATCCCTAATCCTCACCCTCACCCTCACCCTAAACCTAACCCTATCCCTAACACTCACCCTCACCCCAACCCTCACCCTCACCCTAAATCTAACCCTCATCCTAACCTTAACCCTAAACCTCACACTAACCCTAAACCTCACCCTAAACCACCACCTAACCCTAATTCTAACCCTAACACTAACCCTCACCCTAATACTCACCCTCACCCTAAAAATCACCCTAACCCTAAACTGCAGCCTAACACTAAACCTACCCCTCACCCAATTCCTCACCCTAACCCTATCCATAAACCTCACCCTAATCATAATACACACCCTCACCCTCAACCTAATCCCAACCCTAAACCTCAGCCTAACTCTGTCACCCTAACCCTAACCCTAACCCTAACCACCACCCTAACCCTCACCCTAATCCTAACCATAACCCTCACCTAACACTCATGGCAACCCTAAACCTCACTCTCACCCTAACCCTTACCCTAACCATAACCCTCACCCTAACCCTAACCCACACCCTCATCCTAACCCTCACCCTAAATCTAAGCCTAACCCTAACCCTCAAACTAATCCTCATCCTCACCATAACCCAATCCCTCACCCTAACCCTAACCCATACACTAACACTAAACCTCAGCCTAACCCTCACCCTAACCCTAACCCTCACCCACACCCTAACCCTCACCCTCAACCGAACCCTCTCCCTCCCACTAATACTCAGCCTCACCCTAAACATCACCCTAACCCTCACCCTCACCCTAACCCTCACCCTACTCCTCACCCTATGCCTCACCCTAACTGTAACCCTAAACCTAAACCTCAACCTCACCCTCACCCTAAGCCTTATCCTAAACCTAACCCTCTCCCTCACCCTCACCCTAAACTTAAGCCTAAGCCTAACCCTAACCATCACCCTCACCCTAAACTAACCCTAACCCTAACTGTCACCCTCACCCTAACCCTAACCCTAACCCTCACCCTCACCCTAACCTCACCCTAATCCTTATCCTCACCCTATCCTTAACCCTAACCCTAAGCCTCATGCTAAACGTAACCTCACTCTAACCCTAACATTAACCCTAACCCTAACCATCACCCTCACCCTCCACCTCACCCTCAGCCTAACCCGAACCCTAACACTAATCCTAACCCTAACCCTCACCCTCACCCTCACCCTAAACCTAACCCTAAACCTCACACTAAACTTAACGCGCACCCTCCCCCTAACCCTCACCCTAACCCTAACCCTAACCCTCACCCTCACCCTAACCCTCAACCTAAATCTTAACTTCACCCTAACCCTAAACCTAACCCCAACCCTCACACTAACCCTAACCCTAAACCTAAACCTAACCCTAAACCTCACCCTCACCCAAAACCTCACACTCACCCTTATCCTCACCCTAACCCTAACCCTCACCCTAACCCTAAACCTTAACCCTAACCCTCACACAAACCCTAACCCTAACCCTAACGCTAACCCTCACCCTAACCCTAAACCTAACCCTAAACCTCACCCTCACCCTAAACCTCACCGTCACTCTAACCCTCACCCTTAACCTAACACTTACCCACACCCTAACACTCAACCTCAATCGAACTCTCACCCTCACCCTAATACTCACCCTCACCCTAAACATCACCCTAACACTAAACTTCAGCCTAACCCTAAACCTACCCCTCAGCCTAATCCTCACCCAACCCTAACCATAACCCTCACCCTAACCCTAACACACACCCTCACCCTCAACCTAATCCTAAGCCTAAGCCTAACCCTCACCCTCACCCTAACACTCACCCTAACCGTTACCGTCACCCTAACCATAAACCTCACCTTTAATCTAGCCCTCAAAATAACCCTAACCCTAACCCTAACCCTCACCCTCAACCTAGCCCCTACCCTAAGTCTAACCCTAACCCTAAACCAAAACCTAACACTCACCCTAACCCTAAACCTAACCATCCCCCTCACACAACCCTCACCCTAACGCTTACCCTCAACCTAACCCTAACCCTAACCCTAACCCTCACACTAAACCAAACCCTCACCCTAACCCTAACCCTCACCCTAACCCTAACCGAAACCCTCAAGGTAACGCTCACCCTAACCCAAACCCTAGCCCTCACCCTAAACCTAACCTTAAACCTCACCCTCACCCTAACCCTCAACGTATCCCTAACCCTCACTCTAAACCTAACCCTCACCCACAACATAACCCTCACCCGCACCCTAATACTCACCCTCACCCTAAACATCACCCTAAACCTAACCCTCACCCTAACCCTAACCCTAACCCTCACCTAACTGTAACCCTCACTTTCACCCTAAAACTTACCCTCACCCTAACCCTAACAGTAATCCTAACCCTCAACCTAACCCTCACCCTCAACCTCACCCTAACCCTAACGCTAACCCTAACCCTCACCCTCACAATATCCATCACCCTAATACTTACCCTCACCCTAATCCTAACCCTAACCCTAACCCACACACTAAACCTAACCCTCACACTAACCCTAACCCTATCCCTCACCCTACCCCTCACCCTAACCCTAACACTAATCCTCACCCTAACCCTAACTCTAACCCTAACCCTCACCCTCACCCTAACCCTCACCGTCACCCTAACCCTCACCCTAAACCTAACCCTAACCCAAACCCTAACCCTCACTTTCACCCTAACCCTCACCCGCACCCCAAACCTCTCCGTGACCATAACCCTAACCCTAAACCTTACCCTTACCCTTACCTCACTCTCACCCTCACCCTAAACTTCACCCTAATCCTCACCCTCACCCTATGCAACACCCTAAACCTAACCCTCACCATAATGCTAAGCCTAAACCTCACCCTTACCCTCACCCTCACCCTCAGCCTAACCCTAACCCTAACCCTAATCCTAACCCTAACCCTCACACTCATTATAACACTAAACCTAACCAAACCCTCACTCCACCCCTAACCATATCCCTCACCATCACCATCACCCTCAGCCTAAGGCTAACACTAACCCTAATCTTAACCCTAACCCTCACCCTCACCCTCACCGTAAAACTAATCCTAACCTTCACCTTCACCCTAACCCTAACCCTAACCCTAACCCTCACTCAAATCCGAACCCTTACCCTCACCCTAACCCTCACCCTCAAACTAAACCTCACCCTAAACCTCAACCTAAAACTAACCCTAACCCTAACAATAACCCTAACCCTAACCTTAAAACTAACCCTATCACTCATGCTCACCCTAACCCTAACTCTAACCCTAATCCTAACCCTAACCCTAACCCTCACCCTTAGCCTAACCCTAACCCTAACCTTAACCCCCACCCTAACCCCAACCCTCAACCTAACCCTGACTCTCACACTAATCTTAACCCTAACTTTAACCTAACCCTCACTCTCACCCTAACCCTCACCCTAACCCTTACACTCAACTTATCCCTAACGCTAACCCCAACCCTTACTCTCACACTAAACCTAACCCTCACCCTAACTCTAACCCTAAACCTCACGCTCACCCTAACCCTAAACCTAAACCTAACCCTAACCCTAACTCTCACACTTATCCTAACTCTCACCCTAACTCTAAGCCTAACACTCACCCTCACCCTCACCCTCAGCCTAACCCTCACCCTAACCCTAACCATAACCCTCACCATCACCCAACCCTCACCCTAACCCGTACCCTCTCTCTAACCCTAACCCAAACGCTAAACCTAAGCCTCACTCTAAAGCTAACCCTAAATCTCAACCTCACCCTTATCTCACACTCATCCTAACCCAAACCCTAATTCTAATCCTCACTCTAATCCTCACCTTCACCCTCACCCTCATGCTAATCCTCACCCTCACCCTCACCCTCACCCTCACCCTAAACCTAATCCTGACCTAACCCTAACCCTCACCTAACCCTAACCCTTACCCTCAACTTAACCCTCACCCTAACCCTAATGCTAACCCTAACCCTCACCTTCACCTTAACTCTCACACTAACACTTAACCTCACCCGAACCCTAACCCTAAACCTAATACTCACCCTCACCCTAACCATCACCTTAACCCTAACCCTAACCGTAACCCTGACCCTAACCCAAACCCTCACCCTCACCCTAAACCTAACCCTCATCCTAAACCTCACCCTACCCTTCACATTTACCCTAACCCTAACTCTAACCCTAACCTTCACCCTAAGACTCACCCTAACCCTTATACTCACACTAACCATTACCCACACCCTCACCCTCACCCTCACCCTCAGCCTAACCCTAACTCTAACCCTAATCCTAACCCCAACCCTCACCCTCACCCTAAGCCTAACCCTAACCCTAAACCTAACCCTCACCCTAAACCTCACCCTAACCCTCACCCTAACCCTAACCCTCATTCTCACCCTAAACCTCACTCTCACCCTAACCCTAAACCAAACCCTCACACAAAACCTAACCCTCACCCTAACCCTAACCCTACCCTCACCCTAACACTAACACTAACCCTTACCCTCAAACTAAGCCTAACCCTAACCATAACCCTCACCCTAACCCTAACCCTCACTCTAACCCTTATTCTCACCCTAAACCTAAACCTCACACATACCCTAACCCTAACCCTAACCCTACCCTAACCCTAACCCTAACCCTAACCCTCACACTAACCCTAAACCTACCCCTCACCCTAACCCTAACCCTCACACTGCCTCTCAACCTAATATTAACCCTAACTGTAACCATAACCCTAACACTAACCCTAACACTAGCCCTTAACACTCAACCTAACCCTAACCCTAACCCTCACCCTCAGCCTAACTCTAACCCTAAGCTTAAATCTAAACCTAAACATCTCCCTCACCCTAACCCTAAACCTAACCCTAACCCTCACCCTAACCCTCACCCTAACCCTAACCCTCACCCTCACCGTAACACTAACACAAACACTCACCCTCACCCTAACCCTAAACATAACTTTAACCCTCACCCCAAAACTAACCCTAACCCTAACCCTCACCCTAACCCTCACCCTAACGTTAAACCTCACCCTCACACTAACCCTCACCATAACCCTAATCCTAACCCCAAACCTAACCCTCACACTCACCTTCACCCTCGCACTCATCCTAACCCTAACCCTAAACCTAATCCTGACCCTAACGCTCATCCTCACCCTAACATTAACACTAACCCTAAACCTCATCCTCACCCTTAACCTCAAACTAAAACTAACCCTAACCCTAACAATAACCCTAACCCTAACCCTCCTCCTCACCCTAATCCTAACCCTAAGCCTAACCGTAACCTTCACCCTAACCCTAACCCTCACCATAACCCTTACCCGAACCCTCAACCTAACACTAACGCTAACACTAACATTAACCCTAAACCTTACCCTAATCCTAAACCTCACCCTCAGCCTAACCCTAACCCTAAACCTAACCCTCACCCTAACCCTAACTGTCTCCCTAAACCAGAACCTCACCCTAATCCTAAGCCTAACCTTAACCCTAACCCTCACTCTCACCCTAACCCTCACCCTAACCCTTACCCTCAACTTAACCCTAAACCTAACTCTAACCCTAACTCTCACACTAACCCTAACCCTCACCCTAACCCTAACCCTCACCCGAATCCTCACCCTAACCCTAACCCTAAACCTTACCTAACCAAAACCCTCACCCTCACCTTAGCCCTCACCATAACCCTAACCCTAATCCTAAAGCTCACACTCACCCTCAAACTCACGCTCAGCCTAACCCCAACCATAACTAATCCTAACCCTAACTCTCAAACTCACCCTCAACCTAACCCTCAACTTCACACTCACACTTACCCTAACCCTAACCCTAAACCTAACCCTCACCCTAACCCTAACACTCACTCTAACCCTAACCCTAACCCTCACGCTAATCCTAACCCTAACCCTAAACAAAACCCTCCCACTCCCCCTAACCCTCTCCCTAACCCTTACCCTCAATTGAACCTGAACCCTAACACTAACCCTATCTTTCACAGTAACCCTAACCTTCACTCTAAAGCTAACCCTAACCCTTACCCTCAACCTCACCCTTACCTCACCCTCAGCCTAACCCTAACCCTAACCGGAAACCTAACCTTAACCCTCACCCTAACCCTAATCCTCACCCTCACCTTCACCCTCACCCTCAGTCTAACCCTAACCATAACCTAACCCTCACACTAAACCTAACCCTAACCCTAACTCTAACCCTCACTCTAACCCTAACCCTAACCCTAACTCTAACCCTCACTCTAACCCTAACCCTCACCCACACAATCACCCTCACCCTCACATTCACCCTCAGCCTAACTCTCACCTTCACTCTATCCCTAACCCTCACCCTCATCCTGACCCTGACTCTCACCCTAAGCCTTACACTCAACCTCACCCTAACCCTCACATTAAACCTAAGCCTCACTTTAAACATAACCCTAACCCACACCCTCACCCTTATCTCACCCTCAGCCTAACCCTAACCTTAACCCTCAACCCAACCCTAACCCTCACCTAACCCTTACCTCACCCTCAGCCTAACCGTAACCCTTACCGGAAACCTAACCCCTACCCTCACCCTAACCCTGACCTTCATCTTCACATTTACCGTCACCCTCAGGCTAAACCTAACCCTAACCTTAACCCTAACCCTAAACCTAACCCTTACCCTCACCCTAACCCTAACCCTTACCCTCACCTTGAACCTAACCCTAACCCTAACACTAACTCTCACACTAACCCTAACTGTCACCCTAACACAAACCCTAACACTCACGCTCACACTAACCCTAAACTAACTCTAACACCCTAACCCTAACTCTAAAATCAAACTAACCCTAACATTCACCTTAACCTTAAACCTAATCCTCACCCTCACCCTCAACCTAAACCTAACCCTAATCCTAACTCTCACCCTCACCCTCAACCTCACACTCACCATCACCCTCACCCTAACCCTAATAACAAACCTAACCTTAACCAAAACCCTAACACAAACACAAACCCTAAATCTAACCCTCACCCAAACCCTAACCCTAACCAAAATCCTCACCCTAACCCTAACATTAAACCTAACCCTCTACCTCACCTTCACCCTCACCCTCAGCCTAACCCTAACCCTTACCCTAACCCTCACCCTAACCCTAACCCTGACCCTCACCCTAATCCTGACCCTGACCCTAACCTTAACCCTCACCCTCACCCTAACCATAACCCTAACCCTCACCCTCACCCTAACCCTCACCCTAACCCTTACACTCAACCTCACCCTAACCCTCACACTAACCCCAATCCTCACTCTAAACCTAACCGTAACCCTCACCCTCACCCTCACCTCATACTCAGACTAACCCTAACCCTAACCCTCAACCTAACACTAACCCTCACCCTCACCCTTACCTCACCCTCAGCCTAAACCTCACCCTAACCGGAAACCTAACCCTAACCCTCACCCTAAACATAACCCTGACCCTCACCCTCACCCTCAGGTTAAACTTAAACCTACCCCTAACCCTAACCCTCACCCTCATCCTAACCCTAACCCTAACCCTTACTCTCACCTTAACCCTAACCCTAACCCTAACTCTCATACTAACCCTAACTCTCACCCTAACCCTAACCCTAACCCCCACGCTCACCCTAACCCTAAACCTAACCCTAACCCTAACCCTAACCCTCTTATGAAACTTAACCCTCAACCTAACCCTAACCCACACCTTCACCTTCACCCTCACCCTCAACATAACCCTAACACTAATCCTAACCCCAACCCTCACCCTCACCCTAATCCTAACCCTAACCCTAACCCTCATGCTAAACCTTATCCTAGCACTCACGCTAACAATAACCCTCACTCTCACCCTAACCCTCACCCTTAACATGACCCTAACCCTAACCCTCACACAAAACCTAACCCTCACCCTAAACTTAACACTAACCCTCACCCTAACCCTAACCCTAACCCTAACCCTCACCGTAACCCTAACCCTAACCCTCACCCTCACCCTAACACTTACACTCACCCTGACCCTAAGCCTCACACTTACCTTAACCCTCACCGGAACCCTAATCCTAAGCCTCACCCTCACCCTAAACCTCACCCTAACCCTAAGCCTAAATCTAACCCTAAACATCTCTCTCACCCTAACCCTAACCCGAAACATCATCCTCACCCTAGCCCTCATCCAAACCCTAAACTTAACCTTACACCTCACCCACACCCTCACCCTCACCCTCACCCTAACCCGAATGCTAACCCTAACCCTCACCCTAACCCTAACCCTCAACCTAACACTAACCCTCAACCTAACCCTAACCCTCAACATAGCCCTCAACCTAACCCTAACCCTAACCCTAAGCCTAACCCTCACCTTTACCCTCACCCTCACCCTCAGCCTAACACTAACCCTAACCCTAAATATAACCCTAACCCTCACCCTCATCCTAACGGTCACCCTAACCCTTACCCTCACCATAACCCTAACCGTAACCCTAAACCTAACCCTCACACTAAACCTAACCCTCACCCTAACCCTAACCCTATCCCTCACCTTAACCCTCACCCTATCCCTCACCCTTACCTCACCATCCGCCTAACCCTAATCCTAACCCTCAACCTAACCCTAACCCTCACCCTCACCCTTACCTCACCCTCATCCTAACCCTAACCCTAACCGGAAACCTAAGCCTCACCCTCACCCTAACCCTCACCCTAACCCTAATGCTCACCCTAATCCTAACTCAAACCCTCATCCTAACCCTAACTCTAACTCTAACCTTAAACCTTATCCTAACATGCTAACCCTAACCCTCACTCTCAACCTAACCCTCACCCTCACACTAACCCTAACCCTAACCCTCACACAAAACCTAACCCTCACCCTAACCTTAACCCTACCTCTCACCCTCACTCTAACCGTAACCCTAACCCTAACACTAACCCTCAACCTAACCCTAACCCTAACCCTAACTCTCACCCTCACCCTCACCCTAACCTTAACCATAACTCTCACTCTCACCCTCACCCTCACCCTAACACTTACACTCACCCTCACCCTTACCCTCACACTTACCTTAACCCTCACCCTAACTTTAATACTAAGCCTCACCCTCACCCTAAACCTCAACCTAACCCTAAGCCTAAATTTAACCCTAAACATCTCCCTCACATAACCTTAACCCTAAACACCTAGCTCACCCTAGGCCTCACCCTAACCCTAAACTTAACCTTAAACCTCACCCTCACCCTAACCCTCACCCTAACCCTAACACTAACCCTAACCCTCACCCTAACCCTAACCCTCAACCTAACCCTAACCCTCAACATAGCCCTCAACCTAACCCTAACCCTAACCCTAAGCCTAACCCTCACCTTTACCCTCACCCTCACCCTCAGCCTAAAACTAACCCTAACCCTAAATCTAACCCTAACCCTCACCCTCATCCTAACGGTCACCCAAACCCTTACCCTCACCATAACCCTAACGGTAACCCTAAACCTAACCCTCACACTAAACCGAACCCTCACCCTAACCCTAACCCTATCCCTCACCTTAACCCTCACCCTAAACCTAAACCTTACCCTCACCCTAATCCTAACCCTAAACCTAACCCTCACCCTAACCCTCACCCTCACCCTAACCCTAACCCTAACCCTAACTATCACACTAAACCTAACCCACACCCTAACCTTAACCATAACCCTCACCCTCACCCTCACCCTCAGCCTGACTCTCACCCTCACCCTAATCCTTACCCTACCGCTAACCCTCACCCTAACGCTTACCCTCACCCTCACACTAACCATCACACTAACCCTAAGCCTGACTCTAACCCTAACCCTAACTCTCACCCTCACCGTTACCTCACCCTCAGCCTAACCCTAACCCTAATCCTAATCCTCACTCAAATCCTCACCCTCACCCTCACCCTAATCCTCAGCCTCACCCTCACCCTAACCATAACCCTAAACCCAACCTTCACCCTAAACTTAACCCTCACCCAACCCTCCCCCTAACCCTCCCCCTAACCTCACCCTAACCCTAATGCTAACCCTAACCCTCACCCTCACCCTAACCCTTAAACTCACCCTAACCCTAACCTTCATACTCAACCTAACCCTAACCCTAACCCTAACCCTAACCCTCTCCCTCACCCTAATTCTCATCCTAACCATTACCCTCAACCTTACCCTAACAAACACTGTCACCTTCACCCTCACCCTCAGCCTAATAATAACCCTAATCCTAACCCCAACCCTCACCCTCATCCTAACCCTAACCCTAAACCTAACCCTAATCCTCACCCTTAACCTTATTCTAACACTCAAGCTAAACCTAACCCTCACTCTCACCCTAACCCTCACCCTCAAGCTAAATCTAACCCTAACCCTCACACAAAAACTAACCCTCACCCTAAAATTAACCCTACCTCTCACCTTCACCCTAACCCTAACCCTACCCTAACCCTCACCCTAAACCTATCCTTAACCCTCACCCTCACCCTACTCCTCACCCTAACACTTACACTCACCCTCACCCTAACCCTCACACTTACCTTAACCCTCACCCTAACCCTAATACTAAGCCTCACCCTCACACTAAACCTCAACCTAACCCTACGCCTAAATCTAACCCTAAACATCTCCTTCACCTAACCTTAACCCTAAGCATCACCCTCACCCTAGCCCTCACCCTAACCCTAAACTTAAACTTAAACCTCAACCACACCCTCACCCTCACCCTCACCCTAACCCTAACGCTAACCCTAACCCTCACCCTAACCCTAACCCTCAACCTAGCCCACACCCTAACCCTAACCCTAACCCTAACCCTAATGTTCACTTTCACCCTCACCCTCACCCTCAGACTAAAACTAACCCTAACCCTAATTCTAATACTAACCCTCACCCTCATCCTAAACATCACCCTAACCCTTACCCTCACCATCACCCTAACCGTAACCCTAAACCTAACCCTAACAATAAACCTATCCATCACCCTAACCCTAACCCTAACGCTCACCTTAACCCTCACACTGACCCTAACCTTAACCCTAACCCTCACCCTCACCATAACCCTCACCCTAACTCTTAAACTCAACTTCACCGGAACCCTCACACTAACCCTAAGCCTCATTCTAAACCTAACCCTAACCCTCACCCTCACCTTTATCTTACCCTCCGCCTAACCCTAATCCTAACCCTCAACCTAACCCTGACCCTCACCCTCACCATTACCTCACCCTCAGCCTAACCTTAACCCAAACCGGAAACCTAAGCCTCACCCTCACCCTACCCCTCACCCTAACCCTAATGCTCACCCTAATCATAACTCAAACCCTCACCCTAACCCTCACCCTAACCCTAACTCTAACTCTAACCCTAACCCTAAACCTTATCCTAACACTCACGCTAACCCTAACCTCACTCTCACCCTAACCCTCACCCTCACGCTAACCCTAAACCTAACTCTCACACAAAAACTAACCCTCACCCTAACCTTAACCCTACCTCTCACCCTCACCCTAACCCTCACCCTAACCCTAACCCTAACCCTCAACCTATCCCTGACCCTAACCCTAACTCTCACCCTAACCCTCACCCTAACCTTAACCATAACTCTCACTCTCACCCTCACCCTCACCCTAACACTTACACTCACCCTCACCCTAACCCTCACACTTACCTTAACCCTCACCCTAACCTTAATACTAAGCCTCACCCTCACCCTAAACCTCAACCTAACCCTAAGCCTAAATTTAACCCTAAACATCTCCCTCACGTAACCTTAACCCTAAACACCACCCTCACCCTAGCCCTCACCCTAACCCTAAACTTAACCTTAAACCTCACCCTCACCCTGACCCTCACCCTCACCCTAAAGCTAACCCTAACCCTCACCCTAACCCTAACCCTCACCCTAACACTAACCCTCAACCTAGACCACACCCTAACCCTAACCCTAACCCTCACATCTAAACCTAACCCTAAACCTAATGTTCTCACTAACCCCAACCCTCAATCTCACCCTCAACCTCAGATTAACCCTAACCCTAACCCTAACCCTAACCCTCACCCTAAACCAAAACCTAAACCTAACCCTCACCCTCACCCTAACCCTTACTCTCATCCTAACCCTAACCCTAAACCTCACACTAAACCTAACCCTCACCCAAACCCTAACCCTAACACTAACCCTCACCCTCACCCTCACCCTCAGGGTAAACTGAACCCTAACCTTAATCCTAACCCTAACACTCACCCTCAACCTCACCATAACCTAAACCTAACCCTAAACCTCACCCTCACCCCCACATTCACCCTCACCCTAAGCCTAACCCTAACCCTAACCCTAAGCCTAAGCCTAAACCTCTCCATCACCCTCACCCTAACCCTAAGCCTAAACCTAACCCTAACCCTCACCCTCACCCTCACCCTAACCCTAAACTTAACCCTCACCCTAATCTGAACCCTCACCCTAACCCTAAGTTAAACCTCAGCCTCAACCTAACCCTCAACCCTAACGCTTACCTCACCCTAACCCTAACCTTAACCTAACCCTCACACTAACCCTAACTTTACCCCTCACCCTAACCCTCACCCTAACCCTTACCCTCAACCTAGCCCTCAACCTGACCCTAATCCTAACCCTAACCCTCACCCTCTACCTCACCCTCACCCTAACCCTAACCCTCACTCTAACCCTCACCCTCAACCTAATCCTAACCCTAACACTAACCCTAAACCTCACCCTCACCCTAACTCTAACCCTAACCCTAACCATAACCCTAACCCTCACCTTCACGCTCACCCTAACCCTAACCCTAAACAAAACCATAAACCTAAACCTCACCCTCACCCTCACCCTAACCTTCACCCTCACCCTCACCCTCACCCTAACCCTAACCCTAACCGTCACCCTAAAATTAATCCTCAACCTAGCCTTCACCCTAACCCTTATCCTAACCCTAACCCTCACACTAAATCTTACCCTCACCCTAAACCTAAACCTCAGACTAAACCTAACCCTCAACCTAAACCTAACCCTACCCCTCACCATAACCCTAACCCTAACCCTCACCCTCACCCTCACCTAACACTAAACCTAACTATCACCATAACTCTAACACTGGCCCTAACCCTAATCCTCACCTTAACCCTAACACTAAATATCACCCTCACCCTGACCTTCACCCTCAACCTAACTCTAACCCTAACCATAATCCTAACCCTCAACTTGACCCTCACCCAAACTCTAACCATAACCCTAACGCTAACCCTTACCCTAAACCTAACCCTCACCCTAACCCTAACCCGAACCCTCACCCTCAACCTAACCCTAACCTTTACCCTAAACCTAAGCCTAACCTTCACCCTAACCCTCGCCCTCACCCTCACCTAACCCTAACCCTAACCCTCACCCTAAACCTAACCCACACCCTCACCCTCAACCTAATCCTAAACCTAACCCTCACCCTAACCCTCACCCTCAGCCTCACCCTCACTCTAACCCTCACCTAATTCTAACCCTAACAGGAACCCTAAGCCTCACCCTCAACCTCTCCCTCACCCTCACCCTCACCCTCAGCCTAACCCTAACCCTATCCCTAATCCATACCCAAACCCTAACCCTAAACTTGAACCTCAGCCTAAACCTAACCCTCACCCTAAACCTAACCCCAAACCTCCCCCTATCCCTCTCGCTAACCCTAACCCTAACCCAAACCCTCATCCAAACCCTCACACTAACCCTAATGCTAACCCTTACCCTAACCCTAACACTCACCCTCACCCTCACTCTAACCCTCACATCACGCTAGCCTTCCCCCTAACCCTAACCCTAACCCTAATCCTAACCCTAACACTCACTCTCACCCTCAAGCTAATCCTCACCCTCACCATCACCCTAACCCTAACCCTAACCCTCATCCTAATCCTCACCCTAACCCTAAAGCTCACCGTTACCCTACCCCAAACCCTCACCCTCACCTTCACCCGCACCCTAAACCTAATGCTAACCCTAAACCTCAACCGAACCCTAACCCTCACACTAACCCTTACCCTCACCCTAACCCTACCCCTAACCCTCACCCTGCCTCTCACCCTAACCCTTACCCGCACCCTACCCCTAATCCTAACCCTTACCGAACCCTCACAATAACCCTAACCCTCACCCAAACCTGAACCCTACCCTTTAACCTGACCGTCATCCTAACCTTAACCCTAACTCTAAGCCTCACCCTAAACCTAACCCTAACCCTAACCCTCACAAACACCCTAACCCTCAACCTCAAACTCACCCGCAGCCTAACCCTAACCCTAACCCTAATCCTATCCCTAACCCTTATCCTCACCCTCACCCTATCTCTAACACTTACCCTAACCCTAACCCTTACCCTCACCCTCAATCTAACCCTCACACTAACCCTAAACGTCACCCAAAGCGTCACCCTAAACCTCACTCTAACCGTAACCCTAACTCTAACCTTCACCCTAACCCTCACCCTAACCCTAATGCTAACCCTAAACCTCACACTCACACTAAACCTCACCCTAACCCTTGCCCTCACCATAACCCTTACCCAAACCATAACCCTACACTCACCCTCACCCTCAGCCTAAACCTAACCCTAAGCCTCATCCTCACCCTAAACCTCACCCTAACCCTTACCCTCAACTTAATCCTAACCCTAACCCTAACGCTAACATTTACACTAAACCTAACCCTCACCCTAACCCTAACCCTCCCCGTCAGCCTAACCCTCACCCTAACACTAAACCTAACCCTAATCCTCAACCTATCCCTAACCCTAACCCTCACCCTCACCCTAGCCCTCAACCTGACCCTCACCCTAACACTCACCCTAACCCTCAACCTAACCCTCACCCTCACCATAACCCTCACCCTAAGCCTTTCCCTCAACCTAACCCTCACCCTCACCCTCACCCTAAACCCAACCCTCAACCTCACCCTAACTCTTACCCTAACCCTTACCCTCACACTAACCCTAACCCTAAACCTTAGCCTTACCCTCACACTAACCCTAACACTCACCCTAACCCTAACCCCCACAAACACATTACCCCTCACCCTCATCCTCACCCTCAGCCTAAACCTAACCCTAAACCTAATCCTGATCCTAACCCTCACCCTCACCCTCACCATAACTTTAACCCTAACTCTAACCCTAATCTTTTCCTTCACACTAACCCTAAACCTCA
The DNA here is from genome assembly GCF_024711535.1 of Dipodomys merriami. Taxonomy (NCBI): domain Eukaryota; kingdom Metazoa; phylum Chordata; class Mammalia; order Rodentia; family Heteromyidae; genus Dipodomys; species Dipodomys merriami. Next base: position 1,771,968 of record NW_027206080.1, on the reverse strand, counting down.
CCCTAACCTTAACCCTAACACTCACCCTAATCCTCACCATAACCCTAACCCTAACACTCACCCTAACCCTCACCCTAACCCTCATGCTAACCCTAACCCTCAACCTCACCCTAACCCTCACCCTAACCCTAACCCTAACCCTCACCCTACACCTCACACCAACCCTAACCCTAAACCTAACCCTCACTTTAACCCTCACCCTAAACGCCACCCTCAATCTCTCCCTCACCCTAACCCTCACACTAACCCTAAATGTCACCCTAAGTGTCACCCTAAACCTCACCCTAACCCTCACCCTAACCGTTACCCTAACTCTAACCTTAACCCTAACCCTCACCCTAACCCTAATGCTAACCCTAAACCTCAACCTCACCCTAAAACTCACCGTAAACCTTGCCCTCACCATAACCCTTACCCAAACCATAACCCTACCCTCACCCTCACCCTCACCCTCACCCTCAGCCTAAACGTCACCCTCAGCCTCATCCTCACCCTAACCCTCACCCTAACCCTAACGCTAACACTTAAACACCCTCACCGTAACCCTCACACTAACCCTTACCCTCACCCTAAACCTAACCCTAACCCTCACTCCAACCCTAACGCTAACCCTAAACCTAACCCACACCCACAACCTAACCTTAACCCACACCCTCACCCTCAGCCTAAACTTTAACCGTAATCCTAATATTAACCCTCACCCTCACCCTCACCCTAAATCTAACCCTAACCTTAAACTTAACCGTCACACAAACACTCACGCTAACCCTAACCCTAAACCTAACACACCGTAACCCTCACCCTCACCCTAACCCTATTCCTAACCCTCACCCTCACCCTAACCCTAAACCTAACCGTCACCCTAACCATCACCCTAACCCTCACCCTAACCCTACCGCTCACCCTAACCCTCACCCTCACCCTAACCCTAACCATAACCCTGATTCTAACACTCACGTTAACCCTAACCCTCACCCTTACCCTAAACTCACCCAAACCCTTACCCTCACCCTAACCCTAACCCTAACCCTAACCTTAACCCTCACACTAAACATAATCCTGACCCTAAACTTAAACCTACCCCTTACCCTAACCCTCACCCTAAACCTAACCCTAACCATCACCCTAACCCTAAACTTAATCCTAAACCTCACCCTCATCCTAGTCCTCACCCTAACACTAATCCTAACCCTAACCCTCACTCTAACAATAAACCTCACCCTAACCCTTGCCCTCACCGTCAGGCTAACTCTCACACTAACCCTAACCCTCACACTAAACCTAACCCTAAACCTCAACCTCACCCTCAGCCTTACCCTAACCGTAACCCTAATCCTAATCCTAACCCACATCCTAACCCTCACCCTCACCCTAAACCTCACCTTAACACTAACCCAAACCCTCACCCTCACCCGCAAACGCTCCCTAACCCTAACGCTAACCCTAAACCTCACCCTCACCCTAAACCTCACACTAACCCTTATCCTCACCCTAAACCTAACCCTAACCCTCGCCCTCACCCAACCCTAACACTAATCCTAAACCTCACCCTCACCCTAACCCTCACACTAACCCTAACCCTCACCCTAACCCTAACCCTAACTGTAACCGTCACACTAAACCTAAACCTCACCCTAATCCTAACCCTCACCCCAACCGTATCCCTAACCCTACCCGTCACCTCAACCTAAAACTCACCCTAAGCCTTACCCTCACCTTCACCCTAACCCTCACCCTCACACTAAACCTAACCCTTAACCTCACCCTCACCCTCACCCTCAGCCTAACCCTAACACTAACCCAAATCCTAACCCTAACCCTCAACCTCACCCTCATCCTAACCCTCACCCTCACCCTCACCCTAACCCAAACCCTAACCCTAACCTTAAACCTCAGCCTAAACCTAACCATCACCCTAACCCTAACCCCAAACCTCCCCGTCACCCTCACCCTAACCCTAACCCTAACCCTATCCCTCATCCTAACCCTAATGCTAACCCTTACCCTAACCTTAACACTCACCCTCACCCTCACTCTAACTCTCACATCACCCTAGCCTTCACCCTAACCCTAACCCTAATCCTAATCCTAAGCCTAACACTCACCCTCACCCTCAAGCTAACCCTCACCCTCAACATCACCCTAACCATAACCCTAACCCTCATCGTAATCCTCACCCTAACCCTAACGCTCACCCTTACCCTACCCCAAACCCTCACCCTCATCCTCACCCTCACCCTAAACCTAGTGCTAACCCTAAACCTCAACCTCACCCTAACCCTCACACTAACACTTAACCTCACCCTAACCCTATCCCTAAACCTCCCCCTGGCTCTCACCCTAACCCTTCCCCTCACCCTAACCCTAAACCTAACCCTCATGCTAACCCTCACAAAAACCCTAATCCTCACCCTCAACCTCACCCTCAGCCTAACCCTAACCCTAACCCTAATCCTAACGCTAACCCTTACCCTCACCCTCACCCTAACTCTAACCCTAACCCTAAAACTAGCCTTAACCCTCATCCTAACCTTCACCCTAACCCTAAACCTCACCCTAACCCTAACCCAAACCCTCACCCTCACCAGCAAACTAACCCTAACGCTAAACCTAAACCTCACCCTCACCCAAAACCTCACACTAACCCTTACCCTCACCCTAACCCTAAACATAATCCTCACCCTAACCATAACCCTAACCTCACCCTCACCCTCACCCTCACCCTCAGCCTACACCTAAACCTATCCTTCACCCTTATCATAACCCTAATGATAACCCTAACCCTCAACCTCGCCCTAACCCTAACCCTAACCCTCACACTAAACCTAAACCTCATCCTAATCCTAACCATCACCCCAACCCTAATCCTAACCCTAACCCTCATCCTTACCCTAAACCTCACCCTCACCCCATCCCTCACCATAATCCTAAATGTAACTCTAACCCTAATTCTCCCCCTAACACTAAACCTAACCCTAAGCCTCACACTAATCCTCACCCTAACCCTAACCCTAATGCTCACCCTAACCCTTACCTCACCCTAACCCTAACCGTAACCCTTAACCTAAAACTAACCCTCACCCTAACCCTAACCCTAACCATAACACTCAACCTAAACCTAACCCTCACCCTAACCCTAACCTTAACCCTAACCCTAATCTTCACCCTCAGCCTAACCCTCAACCTAACCCTTAACCTCTACCTCACCCTAACCCTTACCCTAACCCTAACCCTCAAACTAACCCTAACCCTCATCATAACCCTAACCCTACCCCTAACCCTCACCTTCATCCTAACCCTAAACCTAAAACTGACCCTAACCATAAACCTCACCATAACCCTAACCCTAACCCTCAGCCTCACCCTAAAACTCATCCTAACCCTTCCATTCAACCTAACCTCAACCCTAAACTTAACCCTAACTCTCACACTCACCCTAATCCTCACCCTAACCCTAACCCTAACCCTACCCATCACCTTAACCCTAATCCTAAACCTAAACTTAACCCTAAACCTCACCCTAACCCTAACCCTAACTCTAAACCTCACCCTAAACCTAACCCTAACCCTCACGCTCACCCTCAATCTCAGCCTCACCCTAACCCTAACCCTAATCCTAACCCTATCCCGCACCCTCACCCAAACTCTAACCATAACCCTAACCCTTACCCTCACCCTAACCCTAATCCTAAGACTAACCCTCACCCTAACCCTAACCCTCACCCTGAACCTAAACCTCACCCTAACCCTTAGTCTGACCGTAACCCAAAACCTCACACTAACCCTAACCCTCACCCTAACCCTAACCCTCACCTTAACCCTCACCCTAACCCTCAACATAACACTAACCCTCAATGTCATCCTAATCCACACCCTAACACTAAGCCTCACCCACACCCTAACCCTCACCCTCACCATCACTGTCACCATAAACATCACCCTCAGCCTATCCCTCACCCTAATGCTAAAACCAACCCCCACCCTCACCCTAACCCTCACACTCCCTCATCCTAACTCTAAACTTAACCCTAACCCTCACCATAAACCTAACTCTAACCCTAACCCTAACCATAAGCCTTAACTAACCGAAACCCTCACCATCAACCTCACCCTCACCCTCACACTAACCCTGACCATCACCCTAGCTCTCACTCTCACCCTCAGCCTAACCTAACCCTCACCCTAATCCTAATACTAACCCTAAACCTCACCCTCACCCTAACCCTAACCCTAACCCTCACCTTATCTTAACCATCACACTAACCCTAACCCACACCCTAAGCCTCACCCTAATCCTAACCCTAACCCTAACACTAACCCTCACCCTCACCCTCACCTTCACCCTAAACCTTAGCCTCACCCTAAACCTAACACTAAACCTAACCCTCACACTAACCCTGAATTTCACTCTAACCTAACCCTAACTCAAACCCTCACCTTCATCCTCACCCTCACCCTCAGACTAACTCTAACCCTAACCCTAATCCTAAACCAAACCCTCACCTTCATCCTCAACCTGAACCTAAACCTAACCCTAAATCTAACCCTCACCCAAACCCTAACCCTAAATGAAACCCTAACCTTCACCCTAACCCTAACCTAACCCTCACCCTCACCCTAACCCTAACACTAACCCTAACCCTAACCCTCACACTAATCCTAACCTTCACCCTAACCCGAAACCTAACCCTCAATCTGAGTCTAACCCTAACCGTAACTCTAACCCTATCCCAAACCCAAACGCTAACCCAAAAACTAACCATAACCCTCACCCTCACCCTAACACTAATCCTAACCTCACCCACACCCTCACCCTCACCCTCAGCATAACTCTAACCCTAATCCTAAACCTAATCTCACCCTCACCCTCAACCTAAACCTAACCCTCACCCTAACACTAATCCTCACCCACACCCTAAACCTCACCCTCACCCTAAGCCTAACCCTCACCCTCACCCTAAGCCTAACCCTAACACTCACCCTAATCCCCAACCTAACCCTAATGCTAACCCTAACCCTCAACCTCACCCTAACCCTCACCCTAACCCTTTCCTTCACGATAAGCCTTACCCTAACCCTAAACTTAACCCTCACCCTCACCCTGACCCTTATCCTCCCCCTCAGCCTAAAACTAACGCTAACAATAACCAAAACCCTCACCCTAGACCTCAACCTAACCCTAACCCTAACCCTAACCCTCACCCTAACGGTTACCCTTACCTTAACCCTTAACTTAACCCTAACCCTAACCCTCACCATAACCCTCACCCTCAAACTAACCCTAACCCTAAACCTCACACTAACCCTAACCCTAACCCTAACCCTCACGCTCACCCAAACCCTCACCCTAACCCTTAACCTCACCCTAACCCTAACCCTAACCCTTACCCTAACCCTCACACTAAGCCTAACCCTCATCCTAAACCTAACCGTAAACCTTACCCTGACCCTCATTCTACCCCTAACCCTAACCCTCAACCTAACCCTTACCCTAACACTCACCCAAACCCTTACCCTCACCCTCACCCTAACCCTCACCCTAAACCTAACCCTCACCCTCGGCCTAAACCTCACAGTAATCCTAACACTCACACTAACCCTAACCCTAATATTAACCCTAACACTCACCCTAACCATCACCCTAAACCTAACCCTCACTAACACCCTAACACTCACCCTCACCCTCACCCTGAAACTTACCCTAACCCTAAACCTAACCCTAACCCTCACCCTCACCCTAACCCTCACCCTAACCCTAACCATCACACGAACCCTCACCCTCACCCTAAACCTCTCTCTCACTCTAACCCTCAACCTAACCCTAACACTTACCTTAAAACTAACTCTAACCCTAACCCTCACCCTAACCCTTACCCTAACCCTAACACTAACCCTAACCTTCACCCTCACCCTAAACCTCACCCTAACCCTTAACCTCACCCTAAACCTAATTCTAACCCTAACCCTAATCCTCACAATAAACCTACCCCTAACCATAACCCTCACCATAACCCTCACCCAAACTCTATCTCCAACCCTAACCTTCATGCAAACGCTAACCCTAACCCTAACCCTCACCCTCAGCCTAACGGTCTCCATCACCCTAACCCTCACCCTAACCCTACCCCTCACAAACCCCCTAACCTTCACCCTCAATCGAACCCTCTCCCAAACCACCACCCTCACCCTAAACATCACCCTAACTGTAACCCTCACCGTAAACCTAAACCCCACCCTAACCCTAACCTTAACCTTCACCCTCACCCTAACTGTAACGCTAACCCTAACCCTCACCATCACCCTAACCCTCACCCTAACCCTTATCCTCACATTAACCCTAACCTTAACCCAAACCCTCACACTAACCCTACCCCTCACCCTAACCCTAGAACTAATCCTAACCCTAACCATCACCCTCCCCCTCCCCCTAACTCTAACCCTAACCCTAACCCTAACCCTCACCTTCACCTTCAACCTATCCATAACCCTCACCCTCACCCTCACCCTAACTCTCACCATAACCCTTACCCTCACCTTCACCCTCACCCTAACCCTAACCCTAACACTCACACTTACATAACCCTAACTCTAACCCTAACCCTACCCCTCAGCCTAACACTCATCCTACCCCTAACCCTAACCCTAATGCTCACCCTATCACTAACAATAATGCTAACCCTCACCCTCAACCTAACTCTCATGCTAACACTAACCCTAACCCTGACCCTCACCCTTACCCTAACCCTCACTCTCACCCTATCCCTCACCATCGCCCTAACTTTAACTGTAACCCTAATCCTTCCCATAGCCCTCCCCCTAACCCTAACCCTAAGCCTCACCCTAATCCTCACCCTAACACTAACCCTAACGCTCAGCCTAACCCTTACCTCACCCTAACCCTCACCCTAACCCTTACCCTAAAATTAACCCTAACCCTTACCCTAACCCTAACCCTCACACTAACCCTAACCCTCATCGTAACCCTACCCCTACCCCTCACCCTCACCCTCATCCTAACCTTTAAACTAAAACTAACCCTAACAATAAACCTCACCATAACCCTAACCCTCACATTAATACTCAACCTAATCCTTATATTCAAACTAACATCAACCTTAAACATCACCCTAACACTAACCCTAACCCTAAACCACACAGTAAACCTAACCCTAACCCTCACCCTCACACTCACTCTCAGCCTCACCCAAACCATAACCCTAATCCTAACTCTAGCCCTCATCCTCACCCTCACCCTAACTCAAACCCTAACCTTAATCCTAACCCTCACGCTCACCCTAACCCTAAAGCTCACACTAACCCTAAACCTCACCCTAACCTTAACCGTAAACCTCACCCTAACCCTAATATTAAACCTAATCTTAATCCTCACCCTAACACTCACAGTAACCCTAAGCCGAACACTAACCCTAACCCTCACCCTACATCTCACTCTAACACTAACCCGAACCCGAAACCTCACCGTCACCCTAACCCTCAATCTAAACCTTACCCTCAACTTAACCCTAACCCTAACCCTCACATTAACGCTAACCCTCACAATAACCCTAACCCTACACCTCACACTAACCCTTATCCTATCCCAAACCCTAAACCTAACCCTCAACCTAACCCTAACCCTAACCCTAAAACTAAACCTCACCCTAAACCCTACCCTCACCCTCACCCTCACTCTCAGCTTCACCCTAACCCTAAACCTAATCCTAACCCTAGCCCTCACCCTCAGCCAAACTCTCACCTTAACCCTAACCCTTCGCTCACCCTAACCCTAACCCTAACACTAACCCTCACCCTAAACCTAACCCTCACCCTCAACCTAAAACTCAACCTAACCCTTAGTCTCACCCTAACCCTAAACCCAACCCTAACCCTCACACTAACCCTTACCCTCACCCTAACCCTAACCCTCACCTTAACCCTCACCCTAACCCTCAACATAACACTAACCCTCAATGTCATCCTAATCCACACCCTAAACCTAAGACTCACGCACACACTAACCCTAACCCTCACCCTCACCGTCACCCTCACCATAAACATTACCCTCACCCTAACGCTCACCCTAATACTAAAACCAACCCTCACCCTCAGCCTAATCCTCACCCTCCCTCACCCTAAATCTAACCCTAACCCTAACCCTCACAATAAACCTAACTCTAACCCTAACCCTCACCCTAACCCCAATCCTCACCGTCACCCTAATTCTCACCCTAACCCTAACCCTAACCCTTACCTAAACGAAACCCTCACCATAAACCTCAGCCTCACCCTAACCATTACCCTAATGCTAAAACCAACCCTCACCCTCAACCTCACCCTCACCCTCACACTAAAACTGACCCTCACCCTAGTCCTCACCCTCACCCTCAGCCTAACCTAACCCGAACCCTAATCCTAAACCTAACCCTCATCCTCACCCTCACCCTAACCTTAACCCTCACCTTATCTTAACCATCACCCTAACCCTAACCCAAACCCTCAACCTCACCTTCACCCTAACCCTTAGCCTTACCCTAAACCTAACACTAAACCTAACCCTCACACTAACCCTGAACTTCACCCTAACCCTAACCGTAAACTTAACTCTAACCCTCACCTTCACCCTCACCCTCACCCTCAGACTAACTCTAACCCTCACCCTAATCCTAAACCTAACTCTCAACTTCATTCTCAATCTGAACCTAACCCTAACCCTAAATCTAATCCTCACCCAAACCCTAAACCTAACCGAAACCCTAACCCTAACCCTCACCCTAACCTTAACCTAACCCTCACCCTCACCCTAAACCTAACACTAACCCTAACCCTCACACTAATCCAAACCCTCACCCTAACCCTAACCCTCACCCTAACTCTAACCCTAAACCTAACACTTACCCACACCCTCACCCTCAGCCTCAGCCTAACTCTATCCCTAACCCTAACCCTAATCCTAAACCTAACCCTCACCCTGAACCCCAACCTAAAACTAACCCTCAACCTAACCCTAACCCTCACCTTCACCTAATCCTCACCCTAACTCTAACCCTAACCCTCACCCTAACCCTCACCCTAACACTCACCCTAATCCTAACCCTAACCCTAACCCTCCAACTAACTCTAACCCTAACCCAACACTAACCCTACACCTAACCCTAACAAAAACCTTCACCTACACTTCACCCTCATCCTAACCCTAACCCTATCCCTATCCCTAACACTCACCCTACCAATCACCCTATCCCTACCCTAACCGTAACACTCACCCTCACGCGAACCCTCACTGCAAAGGTAACCCTCACCCTAAAACTCACCCTAACCCTTACCCTAATCCTAATCCTAACCCTAACCCTAACCCTTCACTAACCCTAACCCTCACCCTCACCCTAACCCTAACCCTAACCTTCACACTAACCCTAACCCTAACCCTCACTTTAACCCTCACCCTAACCCTCAATCTCACCCTAAACCTCACAGTCACCCTAACCCTCACCCTAACCCTAAGCCTCACCCACATCCTAACCCTAACCATTAATCGAACCCTCACACTCACCCTAAACATCACCCTCACTCTAACCCTCACCCTAACCCTAAACCTAACCCTCACCCTAAACCTAACCCTCACCCTCACCCCTAAGCCTAATCCTAACCCTAATTCTAATCCTAACCCTAACCCTCACCATCACCCTCACCCTAACCCTAAGCCTAACCCTTACCCTAAACCTAACCTTGACCCTCACCCTCACCCTCACCCTCACCCTCACCCTAAACCCAACTTTGACCCTCACCCTAACCCTAAACCTAACCCTCACACTAACCCTAACCCTAAACCTCACACTAACCCTAATACTTACTCTAACCCTCACCCTCACCCTAAACCTCAACCTAACCCTTACCCTCAACACAACCATAACCCTAACCCTAAACCTAATCCTCACACTAAACCAAACCCTCACCCTAACTCTAACCCTACCCCTCTCCCTAAACCTCATCCTAACCCTAACCCTAAACGTAACACTCAACCTAACCCTAACCCAAACCCTAACCCTAAACCTCACCCTAACACTAACCGTCACCCTCACCCTCACTCTCAGCCTCACCATAACTCTAACCCTAACCCTAACCCTACCCCTAACCCTATCCCTCACCCTAACCCTAACCCTAACACTAACCCTCACCCTAAACTTAATCCTTACGCTAACGCTAACCCTAACCCTCATCCTCACCCAAATCCGAACCCTAAACCTTATTCTCATCCTAACACTAACCCTAACCCTAACCCTCACACTAACCCTAGCCCTTACCCTAACCCTAACCCTCACCTTTAACTCTCACCCTAACCCTCACCCTCACACTAACCCTCACCCTCACCCTAATCCTTACCCTCGCATGAACCCTCACCCTCACTCCAAACATCACCCTCACCCTAACCCTCACCCTCACGGTCTCCGTCATCATAACCTTCACCCTAAACCTACCCCTCACCCACACGCTAACCCTCACCCTCACCCACACCCTCATCCTAACCTTCACACTCACCCTAACACTAAACCTAACCCTTAACCTCAACCTAACCCTAACCCTTACCCTAACCCTAACCCTCACACTAACCCTAACCCTCATCCTGAACTTAACCCTACCCTTCACCCTCACCCTCATCCTAACCCTAAACCTAAACCTAACCCTCACCCTCACTATCACACTACCCCTACCCCTAACCCTAAACCTAACCTTGGCCCTCACCCTCACCCTAACCCTAACACTAACCCTCACCTTAACGCTCACCCTAACCCTCACACTCACCCTAAACCGCACAGTCACCCTAACCCTCACCCTAACCTAAGCCTCACCCACACCATAACACTAACCCTCACACGAACCCTCACCCTCAACCTAAACATCACCCTCACCCTAACCCTAAACCTAACGCTCACCCTCACCCTCACCCTCACCCTAACCCTAAAGCTAAACCTAACCATAATCTTCACCCTAAAACGCACTCTAACCCTAACCATTACACTAACCCTAACCCTCACCCTACTCCTCACCCTAACCCTAACACTCACCCTAACCCTCAACCTAACCCTAACCCTAACCCTCAACCTCACCCTAACCTTCACCCTAAACCTTACTCTCACCCTAACTCTAAACCTAAACTTAACCCTCACACGAACCCTAACCATCACACGAACCCTAACCCTCACCCTAAACCTCTACCTCACTCTAACCCTCACCCTCACCCTAACCCTTCCCTTAAACCTAACTCTAAACCTAACCCTCACCCTAACCCTTACCCTAACCCTAACGCTAACCCTAACTTTCAACCTCACCCTAAACCTCAGCCTAACCCTTAACCTCACCCTAAACCTAACTCTAACCCTAACCCTAATCCTCACAATAACCCTACCCCTAACCATAACCTCACCCTAACCCTCACCCAAACTCTATCTCTAAACCTTACCTTCACGCAAACGCTAACCCTAAACCTAACCCTCACCTTCACCCTAACCCTACCCCTCACCAACAACCTAAACCTCACCCTCAACCTCACCCTCACCCTATCCCGCACCCTCACCCGAAATATCATCCTAACTCTAACCCTCACCGTAAACCTAAACCCCACCTTAACCCTAACCCTAACCCTAACACTCACCCTAACCCTAACCCTAACAGTGACCGAAACCCTCACCCTAACCCTCACCCTAACTGTAATGCTAACCCTAACCCTCACCATCACCCTAATCCTCACCCTCACTCTCATCCTCACACTAACCCTAACCTTAACCCAAACCCTCACACTAACCCTAACCCTCAGCATAATCCTAAACCTACCCCTCACCCTAACCCTAGACCTAATCCTAACCCTAACTGTCACCCTCACCCTCACCCTCACCCTAACCCTAACCCTAACCCTAACCCTAACCCTCACACTAACATAACCCACACTCTAATCCTAACCCTACCCCCATCCTAACACTCACCCTACCAGTAACCCTAACCCTAATCCTCACCCTATCACTAACCCTAATGTTGACCCTCACCCTCAACCTAGCTCTCATGCTAACACTAACCCTAAACCTAACCCTCACGCTTACCTTAACACTCACCCTCACCCTATCCCTCACCGTAACCCTAATGTTAACTGTAACCATAATTCTCCCCCTAACCATCCCCCTAACCTTAACCCTAAGCCTTAACCTAATCCTCACCCTAACCCTAACCCTAACACTCATCCTAACCCTTACCTCACCCTAACCCTCACCCTAACCGTTACCCTAAAACTAACCCTCACCCTAACCCTCACCCTAACCCTAACACTCAACCTGACACTAACCCTCACCCTAACCCTAACCCTCACCCTCAGCCTAACCCTCAACCTAACCCTTAACCTCAACCTCACATTAACCCTTTCCCTAACCCTAACCCTCACACTAACCCTAACCCTCATTCTAACCCTAACCCTACCCCTCACCCTCACCCTCATCCTAACGCTAAACCTAAAATTCACCCTGACCATAAACCTCATCATAACCCTAAACCTAACCCTCACCCTCACCCTAAAACTCAACCTAACCCTTACATTCAACCTAACCTCAACCCTAAACTTAAACCTAACTCTCACACTAACACTAACCCTCCCCCTAACATTAACCCTAACAGTAACCCTCACCCTAACCCAAATCCTAAACCTAAACATAACCCTAAACCTCACCCTAACCCTAACCCTAACCCTAACTCTAAACTTCACCCTAAACCTAAACCTAACCCTCACCCTCACCGTCACTCTCAGCCTCACCCTAACCCTAACCCTAATCCTAACCCTAGCACTCACCCTCACCCTCACCCTAACTCTAACCCTAACCCTAACAATAACCCTCACCCTCATCCTAACCGAAACCTCACAATAACCCTAAACCTCACCCTAACCCTAACTGTAAACCTCACCCTAACCCTAACCTTAACCCTAACCCTAATGCTAAGCCTAACCTTAATCCTCACCAAAACACTCACCCTAACCCTAACCCGAACCCTCACCATCACACTAACCCTCATTCTAAACCTTACCCTCAACCTAAGCCTAACACTAACCCTCACATTAACCCTAAGCCTCAACATAAACCTCACCCTACACCTCACCCTAACCCTCATCCTAATGCAAACTCTAAACCTAACCCTCAATCTAACCCTAACCCTAACCCTAACTGCAAACCTCACCCTAACCCCTACCCTCACCCTCAGCCTCACCCTCACCCTAACTCTAATCCTAAACCTAGCCCTCACCCTCACCCTAACTCTAACCCTAACCCTAACCCCTACCCTCACCCTAACCCTAACCCTAACACTAACCCTCACCCTAAACCTAAACCCTAAACCCTCACGCAAACGCTAACCCTAACCCTCATCCTCAACCTAAACCTCACCCTAACCCTTATTCTCACCCTAACCCTAAATCTAACCCTAACCCTCACACTAACCCTAACACTAACCCTCACCCTCACCCTCACCTTCACCCTAACACTTACCCTCACCCTAAACCTAACACTAAACCTAACCCTCACACCAACCCTGAACTTCACCCTAACCCTAACCCTAACCCTAGCTCTAACCCTGAACTTCACCCTTACAATCACCCTTAGAATAACTCTAACACTAACCCTAATCCTAAACCTAACCCTCACCTTCATCCGCAACCTGAACCTAACCTTAACCCAAAATCTAACCCTCACCAAAACCCTAACCCTAACTGAAACCCTGACACGAACCTTCACCCTAACCCTAACCTAACCCTCACACTCAACCTAAACCTAACACTAAACATAACCCTAACCCTCACACTAATCCTAACCCTCACCCTAACCCTAACCCTAACCCTCAATCTAACTCTAACCCTAACCCTAAATCTAACCCTCGCCCAAACCCAAACCCTAACCAAAACCCTAACCCTAACCCTCATCCTAACCCTAACCCTAACCCTAACCCTCAACCACACCCTCACCCTCACCATCAGCCTAACTCTAAACCTAACCCTAATCCTAAACCTAACCCTAACCCTCACCCTCAACCTAAACGTAACCCTCAACCTAACCCTAAACCTCACCCTCACCCTAACCCTAACCCTCACCCTAACCCTCACCCTAATCCTAACCCTAACCCTAACCCTCAACCTAACCCTAACCCTAACCCTAGACTAACCCTACACCTAACCCTAACAAAAACCTTCACCTACACTTCACACTCACCCTAACCCTAACCCTATCCCTATCCCTAACACTCACGATACCCATCACCCTAACACTAACCCTAACCGTAACACTCACCCTCATGCGAACCCTCACTCCAAAGGTAACCCTCACCCTAAACCTCACCCTATACCTTACCCTCACCCTAATCCTAACCCTAACCCTAACCCTCCACTAACCCTAACCCTCACCCTAACCCTAAACCTACACTTCTCCCTATCACTCACCCTAACCCTAACCCTAACCCTCACACTCACCCTCACCCTAACCCTAAACCTAACCCTCACGCTAAACCTAACCCTCACCCTCACCCTCACCCTAAGCCTAATTGTAACCCTAACCCTAATCCTAAACCTAACCCTCCCCCTCCCCCTCACCCTAAACCTCACCCTAACCCTTACCCTAAACCTAACCTGGACCCTCACCCTCACCCTAACCCTAACCATCACTCTAACCCTTACCCTCACCTTAACCCTCACCCTAATCCTCACCCTAACCCTAACCCTCACCGTCACCCTAACCCTCACCCTAAGCCTAAGCCAAACTCACACCCTAACCTTAACCCTAACCCTCACCCTCACCATAAACATCACCCTCACCCTAACCCTAAACCCAAACCTCACCCTCACCCTAACCCTCACCCTAACTCTAACCCTAACCCTAACCCTTACTATAAACCTAAGTCTAACCCTAACCCTCACGCTAACACTCAACCTAACCCTGACGCTAACCCTAACCTTCACCCTCACCCTAAACCTCACTCTAACCCTTACCCTCACCCTGACACTAACCTTAACCCAAACCCTAAACCTCACACTAACCCTAACCCTCACCCTCACCCTAAACATCACCCTAACCCTAACCCTCACACTAACCCTAACCCTAATGCTCACCCTAACCCTAACATTCACCCTCACCCTCATCCTAACCCTAACCCTAACCCTAAACCTAACGCTCTCCCTCAAACTCAAGCTAACTGTAACCCTAAACCTAACCCTCACTCTCACCCACATCCTAAACCTAACCCTAACCCTAACCCTCACCCTAACACTCACCATCACCATAATCCTCACCCTAGCCCTAAACCTCAACCTAACTCTAAACCTAGCCCTCAACTTAAACCTCACCCTAAGCCTAACCCTAACCCTGACCCTATTACTAAACCTAATACTCTGCCTCACATTCACTCTAACTGTATCCCTCACCCCAACCCTCACCCTATCCCTAACGCTAACCCTAACCCTCACCATCACAATAACCCTCACCCTAAACCTTATCCTCACATTAAGCATAACCCTAACCCTAACCCTAACCCTAACCCTCACCCTCACCCTAACCCTCACCCTAAACTTAACCCTACAGCTCACCGTAACACTCAAGCTAATCCTAAAACTAACCCTAACCCTAAACCTCACTCTAACCTTAACCCTCACTCTAACATACCCCTCACCCTCACCCTCACTCTACCCCTCAGCCTAACCCTAACCCTAAACCTAATCC
This sequence comes from Dipodomys merriami, assembly GCF_024711535.1. Classification (NCBI taxonomy): domain Eukaryota; kingdom Metazoa; phylum Chordata; class Mammalia; order Rodentia; family Heteromyidae; genus Dipodomys; species Dipodomys merriami. Next base: position 1,756,231 of record NW_027206080.1, on the reverse strand, counting down.
TCACCCTATAACTAACCCAAACCCTAACCCTCACCCTCACCCTGGCTCTCACGCTAACACTAAACCTAAGCCTAAACCTCATCCTAACCCTAAACCTCACCCTATCCCTAACCCTTACCCTCACCCTATCCCTCAGCTTAACCCTAACTTTAACCCTAACCCTAATCCTCACCCTAAACCTCTTACCCTAACCCTTACCCTAACCCTAACCCTCACTCTAAACCTAACCATAACACTAACCCTAACCCTAACCCTCACCCTTACACTCACCCTAACCCTAACCCTCACACTAACACTAACCCTCACCCTAACCCTACTCCTAACGCTCACCCTCACACTCACCTTCAGCCTATCCCTAACCCTAACCCTAATCCTAACCCTAACCCTCCCACTCCCCCTCACCGTAACCCTAATCCTAACCCTCACCCTAACCCTAACCCTCACCTTAACCCTAAACCAACCCTTCACCCTCACCCTCACCCTAACCCAAACCCTCAACCTTACCCTAACCCTAACCCTAACACTAACACTAACCCTAAACCTAACCCTCACGCTAACCCTGAGGCTTACACTAATCCTCACCCTCACCCTAAACCTCACCATAACCTTTATCCTCACCCTAACTCTAAGTTTAACCCTAACCCTAAGCCGCACACCAAACCTAACCCTCACCCTAATCCTAACCCTACCCCTCACGCTAACTCTCACCCTCACCCTAAACCTAACACTCACTCTAACCCTAACACTAAGCCTCACCCTCACTCTAACCCTCACCTTCACCCTAAACCTTAAACTCACCCTAACCCTCACCCACAACCTAACACACACCTGAACCCGAAGCCTCACGCTTACCCTAACCCTCACCCTCACCCTGAACATCACCCTAGCCCTAAAATTAAAGCTAACTCTCAGCCTAACCCTAACCTTCACCTTAAACCTAACTCTAAACCGTACCCTCACCCTAACCTTAACCCTCACCTTAACCATAATCCTAACCCTAAACTTAACCCAAATCCTAACCCTCACCCTAACCCTCAACCTCACCATAACCCTAAACCTTACCTAACCCTATCCCTCACCCTCAACCTAACTGTCACCCTAATGCGCACCCTCACCCTAGCCCTCACCCTAACTCTAACCTTAACTCTTACCTAACCTTATCCCTCTCCCTCACCCTCACCCTCAACCTAACCCTCACCTCACCCTATTCTGAACCCTAAACCTCACCCTCACCCTCACCCTAACCCTAACCCTAAACCTCACCCTAACCCTAAACCAAATCCTAACACTCAACCTAACCCTAAACTTCACCCTAAAACTCACTCTCACCCTAAAAATCACCCTAACCCTTACTCTCACCATCACCCTAAACCTCACCCTCACCTCACCCTAAACCTAACACTAGCCCTAACCCTAAAACTCACTCTCACCCACACCCTAAACCTAACCCTAACCCTTACCCTTACCATCACCCACACCCTAAACCTAACCCTTACCCTTACCCTCATCCTCATCCTAATCCTCACCCGAATCCTAACCCTAACCCTTACCCTTACCTAAGGAAACCCTCACCCTCACCCTCACCCTAACCCTCACCCTCACACTAGCCCTCACCCTAACCCTAATGCTCACCCTCACCCTCATCTTCAGCCTAACCCTAAACCTAAACCTAACTCTAACCCTCACTCTAACCCTAACACTAAACCTAACTCTAAACCTCACCCTAAACCTAACCCTCATAATAACCCTAACCTTAACCCTCACCCTAAACCTAACCCCAACCCTAACTGTCACCCTCCCCCTAACCCAAACCCTACCAATAAACCTAACCCTAACCCTAACCCTAACCCTTAAGCTCACCCTAACCCTAACCCTCACCCTCAACCTAACCCTAACCCTCACCCTAACTATAACCCTCACATTAACCCTAACCCTAACCTACAGCCTCACCCTAAACCTAACCCTCACCCTCACCCTAAACCTAACCCTCACCCTCACCCTCACCCTAACCCTAAACCTCACATCACCCTAATCCTAACACTAATCCTCACCCTCACCCTAACCCTAACCCTACCCCTAAACCTAACCCTAACCCTAACCCTCACCCTCACCCTAACCCTCACACTAACACTAACCCTCACCCTAATCCTACCCCTAACCCTCACCCTCACACTCATCTTCAGCCTAACCCTAAACCTAAACCTAATGCAAACTCTAAACCTAACCCTCAATCTAACCCTAACCCTAACCCTAACTGCAAACCTCACCCTAACCCCTACCCTCACCCTCACCCTCACTCTCAGCCTCACCCTCACCCTAACTCTAATCCTAAACCTAGCCCTCACCCTCACCCTAACTCTAACCCTAACCCTAACCCTTACCCTCACCCTAACCCTAACCCTAACACTAACCCTCACCCTAAACCTAAACCCTAAACCCTCATGCAAACGCTAACCTAACCCTCATCCTCAACCTAAACCTCACCCTAACCCTTATTCTCACCCTAACCCTAAATCTAACCCTAACCCTCACACTAACCCTAACACTAACCCTCACCCTCACCTTCACCCTAACCCTTACCCTCACCCTAAACCTAACACTAAACCTCACCCTAAACCTCACCCTCACCCTAATTATCATCCTAAACCTTACTCTCACCCTAACCCCAAAGCTAACCCTAAACCTCATCCTCACCCTCACCCTAGCCCTAAAACTCGCCCTAACCCTAAACCTCACCGTCACCCTCACCCTAAACCTAACCCTAACCCTAACCCTAACCCTTACCCTCACCCTAATCCTAATCCTTACCCTAACCCTAACCCTAACCCTTACCTAAACGAAACCCTCACTCTCAACCTCACCCTAACCCTCACCCTCATACTAGACCTCACCCTCACCCTTATCCTCACATTCACCCTGACCCTCACCCTCAGCCTAACCCTCCCCATAACCCTAACTCTCACCCTAACCCTAACCCTAAACCTCAAGCTAACCCTAAACCTAACCCTAACCCTCACCCTAACCCTAAACCTCAACCTAAACCTCACCCTCACACTACCATCAGTCTAACCCTTACTCTCACCGTAACCCTAAACCTAACCCTAAACCTCACCCTCACCCTCACCCTAACACTCGCCCTAACCCTAAACCTCACCCTCACCCTCACTCTAATCCTAACCCTAACCCTAACCCTTACACTCACCCTCACCCTAACTCTAACCCTAACCCTAACCCTAAACTTCACCTCACCATAACCCTAACCCTCACCCTAACACTCGCCCTAACCCTAAACTTCACCCTCACCCTCACCCTAAACCTAAACCTAAACCTAACCTTATCCCTAACCCTCACCCTAACACTCGCCCTAACCCTAAACCTCACCCTCACCCTCACCCTAAACCTAAACCTAAACCTAACCTTATCCCTTACCCTAACCCTAACCCTCACCCTAATCTTTACCCTAATCCTAACCTAACCCTCACCCTAAGATTTACCCTCACCCTACCCCTAACCCTAAACATAACCCTCAACCTAACCCTAACCCTAAACCTAACACTCAGCCTAACCCTAACCCTCACCTTAACCCTAACCCTACCACTCACCCTAACAATAACCTTAACCCTCACCCTAAACCTCAACCTCACCCTAACCCTAACACTCACCCTAACCCTAACCCTGACCCTCACTCTAACCCTCACCGTCACCCTAAACCTCACCCTAACCCTATCCCTCACCCAACACCCTAACCTTCACTCAAACCCAAAACCTCACGCTCACACTGAACATCACCCGAACAATAACCCTAACCCAAATCCTCACTCTAAACCTCACCCTAACCCTCACCCTAAACTTAAAGCTAACCCTAAACTTAACCCTAACCCTCACTCTCACCCTTACCATAATCCTGTCCTAACCCTCACCCTCACCCTTAGTCTCACCCTAACCCTAACCCTCACACTAACCCTAACCCTAACCCTCACCCTAACCCTCACCCTAATCCTAATCCTAATCCTAACCCTTACCTTTACCCTCAACCTAACCCTAACACTCAACCTAATCCTAAACCTAACCCTCACCCACACTTTAACCCACAACATCACCGAAAACCTCACCCCAACCCTTACCCTAACCCGCACCATAACCCTCACTCGAAACCGAACCCTCACCATCACCCTAACCCTCACCCTGACCCTAGACCTCACCCTAACTCTAACCCTAACAATAAGCCTAACCCTAACCCTAAACCTAACCTTCACCCTAACCCTAACCCTCAGCCTAACCCTCACCCTAACCCTAACGCTAACCCTAACCCTCCCACTTAATCTCACCCTAACCCTAACGCTAACCTTAACCCTCAGCCTCAGCCTAACCCTCACCCGCACCCTAATCCTCACCCTAACCCTAACGTTACCCCTCACCCTCACCCTAACCCTCAGCCCAACTCTTTTCCTCAACCTAACACTAACATTAACCCTAACCTTCACCCAAACCGTAACCCTCACCCTAAACCTAACCATCACCCACACCCTAACCCTCACGCTCACCTTCACCCTCACCCTAAACCTAAACCTAACCCTAACCCTAACCCAAACACTCACCATAACCCTTACGCTCACCCTCAATCTAAACCTAACCGTAACCCTCACAGTAACCCTAACCCTCAACCTAACGCGAACCCTAACCCTAACCCTAAACATTATCCTCACCCTAACCTTCACCCTCACCCTCACCCTAAACCTAACCCTAACCCTAACCCTGACCCTCACCCTCACACTAAACCTCACCCTCACTCTAATCATCACCCTAACCCTAACCCTCAACCTAATCCTCACCCTAACCCTAAACCTCAACCTAAACCTCACCCTCATCCTAATCCTCACCCTAACCCTAAACCTCAACCTAAACCTCACCCTCATCCTAATTCTCACCCTAACCCTAACCCTAAACCTTACCTAACCGAAAACCTCACCCTCACCCTCATCTTAACCCTAATCCTCATCCTCACCCTAGCCCTCACCCTAAACCTAACCCTAAACCTCACCGTCACCCTCACCCTCAGCCTAACCCTAACCCTAACACTAACACTAACCCAAACCTTAACCATAAACCTAACTCAAACCCTCAGCCTAATCCTAACCATAACCCTAACCCTAACTCACACCCTAACCCAAACCCTAATCCTAACACTCATCCTAACCCTAACCCTCAACCTAAACCTCACACAAACCATAACCCTCACCCTAACTCTTACTCTCACCCTAACACTAAGCCTAACATTAAACCAAAGCCTCACCCTCACCCTAAGCCTAATTCTAACCCGAACCCTAAACCTAACCCTAAACCTAAACCTAACCCTAACCCTAAACCTAACCCTAACACTCATCCTCAGGCTAACCCTAAACCTAACAGTAACCCTAGCCCTCACCCTCATGCTAACCCGCACACTAACCCTAACACTCACCCTAAATCTGCCCTGAAACCTCACCCTCACCCTCAGCCTAACCTTAAGCCTAGCCCTACCCCTAACCCTCACCCTCACCCTAACCCTAACACTAACCCTCAGCCTGACCCTCAGGCTCACACTAACTATAAGTCTAACCCTCACCCTCACCCTCAACCTAACCCTAACCCTCACACTCAACCAAGCCCTCACCTTAATACTCACGCTAACCCTAACCCTCACTCTCATCCTAACCCTCAGCCTAACCCTTACTTTCACCCTAACCCTAACCCTAAGCCAAACCCTAACCCTCACACTAACCCTAACCCTCACACTAACCCTAACCCTCACCCTCATACTAACCCTAACCCTCACCCTAACGTCAACCTCACCCTCATCCTCACCCTAACTCTAACCCTAAACTTTAAGCTAACACTAACCCTAACCCTAATGCTAACCCTAACCCTAATGCTAACCCTAACCCTCACCCTCACCCTAACCCTACCCCTCAGCCTAACCCTCACCCTCACCCTAACCCTAATCCTCACCCTTTCCCTCACCCTAACCAGAACACTCACCCTCACACTAGCCCTCAACCTAACCCTAACCCTAACCCTAAAACTCACCCTAAAACTAATGCTAACCCTAACCCTCACCATCACCCTAACTGTCACCCTAACCCTTAGCCTCACCCTAACCCTAAACCTCACCCTCACCCTCACCTTCACCCTAACCCCAACCCTAACAATAACCCTAACCCTAACTCTAATATTAACCCTCATCTAACTCTAACCCTAAACCTAACCCTAACCCTAACCGTAACCTTAACCCTCACCCTCACCCTCATCCTAAACCTCAACTTATCCCTAACCCTTACCCTAACCCTAACCCACACCCTAAAACTAAACCTAACCCTAAACCTCACCCACAACTTAACGCTCACACTAACCCTAATCCTAAACCTAACCCTCACCAAAATGCTAACCTTAACCCTCATCCTAAACCTCACACTAACCCTAAGCTTAATCCTAACCCCAACCCTCACCCTAATCCTCATCCTAACCCTCACCCTCACCCTAAACCTCAACTTAACCCTTAATCTCAACTTAACCCTAACCCTAACCCTAACCCTAATCCTCACACTAACCCTAGCCCTAAAAATAAACCTCACCTTACCCCTCACCCTAACCGTAACCTAACCCTAACCCTCACCCTAACACTAACCCTAACCCAAACCCAAATCCTCACCCTCACCCTAACCCTCACCATCAGACTAACACTCACCCTAACCCTAACCCTCACCCACACCCAAATCCTCTCCCACACCCTAACCCACACCCACACCTGAACCATCACCCTCACCCTAACCCTCACGGTCACCCTAAACATCACCCTAACACTAACCCTCACCCTAATACTCACCCTCACCCTAAACCTCAACCTAATCCTAACCCTTACCCTAACAATAACCCTAGCCGTAACCCTAAACCTAACCCTAACCCTCAATCTAACCCTAATCCTCACCTTAACCCTAAACCTAACCCTATACCTAACCCTCACCCTCACACTGACCCTAACCCTAACCCTAAAGGCAACAATAACCCTAACCCTAATCCTAAACCTAACCCTCACCCTAACCCAAAACCTAACCCTCACAATAACCCTAATCCTCAACCTAACACTAACCCTACCCCTCACCCTAACCCTCACCCTAACCCTCTCACTAACCCTAATGCTAACCTTAACCCTCACTCTAAACCTAACCCTCAACCTAACCCTAGCCCTCACCCTAACTCTAACCCTAACCCTCACCCTAATCTTCACTCTCATCCTAAACATCACTGTAACCCTAATCCTCACCCTAACCCTACACCTCAGCCTCACCCTCATCCTAACCCTAAACCTAACCCTCTCCCTCACCCTAACACTAACCCTAATCCTCACCCTCACACTAACCCAAACACTAATCTTTACAGTAACCCTCACACTCACACTCACCCTAACCCTAACGCTAACCCCAACCCTCACCCTCACCCTCACCCTAACACTAACCCTCACTCTAACCCTTACCCTCAGCCAAACCCTAACCCTAACCCAAAAACTCACACTAACCCTAACTCTCAACCTGACCCTAATCCACAGGATCACCCTAACATTCACCCTAAACCTAACCCTCACCCTCACCCTCACCCGAAACCTCACCCTAACCCTCACCCTCACCCTCAACCTAACCCTAAACCTCACCCTCACCATAACCCTCACTGTAACACCCTCACGCTTAGCCTAACCCTAACCGAAACCCTCACACTAACCCTAACCCCCCCCGAACCCGAACCCTAACCATAATACTCACCCTAACCCTAACCCTAACCCTCACCGTCACACTAACCCTAAACCTAAGCCTAACCCTAACCCTAACCCTTACCCTGACGTCACCCTAATCCTAACACTAAACCTTTCCCTCATGCTCACCCCAATCCTAACCCTAACCCTCACCTCACCATAACAAGAACTCTCACAATAAGCCTAACCCTCACCTGAACCTGAACCCTAACTCTAACTTTAACCCTCACCCTCACCCTCAGCCTAACCCTAACCCTAAACTTCACCCTCACCCTAACGCTAACTCTAACCCAAACCCTAACCCTATCTGTCACCCTCACACTCAACCTAACATAAACCATATCCATAAACCTCACCTTCACCCTAACCCTCACCCGAACCCTCACTCTACCCCTCACCCTCACCCTCAAACTAACCCTAAACCTCACCTTCACCCTAAACCTCACCCTAACCCTTAACCTCACCCTAACCCTAACCCTAATCCTAACCCTGACCCTCACTCTAACCCTCTCCCTCACCCTAAACCTAACCCTCAACCTAACCTACAGCCTTAACCTCACCCTCACCCTAACCCTCACCCTCACCCTAACCCTCACCCTTACCATTACTCTTACCCTAACCGTAACCTTAATCCTTACTCTAACCCTCACACTAACATTATCCCTCAACCTAAACCTAACACTAACCATAACACTAACCTAAACCCTCACCCTCACCTTCACCCTCAAAACAACCCTAACCATAACCCTAATCCTAACCCTAACCCACACCCTCAACCTAAACCTAACCATAATCATAACCCTCACCCTCACGCGAGCCATCACCTTAACCCTAATCCTAACCCTAACCCTCACCCTCACCCTCACCCTAACTCTAACACTAACCCTAACCCTCATGCTCACCATAAACCTAACCCTAACCCTGACCCTCACCCTCACCCTAACCCTAACCCTACCCTAACCCTCACCCTAACCCTCACCCTAACCCTACCGCTAACTCTAACACTCACACTCACCCTAAACCTCACCCTAAACTTTACCCTAACACAAACACTAATCCTTACACTAACCCTAAACTTAAAACTAACCCTCACCCTAACCCTCAACCTAACCCTAACCCTAACCCTAAACCTCCCCCTAACTCTAACTCTCACCCTAACCCTATCCCTAAACCTCACCCTCACCCTAAACCTCACCCTAACCCTAACCCTCATTCTAACACTAACCCTAACCCTAACCATGACCTTAAACCTAACCCTCACCCTAGCCCTAACGCGAACCCTAACCCTCACCCTCAGCCTAACCCTCACCCTAACCCTCACTCTTACTCTCACCCTCATCCTTACCCTAAGCTTAACCCTTACCTAAACCTATCCCTCTCCCTCACCCTCACCCTCACCCTAACCCTCACTCTCAGCCTAACCCTCACCCTAACCCTTTTCCTCAACCTAAACCTAACCCTAAGCATAACCCTAACCCTCACAAACCGTAACCCTCACCCTAACCCTAACCCTCACCTACAACCGAACCGTCACCCTCACCTTCACCCTCACCCTCACGCTAACCCTAACCCTAAACCTTACCCTAACCCTTACCCTAACCCTAACCGTAACCCTAACAATAACCCTAACCCTAAACCTCACCCTAAACCTCACCCTAAACCTAACCCTAACCCTAACCCTACACCTCACCCTAACCCTCACCCTAACCCTTAATCTCACCCTAACCCTAACCCTAACCCGCACCCTCAACCTAACTCTAACCCTAACCCTAACCCTTACCCTAACCCTAACCCTCAACTTAACCCCAACTCTAACCCTCACCCTGAAGCTAACCCTATCCCTAAACCTCACCCTCACCCTTAGCCTAACCCTAACCCTAACCCTAATCCTAACCCTAACCCTCACCTTCACGCTAGCCATCACCCTAACCCTAATACTAACCCTAACCCTCATCCAAATCCTAACTAGAACCGTTATCCTAAACCTCACCCTAACCGTCCCCCTAACTCTCTCACCCTAACCTTAAACCTAATTCTAACCCTCATCCTAACACTAACCCTCACCCTAAACCTCACCCACACCATAATCCTCACCCTAACACTTACTCTCATCTTAACCCTAACCCTAACACTAAACCAAACACTCACCCTCACCCTCACCCTAACCCTAACGCTAACCCTAAACATAACCCTCAGCCGCCCTCTACCCTAACCCTAACCCTAACCCTGACCCTCACCCTCACCCTAACCCTAAAACTCAACCATAACCTCACCCTAACCCTAAGCCTAACACTAAACCAATCACCCTCACCCTCACCCTAACCTTCACACTCACGCTCAACCTCAACCTAAGCCTAACCCTAAACCTAACCCTCACCTTCAACCTCACCCTAACTCTAAACCTAACCCTAAACCTAACCCTCACCCTCAACCTCACCCTAACCTTAACCCTATCCCTAAACCTCACCCTAAAACTAAACCTAAACCTAACCCTCACCCTAACTCTAAACCTAACCCAAACCCTCACCTCAACCTAACCCTCATCGTCACCCTAACCCTCACCCTATCCCCAACTCTCACCCTCACCCTAACCCTCACCCAAACCCTTACCCTCACCCTGACCCTAAACCTAACCCTCACCCAAACCCTTGCCCTCACCCTAACCCTCAACATAACCTAACTGTTATATTAACCCTAACCCTCATCCTAATCCTGTCCCTACCCCTCAGCCTAACCCTTATCCTAACCCTAACCCTAACCCTAACCCTCACCCTAACCCTAACCATAACCATAACCCTAATTCTCACAATAAACCTAACCCTCACCCTAACTCTAACCTTACTCCTCAGCCTAAAGCTCACCCTAACCCTAACCCTAACCCTATTCCTCACTCTATCCCTCACCCTAACATTCACCGTCACCTTAGCCCTCACCCTAAACCTAACTCTAACCCTAAACCGCACCCCAAAACTAATGCTAACCCTAACCCTCACCCTCACCCTAACCCTCACACTTACCCTTAACCTTAAGCTAAACCTATACCTCACCCTCACCCTAAACCTAACTCTAACCCTTACCCTCACCCTAACTCTCACCCTAACCCTAACACTAACCCTCACCATCACCCTTACCCTAAACCTAAGCATAACCCTAACCCTAACCCTTACCCTGACCACACCCTAATTCTAACCCTATCCCTCTCCCTCAACCTCACCCTAATCCTAAACCTAACCCTAACCCTAACCCTATCCCTAACCCTCAACTCACCCTAACTCTAACCCTCACCCTAACCCTCACCCTCACCCTAAACCTAAACCTAACCCTAACCCTCACCCTCACCCTAACCCTTACAATAATCCTTACCCTCACCCTCAACCTAACCCTAACCATAACCCTCACACTAACCCTAAGCCCCATCTTAACCCGAACCCTAACCATAACACTCACCCTAACCCTAACCCTCACCCTCACCCTTGCCCTAAACCTAAGCCTAATCCGAACCCTAACCCTAACCCTAACCCTCACCCTCACCGGAAACCTAACCCTAACCCTAACCCTCCCCCTCCCCCCCTCATCACCCTAACCCTAACTCTATCCCTAACCCTCACCCAAACCCTAACCCTCACCCTCACCCTAAACCTAACCCTAAAAATAACCCCAACCGTAACCCTAACACTAAACCTAATCCTAAACCTCACGCTAACCCTAACCCTAACATTAACACTAAACCTCACCCTAACCCTAACGCAAACCCTTATCCTAACCCTACCCCAAAACCTAACCCTAACGCTCACCCTCACCCTAGCCTTCACCCTCACCCTAACCCTAACCTTAACACTAAACCTCACCCTCACCCTAACCTTAATGATAACCCTAACCCTCACCCTCAGCCTAACCCTCACCCTAACCCTTACCCTCACCCAAAACCTGACCCTCACCCTCACCCTAACCCTCACCCTAATCCTAACCCTCACTCTCAGGTTAACCCGATCACTCCTCCTAAACCTAAACCTCACCCTCACCCTCACCCTAACTCTAACCCTCCCCGTCACCCTTAACCTCACCATCAGCCTAACTCGATCCCTTACCCTAATGCTAACCCTAACCCTCACCCTCATCCTAAATCTAACCATAACCCTAACCCTAACCCTTACCCTCACCCTCACTGTAACCCTAATACTTACCCTAAGCCTCACCCTAAACATCACCTTCACCATAATCCGCAAACTAACCATAACCCTAACCCTTACCTAACCGAAACCCTCACCCTCACACTCACCCTCAATCTAACCCTCACCCTCACACTAGCGCTCACCCTAACTCTCACCCTAACCCTCACCCTCACTCTCACGTTCAGCCTAACCCTAACCCTAACACTAACTCTAACCCTCACCCTAATACTAACCCTAAACTTAACACTAACCCTAAACCTCACCCTCACCCTCACCCTCAGTCTAACTCTAACCCTAAACATTATCATAATCCTAACCCTCACCCTCACCCTGTCCCTCAACCTAAACCTAACCCTAACCCTCACCCTCACCCTCACCCTCACCCTAACCCTAACCGTAAAAATAACCCTCACCGTAACCCGAACCCTAACCCTAAACCTCACCCTAACCCTAACACAAACCCTTATCCTCACCCTATCCCTAAACCTAATCCTAATGCTCACCCTCACCGTAGCCCTCACCCTCACCCTAACCCTAACCCTAACCCTGAACCTCACCCTCACCCTAACTTTAATGCTAATCCTAACTCTCACCCTCAGCCTAACACTCACCCTAACCCTTACCCTCACACAAAACTTAACCCTCACCCTCACCCTAACCCTCACCCTCACCCTAACCCTCACCCTAACCCTAAACCTCACCCTCACACTAACCCTAAACCTAACCCTAACCCTCAAGCTCACCCTCTCCCACACCCTAACCCTAACCCTAACCCTCACCCTAACCCTCACACTAAAACCAAACATCAGCCTCAACCTAACCCTCACCTTCATCCTAACCCTAATCCTAACCCTAACCCTCAACCTCACCCTTACCCTCACCCTAACTCTAAACCTAACCCTTATGCTAACCCTGACCCTAACCCTAATGCGAACGCTAACCCTCACCCTCACCCTAACGCTCACCCTAACCTTAACCCTCACCCTAACCCTAACCCTAAAGCTAACCCTCACACCAAACCTAAACCTCACCCTAAACCTAAATCTATCCCTCAGCCTAACCCTCACCTATTCCTAAACCTAATACTCACCATATCCCTCACCCTAACCCTAACTCTCACCCTCACCCTAGCCCTCACCCTAACCCTCACCCTAACCTTAAACCTCACCCTAATCCTAACCCTCACCCTAACCCTAAACCTAACCCTCACCCTAGCCCTCACTCTAAACCTAACACTAACCCTAACCCTCACCCTAGCGCTAACCCTAACTCAAACCCTAACCCTCACCCTCACCCTCACCATCATCTTAACACTCACCTAACCCTAACCCTCACCCACACCTTAACCCTCACCCTCACCAAAACACTCACCCTCACCATAACCCGCACCCTAACACTTTTGGTCAACCAAACCCTAACCCTAAGACTCACACAAACGCTAACCATCACCCTAACCCGAACCCTATCCCACACCCTAACCCTCACCCACACCCGAACCATGTCCCTCAACCTAACCCTCATCATCACCCTAAACATCACCCTAACCCTAACCCTCACCCTAATGCTAACCCTAACCCAAACTCAAACCCTCACACTCACCCTAACCCTCACCGTGAACCTAACTCGCCCTAACCCTAACTATCACCCATAACCTAACCGTCACCCTCACCAAAACCCTCACCCTAACCCTCACCCTCACCCTAAATATCACCCTAAGCCTAACGCTTAACCTAACCCTAACCGTAACCCTCACCCTAACCCTAAACCTAACATTAACCCTAAACTTAACAATAACCCTAACCCTAACCCTCATCCTAACCCTAACCCTCACCCTAACCCATTTCCTCAACCTAACTCTAAGTCTAACTTTAACAATCACACAAACCCTAACTGTCACCGTAACCCTCACACAAACCCTCACCCTCACCCTAACCCTCACCCTCACCCTAAAAATCACCCTCACCCCAAACCTCACCCTAACCCTAACCCTTACCTAACTGAAACACTCCCCCTCCCCCTGCCCCTCCCCATAAACCTCACTCTAACCCTTACTGACACCCTAACCCTAACCCTAATCCTAACCCTCACACTAACCCTAACCCTCACCCACACCCTAACCCTAACCCTAACTCTAAACCTAAACCTAACCCTAACTCTCACCCTAAACCTCACCCTCAACCTCAACCTCACCCGAAGCCTAACCGTAACCCTAAACCTAAACCTAAACCTCACCCTGACCCTCACCCTAACCCTAACCCTAACCCTCACACTAACCCTAACCCTATCCCTAACACTCACTTTAACCCTAACACTCACCCTAACCCTCATCATAACCCTAACGCTAATGCCAACACTCACCCTCACCCTAACCGTCACCCTAACCCTTTTCCTCACCCTAACCCTAACCCTAACCCTAACCCTCACACAAACCCTAACCCTCATAATAACTCTAAACCGATCCCTGATCCTAACCCTCACTCTACCCTAACTCTAACCCAATCCCTCACCCTAACCCTAACCCTAACACTAACCCTAACTCTCACACTAACCCTAACCCTCACCCTCACCCTAAACCTAACCCTAACCCACACCCTCACCCTCACCTCCCTAACGCTCAGCCTAATCTTGACCCTAACTATTATCTTAACCCTAACCCTCAACCTAACAATCACCCTATACCTAACCCTAACCCTAACACTCACCCACAACCTCACACTCACCCTAACCCTAACCCTAACAATAACCCTAACCCTAACCTTATACCTAACACTTACCCTCACCTTAACCCTAACCCTAGCCCTACTCCCAAACCTAACCCTAATTCTAAACCTCACGCTTAACCTAACCCTTACCCTAACCGTCACCCTCACCCTAGCCCTCACCCTAATACTCACACTAACCCTTACCCTCACTCTCACACTAACCCTCATCCTAACCCTTAACCTCAACCTAACCCTAATCCTAAACTTAATCCTAACCCTCACACTAAACCTAACCCTCAGCCTAAACCAAACCCTCACTCTCATCCTAACCCTAACCCTAACCCTAACCCTCACCCTAACCCTCACCCTAGCTATAACCCTAATCCTCACGCTAACCCTAAGCCTAACCCTAATGCTAGCCCTAACCCTCACCCTCATCTTAACCCTCACCCTAACCCTAACCCTAACCCTCACACTGAACCTAACCCTCACCCTAACCCTAACCCTACCCCTTAGCCTAAAACACACCCTAAACGTAAACCTGAACCTATCCCTAACCCTAACCCTCACACTCACCCTCACCCTAGACCTCACATTAACCCTAACCATAAACCTAAACCTCACGCTCAAACTAATGCTAACCCTCACACTAACCCTAACCCTCACTCTAATCCTATCCCTACCCCTCAGCCTCACCCTCATCCTAACCCTAACCCTAACCCTAACCCTAACACCAACCCTCACCCTCACCCTAACCGTCACCCTAAACCTTTTCCTCACAATACCCTAACCCTAACCCTCACACAAACCCTAATCCTCACCCTAACTCTAAGCCTATCCCTGAACCGAACCCTCACCCTACCCTAACCTTAGCCCTAACCCTCACCCTAACCCTAACCCTGTCACTCACCCTCACACTCACCCTAACCCGAACCCTAAACTGAACCCTCACCCTCACCCTAACCCTCACACTCACCGTCACCCTCACCTAACCCTCGACCTCACCCTAAGCCTCACCCTAACCCTAAACCTCACCCTTAGCCTAACCATCAACCTAACACTTACCCTCACCCTAACTCTAACCCTAATCCTAACCATAACCCTAACACTAACCCTCACACTCACCCAAACACTAACCCTCACCCTCACCCTCACCCTAAACGTAAGCCTCACCCTCATCCTAACCCTCATCCTAACCCTTACCCTCACCCTAAACCTAAACCTAATCCTAATCCTAACCCTCAAACTAACCCTAACCCTCACCATAACCCTAACCCTAACACTAACCCTAACCCTCACCCTCACCCTCAGACCAACACTAAACCTAATCCTAACCCTAACCCTCACCCTCAACCTCACCCTAAACCTAACCCTAACACTCATCCTCAACCTCACCTCAACCTCATTAATCATAACCCTAACAATAACCCTAACCCTAACCCTAACCTTAACCCACACCCTAACTGTAACCTAACCCTAACCCTAACACTCACCCTAACCCTATCCCTCACTCTCAGCCTCAACCTAAGCCTAACCCTAACCCAAACCTAATGATAAACCTACACCTGACCCTCAACCTCACCCTAACCCAAACCCTCCCCCTAAACCTCAACCTAACCCCAACCATAAACCTAACCCTCACCCTCAGCCTCACCCTAACCCTCACGGTCACACTAACCCTGAACCTAACCCTAACCCTCACCCACACCCTAACCCTCACCCTCAACCTCACCCTCACCCTAATGCTAACCCTAAACCTAACTCTAACCTCACCCTTACCCTCAGACAAACCCTAACCCTAACCCTAATCCTAACCCTAACCCTAACCCTCACCCTAAACCTAACCCTAAACCTCACCCTCACACTCACCCTAACCCTAACAATAACCTTAACCCTAACCCTCACCCTCACCCTAATCATCACCCTAATTCTAACCCTAACCTCACCCTCAACTTCACCCTAACCCTAACCCTAAACCTAACCCTTACCCTCAACCTCACTCTCACCCTAACCCTAACCCTAACCCTCACCCTCACCTTTAACCTCACCCTCACACTCACCATAACCCTAACCCTCATGCTAACAATAGCCCTAACTCTAATGCTAACCCTAACCCTCACCCTCACCCTCACCCTCACCCTCACCCTCACGCTAACACTACCCCTCACCCTAACCCTAACCCTAACTCTAATCCTCACCCTGTCCCTCACCCTAACCCTAACACTCATCCTCACCCTAGCCCTCACCCTAACCCTAACCCTAATCCTAAACCTCACCCTAAAACTAAACCTAACCCTCACCCTAAACCTCACTCTTACCCTTACCCTCACCCTAACCCTCACCCTAAAGCTAACCCTCACCCTCACCCTAACCCTCATCGTAACCCTAAACCTAACCCTCACCCTAACCTTCACTCCAATCTTAACCCTAAACCTAACACTCAACGTCACCCTAACCCTCAACCAACACCTTACCCTCACCCTCACCCTAACGCTAACCCTAACCCGAACCCCCACACTAACCCCAACACTCACCTTAATCCTATCCCTACTCTTCAGCCTCACACTCATGCTAACCCTAACCCTAACCCAACACTCACCCTAACCTTAAACTTAACCCTAACCCTCACCCTCACCATTAACCTCACCCCCACGCTCACCCTAACTCTAACCCTAATTTTCATGCTAACAATAGTCCTAACCCTAATGCTAACCCTCACCTTCACCCTCACCCTCACCCTCAACCTCACCACCACACTCACCCTAAATCTAACACTAACTATCATGCTAACAATAGACCTAACCCTAATGCTAACCCTAACCCTCACCCTCACCCTCACCCTCAACCTCACCTGCACCCTCATGTTAACACTACCCCTCAGCCTAAACCTCAAGCTAACCCTAACCCTAACACTAATCCTCACCCTGTCCCTCACCCTAACCCTAACCCTAACCATAAACCTCACCCTAAAACTAATGCTAACCCTAAACCTCACCCTCACACTAACCATCACCCTAACACTTACCCTTATGCTAAACCTAACCCTCACCCTCACCCTAAACCTCACTCTAAAAATTCCCCACACCCTAACCCTCACCCTAAAGCTAACCCTCACCATCACCCCAACCCTCATCGTAACCCTAACCCTAACCCTAAACCTAACCCTCACCCTAACCTTCACTCTAATCCTAACCCTAATCCTAACACTCAACCTCACCCTAACCCTCAACCAACCCCTTACCCTCACCCTCACCCTAGCGCTAACCCTAACCCTAATCCTCACACTAACCCCAACACTCACATTAATCCTATCAATACTCCTCAGCCTCACCCTCATCCTAACCCTAACCCTAACCCAACACTCACCCTAAACCTAACCCTAACGCTCACCCTCACCCTCAACCTCACCCTCGGCCTAACCCTAACACTAAACCTAATCCTAACCCTAACCATCACCCTCACCCTCAGTCTAACTCTAACCCCAATCTTAACCCTAACCCTCACCCTCACCCTCACCTTCAACCAAACACTATCCCTAACATTCACCCTAACCCTAACACTCACCCTAACCCTCACCCTCGCCCACACCCTCAGCATAACCCTAACCCTCAACCTCACTCTAACCCTCACCCTAACCCTTTACCTCACCCTAACCCTAACCCTAACTCTAACCTTCATACTAACCCTAACCCTAA
The DNA here is from genome assembly GCF_024711535.1 of Dipodomys merriami. Lineage (NCBI taxonomy): Eukaryota > Metazoa > Chordata > Mammalia > Rodentia > Heteromyidae > Dipodomys > Dipodomys merriami. Next base: position 1,737,879 of record NW_027206080.1, on the reverse strand, counting down.
CAATAACACTAAACCTAACCCTCACCCACAACCTAAACCTCACCCAAGACCAACCCTAGCCCTTACTCTAATCCTAACCCTAACCCCAACCCTCACCCTCACCCTCACCCTAAACCTAACCCTAACCCTCACCCTAACCCTAGCCCTCACCCTCACCCTCACCGTAATCCTAAAGCTAACCCTAACCCTCACCTTTACCCTAACCCTCATCCTAACTGTTATCCTCAACCTTTCCCTAACCTTTACCCTAAACCTAACCCTCACTCTAAACCTAACCCTTACCCTAACACTCACCCTAACCCTAAATCTAACTCTAACCCTCACCTTCACCCTAAACTTCACCCTAAACCTTACCCTCACCCTAAACCTAACCCTAACCATAATCTTAACCCTAAACCTAACCCTCAGCCTAGCCCTCACCCTAACCCTAACCCTAACACTCACTCTAACGCTAAACCTAAAACAAACCCAAACCATCACCCTCACCCTAACCCTCACCATCATCCTAACCCTCACCCTAACCCTAACCCTCTCCCACACCCTAATCCTCACCCTCACCAAAACCCTCACCCTATCCCTAACCCTCACCCTCACCCTAAACATCACCCTAACCCTAATCCTAACAGTAACCCTCACCCTAACCCTAAGCCTAACAATAACCCTAAACCTAATAATAACCCTAACCCTAACCCTAACCCTCACCCTAATCCTAAACCTCACCCTAAACCTAAACTTAACCCTAACGCTAAACCTAACACTCACCCTGACCCTAACTCTCACCGTAATACTTTTCATCACCCTAAACCTAACCCTAAGTTTAACACTCACACAAAACGCTAACCCTCACCCTAATCCTCACATACACCCTCACCCTCACCCTCATCCTCAGACTTATCCTCACCGTAAACATCACCCTAAACAAAACACTCACCCTAACCCTAACCCTAACATTCACCCTAAACCTAACCCTCACCCTAACCCTCACCCTCACCCTAAACCTCACTGAAACCCGAACCCTTACCTAACCGAAACCCTCACCCTCACCCTCACCCTAAACCTCACCCTAACTCTTTCCTTCACACTAACCATAACCCTAACCCTCACCCTCACACTTACCTTAAACCTAACCCTAACCATAACACTCAACCTCACCCTCACCCTCACCCTAACCCTAACCCTAACAATAACCCTAATCTTCACCCTAAGCATAACCCTATACCTCACCCTCACCCTAACCCTAAACCTAACCCTAACAATCACCCTCACCCTAGACTTCACCCTAATACTCACACCAACCCTAACCCTCACTCTCACACTAACCCTCATTCTAAACCTTACCCTCACCCTAACCCTAAACCTAACTCTAACCCTAACCCTCACCCTAACCCTAACCCTCACCATCACACTAACACTCACCCTCACCCTAACCCTCACCCTAACCCTAAACCTAACTCTAACCCTAACCCTCACCCTCACCTTAACCCTAAGCCTAACAATAACCCTAAATCTATCCCTAACCCTAACCCTAATCCTAACCCTCACCCTCACCATAACCCTAACCCTAACCCTAACCCTCACCTTCACCCTAGCCCTCACCCTAACACTCACTCTAACCTTAACCCTCATTCTCACCCTAAACCTCATCCTAACCCTTAATCGCAACCAAACCCTAATCCTAAACCAAACCCTAACCCTCACACTAAACCTAACCCTCAGCCTAAACCTAACCCTCACCCTCATCCTAACCCTAACGCTAACCCTCATCCTCAACTTCAAACTCACCCTCACCCTAACTCTAACCCTAACCCTCATGCTAACCCTAACCCTAATGCTAACCGTAACCCTCACCCTAACCCTAACCCTCACCCTCACCCTAACCCTAACCCTAAACCTAACCCTCACACTAAACCTAACCCTCACACTAAAACTAACCCATACCCTAACCCTAACCCTACGCCTCAGCTTAACCCTCACCCTAACCCTAACCCTAACCCTCACCCTCACCCTATCCCTCAATCAAAACCTAAGAGTCACCCTCACCCTAGCCCCCACCCTAACACTTACCCTCACCCTAACCCTAAACCCAATACTAACCCTAACCCTTACACTCACCCTAACCCTAATCCTAACTGTCACACTAACCCTAACCCTCAACCTAACCCTTATCCTCACCCGAAACCTCAACCTAACCCTTACCGTCACCCTAACCCTAACCCTAACCCTAACACTAACACTAACCCTAACCCTCACCCTAACCCTAACCCTCACCCTCATCCTAACCCTCAGCCTAATCTAAACCCTAACCATTATCTTAATGCAAACCCTCACCCTCACACTCACCCTAAACCTAACCCTAACCCTAACACTCACTCACACCCTCACCCTCACCCAAACAATAACCCTAACAATAACCCTAAACCTAATCCTAAACCTAACCCTAACCCTCACCCTAACCCTAACCCTAACTCTAATCCTCACCCTAACCCTAACTCTAAACCTCACACTCACCCTACCCCTAACCCTAACCCTCACCCACACCCTAGCCCTCACCCTAATATTCACGCTAACCCTTACCCTGACACTCACACTAAAACTCATCGTAACCCTTAACCTCACCCTAACCCTAAACCTAAACCTAACCCTAACCCTCACACTAAACCTAACCCTCAGCCTAAACCTAACCCTCGACCTCATCCTAATCCTAACCCTAACCCTAACCCTCACCCTCACCCTCGACTTCACCCTCACCCTCACCCTAACTCTAAACCTAACCCTCACGTTAACCCTAATTCTAACCCTAATGCTGACCCTAACCCTCACCCTCACCCTAACACTCACCCTTAGTTAACGCTCACCCTAACCCTAACCCTAAACATCACACTAAACCTAACTTTCACCCTAACTCTAACTCTACTCCTCAGCCTAAAACTCACCCTAAACCTAAACCTAATACTCAAACTATCCCTCACACTAACCCTAGCACTCACCCTCACCCTAGACCTCACATTTACCCTAAACATAACCCTAAACCTCATCCTAAAATTAATGCTACCCTAACCCTCACCCTCACCCTAAACCTCACCCAAACCCTATCGCTAATTCTAGTCCTAACCCTAACCATTATCTTAACCCTAACCCTCACCTTCACACTCACCCTAAACCTAAGCCTAACCCTAACCCTCACCCTCACCCTCACCCTCACCCTAACCCTAACCCTAAAAATAATCGTAACACTAACCCTAAACCTAACCCTAACCCTCAGCCTCACCCTAACACTAACCCTAACCCTAACCTTCATCCTAACCCTCACACTAACCCTAACCCTCACCCTAACCCTAACCCTCACACAAACCCTAACGCTAACGCTAACCCTCACACTAAACCTAAACCTCACACTAACCCTAAACCTTCCCCTCAGCCTAAACCTCACCCTAACCCTTACCCTAACACTAATCCTTCCCATATCCCTCACCCTAACCCTAACACTCAACCTCACCCTAGCCCTCACCATCACCCTAACCCTAACCCTAAACCTCACCCTAAAACTAATGCTAACCCTAACCCTCACCCTCACCCTAACCTTCATCCTAACCCTTACCCTTATGCTAACACTAACCCTCATCCTCACCCTAGCCCTCAGCCTAACCCTAATCCTAACCATAAATCTCACACAAACCTTAACCCTAACCCTCATCCTAAAACTCACCCTAACCCTAAGCCTAACCCTAAACCTAACCCTCACCCTAAATCTAAACCTTACCCTAACCCTAACCCTAACCCTCACCCTCACCCTAACCCTAACCCAAACCCTAACCCTCACCCAAACCCTCACCTTAACCCTAACGCTAACTCTAACACGCACCTTCACCCTAAACCTCACCCTAACCCTTACCCTCACCCTAACCCTAACCCTAACCCTAATCCTAACACTAACCCTAACCCTAAACCTAACCCTCACCCTAATCCTCAGCCTCACCCTAAACCTAACCCTAACCCTCACCCTAACGCTAACCCTAACCCAAACAAAAACCCAAACCCTCACCCTCATCCTAACCCTAACCGTCATCCTAACCCTCACCCTAACCCTAACCCTCACCCACACCCGAACCCTCAACCTCACCAAAAGCCTCACCCTCACCATAAACCTCAACCTCAACCTAAACATCACCCTAACCCTAACGCTTAAACTAACAATAACAGTAACCCTCACCCTAACTCTAAACCTAACAATAACCCTAACCCTAACCATAACACTCACCCTAACCCTAAACCTCACCCTAACCCTTTTCTTCAACCTAACCTTAACCCTAACTTTAACACTCACACAAACCCTAACTCTCACCCTAACCCTCAGACACCGAAAATTCACCCTCACCCTACCCTGCAACCTCACCCTAAACATCACCCTAACCCTAACACTCACCCTAAAACTAACCATAACCCTCGCCCTAATCCTAACCCTCACCCTAAACATCAACCTCACCCTAAACCTCACCCTTACCTAACTGAAACCCACACCCTCACCCTCACTCTCCCCATAACCCTTAACGTCACCCTAAACCAAACCCTAACCCTAACCCTAACCCTCACACTAACCCTAACCCTCAACCTAACCCTAAACCTAAACCTAACCCTCACCCTCATCCTCACCCTCACACTAACCCTCAGCCTAATCTTAACCCTAACCATTATCTTAACCCTAACAGTCACCCTAACCCTCACCCAAAACATCACCTTAACCCTAACCCTAACCCTAACCCTAACTCTCACCCTAACACTCACCCTCACCTTCACCCTCAATCTCACCCGAAGCCTAACCCTAACCCTAATCCTAAACCTTAACCTCACCCTGACCATCACCCTTACCCTAACCCAAACCCTAACCCTAACCCTCAAACTAACCCTCACCCTAACCCTAACCCTCACCCTAACCCTCACCATAACCCTAACGCTAACCCCAACCCTCACCCTCACCCTAACCCTCACCCAAACCCTTTTCCTCACCCTAACCCTTTCACAAACCCTAACCTTCACCCTAACCCTAACCCTATCCCTCACCCTAACTCTCACTCTACCCCTAACCCTCACCCTAACCCTAACCCGGACACTCACCCTAAACCTCACCCTCAGCCGAACTCTCAAACTCACCGTTACCCTCAACCTCACCCTCACCCTCACCCTAACCCAAAACCATGCCCTCACACTAACAGTCTCCCTAACCCATAACCTCACCCTAACTCTAGGCCTAATCCTATCCCTAACCCTCACACTAACCCTCACCTTCACACTAAACCTAACCCTCACTTCACCCTCACCCTCACCATAACCCTAAATCTCACCCTCACCCTAATCCTCAAGCTAACCCTTTACCTCACCCTAACCCTAACCCTAATCCTAACTCTAACCTTCATACTAACCCTAAACCTAAACCTAATCCTAACCCTCACACTCAACCTCACCCTAACCCTAACCCTAACAAGAACCCTAACCCTAACCCTAACCTTAACCCTCACCCTAACTCTAACCCTAACCCTAAACCTCACCATAACCCTAACCCTAACACTCACCCTCACCCTAACCCTCATCCTAAACCTTACCCTCAACCTAACCCTAACCCAAACCCTGACCCTAACCCTCACCCTAACCCTAGCCCTCACCCTCACCCTCACCCTAATCATAACCCAAACCCTAACCCTCAACCTCACCCTAACCCTCATCCTAACGCTTATCCTCACCCTAACCCTAAGCCTTACCCTAACCCTAACCCTCACTCTAAACCTAACCCTCAGCCTAAACCTAACCCTACCCCTCAGCCTCACCCTCAACCTAAACCTAACCCTAACCCTCACCCTAAACCTAACCCTCACCCTCACACTCAACCTCACCCTCAGCCTAACCCTAACCCTAATCCTAACCCTAAACTTCACCCTCACCCTCACCCTAACTCTAACGATAACCATAACCCTCACCCTCACCCTAACCCTAACCCTAATGCTTACCTAACCCAAAACCTCACCCTCACCCTCACCCTCAAATTTACCCTCACCCTCACCCTAGCCCTCACCATCATCCTAACCCTCACCCTACCCCTAAACCTAACCCACACTCGAACCCTCGCCCTCACCCGAAAACTCACCCTCACACTACCCCTCACCCTCACTCTAAACATCACCCTAACCCTAACCCTAAACCTAACCTTCATAGTCACCCTAACCCAAAAGCTTACCCTAAGCATAACCCTCAGTCTAAACATAACCCTCAGCCTAACCCTAACCGAACCCCTCACCCTCACCCTTACCCTAACCCTGACCCTTACACTAACCCTAACCATCACCCTAATCCTAACTATAACACTAATCCTAACACAAAACATCACCCTAACCCTAAACCTAACCCTCACCATCACACTAGCCCTCACCCTAACACTCAATATAACCCTAACCCTCACTTTCACCCTAACCCTCACCCTAAACCTAACCCTCACCCTCACCCTAACCCTCACCCTAACCCTCACCCTCACCCTAACCAGCACCCTAACCCGCACCCTAAACTTTACCCTCACCCTCACCCTAAACCTAATCCTAAACCTAACCCTTACACTAACCCTAAACCTCACCCTAACCCTAACCCTAACCCTAACCCTCACCCTCACCCTCACCCTCACTCTAATCCTCAGTCTAATACTAACAATAAATATTATTTATTTATTTATTTTAACCCTAACCGTCACACTCACCTCTCAACCTAAACCTAACTTTAACCCTAACCCTCACCCTCACCCTAACCCTAACCCTAACAATAACCCTAAAACTACCCCTAAACCTAACCCTAACCCGAAACCTCATCCTATCCCTAACCCTAACAATAACCCTAAAACTAACCCTAAACCTAACCGTAACCCTAAAACTCACCCTAACCCTAATCTTAACCCTCACCCTTACCATAACCCTAAACCTAACCCTAACCCTCACCATCACCCTAGCCCTCACCCTAACACTCACTCTAACCCTAACCCTCACTCTCATCCTAACCCTCATCCTAACCCTTACCCTCAACCTAACCCTAATCCTAAACCAAACCCTAACCCTCACACTAAACCTAACCCTCAGCCTAAACCTAACCCTCACCCTCATCCTAACCCTAACCCTAACACTCACCCTCACTTTCAAACTCACCCTCAACCTAACTCTAACCCTAACTCTCACGCTAACCGTAAACCTAATGCAAACCCTAACCCTCATCCTAACCTTCACCTTACCCCTAACCCTCACCCTAACCCTAACCCCAAACCTAACCCTCACACTAAACCTAACCCTCATCTTATTCCTATCCCTACCCCTCAGCCTCACCCTCATCCTAACCCTACCCCTAACCCTCACCCTAACCCTAACCCTCACACCCACCCTAAACCTAACCCTCACCCTCACCCTCAACCTCACCCTCAGCCTAACCTTAACCCTAACTCTAATCCTATCCCTAACCCATACCCTCACCTTCACTCTAACTCTAAACCTAACCCTAACCCTCACCCTTATCCTAACCCTAACCCTAACCTTTACCTAACCCAAACCCTCAGCCTCACCCTCAACCTCACCCTCAAACTTACCCTCACCCCCAACCTAGCCCTCACCGGCACCCAAAATCTCACCCTAACCCTAACCCTCACCCACACCCGAACCCTCACCTTCACCCGAAAACTCACCCTCACCCTCACTGTAAACCACCCTAACCCTAACCCTAAACCTAACCCTCATCCTCACCCTAACCCTAACCCTTACCCTAACCCTAACCCTCAGTCTAAACCTAACCCTCAGCCTAACCTTAACCCTACCCCTCACCCTCACCCTCACCCTAACCGTAACCCTTATACTAACCCTAACCCTCACCCTAAGCCTAACCCTAACCCTAATCCTAACCCTCACCCTCACCCTAACCCTAAGCCTAACCCTCACCATCACACTAGCCCTCACCCAAACACTCTCTATAACCCTAACCCTCACTTTCACCCTAATCCTCACCATAATCCTAAACCTCACCCTCACTCACACCCTAACCCTCAGCCTAATCTAAACCCTTACAATTATTTTAATCCTCTCACCCTCACACTCACCCTAAACCTAACCCTAACCCTAATCCTCACCCTCACCCTAACCCTAAACCTCAGCCTAAACCTAACCCTCAACCTCATCCTAATCCTAACCCTAACCCTAACCCTCACACTCACCCTCACCCTAACTCTAACTCTAACCCTCAGCCTAACCCTAATTCTAACCCTAATTCTAACCCTAACCCTCACCCTCACCCTAACACTCACCCTTAGCTAACCCTCACCCTAACCCTAACCCTAACCATCACACTAAACCTAACCCTCACCCTAACCCTAACCCTACCCATCAGCATAAAACTCACCCTAAACCTAAACCTAAACCTAATACTCAACCTATCCCTCACACTAACCCTAACACTCACCCTCACCCTAGACCTCACATTTACCCTAAACATTACCCTAAAACTCATCCTAAAATTAATGCTAACCTTAACCCTCACACTCACCCTAATCCTCACCCAAAAAGCTAACCCTAATCCTAATCCTAACCCTAACCATTATCTTAACCCTAAACCTCACCCTCACACTCACCCTAAACCTACACCTAACCCTAAACCTCACCCTCACCCTCACCCTCACCCTAACCCTAACCCTAACAATAATCGTAACCCTAACCCTATACCTAACCCCAACCCTCATCCTCACCCTAACCCTAACGCTAACCCTAACCTTCATGTTAACCCTCACCCTAACCCTAACCCTAAACCTCAACCTCAACCTAACCCTCACCCTAACCTTAACCTTCACCCCAACCCTAACTCTAACCCTAACCCTAACCCTCACACTAAACCTAAACCTCACAATAACCCTAACAGTTCCCCTCAGCCTAAAACTCACCCTAACCCTTACCCTAACACTAATCCTTCCCATATCCCTCACCCTAACACTAACACTCAACCTCATCTAGCCCTCACCCTCACCCTAACCCTAACCCTAAACCTCACCCTAAAACTAATGCTAACCCTAACCCTCACCCTAACCTTCTCCCTAACCCTTACCCTTATTCTAAAACTAACCCTCACCCTCACCCTAATCCTTACTCTAACCCTTACCCCACCCTAAGCCTCACCCTAACTGTAACCCTCACCCTCACAATAACCCTCACCATAAACCTAACCCTAACCCTAAAACGAATCCTCACCCTAAACTTCACTCAAATCCTAACCCTAAGCCTAACCATCATCCTCACCCTAACCCTCACCTAAACCTCACCCTCTCACTCACACTAACCCTAAACCTCACTCTAATCCTATCCCTACACCTTAGCCTCACCCTCATCCTAACCCTAACACTAGCACTCACCCTAAACCTAACCCTAACCCTAACCCTCACCCTAACCCTCACCCTCAACCTCACCCTCAGCCTAACCCTAACCCTCACCCTAATCCTAACCCTAACCCTCACCCTCACCCTCACCCTAACTCTAAACCTAACCCTAATCCTAACCCTCACCCTCACCATCAACCTAACCCTAACCAAATCCCTAATACTCCCCCTAACCTTAACATTCACCCTAACCCTCAACCTCTCCCTCACCATAACCCTAAAACTCACCCTCACTCTAACTCTCACCCTAACCCTTTACCTCACCGTAACCCTAACCCTAATCCAAACTCTAACGTTCATACTAACTCTAACCCTCACCCTCACCCTAACCCAAACCCTAACACTAACCCTAAACCTCACCCACAACCTCACCCTCACCCTCAGACCAACCCTAACCCTAATCCTAACCCTAACCGTCACCCTCACCATCACCCTAAAGCTAACCCTATCTCTCACCCTCACCCTAACCCTAACACTAACAATAACCCTAAGCCTAACCCTAACCTTAACCCTCACCCTAACTCTAACCCTAACCCTAACCCTAACCCTCACTCTAACACTCAACCTAACTCTAAATCTCACCCTAAACCTCACCCTAACCCTAACCCTAACCCTAATATTCACACTAACCCTAGCCCTAAACCTCACTCTAACCCTCACCCTACCCCTAACCCTAATCCTCACTCTAATGCTAACCCCAATCCAAACCCAAACCCTCACCCTCACCCTAACCCTCACAGTCTTCCTAACCCTCACCCTAACCCTAACCCTCACACACTCCCTAACCCTCACCCTCACCAAAACCCTCACCCTCACCGTAAACTTCACCCTAAACCTAACCCTTAATCTAAACCTAACCGTAACCCTCACCCTAACCCTAACCCTAGCAATAACCCTAAACCTAACAATAACCCTAAACCTAACCCTAACCCTCACCATACCCTAACCCTCAGCCTAACCCTCAACCTAACCCTAATGCTAAACCTAACACTCATCCTCACCCTAACCCGCATCCTAACACTTTTCCTCACCCTAACCCTAACCCTAACTTTAACACTCACACAAACCCTCACCCTCAACCTAACCCTCACCCAAACCCTTACCAGTACACTAAATCTAACCCTAACCCTGAAACTAACCCTAACCCTCTCCCTAATCCTATTCCTAACCCTCAGCTTAGGTCTTATTCTAACCCTAACCCTAACCCTAACCTCACCCTGACCCTCACCCTAACCCTAACTCTCATGCTCACACTCAACCTTACCTTCAGCCTACACCTAACCCTCACCCTAATCCTAACCCTAACCCTCACTCTCACCATCACCCTAACTCTAAACCTAACCATAAACCAAACCCTCACGCTCACCCTCACCCTAACCCTAACATATCGCTAAACCTCACCTTAACCCTAACCCTCACCCTAACCCTAACACTCACCCTCACCATAACCCTCACCCTAACCATCACCCTAAACCTAACGCTAACTCTAAACCTCACCCTCACCCTAAACCTCACCCTAACCCTTACCCTCACCCTAAACCTAACCCTAACCCTAACCCTAATCCTCTCACTAACCCTAACCCTAACCCTCATCCTAAACCTCACCCTAACACTAAAGCTAACCCTAAACCTAACCCTCACCGAACCCTCACCCTAACTCTGAATCTCACCCTAACCTTAAACCTAACCGTCATCCTCACCCTAAACCTAACCCTAACCCTAACAAGAACCCTAAACCTAACCCTTACCATAACCCTCACCCTAAATCTAACCCTAACCCTCACCCTAACCCTCACTCTAACCCTAGCCCTCACCCTCACCCTTACCCTAATCCCAATCCTAACCATAACCCTCACCCTCACCCTAACCCTCATCCTAACCCTTATCCTCAACCTAACCCTAACCCTAACCCTCACTCTAAACCTAACCCTCAACCTAACCCTATCCCTACCCCTGCCCCTCCCCCTCCCCCTAACCCTAAGCCTAACCCTCACCCTTAACCTAACCCTAACACTAACCCTCATCCTCACCCTAGCCCTCACCCTAACCCTAAACCTAACGATAACCCTCACCCAAACCTTAACCCTAACCCTCATCCTAAAACTCACCCTAACCCTAAGCCTAATCCTAAACCTAACCCTCACCCTAACCCTCACCCTAACTCTAAATCTCACCCTAACCCTATCCTTAATCCTCATCCTCACCCTAACCCTAACCCTAACACTCACTCAAAACCTCACCCTAACCCTAACACTAACTCTAACCCTCAACTTCACCCTAAACTTCACCCTAACCCTTACCCTCACCCTAACCCTAACCTTAACCCTAACCCTAATCCTAATCCTAACACTAACCCTAACCCTAAACCTAACCCTCACCCTAACCCTAACCCTAAACCTAACCGTCACCCTAACGCTAACCCTCACTGTCAACCTAACCCTCAACCTAACCCTAACCCTCACCCACCCCCTAACCCTCTTCCTCACCCAAACCCTCACCCTCACCGTAAACCTCACCCTCACCCTAAACATCACCCTAACCGTAACACTTAACACTAACCGTAAACCTCACCCTAACCCTAAACATAACAATAACCCTAAACCTAACAATAACCCTAACCATAACCATAACACTCACCCTAACACTAATCCTCACCCTAACCCTTTTCCTCACCCTAACCGTAACCCTAACTTTAACACTCACACAAACCCTAACCCTCACCCTAACCCTCACACGAACCAGACAACTCACCCACACCCTAACCCTCACCCTCAACCTAAACATCACCCTAAACCTAACACTCACCCTAACCCTAACCCTAACCCTCACCGTAATCCTAACCCTCACTCTAACCCTCAACCTCACCCTAAACTTCACCCTAACCCTAAACCTTAACTAACCGAATCCCTCACCCTCACCTTCACCCTCCCCATAAACCTCACCCTAACCCTTAACGTCACCCTAACCCTAACCCTCCCCATAAACCTCACCCTAACCCTTAACGTCACCCTAACCTAAACCCTAACCCTAACCCTACACTAACCCTAACCCTCAATCTAACCCTAACCCTAACACTAACCCTCACCCTCACCCTAACCCTCAGCGTAATCTTAATGCTAACCATTATCTTAACCCTAACCCTCACCCTCACAGTCACCCTATACCTAACACTAACCCTAACACTCACCCACAAACTCACCCTCACCCTAACTCTAACCCTAACAAGAACCCTAACACCAATCCTAATCCTAATCCTAATGCTAAACCTAATGTTTACAAACAAGACCACACTAAAGCTACCAGCACAACTATGTTTATTGCAGCATTATTTGCCATAGCTAAGATATGGAACCAACCCAGATGCCCCTCAGTAGATGAATGGATCAAGAAAATGTGGTATATATACACAATGGAATTCTATGCCTCCATCAGAAAGAATGACATTGCCCCATTTGTTAGGAAATGGAAAGGTTTGGAAAAAATTATATTAAGTGAAGTAAGCCAGGCCCAAAGAAACATAGGTCCCATGGTTTCCCTTATTTGCAATATCTAGTATAGGTATGAGTCAAGCGGAAAAGGTCAGATAATGTGATGTTAGGAAAATGAACCCGTAAATATGTGTATTTTAATGTTTTCGTTTCTTTCATGCATGTGTTTCTAACGCATTTATAAGATTATTTCTTTGTTGCTTTGTATGTCCCTCCCCGACAGTGTAACCCCCGCTTTCACTATATTTGATGTCAGTATAACATGTGGAGGAGATGGGGACAAACAAGTCGTTTAAGGATTCAGGTGGACCTGTTGCAACAATGAGAAGTACAAAATGTCATGTCAAAACCAGCTTTACAATGTCGTTTTGGGGGGGAGGGTGGTATGATTGGGTGGGGGGAGAGGGGAGGCTGGGAAGGGAGGTGAAGGGTAAACAAAGGAGGAGGCTGCAATGCTTGGTAAGAAATGTATGCAATATCCTGCCCATGTAATTGTAACCCCTCTGTATAGTATGTTATCAAAAAAAAAAAACCTAACCCAAATCCTCAGCCTCACCCTAACTCTCACTGTCACCCTAAACCTCACCCTATCCCTAACCTTCACGCATACCCTAAGCCTCCCCCTCACCCGAAACCTCACCCTCACCCTAAACCTAACCATAACCCTCACCCAAATACAAACCCTAACCCTAAACCTAAACCTCACACTCACCCTAACCCTAACCCTAACCCTAACCCTCACCCAAACCCTAAAGCTAACTCTAACCCTCACACTGACCCTAAACCTCACCGGAATCCTTACCTTCACCCTCACCGTCACCCTAACTCTAACCCTAATCTTCACAATAGCCCTAACCCTAAACTTAACCCTAGTCCTAACTCTCACCTTCATCCTAACCCTCACCGGAACCCTCACCCTCACCCTAACCCTCACTCTCACACTTACCTCAACCTAACTGTAACCCTCACCCTAACCCTGACCCGAAACCTCACCCTAATCCTAAACCTCACCCTCAGCCTCACTCTCACCCTAATCCTCACACTTACCCTAACCCTCACCCACACCCGAACCCTCACCCTCTCCCCAACTATCACCCTCACCCTAACCCTCAACCTCACCCTACACATCACCCTAACCCTAACCCTCAACCTAACCCTAACTCTAACCCTCACCGTAACCCTCTCCCTTACCCTCACCTCACCCTCAACCGAAGCCTAACCCTAGCCCTAACCCTAATCCTAAACCTAAACCTGACCCTCACGCTCACCCTCACCCTAACCCTAAACCTCACCCTAACCCTTATCATAACCCTAACCCTCACCTTCAGCCTCAACCTAACACTCACCATCACCCTTACCCTCAACCTAACCCTAACCCTCACCCACACCCTCACCCAGACCCTCACCGGACACCACACCCTCACCCTAAACCTCACACTCACCCTTAATTCACCCTAACCCTAACCCTCAACCTCAACCTAATCATCACCCTAATCCTAACTCCAACTCTCACCTTCAACTTCACCCTAACCCTAACCCTAAACCTAACCCTCACCCTCAACCTCACCCTCACTGTAACGCTAACCCTAACCCTAACCCTAACCTCAGCCTCATCCTCAGACAAACCCTAACACTAACCCCAATCCTAACACTAACCCTACCCTCACTCTCACCTTAAACCTAAGCATAACCCTCACACTCACCCTCACCCTCACCCTAACCCTAACAATAACCCTAAACCTAACCCTCACCATCACCCTAATCCTCACACTAATCTTAACTCTAACCGTAATTTTAACCCTAAGCTCACCATCAACTTAACCCTATCCTTAACCCTAAACCTAACCCTCACCCTCATACTCACCCTCACCCTAACATTAACCCTAACCCTAACCCTCACCCTAACCCTAATCCTCACCCTAGGCCTCATCCTTTCCGTCACCCTCACCCGAACCCTATCCCTCACCCTCAACCTAACCCTCACCCAAACCCTGACACTAACCCTAACCCTCACCCTAAATCTAATCCTAAACCGAACACTAACACTTACCCACAACCTCACCCTGACCCTCAGACCATCCCTAACCCTAACCCTAATCCTAACCCTAAAACTCACCCTAACCCTGAACCTTACCCTCACTCTCAATCTCACCCTAAACCTCAACTTCAGCCTAACCCTCAACATAACCCTTAACCTCACCCTAAACCTAAAACTAATCCTAACCCTAACACTTACACTAACCCTAACCCTCACCCTCACCCTCACCCTAACCCTAAACCTAACTCTCACCCTCACCCTAACCCTCAGCCTAATCCTATCCCTAAATATTATCTTAACCCTAAGCCTCACGCTCACACTCACCCTAAACCTAACTCTAACCCTAAACCTCACCCACACCCTCACCCTCACCCTAACCCTGACCCTAACCCTAACCCTAACCCTCAACCTAACCCTAACCCTAAATGTAACCCTCACCCTCACCTTCACCCTCAGCCTAACTCTAACCCTAATCTGAATCCTAGCCCTCACCCTCACACTCACCCTAACCATACCCCTAAACGTAAACCGCACCGTCACCCTCAACCTCACCCTAAACCTCAACCTCACCCTCACCCTCACTATAACGGTAACCCTAACCCTAACCCTCACCGTAACCCTAACCCTCACCCTAACCCTTACCCTAACCCTCACCCACAAACTATCCCTAACCCTAACCCTATACCTCACCCTAACCCTCACCCTAACCATAATGCTAATCGTAACCCTCACCCTAAACCTCACCCTCACTCTTACCCTCACTGTAAACCTAATGGTAACCCTAACCCTCACCCTAATCCTCACCCTAAACCTAATTCTAACCCTAACCCTCACCCTCACTCTAACCCTCACCCTAAACTTAACCCTAACCATAACCCTCACCCTAACCCTCACCTAAAACTAACCCTAACCCTCATCCTAACCCTTAACCTAACCCTAACCCTATCCATAACCCTCACTCTCACAATATCCCAAACCCTCACCTTAACCCTAATCCTACACCTCAACCTAATGCTCATCCTAAACCTAACCCTAAACCTAACCCTCACCCTAACCCTAACCCTAAACCTAACCCTCACTTTCACCCTAACCCTCACCCTCATCCTCACCCTCACCATTAGCCTAACCCTAACCCTAATTCTAATCCTAACCCTCACCTGCATCCTAATTCTATCACTACCCCTAACCCTAACCTTAACCCTCTCCCTCATCCTCACCCTAACGCTAACCCTAAACCTCACCCTCACCCTAACATTTACCCAAACCCTCACCCTAACCCTAAGCCTAACCTCACCCTAAGCCTCACCCTAACCCTAACACTCACCCTCACCCTAACCCTAACCCTCAGCCTATTCCTATCCCTAAATATTATCTTAACCCTAAGCCTTACCCTCACAATCACCCTAAACCTAACTCTAACCCTAAACCTCACCCTCACCCTCACCCTAACCCTGACCCTAACCCTAACCCTAACCCTCACCCTAAACCTAAACCTAACCCTCAGCCTCACCCTAACCCTAACCCTAAACCTAACCCTCACCCTCACACTAGCCCTTATCCTAACACTCACTCTAACCCTAACCCTCACTCTCACTCTAACCCTTACCCTCACCCTAACCCTATCTTTAAACCAAACCCTAACCCTCAAACTAAACCCAACACCCAGCCTAAACCTAACCCACACTCTCATCCTAACCCTAAGCCTAAGCCTAATCCTCATCCTCCCCCTAAACCTCACCTTCACCCTCACCATAACTCTAACCCTAATCCTCAAGCTAAACCTAACACTAACCCTAATGCTAACCCTAACCCTCACCCTGACCTTAACCCTCACCCTAATCCTAACACTCACCCTAACCCTAACCCTAACCCTAACCATAAACCTAACCCTCACAATAAACATCAACCTCACCCTAAACCTAAACCTACCTCTCAACCTAACCCTCAACCTAACCCTAACCCTAATCCTAACCATATCCCTCAAACTAACCCTAACACTCATCCTCACCCTAATCCTAACCCTCACCTTAAACCTCACCCTAAAAGTAATGCTAACCCTAACACTCATCCTCACCCTAACACTCACCCTAACCCTAACCCTAATCCTAACACTAAAACTCACCCTAAACCTCACCCTCACCCTCAATGTCAACCTCACCCTAAACCTCACCCTCACCCTAACCCTCAACATAACCCTTAACTTCATCCTAACCGTAAACCTAATCCTAACCCTAACCCTTACACTAACCCTAGCCCTCACCCTGACCCTAACCCTAACCCTAATTCTCACCCTCACCCTAACCCTCAGCCTAATCCTAACCCTAACCATTATCATAAACCTAAGCCTCACCCTCACACTCACCCTAAACCTAACTCTAACCCTAACCCTCTCCCTCACCCTCACACTAACCTTGACCCTAACCCTAACCCTAACCCTCACCCTAACCCTAAACCTAACCCTTACACTCACCCTAAGCCTAACTCTCACCCTCACACTAGCCCTCACCCTAACACTCACTCTAACCCTAACCCTCACTCTTACACTAACCCTCAGCCTAACACTTACCCTCACCCTAACCCTATCTCTAAACCAAACCCTAACCCTCACACTAAACCCAACCTCAGCCTAAACCAAATCCTCACCCTCATCCTAACCCTAAGCCTAAGCCTAACCCTCACCCTCACCCTCACCCTCAACCTCACCCTAACTCTAACCCTAACCCTCACGCTAACCCTAACCCTAACCCCAATGCTAACCCTAACCCTCACCCTAACCCACACCCTAACCCTAACCCTCACACTAACCCTAACCATAACCATAAACCTAACCCTCACACTAAACCTCAACCTCACCCTAAACCAAAACCTACTCCTCAGCCTAACCCTCACCCTAACCCTAACCCTAATCCTCACCATATCCCTCACCCTATCCCTAACACCAACCCTCACCCTAGCCCTCACCCTAACCTTAAACCTCACGCTAAATGTAATGCTAACCCTAAACCTCATCCTACCCTAACCCTCAACCTAACCCTACCTCTAATCCTAACACTCACCCTAACCCTAAACCTATCCCTCAACCTAGCCCTTACTCTAACCCTAACACTAACCCTAACCCTCACCCTAACGCTCACCCTAACCCAAATCCAAACCCTCACCCTAACCCTCACCGTCATCCTAACACTCACCTTACCCTAACCCCCACCCACACCCTAACCCTCACCCTCACCAAAACACTCACCCTCACCCTGACCCTCACCCTAACACTTTACCTCACCCTAACCCTAACAATAACACTCACACAAACCCTAACCCTCACCCTAACCCTAACCCTCTCCGAAACTCTACCCCTCACCCACACCTGAACTATCACCCTCATCCTAACCCTCACCCTCACCCTAAACATCACCCTAACCCTAACACTCACCCTAACCCTCACCTAAAACCTCACCCTAACCCTTACCATCACCCTCACCCTCACCATAACCCTCATGCTAACCCTTACCCTCACCCTTACCCTACTCCTAAACCTAACCCTACTCCTATGCCTACCCCTAACCCTAAACCTCCCCCTCCCCCTCCCTCTAACCCTAATCCTAACAATAACCCAAACAGTATACCTAAACCTAACACTCACCCTAACCATAAACCTAAACCTCACCCTCAATTGCACCCTAAACCTAACAATAACCCTAACCCTAACCCTAACCCTCACCCTAACCCCAACCCTAAACCTAACAATAACGCTAACTCTAAACCTAACTGTAACTCTCACCCTCACGCTAACAATAACCCTAACCTTAAAACTAACCCTAACCCTCACCCTAACCCTACCCCTCAACCTCACTGTCACCGGATTCCTAACCTTAACCCTAACCCTCACCCGCACACTCACCCAAAACCTCATCCTAACCCTTATCCTCACCCTAACCCTAACCCTTACCCTAACCCTAACCCTAACCGTGACCCTGACCCTCACCCTAACGCTAACTCTAACCCTCACCTTCACCCTAAACCTCACCTTAACCCTTACCCTCATCCTAACCCTAACCCTAATCCTAACCCTAAACCTAATCCTAACACTAACCCTAACCCCAAACCTAACCCTCACCCTAAACCTCACCCTAACCCTAACCCTAAACCTAAACCTCACCCTAACGCTAACTCTAACCCAAACCCAAACCCTCACCCTCACCCTAACCCTCACTGTGAACCTATCCCTCACCCTAAGCCTAAACATCACCCACACCCTAACCCTCACCCTCACCAAAACCCTCAACCTCACCCTAACCCTCACGCAAACCCAAAAAATCACCCTAACCCTAACGCTTAACCTAACCCAAACCATAACCCTCACCCTAACCCTAAACCTAACAATAACCCTAAACCTAAAAATAACCCTAACCCTATCCCTAAACCTCACCCTAACCCTAAACCTCAGCCTAATCTAAACGCTTACCATTATCTTAACCCTAACCCTCACCCTCACACTCACCCTAAACATAACCCTAACCCTAACACTCACCCACACCCTCACCCTCACCCTCACCCTAACCCTAACAATAATCCTAACCCTAACCCTAAACCTAACCCTAACCCTCACCCTTACCCCTAACCCTAACCCTCACCCTCAACCTAGCAGTCAGCCTAAATACTCACTCTAACCCTTACCCTCACTCTCACACTAACCCTCATCCTAACACTTAACCTCACCCTAACCCTAACCCTAAATTTAAACCTAACCCTCACACTGAACCTAAACCTCAGCGCTAAGCAAACGCTCACCCACATCTTAAAAACTAACCCTAACCATAACCCTCACCATCACCCTCACCCTCAACCTCAAACTCACCCTACCTCTAACCCTAATCCTCACGCTAACCCTAACCCTAACCCTAATGCTAACCCTAACCCTCACCCTCACCCTAACCCTCACCCTTAGCTAACCCTCATCCTAACCCTAAAACTAACCATCACACTAAACCTAACCCTCAGCCTAACCCTAACCCTACCACCCAGCCTAAAAATCAACTTAAACATAAACCTCGACCTAATCCTCACCCTATCCCTCACCCTAACCCTAACACTCACCCTCACCCTAGACCTCACATTTACCCTAAACATAACCCTAAACCTCACCCTAAAACTAATGCTAATCCTAACCCTCACCCTAACCTTAACCCTCACCCAAACCCTTACACTCACCCTAACCCTAACCCCAACCATCACTCTAAGCCTAACCCTCACTCTAATACTATCCCTAACCCTCACCCTCACCCTAGCCCTCACCCTAATACTCATGCTAACCCTTACCCTCACACTCACACTAAACCTCATCCTAACCTTTAACCTCACCCTAACCCTCACACTAAACCTAACCCTCAGCCTAAACCTAACCGTCAACCTCATCCTAAACCTAACCTTAACCCTAAACCTAACCTTCACCCTCACACTAGCCCTCACCCTAACCCTCACACTAACCCTACCCCTCATTCTAATACTATCCCTACCCCTCAACCTCACCCTCATCCTAACCCTAAACCTAACCCTCACCCTAACTCTAACCCTAACCCTGACCTTCACCCTAACCCTAACCCTAACCCTCACACTAACACTCATCCTAACCCTTACAGTCACCATAACCCTAACCCTAAACCAAACCCTAACCCTCACACTAAACCCAACCCTCAGCTTAAACCTAACCCTCACCCTCATCCTAACCCTAACCCTAACCCTCACCATCAGCCTCAACCTCACCCTCACCCTCAGCCTAACTCCAACCCTAACCCTCACGCTAACCCTAAACCTAATGCTAACCCTAACCCTCAACCTCACCCTAACCCTCACCCTCACCCTAAATCTAACCCTAAACCTAACCCTCACCCTCCCATTAGCCCTCACTCTAACCCTCACACTAAACCTACCCCTCATTCTAATACTATCCCTACCCCTCAGCCTCACCCTCATCCTAACCCTAACCCTAAACCTCACCCTAACCCTAACCCTAACACACATACAAACCCTAAACCTCTCCCTAACCCTAACCTTCTCCCACACCGTAACTCTCACGCACAACGGAACCATCACCCTCACCATAACCCTCACCCTCACCCTAAACATCACCCTAACCCTAACACACACCCTAACCCTAAACCTAACCATCACCCTAACAATAACCCTCAACCGAACCTGAACCCTCACCCAAACCCTAACACTAAACCTTACCTAACCGAAACCCTCACCCTCATCATCACCCTAAACCTCACCCTAACCCTTACCCTCACCCTAAACCTAACGCTAAACCTGACACTAACCCTAACCCTCACCCTAAACCTAACCCTAACCCTAACCCTCACCCTCACCCTCAACCTAATCCTAACCCTAACCCTAACAATAACCCTAACCCTAACCCTAAACCTAAACCTAACACTCACACTAAACCTAACCCTCACCCTAACCCTACGCCTAACCCTAACCCTAACCCTAACCCTCACCCTCAACCGAACCCTCACCCTCACCCTAACCCTCAACCTCACCTTAAACATCACCTTAACCCTAAACCTAATCCTAAACCTAAACCTGACCCTCAACCTCACCCTAACCCTAACCCTAAACCTTACCTTAAACCACACCTAAACCTAACCGTAACGCTTACCCTCACCCTCACCATCACCCTAACCCTCACTGTCACCCTAACCCTCAACCTAACCCTAACCCTCACCCACAGCCTAACCCTCACCCTCACCCATACCCTAAACCTCAATCTCACCCTTACCTCACCCTAACCCTAACCTTCACCCTAACTCTAACCCTAAACCTTACCCGAACCCTAAACGTAATCCTAACCCACAGGCCCACCCTAATTCTCACCCTAATCCTAAACCTAACCCTAATCCTAACCCTAACCCTCATCCTCAACTTCACCCTAACCTTAACCTAAACCTAACCCTCATCCTCAACCTCACGCTCACCCTAACGCTAACCCTAACCCTAACCCTAACCTCACCTTCACCCTCAAACAAACCCTAACCCTAATCCTAACCCTAACCCTAAACCTCACCCTCACCTTGGGAGTAACCCTAACCCTCACCTTCACCCTCACCATAACCCTAACAATACCCCTAAACCTAAGCCTCACCCTCACCCTAATCTTAACCCTAACCCTAATTCTAACCCTAACCTCACCCTCAACTTCACCCTAACCCTAACCTTCAACCTAAGCCTCACCCTCAACCTCACCCTCACCCTAACCCTAACCCTAACCGTCATCCTAGCCCTAACCCTTACCCTCGCCCTCACACTTCACCTCACCCTCACCCTAAACCTATCCTTCAGCCTCAACCTGACCCTCACCCTAACCCTTACCCTCACCCTAACCCTAACCCTAATCCTAACCCTAACCCTCACACTAACCCTAAACCTCACCATAAACCTAATCCTAACCCTAACACTATCCCTTACCCTCAACCTCACCCTCACCCTCAGACAAACCCTAACCCTAACCTGAAACCTAACCCTAAACCTCACCCTAAATGTCACCCTCACCCTCACCCTAAACCTAACCATCACCCTAACCCTACCGCTCACCATAACCCTTACCCTCACCATAACCCTAAAACTAATCCTAACCCTAACCATTACACTAACCCTAACCATCACCCTAACCCTATGCCTAACCCTAACCCTCACACTCACCCTCACGGTAATGCTCAGCCTAATACTAAACCAAACATTATCGTAACCCTAACACTAACCCTTACACTCACCCTAAACCTAACTCTATCCCTAACCCTCAACCTAAATCTAACCCTAACCCTAACACTAACACTAAACCTAAACCTAACCCTAACCCTAAACCTCACCCTAACCCTAATCCTTAACCTCACCCTCACCCTAACCCTAACCCTAACCCTAACCCTCACACTCACACTAGCCCTCACGATAACACTCACTCAAAGCATAACCCTCCCTCTCACCCTAACCCTCATCCTAACCCTTACACTCACCCTAATCCTAACCCTAAACCAAACCCTAACCCTCACACTAAACCCAACCATCAGCCTAAACCTAACCCTCACCCTCATCCTAACCCTAACCCTAACCCTCAACCTCACTCTACACCTCAAACTCACCCTCACCCTAATTCTAACACTAACCCTCACACTAACACTAACACTAACCCTAATGCTAATGCTAACCCTCACCCTCACCCTAACCCTCACCCTTACCCTAACCCTAACCCTAACCCTCACCCTAACCCTAAACCTAACCCTCAAACTAAACCTAAACCTCACCCTAATCCTAAACCTATCCCTCAGCCTAACTCTCACCCAAACCCTAACCTTAATCCTCACCATATCCCTAACCCTAACCCTAACACTCACCCTCACCATAACCCTAACTCTATCCTTAAACCTCACCCTAAAAGTAATGCTAACCCTAAACCTCATCCTCACCCTAACCCTCACCCTAACCCTAACCCTAATCCTAACCCTCACCCTAACCCTAAACCTAAACCTAACCCTAGCCCTCACTCTAACACTAACACTAACCCTAACCATAAACCTAATGCTAACCCTAACACAAACCCAAACCCTCACCCTAAACCTCACTGTCATCCTAACACTCACTTAACACTAATCTTAACCCACACCCTAACCCTCACATTCATCAAAACACTCACGCTCACCCTAACCCTCACCCTAACACATTTCCTCATCCTAACCCTAACCCTAACACTCACACAAACCCTAACCCTCACCCTAATCCTAAGCCTCTCCTACACGTTAACCCTCACTCACACCCGAAACATCAGCCTCACTCTAACCCTCACCCTCACCCTAAACATCACCCTAACCCTAACACTCACCCTAACCCTATACCTAAACGTCACCCTAACACTAACCCTCACCCTAAACCTCACCCTCACCCTAACGATAACCCTAAACTTTACCTAACCAAAACCCTCACCCTCAACCTCACCCTCACCCTAAACCCCACCCTAACCCTTGCATTCACCTAACCCAGACCCTAAACCTCACACTAACCCTAACCTTGACCCTAACCCTAACCCTAACCCTAAATCTAACCCTACCCTCACCCACACCCTAACCCTAAACCTAACCCTAATCCTCACCCTCACCCTCACCCTCACACTAACTCTAACCCTAACAATATCCCTAACCCTAACCCTAAAACTAACCTTAACCCTCACCCTCACCCTAACCCTAACACTAACCCAAATCCTTAACCTAACCCTAACCCTCAACCTCACCTTAACCCTCACCCTAACCCTAAAACTCACTCCAACTTTAACCCTAACCCTAACCTAAACCTAACCCTAACCCTAACCCTCACCATCATCCTACACCTCACCCTAACCCTTATCCTCACCCTAACACTAACCTTAAAACTCACACTAACCCTAACCCTCACCCGAAACCTAACCATAACCCTAACCCTCACCCTCACCCTAACCTTAACCCGAACCCTAACCCTCACCCTCACCCTCAAGCTCACCCTCATCCTCACCCTAACTCTAACCCTTACCCTCACCGCTAACCCTAACCCTGACCCTAATGCTAACCCTAACCCTCACCCTCACCCTTACCTTCAACCACAACCTCACCCGCACCCTAACCCTCATGCTATTCTTAACCCTAACCATTATCTTAACCCTAACCCTCACACTTACACTCACCTTAAACCTAACCCTAACCCTAACACTCAACCTCACCCTTACCCTCACCTTAACCCTAACCCTAACAATAAACGTAACACTAACCCTAACTCTAACCATAACCATCATTATCATCCTAAACCTCACCCTAAACCTAACACTCACACACACCCTAATCCTCACCCTCACCAAAACCCTCACCCTCACCCTAACTCTCACCCTCACCCTAATCACCACCCTAACCCTAACCCTTAACTTAAACCTAACCGTAACCCACACCCTAACCCTAACCCTAACAATAACCCTAAACCTATCAATAACCGTAACCCTAACCCTCACCCTAACCCTAACCCTCACCCTCACCCTAAACTTAACCCTAACCCTCACCCTCACCCTTAACCTCACCCTCAGCCTAACCCTAACACTAAACCTAACCCTAATCCTAAACCTAACCCTCACCCTCACCCTCACCCAAACTCTAATCCTAACCCTAACCCTCACCCACACCCTAAACCTAACCCTAAACCTCACCCTCACCCTAACCCTGCCGATAACTCTAACATGAACCCTCACCCTAAACCTCACCTTAAACTTTACCCTCAACCTAAACCTAACCCTAATCCTAACCCTAAACCTTACCCCAATTCTAACCCTCACCCAAACACTCACCCTAACCTTAACACTCACCGTCACCCTAAACCTCACCCTATCCCTAACCCTCACCCACACCCTAACCCTCACCCTCACCTGAAAACTCGCTCTCAACCTAACCCTCACCCTAAAACTAACCCTAAACTTCACACTAACCGTAACCCTCACCCTAAACTTAACACTAACCCTAACCCTCACCCTAACTTTAACACTCACAAAAACACTAACCCTCATCTTAACCCTCCCCCACACCTGAATCGTCACCCTCACCCAAGCCCTCACTCTCACCCTAAACATCACCCTAAACCTAACACTCACCCTAACCCTAACCCTAACTTTAACACTCACACAAACCCTAACCCTCACCCTAACCCTCACCTCACCTTAAACCTCACCATAACCCTACCCCTTACCTAAACGAAACCCTTACTCGCACCCTCACCCTCACCCTAAACCTCACCCTAACCCTTAATCTCACCCTAACCCTAACCCTAAACCTAACCCTCACCCTCACCCTCAACCTCACCATCACCCTAACTCTAACTCTAATCCTAACCCTCATGCTAACCCTAACCCTAACCCTAATGCTAACCCTAACCCTCATCCTCACCCTTAGCTAACCATCACCCTAACCCTCACATTAAACCTAACCCTCACCCTAACCCTAACCCTAACCCTCAGCCTAAAACTCACCCTAAACCTAACCCTAATCCTAATCCTCACCCTATCCCTCACCCTAACCCTAACACTCACGCTCGCCCTAGCCCTCACATTAACCCTAACCATAACCCTAAACCTCACCCTAAAATGAATGCTAATCCTAACACTCACCCTCACCCTAACCCTCACCCAAACCCTTACCCTCAACTTAACCCTAACCCTCACAATAACCCTAACCCTCACCCTAATCCTATCCCTACCCCTGAGCCTCACAATCATCCCAACCCTAACCCTAACCCTAACCCTCACCCTAAACCTAACCCTCACTCTCACCCTCACCCTAAACCTAACCCTAACCCACACCCTCTCCCTAAACCTAACTCTAACCCTCACCTTCACCCTCAACCTCACCCTCAGCCTAAACCTAACACTAAACTTCAGCCTAACCCTAACCCTAACCCTAACCCTCACGCTAAATTTTACCATAAGCCTAACCCTTATCTAAATGAAACCCTCACTCTCACCCTCACCCTCAACCTAAACCTCACCCTAACCCTTTCCCTCACCCTCACCCTAACCCTAACCCTCACATTAACCCTAACGCTCACCCTCACCCTAACCCTAACTCTTACCCTCACCCACACCCTAACCCTAACCCTCAGCCTAATCTTAACCCTAACCATTATCTTAACCCTAACCCATACCCTCACCCTCACCTTATACCTAACCCTAACACTCAACCTCACCCTCACCCGCACCCTAACCCTAATCCTAACAATAACCCTAACCCTAAATCTAAACCTAACCCTTACCTTTATCATAACCCTAAACCTAACCATAATCCTCACACTAATCCAAACCCTAAACCTCACACTTACCCCAACCCTAACCCTCACACTCACCCTCAACCTCACCCTCAGCCTAAACCTAACCATAAACCTAAACCGAATCCTAAACCTAACCCTCACCCTCAACCACACCCAAACTCTAACCCTAAGCCTAACCCTCACCCTCACCCTCACCCTAACCCTAACCCTCACCCTCACCCTAACCTTTACGATAACTCTAAGATGAACCCTCACCCTAAAACTCAACTTAAACTTTACCCTCAACCTAAACTTAACCCTAATCCTAACCCTAAACCTTACCATAACTCTAACCCTCACCCAAACACTCACCCTCACCCTAACCCTCACCATCACCCTAAACCTCACCCTATCCCTAACCTTCACCCACACCCTAACCCTCACCCTCATCCGAAACCTAACCCTCACCCTCACCCTCACCCTCATCCTAAACATCACCCTAACACTAACCCTAACCCTAACACTAACCCTAATCGTAACCCTAACCCTAACCCTAACCCTCACCCTACCCCTAATCCTAACCCTCACCCTCACCCTAACATTAACCCGAACTCTAACGCTCACCCTCACACTAGCCCTCACCCTAACATTCACTCTAACCGTAACCCTCAATCTCACTTTAACCCTCATCCTAACCCTTACCCTCACCATAACCCTAACCCTAAACCAAACCCTAACCCTCACACTAAACCCAACCCTCAGCTTAAACCTAACCCTCACCCTCATCCTAACCCCTACCCTAACCCTAAACCTAACCCTCACCCTCAACCTCACCCTCACCCTCACCCTAACACTAACCCTAACCTGCATGCTAACCCTAGCCCTAAACCGTAATGCTAAGCATAATCTTCAACCTCACTCAAGCCCTCACCCTAAACTTAACCCTAACCCTAACCCTTACCCTAGCCCTCACCCTAACCCTAACCATCACTCTCACCCTAACCCTCACCATAACCCTTACCCTCAACCTAATCCTAACCCTAAAATTTACACTGACCCTAACCCTCATCCTAACCCTAAACCTAACTCTAATCCTAAACCTTACCCTCTCCCTCACCCTAACCCTAACAATAACCCTAAGCCTAACCCTAACCATAACCCTAAACCTAATCCTAACCCTCACCTTCACCCTCATCCTAACTCTAACCCTAACACTCACGCTAACCCTAACCCGAAACCTAATGCTAACCCTAAACCTCACCCTCACCCTAACCCTCACCCTAAACCTAAACTTCATCCTAACAGTAAACCTAACTCTCACACTAAACCTAAACCTCACCCTAACCCTAAAACTACACCACAGCCTAACTCTCACCCTAACCCTAACCGTAATCCTCAAAATATCCCTCACCCTAACCCAAACACTCACCCTCACCCTAAACCTAACCCTAACAATAACCCTAACCCCAACCCTAAACCTAACCCTAACTCTCAACCTCACCCTAACCCTAACCCTAACCCTCACTCTCACCATCACCCTCAACCTCACCTTCACCCTCACTCTAACTCTAACCCTACCCTCACCCTAACCCTCTCCGTATCCCTAATGCAACCCTAAACTTCACCCTCACCCTCACCCTTAATCTTAACCTCACCCTCACCTTCACCTCACCCTAATTATCACCCTAACCCTAACCCTTAACCTAACCCTAACCCTAACCTGCACACTAACCCTAACCCTCACCCTAAACCTCACCCTAAACCTAACCCTTACCTAACCAAAACCCTCACCCTCACCCTCACACTAACCCTCGGCCTAATCTTAACCCTAACAATTATCTTAACCATAACCCTCACCCTCACGCTCACCTTAAACATAACCCTAACCCTAACACTCAACATCACCCTAACAATTACCCTAACCCTAACCCTCAACCAAACCATAATGCTCACCCTCGCCAAAACCCTCACCCTTACCCTAGCCCTCACCCTCACCCTAAACCTAACTCTTAACCTAACCCTAACTGTAACCCTTACCCTAACCCTAACCCTAACAATAACCCTAAACCTAACAATAACCCTAACACTAACCCTCACCCTAACCCTAACCCTTGCCCTAACCCTCAACCGAACCCTAACCCTAACCCTAAACTTCACCCTCAACCTAAACCTAAACCTCACCCTCAACCTCACCATAACCCTAACCCTTACCAAAACGAAACCCTCACTGTCACCCTCACCCTCACCCTAACTCTTACCCTCAACCTAACCCTAACTAGTCCTAACCCTCACTCTAACCCTAACGCTCACCCTCACCCTAACCCTTACCCTTACCCTCACCCACACCCTAACCCTAACACTCAGCCTAATATTAACCCTAACCATTATCTTAACGCTAACCCTCACCCTCACACTTACCTTAAACTTAACCCTAACCCTAACACTCAACCTCAACCAGACCCTAACCATAACCCGACTTCTAACACTCACCCTCACACTAGCCCTCACCATAACTCTCACTCTAACCCTAACCCTCAATCTCACTTTAAACCTCATCCTGACCCTTACCCTCACCATAATGCTAACCCTAAACCAAACAGTAACCCTCACACTAACCCCAACCCTCACCCTCATCCTAACACTAACCCTAACCCTAAACCTAACCCTCACCCTCAACCTCACCCTCACCCTCACCCTAACTCTAACCCTAACCTGCACGCTAACCCTAAACTTAACCCTAATGCTAACCCTAAACCTCAACCTCACCCTAGCCCTCACCCTAACCCTAACCCTAACCCTAACCCTCACCCTAACCCTAAACCTTACCCTAGCCCTCACCCTAACCCTAACCCTCACCCTCAGCCTAACCCTCACCCTAACCCTAACCCTCACCCTAACCCTCACCCCAACCATAAGGCTAAACCTAATACTCAACTTCACCCTAACCCTCACCCTAACACTTTACCTCACCCTAACCCTAACTCTAACACTCACAAAAAACCTAACCCTCACCCTAACCCTCCCCCACACCCGAATCCTCACCCTCACCCAACCCTCACTCTCACCCTAAACGTCACCCTAAACCTAACAGTCACCCTAACCCTCATTCTAACTTTAACACTCACACATACCCTAACCCTCACCCTCACCCTAACCCTAACCCTTACCCTAGCCCTCACCCTAACCCTAACCCTCATCCTCACCCTAACCCTCACCATAACTCTTACCCTCACCCTA
Source organism: Dipodomys merriami (assembly GCF_024711535.1). NCBI lineage: Eukaryota > Metazoa > Chordata > Mammalia > Rodentia > Heteromyidae > Dipodomys > Dipodomys merriami. The sequence continues at coordinate 1,707,887 of NW_027206080.1, read as the reverse complement.
ACCCTAAAATTAATCCTAACCCTAACATTTACACTGACCCTAACCCTCATCCTAACCCTAACCCTAACCCTAACCCTCACCCTCACCCTCACCCTAACCCTCAGCCTAATCCTAACCCTAACCCATATCATATCTCTAACCCTCACCCTCACAGTCACCCTAAACGTAACTCTAACCCTAAACCTCACCCTCTCCCTCACCCTCACCCTAAAAATAACCTTAAACCTAACCCTAACCCTAATCCTAATACTAACCCTCACCCTCACCCTCACACTAACCCTAACGCGAAACCTAAAAATAACCCTAACCCTAAACCTAAATCTCATCCTAACCCTAACCCTATCCCTCACCCTCACTCTCACCCTAACCATAACCCTAACACTAACAATAACCCTAACCCTAAAACTAAACTTATCCCTAACCCTCACCCTAAATCTCACCGACATCCTAAACCTCACCCTAACCCTTACCTTCACCCTAACCCTAACCTTAAACCACACACTAACCCTAACCCTCACCCTATACCTATCCCTAACCCTAACCCTCACCCTAACCCTAGCCCTAACCCTAACAATAACCCTAAACCTAAACCTAAACCTAAACCTCATCCTAACCCTAACCCTAATCCTCACCCTCAATTTCACCCTAACCCTAACCCTAACCCTAACAATAACCCTAACCCTAACCCTAAACCTAACCCTAATCTTTACCCACACCCTAACCCTAATCCTAATCCTCACTCTCACCCTCACCCTCACAAGAACCCTAACACTAACAATAACGCTAAACCTAACTCCAAACCTAACCCTAACCCTCACCCTCACCCTAACCCTAACAGTAACCCTAATCCTCACCCTAACCCTCACCCTCAAGCTCACCCTCACCCTCACCCTAACTGTAACCCTAACCCTCATGCTAACCCTAAACCTGACCCTAATGCTAACCCTAAACCTCACCCTCACCCTCACCCTTCCCCTCAACCTCAACCTCACCCACACCCTAACCCTCATGCTAATTTTAACCCTAACCATTATATTAACCCTAACCCTCACACTCACACTCACCTTAAACCTAACCCTAACCCTAACACTCAACCTCACCCTTACCCTCACCCTCACCCTAACCCTAACAATAACCCTAAACCTAACCCTAAGCCACACCTTAACCCTCACTATCATCCTAACCCTCACCCTAAACCTAACACCTACACACACCCTAACCCTCACCCTCACCAAAACCCTCACCCTCACCCTAACCCTCATCCTCACCTTAATCATTACCCTAACCCTAACACTTCACCTAAACCTAACCGTAACCCTCACCCTAACCCTCACCCCAACCATAACGCTAAACCTAACACTCACCCTCACGCTAACCCTCACCCTAACACTTTACCTCACCCTAACCCACAAGCTAACTTTAATACTCACAAAAAACCTAACCCTCACTCTAACCCTCCCCCATACCCGAATCCTCACCCTCACCCAAACCCTCACTCTCACCCTAAACATCACCCTAAACCTAACATTCACCCTAACCCTAACCCTAACTTTAACACTCACACAAACCCTAACCCTCACCCTAACCCTCACCTCACCCTAAACCTCACCCTATCCCTTACCCTCACCCTAACCCTAACCTTAAACCTCACACTAACCCTAACCCTCACCCTAAACCTAACCCTAACCCTAAACCTCACCCTCGCCCTCACTCTAACCCTAACCGAAACCTAACAATAACCCTAACCCTAAACCTAAAAATAAACCTCATCCTAACCCTAACCCTAACCCTCACCCTCAATCTCACCCTAACACTAACCCTACCCCTAACAATAACCTTAATCCTAACCGTAGCCCTAACCTTAACCCTAAACCTAACCCTAACCCTCACTCTCACCCTAACCCTATAGCTAACCCTAATCCTCACCCTCACCCTTACCCTCACCCTAACTCTAACCCTAACAATATCCCTAACCCTAACCCTAAACCTAACCCTAACCCTCACCGTCACCCTAATCCTAACCCTAATCCTAAACCTAACCCTAACCCTCAACCGCACCCTAACCCTCACCCTAACCCTAAACCTCACCCCAACCCTAACTCTAACCCTAACCTAACTCTAACCCTCAGCCTCACCCTAAACCTAAAGCTAACCCTAATCCTCACCCTCACCCTCACCCTCACGATAACCTTAAAACTTACAATAACCCTAACCCTAATCTTAAACCTAACCCTAACCCTCACACTCACCCTCACCCCAACCTTAACCGTAACCCTAACCCTCACCCTCACCCTGAAGCTCACCCTCACCCTCACCCTAACTCTAACCCTAACCCTCATGCTAACTCTTACCCTGACCCAATGCTAACCCTAACCCTCAATCTAACCCTTGCCCTCAACCTAACCCTAACCCTTAACCTAACCCTAACCCTAACCTTCACCCTAACCCTAACCCTCACCCTAAACCGAACCCTAAACCGAACCCTTACCTAACCGAAACCCTCACCCTCACCCTCACCCTAACCTTCATGCTAATCTTAACCCTACAATTATCTTAACCCTAACCCTCACACTCACACTCAACTTAAACCTAACCCTAACGATAACAGTCAACCTCACCCTTACACTCACCCTATCCCTAACCCTAACAATAACCCTAAACCTAACCCCAACCCTCACCCTAACCCTCAGTATCATCCTAACCCTCACCCTAAACCCAACACTCACACACACCCTAACCCTCACCCTCACCAAAACCCTCACCGTCACCCTAACCCTCACCCTTACCCTAATCATCACCCTAACCCTAACCCTTAACCTAAACCTAACCGTAACCCTCACCCTAACCCTAACCCTAACAATAACCCTAAACCTATCAATAACCATAACCCTAACCCTCACCCTAACCTTAACCCTCACCCAAATCCTCACTCCAACCATAACGCTAAGCCTAACACTCACCCTCACCCTAACCCTCACTCTAACAGTTTACCTCACCCTAACCCTAACCCAAACTTTAACACTTACAAAAACCCTAAATCTCACGCTAACCCTCTCCCACACCCGAATCCTCACCCTCACCCAAACCCTCACTCTCACCCTAAACATCAGCCAAAACCTATAACACTCACCCTAACCCTAACCCTAACTTTAACACTCACACAAACCCTAACCCTCACCCTAACCCTCACCTCACCCTAAACCTCACCCTAACCCTAACCCTTACCTAAACGAAACCCTCACTCTCACCCTCACCCTCACCCAAAACCTCACCCTAACCATTACAAGCACCATAACCCTAACCCTCACACTAACCCTAACCCTCACCCTAACCCTAACCCTAACCCTTACCCTCACCCTCAACCTCACCCTAACTCTCAGCCTAATCTTAACCCTCACCATTATCTCAACCATCTCACTCTCACACTCACCTTCAAACTAACCGTAACCCTAACACTCAGCCTCACCCTCAACCTCACCCTAACCCTAACCCTAACAATAACCCTAAACCTAACCATAAACCTAACCCTAACCCTCAACCTCACCGTAACACTCACCCTAAACCTAACCCTCACCCACACCCTAACCCTCAACCACACCCTAACCCTCACCCTCACCAAAACCCTCACGCTCACCCTAACCCTAAACCTCACCCTAATCATCACCCTAAACCTAACCCTTAACCTAACCCTAACTGTAACCCTCACCCTAACCCTAAACCTAACAATAACCCTAAACCTAACAATAACCCTAACCCTAACCCTCACCCTAAGCCTAAACCTCGCCCTAACCCTAACCCTAACCCTAAATTTCACCCTAACCATAACCCTAACCCTAAACCTCACCCTAAACCTCACACTAACCCTAACCCTTACCTAAACAAAACCCTCACTCTCACCCTCACCCTCACCCGAAATCTCACCCTAATCTAAACCCTAACCCTAATTCTAACCCTATCCTTACCCTCATCTTCACCCTAAACCTAAACCTCACCCTCAACCTCACCCTCACCCTAACCCTATCCCTAACCCTAACACTCACCCTGACAGTAACCCTTACCTTAGCCCTCACCTTTACCCTCTCCCTAACACTATCCCTCACCCTCACCCTAACCCTCACTCTAACCATGAGCCTCACACTAATCCTTACCCTCAACCTCACCCTGACCCTCAGACAAAACCTAACCCTTACCCTCACCCTCATCCTAATCCTAAAATTCATCCTCACCCTAGCCCTCATCATAATACTTACCCTCACCCTAACCATATCCCTAAACCTAACCCGAACCCGAACCCTCACCATAACCCTAACCCTAACCCTAACAATCACCCTCAACCTAACTCTAACCCTAACAATAACCCTCACCCTAACCCTAAACCTAAACCTAACCCTCACCCTCACCCTAACCCTAAAACTAACCCTAACCCTCACCCTCACCCTCAACCTCACCCTCACCCTCACCCTAACTCTAACCCTATCCCTCACGCTAATACTAACCCTAACCCTAATGTAACCCTAAAATTCACCCTCACCCTCACCCTTACCCTCAACCTCACCCTCACCTTCACCCTCATCCTAATCATCACCCTAACGCTAACCCTTAACTTAACCCTAACCATAACCTGCACACTAACCCTAACCCTCACCCTAAACCTAACCCTTACCTAACCAAAACCCTCACCCTCACCCTCACACTAACCCTCGGCCTAATCTTAACCCTAACAATTATCTTAAACATAACCCTAACCCTCACACTTACCTTAAACCTAACCCTAACCCTAACACTCAACCTCAACCTAACCCTCAATGTAACCTTAACCCTCACCCACACCCTAATCCTCACCCTCACCAAAACCCTCACCCTCACCCTAACCCTCACCCTCACCCTAATTATCACCCTAAACCTAACCCTTAACCTAACCCTGACTGTAACCCTCACCCTAACCCTAACCCTAACAATAACCCTAAACCTAACAATAACCCTAAACCTAACACTCACCCTAACCCAAACCCTCACCCTAACCCTCAATCTAACCCTAACTCTAACCCTAAACCTCACCCTAACCCTAACCCCTACCTAAATGAAACCCTCATTCTCACCCTCACCCTCACCCTAAACCTCACCCTAAACCTTACCCTCAACCTCACCCTAACCCTAACCCTCACAGTAACCCTAACGCTCACCCTCACCCTAACCCTTACCCTTACCCTCACCCACACCCTAACCCTTACCCTCAGCCTAATCTTAACCCTAACCATTATCTTAACCCTAACCCTCACACTCACACTCACCTTAAAGCTAACCCTAACCCTAACACTCAACCTCACCCTCACCCTCACCCTAACCCTAACCTGAACTCTAACCCTCACCCTCACACTAGCCCTCACCATAACACTAACTGTAACCCTAAACCTCACTCTCACTTTAACCCTCATCCTGACCCTATCCCTCACCATAACCCTAACCCTAAACCAAACCCTAACCCTCACACTAAACCCAAACCTCAGCCTAAACCTAACCCTCGCCCTCATCCTAACGCTAACCCTAACCCTAATCCAAAACCTAACCCTCAATCTCTCCCTCACCTTCACACTAACTCTAACCCTAACCTGCGTGCTAACCCTAAAACTAACCCTAATGCTAACCCTAAACCTCAACCTCACCCTAGCCCTCACCCTAACCCTAACCCTAACCCTAAACCTCACCCTAACCCTAACCCTTACCCTAGCCGACACCCTAACCCTAACCCTCACCCTCAGCCTAACCCTCACCATAACCCTTGCCCTCAACCTAACCCTAAACTTAATCCTAACCCTAACATTTACACTGACCCTAACCCTCATTCTAACCCTAACCCTAACTGTAACTCTCACCCTCAACCTCACCCTAACCCTCAGCCTAATCCTAACCCTAACCAGTATCATATCTCTAACCCTCACCCTTACACTCACCCTAAACCTAACTCTAATCCTAAACCTCACCATCTCCCTTACACTAATTCTAACCCTAACCCTCATGCTAAACCTAACCCGAACCCTAATGCTAACCCTAAACCTCACCCTCACCCTAACCCTCACCCTAAACCTAAACTTCACCCTAACATTAAACCTAACTCTCACACTATACCTAAACCTCACCCTAACCCTAAACCTACACAACAGCCTAACCCTCACCCTAACCCTAACCCTAATCCTCAACATATCCCTCACCCTAACCGGAACACTCATCCTCACCCTAGCCCTCACCCTAACCCTAATCCTACCCTTAAACCTCACCCTAAAAGTAATGCTAACCCTACCCCTTATCCTCACCCTAACCCTCACCCTAACCCTAAATCGAATCCTAACCCTCACCTTAACCCTAAACCTAAACCTCACCCTAGCCCTCACTGTAACCCTAACACTAACCCTAACCCTCACCCTAATGCTAACCCTAACCCTAACCGTCACACTAACCTTCACCCTCAACCTAATCCTCACCCTAATCCTAAACCTAACCCTAATCCTAACCCTCACCCTCACCCTCAACTTCACCCTAACCCTAACCTAAACTTAACCCTCACCCTCAACCTCACCCTCACCTAACGCTAACCCTAACCCTAACCCTAACCTCACCCTCACCCACAGACAAACCCTAACCCTAACCCTAATCCTAACACTAACCCTAACCCTCACCCTCACCCTAAACCTAACCCTAACCCTCACCCTCACCCTCACCCTCACCCTAAACCTAACAATAACCCTAACCCTAACCCTCACCCTCAACCTAATCCTCACCCTTATCTTAACCCTAACCCTAATTCTAACCCTAACCTCACCCTCAACTTCACCCTAACCCTAACCCTAACCCTAAACCTAAACCTCACCCTCAAACTCAACCTCATCCTAACCCTAACCCTAACCCTAACCCTCACCCTAACACTAACCCTTACCTTAGCCCTCACCTTTACCCTCACCCTAACACTATCCCTCACCCTCACCCGAACCCTCACTCTAACAATAACCCTCACACTAACCCTAACCCAAATCCTAACACTCACACTAACCCTAACCCTCACCCTAAACCATATCCTAACTCGAACACTAACCCTTACCCTCAACCTCACCCTGACCCTCAGACAAAACCTAACCCTAACCCGAAATCTAACCCTAAACCTCACCCAAACCCTCACACTTACCCTCACCCTCACACTGACAATACACCTCATCCTCACCCTAACCCTCAACATAAACCTTACCCTCACCCTAACCTGAACCCTAAACCTAACCCTAACCCTCACCCTCACCCTCATCCTAAAACTAACCCTAACCCTAACCCTCACCCTCACCGTAACACTAACCCTAACAATAACCCTAACACTAAACCTAACAATAACCCTAACACTCACCCTCACCCTAAACCTAACCCTAACTCTAACCCTCACCCTCACCCTCAACCTCTCCCTCACCATCACCCTAACTCTAACCCTATCCCTCATGCTAACCCTGTCCCTAACCGAAATGTAACCCTAACCCTCAACCTCACCCTCACCCTCACCCTCACCCTTACCCTCACCCTCACCCTCACATTCACCCTCACCATAATCATCACCCTAAACCTAACCCTTAAATTAACCCTCACCCTAACCTGCACACTAATCCTAACCCTCACCCTAAACCTAACACTTACCTAACCAAAACCCTCACCCTTACCCTCACACTAACCCTGAGCCTAATCTTAACCCTAAACATTATCTTAATCATAACCCTCACCCTCACACTCACCCTAAACCTAACCATAACCCTAACACTCAACCTAAACCTAACCCTCACCCTAACCCTAAACCTCACTCAAACCCTAACCCTCACCCTCACCAAAACCCTCACCCTCACCCTAAACCTCACCCTCACCCTAATCATCAACCTAAACCTAACCATAACTGTAACCCTCACCCTAACCCTAACCATAACAATAACCCTAAACCTAACAATAACTCTAACCCTAACCCTCACCCTAACCCTAACCCTCGCCCTAACACTCAAGCTAACCCTAACCCTAACCCTAAACTTCACCCAAACCCTAACCGTATCCCTCACCCTAAACCTCACCCTAACCCTAACCCTTACCAAAACGAAACCCTCACTATCACCCTTACCCTCACCCTAAACCTCACCCTAACCCTTATCCTCAACCTAACCCTAACCCTAACCCTCACACTAACCCTAACACTAACCCTCACCCTAACCCTTATCCTTACCCTCACCCACACCCTAACCCTAACTCTCAGTCTAATCTTAACCCTAACCATTATCTTAACCCTTACACTCACCCTCACACTCACCTTAAACCTAACCCTAATCCTAACACTCAACCTCACCCTCACGCTCACCCTAACCCTAACCCTAACAATAACCCTAAGCCTAAACTTAAACCTAACCCTAACCCTAACCCTAACCCTAATCCTCACCCTAAGCCTAACCCTAAACCTCACCCTTACCCTAACCCTAACCCTAATCCTCACCCTAGACCTCACCCTAAAACTCACACTAACCCTAACCCTCACTCTCACCCTAACACTCATTCTAACCATTAACCTCACCCTAACCCTCACCATAAACCTTATCCTAAATCTGACACTAAAACTAACCCTCAGCTTAAACCTAACCCTCACCCTCATCCTAAACCTAACCCTAACCCTAACCCTCTCCCTCACCTTCAACCTCACCCTCACCCTGACTCTAACTCTAATCCTAACCCTCATGCTAACCCTAACCCCAACCCTAAAGCTAACCCTAACACTCACCCTCACCCTAACCCTCACCCTAACCCTAACACTAACCCTCACATTAAACCCAACCCTCACCCTAACCCTAAACCTAACCCTCAGCCTAAAACTCACCCTAAACCTAACCCTAATCCTAATCCTCACCCTATCCCTCACCCTAACCCTAACACTCACACTCGCCCTAGACCTCACATTAACCCTAACCATAACCCTAAAACTCACCCTAAAACTAATGCTAACCCTAACCCTCACCCTCAACCTAACCCTCACCCAAACCCTTACCCTCAACCTAACCCTAACACTCACAATAACCCTAACCCTCAACCTAATCCTATCCCTACACCTGAGCCTCACAATCATCCTAACCCTAACCCTAACCCTAACCTTCACCCTAACCCTAACCCTCACCCTCACCCACAACCTAACCCTAACCCGAACCGTCACCCTAAACCTAAACCTAACCCTCACCCTCACCCTCAACCTCACTCTCAGCCTAACCCTAACACTAAACCTAACCCTAATCCTAAACCTAACCCTCACCCTCACCCTCACCCAAACTGTAATCTTAAGCCTAACCCTCAAACTCACCCTAACCCTAACCCTCACCCTCACCCTAACCCTCACCCTAACCCTAATTACAACTCTAACATGAACCCTCACCCTAAACCTCACCTTAAACTTTACCCTCAACCTAAACCTAACCCTAATCCTAACCCTAAACCTTACCCTAACTCTAACCCTCACCCCAAAACTCACCCTCACCTTAACCCTAAGCGTCACCCTAAACCTCACCCTATCCCTAACCCTCACCCACACCCTAACCCTCACCCTCACCTGAAACCTCAACCTCACCCTAACACTCACCCTCACCCTAAACATCACCCTAACCCTAACCCTAACAATAACCCTAATCCTAACCCTAACCCTAACCCTCACCCTAACCCTAATCCTAACCCTCACCCTCACCCTAACCCTATCCCGAACTCTAACCCTCACTCTCACACTAGCCCTCACCCTAACACTCACTCTAACCCTAACCCTCACTCTCACTTTAACCCTCATCCTAACCCTTACCCTCAACATAAACCTAACCCTAAACCAAACCCTAACCCTCACACTGAACCCAACCCTCAGCCTAAACCTAACCCTCACCCTCATCCTAACACTAACCCTAACCCTAAACCTAACGCTCAAACTCACCCTCACCCTAACTCTAAACCTAACCTGCACGCTAACCCTAACCCTAACCCTAATGCTAACCCTAATCCTCAACCTCACCCTAGCCCTCACCCTAACCATAACCTTAACCCTAAACCTCACCCAAACCCTAACCCTTACCCTATCCGTCCCCCTAACCCTAACCCTCACCCTCACCTGAACCCTCACTATAACCCTTACCCTCACTCTAAACCTAAACCTAATCCTAACACTAACATTTACACTTAACCTAACCCTCATGCTAACCGTAACCCTAACCCTCATCCTCACCCTCAACCTCACCGTAACCCTCAGCCTAATCCTAACCCTAACCAGTATCATATCTCTAAAGTTCACCCTCACACTCACCCTAAACCTAACCCTTATCCTAATCCTCACCCTCACCCTCACCCTAACTCTAACGCTAAACTTAACACAAATCCTAACCCTAAACCTAAACCTCAACCTCACCCCAACCCTAACCCTAAACCTCACCCTCAATCTCACCCTAACCCTAACCCTAACACTAACAATAACTCTAACACTAAACCTAACCCTCACCCTAACCGTAACCCTAAACCTCACACTAACCCTAACCCTCACCCTAAACCTAGCACTAACCCTAACCTTCACCCTCACTCTCACCCTAACCCTAACACTAACACTAACAATAACCCTAACCCTAAAACTAAACCTATCCCTAACCCTCACCCTAAACCTTACCATCATCCTAAACCTCATCCTAACCCTTACCTTCACCCTAACCCTAACCTTAACCCACACACTAACCCTAACCCTCACCCTAAACCTAATCCTAACCCTCACCCTCACCCTCACCCCCACCCTAACCCTAACCCTAAACCTAACCATAACCCTAAAGCTAAACCTAAACTTAAACCTCATCCTAACCCTAACCCTAAACCTCACCCTCAATCTCACCCTAACCCTAACCCTAACCCTAAAAATAACCCTAACCCTAACCCTTACCTAAACCTACCCTAAACCTCACGCTCAACCTAAGCCTAAACCTAACCCTAACCCTCACCCTCACCCTAACCCTAACCCTAATCCTAAACCTAACCCTAACAATCAACCTCACACTAAGCGTCACCCTAACCCTAAACCTCACCCCAACCCTAACCCTAGCCCTAACCTAAACCTAATTCTAACCCTCACTTCACCCTAACCCTAAACCTAACCCTAAACCTCACCCTCACCCTCACCCTCACGATAACCCTAACACTAACAATAACCCTAAACCTAACCCTAAACCTAACCCTAACCCTCACCCTCACCCTCACCCTAACCTTAACCATTACTCTAAACCTCATCCTCCCCCTCAAGCTCACCCTCACCCTCACCCTAACTCTAACCCTAACCCTCACGCTAACCCTAAACCTGACCATAATGCTAACCCTAACCCTCACCCTCACCCTCACCCTTACCCTCAACCACAACCTCACCCGCACCCTAATGCTCATGCCAATCTTAACCCTAACCATTATCTTAACCCTAAGTCTCACTCTCACACTCACCTGAAACCTAACCCTAACCCTAACACTCAACCTCACCCTTACCCTCACCCTAACCCCAACAATAACCCTAACCCTCACCCTCACCTTCACTACCATCCTAACCCTCACCCTAAACCTAATATTCACACACACCATAACCCTCACCCTCACCAAAACCCTCACCCTTACCCTAACCCTCACCCTCACCCTAATCGTGATGATAACCCTAACCCTTAACCTAAACCTAACCGTAACCCTCACCCTAACCCTAACCCTAACAATAACCCTAAACCTATCAATAATGGTAACCCTAATCCTCACCCTAATCCTAAACCTCACCCTAACCATCACCCCAACCATAACGCTAAACCTAACACTCACCCTCACCCTAACCCTCACGATAACACTTTACTTCACCCTAACCCTAACACAAACTTTAACACTCACAAAAACCCTAACCCTCACACTAAACCTCCCCCACACCCGAATCCTCAAGCTCACCCAAACCCTCACTCTCACCCGAAACATCACCCTAAACCTAACACTCACTCTAACCCTAACCCTAACTTTTACACTCACACAAACCCTAACCCTCACCTGAAACCTCAACCTCACTCTAACCCTCACCCTCACCCTAAACATCAGCCTAACCCTAACCCTAACCCTAACAATAACCCTAATCCTAACCCTAACCCTAAACCTAACCCTCACCCTACCCACAAACCTAACCCTCACCCTCACCCTAACCCGAAGCCGAACTCTAACACTCACGATCGCACTAGCCCTCACCCTAACACTCACTCTAAGCCTAACCCTCACTCTCACTTTAACCCTCATCCTAACCATTGCCCTCACCATAAACCTAACCCTAAACCAAACCCTCACCCTCACACTAAACCCAACCCTCAGCCTAAACCTAACCCTCACCCTCATCCTAACCCTAACCCTAAACCTAATCCTCAACCTCAACCTCACCCTCACCCTCACCCTAACTCTAACCCTAACCTGCACGCTAACACTAACCCTAACCCTAATGCTAACCCTAAACCTCAACCTCACCCTAGCCCTCACCCTAAACATAACCCTAACCCTAACCCTCACCCTAGCCCTAACCCTCACCCTCACCCTAACCCTCACCATAACCCTTACCCTCACTCTAATCCTAAACCTAATCCTAACCCTAAACCTAAACCTAAACCTGACCCTCATCCTAACCCTAACCCTAACCCTAACCCTCACCCTCAACTTCACCCTAACCCTAACCCTCACCCCAACCCTAACCCTAACCCTAAACCTAACCATAACCCTAACCCTCACCCTAACCCTAACCCTCACTATCACCCTAACCCTAACCCTCACCCTAACCCTCAACCTCACCCTCACCTTCACCCTAACTCCAACCCTAACACTCACGCTAACTCTAAACCTAACCCTAGTGCTATCCATAAACTTCACCCTCAGCCTCACTCTTACCCTCACCTTCACCCTCACCCTAATCATCACCCTAACCCTAACCCTTAAACTAACCCTAATACTAACCTTCACCCTAACCCTAACCCTAAACCTCACCCTAAACCTAACCCTTACCTAACCGAAACCCTCACCCTCACCATCACACAAACCCTCAGCCTAATCTTTACCCTAACCCTCACACTCACATTAACCTTAAACCTAACCCTAACTCTAACACTCAACCTCACCCTTACACTTACCCTAACCCTAACCCTAACAATAACCCTAACCCTAATCCTAAACCTCACCCTAACCCTCATTATCATCCTAACCCTCACCCTAACCCTAACCCCCAGTCACAACCTAACCCTCACCCTCACCAAAACTCTCACCCTCACCCTAAACCTCACCCTGACCCTAATCATCACCCTAACCCTAACCCTTAACCTAACCCTAACTGTAACCTTCGCCCTAACCCTAACAATAACCCTAAACCTAACAATAACCCTAACCGTAAACATCACCCTAACCCTAACCCTCACCCTAACCCTCAAACTAACTCTAACACTAAACCTAACACTCACCCCCACTGTAACTCCCACCCTAACATTTTTCCTCACCCTAACCCTAACCCTAACTTTAACACTCACACAAACCCTAACACTCACCCTAACCCTCACCCTCACCCGAAACATCACCCTAGACCTAACACTCACCCAAACCCTAACCCTAACCGTCACCCTAACCCTAACCCTAAACCTCACCCTAACCCTAAACCTCACCCTAACCCTAACCCATACGTAACCGAAACCCTTACTCTAACCCTCACTATAAACCTCACCCTAACCCTTACCCTCACCCTAACCCTAATCCTAAACCTCACACTAACCCTAACCCTCACCCTCACCCTAACCCTAACCCTTACCCTCACCCTCACCCTCACGCTAACCCTCAGCCTAATCTTAACCTTAACCATTATCTTAACCCTAACTCTCACCCTCACATTCACCTTAAACCTAACCCTTACCCTAACACTCAACCTCACCCTCACCCTAACCCTAAACCTAATCCTAACAATAACCCTAACACTAACCCTAACCCTAATCCTCCACCCTAACCCTAACCCTAAACCTCACCCTCACCCTCATCCTAACCCTAACGATAACCCTCAACCTCACCCTAGCCCTCACCCTAAAACTCACTCTAACCCTAACCCTCAATCTCACCCTAACACTCATTCTAAACCTTACCCTTACCCTAACCTTAACCCTAAACCTAACCCTAACCCTCACACTAAACCTAATCCTCAGCTTAAACCTAACCCTCACCCTCATCCTAAACCTAACCCTCACCACCACTCTAACTCTAATCCTAACCCTCACTCTAACCCTAACCCTAATCCTAATGCTAACCCTAAACTTCAACCTCACCCTAAACCTCACCATAAGCTAACCCTCACCCTAACCCTAACCCTAACCCTCACATTAACCCCAACCCTCACCCTAACCCTAACCCTAACCCTCAGCCTAAAACTCACCCTAAACCTAACCCTAATCCTAATCCTCATGCTATCCCTCACCCTAACCGGAACACTCACACTCACCCAAGCCCTCTCAATAACCCTAACCCTAACCCTAAAACTCACCCTAAAACTAATGCTAACCCTAACCCTCAACCTCACTGTAACCCACAACCAAATCCTTACCCTCAACCTAACCCTAACCCTCACAATAACCCTAACCCTCACAATAATCCTATCCCTACCTCTAATCCTCACTCTCATCCTAACCCTAATCCTAAACTTAAACCTCCCCCTAACCCTAACCCTCACCCTCACCCTAACCCTAACCCTCTCCCTCACACTCACTCTCACCCTCACCCTAACCCTAACCCACACCCTCAACCTAACCCTCACAATAACCCTTAACCTCACCCTAAACTTAATCCTAACCCTAATCCTTACACTAACCGTAAGCCTCATCCTAACCCTAACCCTAACCCTAACCCTCACCCTCTCCCTAACCCTCAGCCTAATCCTAACCCTAACAATTATCATAACCTTAACCCTCACCCTCACACTCACCCTAAACCTAACTCTAACCCTAACCCTCACCCTCACCCTCACCCTAACCCTAACAATAACCCTATACCCAACCCTAAACCTAAACCTCACCCTAACCCCAATCCTAACCCTCACCCTCACTCTCACCCTAACTCTAACCCTAACCCTCATGCTAACCCTAACCCTAATGCTAACCCTAAAGCTCACCCTCACCCTAACCGTCACGGTAACCCTAACCCTAAAAATAACTCTAAACCTCCCCCTAATCCTCACTATCATCCTAACCCTCACCCTAACCCTAACTCTCCCGCACACCCTAACCCTCGCCCTCACCAAAACCCTCACCCTCACCCTAGACCTCACCCTCACCCTAATCATCACCCTAACTCTAACCCTTAACCTAACCCTTACCGTAACCTGCACCCTAACCCTAACCTAACAATAATCCTAACCCTATCAATATCCATAACCCTAACCCTCACCCTAACCCTAACATTCACCCTAACACTCATCCTCACCCTAACCCTCACCCTAACACTTTAACTCACCCTAACCATAACCCTAACTTGAACACTCACACAAACACTGAACGTAACCCTAACCCTCCCCCACACCCGAACATTCACCCTCACACAAACCCTCACCCTCACCCTAAACATCACCCTAAACCTAACACTCACCCTAACCCTAACCCTAACTTTAACACTCACACAAACCCTAACCCTCACCCTAACCATCACCTCACCCTAAACCTCACGCTAACCCTACCACTTCCCTAACCGAAACCCTCACTCTCACACTCACCCTCACCCTAAACCTCACTGTAACCCTTACCCTCACCCTAACCCTAACCCCAACCCTAACCCTCACACTAACCCTAAACCTCACCCTAACCCTACCCCTAATCCTTACCCTCACCCTGAACCTTACCCTGACCCTCAGGCTAATCTTAACCCTCACCATTATCTTAAACATAACCCTCACCCCCACAATCACCTCAAACCTAACGCTAACCCTAACACTCAACCTCACACTCACCCTCACACTCACCCTAACCCTAACCCTAATAATAACCCTAACCCTAACTCTAACCCTAACCCTAACCCTAACCCTAATCCTCACCCTAACCCTAACTGTAAATCTCACCCTCACACTAACCCTAAACCTAACCCTAACCCTGACCCTGACCCTAGCCCTCACTTTAAAACTCACGCTAAACCTAACCCTCACTCTCACCTTAACACTCATTGTAACCCTTACCCTCTCCCTAACCTTAACCCTAAACCTAACCCTAACGTTCACACTAAACCTAACCCTCAGCCTAAACCTAATCCTCACCCTCATCCTAAATCTAACCCTCACCCTCACCCTAACCCTCACACTAAGCCTAAACCTAAGCCTAATGCTAACCTTAAACCTCACCCTCACCCTAACCCTCAACATAACCCTTACCCTCACACTAACCCTAAACCTAATCCTAACCCTAACCCTTACACTAACCCTATCCCTCACCTTAACCCTAACCCTAACACTCATCCATACCCACAAACTCACCATAACCCTCAGCCTAATCCTAACCCTAACCATTATGGTAACACTAACCCTCACCCTCACACTCACCCTAAGCCTAACTCTAACCCTAACCCTCACACTCACCTTAACACTAACCCTAACCCTAACAATAACCCTAAATCTAACCCTAATCCTAACCCTCACCCTAACCCTAATCCTAACCCTCACCCTCACCCTCACCCTAACTCTAACCCTAACTGTCATGCTAACCCTAACCCTAATGCTAACCCTAAAGCTCACCCTCACCCTAACCCTCACCCTAAATCTAACCCTCACCCTAACCCTAACCATAACAATAACCCTAAACCTAATCCTACCCCTAACAATAACCCTAAACCTAACCCTCAACCTAATCCTAACCCTCACCCTCAACATAACCTAAACCTAAACCTAAACTTAAACCTAAACCTAAACCTCACCCTCAAACTAGCCCTCACCCTAACAATCACTCTAACCCTAACGCTCACACTCACCCTAACCCTCACTCTCACCCTAACCCTCACCCTAACCCTAGCCCTCAACCTAACCCTAACCCTAAACCTAACCGTCATCCTACCACTCACCTAACCCTAACCCTCACCCACACCCTAACCCTCACCCTCACCAAAGCACTCACCCTCACACTAACCCTCACCCTAACACTTTTCCTCACTCTAACCTTAACACTAACACAAACCATAACCCTCACAATAAACCTAACCCTCTCCCACACCTTAACCCTCACCCACACCCGAACCATCACCCTCACCCTAACACTCAACCTCACCCTAAACATCACCCTAACCCTAACACTCACCCTAACCCTAAACCTAACCGTCACCCTAACCCAAACACACACCCTAACTATCACCTTCAGCCTAACCACAACCCTAACCCTAACCTAACCAAAACCTCACCCTCACCCTCACCCTGACCCTAAACCTCACCCTAACCTTTACCCTCACCCTAACCCTAACCCTAAACCTCAGACTAACCCTAACCCTAACCCTAACCCTAAACCTAACCCTCACACTAAACCTAAACCTCACCCTAACACTAAACCTACCCCTCAGCCTAACCCTCACCCTAACCCTAACCCTAATCCTCACCATATCCCTCACCGTATCTCTAACTCTCAACCTCACCCTAGCCCTCACCCTAACCCAAACCCTAAAATTAAACCTCACCCTAAAATAATGCTAACCCTAACCCTCATCCTCACCCTAACCCTCACCCTAACCCTAACCCTAATCCTAACCCTGACCCTAACCCTAAACCTAAACCTCACTCTAGCCCTCACTCTGACCCTAACACTAACCCTAACCCTCACCCTAAAGCTAACCCTAACCCAAACCCAAACCCTCACCCTAACCCTTACCGTCATCCTAACACTCACCTAAACCTATCCCTCACCCACACCCTAACCCTCACCCTCACCAATACATTCACCCTCACACTAACCTTCACCCTAGCACTTTTCCTCACCCTAACCCTTACACTTACACTCACACAAACCCTAACCCTCACCGTAAACCTAACCCTCCCCCACACGTTAACCCTCACCTACACCCGAACCATCACCCTCACCCTAACACTCAACCTCACCCTAAACATCACCCTAAACCTAACACTCACCCTAACCCTAAACCTAACCCTTACGTAACCAAAACCCTCAGCCTCACCCTCAGCCTAACCCTAACCCTAAACCTAAACCTCACCATAACCGTAACCCTAAATTTCACCAGCAATATTACCCTAAACCTAACCCTAAGCCTAACAATAACCTTAACGCTAAACCTAACCCTAACCCTCACGCTAACCCAAACCCTAAATCTAACAATAAGCCTACCCCTAACCCTAAACCTAACCCTAACCCTCACCCTAACCCTCACCCTAACTCTAACCCTAATCCTAACCTTTACCGTAACCATTATCATAACCCTAACCTTCACCCTCAAAATCACCCTAAACGTAACCGTAAACCTAACCCTCACCCTCACCTTAACCCTAACCCTAACAATAACCCTAACCCTAACCCTAACCCTAAACCACACCCTCACCCTCACCCTAACCTTCAGCCTAATCCTAACCCTAATCATTATCATAACCTTAACCCTCACCCTCACACTCACCCTAAACCTAACTCTAACCCTAACCCTCACCCTCAATCTAATCCTAACCCTAACCCTAACAATAATCCTAAACCTAACCATAACCCTAATCCTCACCCTAACCCTAAACCTAACCTTCACCCTCACCCTCACCCTAACTCTAACCCTAACCCTAATGCTAACCCTAAACCTCACCCTCACCCTAACCCTCACCCTAAACCTAACCCTCACCCTAACCCTAACCCTAACAATAACCCTAAACCTACCCCTAACACTAACCCTCACCTTAACACTAACACTAAGCCAAACCCAAACCCTCACCCTAACCCTCACCGTCATCCTAACACTCAACTAACCCTAAACCTCACTCACACCCTAACCCGCACCCTCACCAAAACACTCAATCTCACCCTAACCCTCACCCTAACACTTTTCCTCACCTTTACCCTAACACTAACACTCACACAAACCCTAAACCTCACCCGAACCCTAACCCTCTCTCAATCCCTAACCCTCACCCACACCTGAACCATCACCCTCACCCTCACCCTCTCCCTAAACGTCACCCTAACCCTAACAGACACCCTATCCCTAAACCCAACCGTCACCCTAACCCTAACCCTCAGTCTAACCCTCACCCTCACCCTAAACATAACCCTATCCCTTAACTAACCGAGACCCTCACCCTCATCCTAAACCACACCCTAACCCTTACCCTCACCCTAACCCTAATCCTAAACCTCACACTAACCCTAACCCTCACCCTAAACCTAACCCTCACCCTAACCCTCACTCTCACCCTCAACCTAATCCTAACCCTAACCCTAACAATAACCCTAACCCTAACCCTAAAGCTAAACCTAACACTCACACTAACCCTAACCCTTAACCTAACCCTAAACCTCACACTAACCCTAACACTCACCCTCAACCTAAGCCTAACTCTAACCCTAAACCTAATCCTAAACCTAAAACTGACGCTCACCCTCAACCTAACCCTAACCCTAACCCTCACCATAAACCTCACCCTATCCCTAACCATAACCCTAACAATCACCCTCAGCCTCAACCTAACCCTCACCGTAACCCTAACCCGAAACCTAACCATAACCCTCACCCACACCCTAACCCTCACCCTCACTGGAAACCTCACCCTCACCCTAAACCTCACTCTCACCCTTACCTCACCCTAACACTAACCCTCACCCTAACTCTAACCTTAAACTTCACCCTAATCCTAACCCTCACCCTAACCCTCACCCTCACCCTAATCCTCACCCTAATCCTAAACCTAACCCTAATCCTAATCCTAACCCTCATCCTCAACTTCACCCTAACCCTAATCTAAACCCAACCCTCATCATCAACCTAAACATCACCCACAGACAAATCCTAACCCTAACCCTAATCCTAACACTAACCCTAACCCTCACCCTCACCCTAAACCTAAACCTAACCCTCACCCTCACCCTAAGCCTAACCCTAACCCTCACCCTAAGACTAACCCTTACCCTAGCCCTCACCCTTACCTTCACCTTTATACTAACCCTATCCCTCACCCTAAACCTAATCCTAACCCTAACACGAACCCTTACACTCAACCACATACTCACCCTACGACAAACCCTAACCTGAACCCGAAACCTAACCCTAAAACTAACCCTCACCCTCACCCTCACCCTAACGCTAACCCGCATCCTCACCCTAACCCTCAATATAACCCTAACCCTCACCCTAACCCTAAACCTAATCCTAACCCTAACCCTTACACTAAACCTAACCCTCACCCTCACCCTCACCCTAACCCTAAACCTAACAATAACCCTAAACCTAACCCTAACCCTAACCCTAAATCTAATCCTCACCATATCCCTCACCCTAACCCTAACACTCACCCTCACCCTAACCCTAACCCTAACTTTAAACCTCAACCTTAAAGTAATGCTAATGCTAAACCTCATCCTCACCCTAATCCTAACCCTCACCCTAACCCTAAACCTAACCCTCACCCTAGCCCTCACTCTAACCCTAACATTAACCCTCACCCTAACGCTAACTCTAACCAAAAACCAAACCCTCACCGTCATCCTAACACTCACATAACCCTAACCCTCACCCGCACCCTAACCCTCAGCCTCACCAAAACACTCACCCTCACACTAACCGTCACCCTAACACTTTTCCTCACCCAAACCCTACCCTAACACTCACGCAAATCCTAATCCTCACCCTAAACCTAACCCTCTCCCAAACCCTAACCCTCACCCACACCCGAACCAACACCCTCACCCTACCCCTCACCCTCACCCTAACCCTAAAACTAACCATCACCCTAACGCTAACCCTCACCCTACCCTTCACCCTCATCCTAATCCTAACCCTAAACCTTACCTAACTGAAACCCTCAAGCTCAAACTCACCCTCACCCTAAACCTCACCCTAACCCTTATCCTCACTCTAAACCTAACCCTAAACCTCACACTAACCCTAACACTCAGCCTAAACCTAACAAAACCCTCACCCTAACCCTCACCCTAACCCTCACCCTAATCCTAACCCTAAACCTAACAATAACCCTACCCCTAACCCTAACCCTAACCCTAATCCTAACCCTTACTCTAACCATAATCTTAACCCTAACCCTCACCCTCACAATCACCCTCAACCTCACCCGAAACATAACCCTCACCCTCACCGTCACCCTCACCCTAACAGTAACCTTAACAATAACCATAACCCTAACCCTAAACCTAACCCTAACCCTCACCCTCACCCTAACTCTAACCCTCACACTTACCCTCACTCTCAACCTAAACCTCACACTAACCCTTACCCTCACCCTAACCCTAAATGTCACACTAACCCTAACCCTCAACCTAAACCTAACCCTAACCCTAACACTAACCCTCACCCTCACCCTAACCCTAACCCTAAATATAACCCTAGCCCTAAACCTATACCTAAACCTAAACCTCATCCTAACCCTAAACCTAAACCTCACCCTCACCCTCACCCTAACCCTAACAATAATCCTAATCCTAACCCTAACACTAACCCTAACCCTAACCCTCACTCTAACCCTAATCCTAACCCTCATCCTCATCCTCACCCTAACCCTAACCCTCACCCTCACACTAGCCCTCACCCTAACAATCACCCTCATTCTCACCCTAACCCTAACCCTAACCCTAACTTTCACCCTAGCCCTATCCCTATACCTAACCCTCACACTAAATCTAAACCTCACCCTAACACTAAACCTACCCCTCAGCCTAACCCTCACCGTAACCCTAACCCTAATCCTCACCATATCCCTCACCCTATCCCTAACACTCACCCTCACCCTAGCCCTCACCCTAACCCAAACCCTAACCTTAAACCTCAACCTAAGAGTAATGGTAACCCTAACCCTCATCCTCACCATAACCCTCACCCTAACCTAACCCTAATCCTAACCCTCAACTTAACCCTAAATCGAACCCTCACACTAGCCCTCACTCTAACCCTAACCCTCACCCTAACGCTAAGCCTAACCCAAACCCAAACCATCACCCTAACCCTCACCGTCATCCTACCAGTCCCCTAACCCTAATCCTCACACACACCCTAACCCTCACCCTCACCAAAACACTCACCCTCACCGAAACTCTCACCGTAATACTTGTCATCATCCTAACCCTAACCCTAACACTCACACAAACCCTAACCCTTACCCTAAAGCCAACCCTCTCCCACACCTTAACCCTCACTCACACCCAAACCATCACCCGCACCCTAACACTCAACCTCACCCTAAACATCACCCTAACCCTAACACCCACCCTAACCCTAAACCTAACTGTCACCCTAACCCTCACCCTCACCCTAACCCTAACCCTAACCCTTACGTAACCGAAACCTCACCCTCACCATCACTCTCACCCTAAACCTCACCCTAATCCTTACCCTCAACCTAACCCTAACCCTAAACCTAACCCTAATGTTCACACTAAACCTAACCCTCAGCCTAAACCTAACACTCACCCTCATCCTAAACCTAACCCTAACCCTAACCCTCACACTCACCCTCAGCCTCATCCTCACCCTCAATCTAACTCTAACCCTCATGCTAACCCTAATCCAAAGCCTAATGCTAACCCTAACCCTTTCCATCACCCTAACCCTTACCATAACCCTTACCCTCACCCTAAACCAAAACCTAATCATAACCCTAATCCTTACGCTATCCCTCACCCTAACACTAACCCTAACCCTAACACTAACCCTCACCCATACCCACAACCTTACCCTTACCCTCAGTCTAATCCTATCCCTAAACATTATTGTAACCCTAACCCTCACCCTCACACTCACCCTAAACCTAACTCTAACCCTAACTCTCCCTCTCCCCTTCCCCATAACCCTAAACCTAACAATAACCCTAAACCTAACCCTAACACTAACCCTAAACCTAACCCTCACCCTAACCCTAATCCTAACCCTCACCCTCACCCTATCCCTAACCCTACCCCTATCCCTCATCCTCACACTAGCCCTCACCCTAACACTCCCTCTAACCCTAACCCTCACTCTCACCCTAACCCTCACCTTAACCCTAAGCTCACATTAACCCTAACCCTAACACTAAACCTAACACTCACACTAAACTTAAACCTCACCCTAACCCTAAAACTACCCCTCAGCCTAACCCTCACCCTAACCCTAACCCTAATCCTCACCATCCCTCACCCTATCCCTAACGCTCACCCTCACACTAGCCCTCACCCTAACCCAATCCTTAACCTTAAACCTCACCCTAAAATTAATGCTAACCCTAACCCTCATCCCCACCCTAACCTTCACCCTAACCCTAAACCTAATCTTAACCCTCACCCTAGCCCTTAACTTAACTCTTCCCTAGCCCTCACTGTAACCATAACACTAACCCTAACCCTCACCCTAACGCTAACCCTAACCCAAACCCAAACCCTCACCTAACCCGCACCGTCATCCTAACACTCACCTAACTCTAACCCTCACCCACACCCTAACGCTCACCCTCACCAAAACACTCATCCTCACATTAACCCTCACCGTAACACTTTTCCTTACCCTAACCCTAATCCTAACACTCACACAAACCCTAACCCTCACCCTAAACCTAACCCTCTCCCACACCTTAACCCTCACGCACACTCGAACCATCACCCTCACCCTAACACTCAACCTCACCCTAAACATCACCCTAACCCTAACAGTTACCCTAACCCTAAACCTAACCCTTACCTAACGGAAATCCTCACCCTCACGCTCACCCTAAACCTCATCCTAACCCTAAACCTCACCCTTAACCTCACCCAAACCTAAACCTAACCTAACAAAAACCTAACCCTAAAACTAAATCTAAACCTCATCCTAACCCTAACCCTAAACCTCACCCTCAATCTCACCCTAACCCTAACCCTAACCCTAACAATAACCCTAACCCTAACCATAACCCTCATGCTAACCCTAACCCTAAACCTAAAAATAGCCCTACCCCTAACCCTAAACCTAACCCTAACCCTCACCCTAACACTAACCCTAATCCTAAACCTTACCTTAACCATTATCTTAACCCTAACCCTCAACCTCACAATCACCCTAAACCTAACTCTAAATCTAACCCTCACCCTCACCCTAACCCTAACCCTAACAATAACCCTAATCCTAACCCTAAACCTAACAGTAACCCTCACCCTCACCCTAACCCTAACCCTAATCCTAAACCTAACCCTAACCTTCACCCTAACCCTAACCCTCACCTCAAACCTAATCCTAAACCTAACCCTAAACCTAACCTTAACCCCCACCCTCACCCTAACCCTAACCCGCACACTCACCCCCACCCTCAACCTAACCCTAATCCTAACCCTAACCTTAACCCTCACCCTCATCCTCAACCTCACCCTCACCCTCACGCTAACTCTAACCCTAACCCTAACGCTAACCCTAACCCTAACCCTAATGCTAACCCTGACCCTCAACCTCACCCTCACCCTTACACTCAACCTCAACCTCACCCTCACCCTTACCCTAATCATCACCCTAACCCTAACCCTAACCCTCACCCTAACCCTCACTATCATCCTAACCCTCACCCTGATCCTAACCCTCCCCCCATCCTAACCCTCACCCTCACCAAAACCCTCACCTCACCCTAACCCTCACCCTCACCCAGATTATCACCCTAACCCTACCCCTTCACCTAACCCTAAACCTAATCCTGACCCTAAACATAAACCTAAACCTCACACTAACCCTAACCCTCACCCTAAATTTAACCCTAACCCGAACCCTCACCCTCACCCTCAACCTAATCCTAACCCTAACCCTAATAATAACCCTAACCCTAACCCTAAACCTAAACCTAACCCTCACAATAAGCTTAAAACTCACCCTAACCCTACCCCTACCCCTAACCCTAACCCTCACCCTCATTTCACCCTCACCCTAAACCTAACCATAACAATAACCCTAACCCTAAACCTAAACCTAAACCTCACCCTAACCCTAACCCTAAACTTCACCTTCAATCTCACCCTAACCCTAACCCTAAGCCTAACAATAAACCTAACACTAACCCTAACCCTAACCCTCTCGCTAACCCTAACCCTAAACCTAACAACCACCCTACCCTAACCCCAAACCTAACAGTAACCCTCACCCTTACTCTAACCCTAAACCTCAAGTTCAATCTCACCCTAACCCTAAACCGAAGCCTAACAATAAACATAACCCTAACCCTAAACCTAACCCTCTTACTAACCCTAACCCTAAACCTAACAATAACCCTACCCTAACCCTAAACCTTACCCTAACCCTCACGCTAACCCTAACCCTAATCCTAACCCTTACCCTAACCATTATCTTAACCCTAACACTCAACCTCACAATCACCGTAACCCTAACCCTGAACCTAAACCTCACCCTCAACCTCACCCTAACCCTAACAATAACCCTAACCCTAACCCTAAACCTAACCCTAACCATCACCCTCACCCTCACCCTAACCCTAACCCTAATCCTAAACGTAACCCTAACCCTCACCCTCACCCTCACCCTCACCTTAAACCTCACCCTAACCCTTACGTCACCCTAACCCTAAACCTCACACTAACCCTAAACCTCACACTAACCCTAATCCTCACCCTAAACCTTACCCTAACCCTAAACCTCACCCTCACCCACACCCTAACCCTAACCCTAACCCTAAAAATAACCCTAACCCTAAACCTAAATCTAAACCTCATCCTAACCCGAAACCTAAACCTCACCCTCAATCTCACCCTAAATCTAACTCTAAAAATAACCCTAACCCTAAGCTTAACCCTAACCCTAACCCTCACCCTATCACTAACCCTAAACCCAATAATATTCATACCCCTAACCCTAAACCTAACCGTAACCCTCACCCTAAACCTAACCCTAATCCTAACCCTTACCCTAACCATTATCTTAACCCTAACCATCCCCCTCACATTCACCTTAAACCTCATCCTCACACTCACCCTCACGCTATCCCTAACCTTAACAATATCCCTAACCCTAACCCTAAACCTAACCCTAACCCTCACCCTACCCCTCAGCCTAAAACTCACCTAAACCTAACCCTAATCCTAATCCTCACTCTATTCCTCACCCTATTCTGAACACTCACACTCACCCAAACCCTCACATTAACCCTATCCATAACCCTAAACCTCACCCTAAAACTATTGCTAACCCTAACCCTCACCCTCACGCTAACCCTCAACCAAACACTTACCGTCAACCTAAACCTAACCCTCAAAATAACTCTAACCCTCACCCTAATCTTATCCCTACCTCTGAGCCTCACCCTCATCCTAATCCTAACCCTAACCCTAACCCTCACCCTAACCCTAACCCTCACCCTCACCCTAACCCTAACCCTCACACTCACACTCACACTCATCCAAACCGTCACCATAACCCTTACCCTCACCCTAACCCTAAACCTAATTCTAACCCTAACCCTTAAACTAACACTAACCCTCATCCTAAGCCTAACCCTAACGCTAACCCTAACCCTCACCCTCACCCTCACCCTAAACCTCAGCCTACTCCTAACCCTAACCATTATCGTAACCCTAAACTCACCCTCACCCTCACCCTCACCCTAAACCAAATTGTAACCCTAAACCTGACCCTCACCATCACCCTAACCCTAACCCTAACATTAACCCTAAATCTAACCCTAACCCTAACCCTCACCCTAACCCTAATCCTAACCCTCACCCTCACCCTCACCCTAACTCTAACACTAACGGTCATGCTAACCCTAACCCTAATGCTAACCCTAACCCTCACCCTAATCCTAACCCTAACAATAACCCTAAACCTAACCCTCACCCTAACCCTAACCCTAACAATAACCCTAAACCTAACCCTAACCCTAACCCTAACCCTCACCCTAAACCTAATCCTAACCCTCACCCTCACCATCACCCTAACTCTAACCCTAACGGTCAATCTAACCCTAACCCTAATGCTAACCCTAAACCTCACCCTCACCCTAACCCTCACTCTAACCATAAACCTAACCCTCACACTAAATGTAAAGCTCACCCTAACCCTAAACCAACCCCACAGCCTAACCCTCACCCTCACCCTAACGCTAAGCCTCAACATATCCCTCACCCTAACCATAACACTCACCCTCACCTTAGTCCTCACCCTAACCCTAACCCTAACCTTAAACCTCACCCTAAAAGTAATGCTTACCCTAACCTTTACCTCAACCTAACCCTCACACTAACCCTAACCCTAATCCTAACCCTCACCCTAACCCTAAACCTAAACCTCACCCTAGCCCTCACTCTAACCCTAAAACTAACCCTAACCCTCACCCTAACGCTAACACTAACCCAAACCCAAACCCTCAACCTAAACCTCACCATCATCCTAACACTCACCTAACCCTAACCCTCACCCACACCTTAAGCCTCACCCTCACCAACACACTCACCCTCACCCTAACACTTTTCCTCACCCTAACCCTAACCCTAACACTCACACAAACCTTAAACCTCACCCGAACCCTGTCTCCCAAACCCTAACCCTCAGCCATACCTGAAACATCACCCTCACCCTAACCCTCACCCTCACCCTAAACATCACCCTAATACTAACCGACACCCTAACCCTAAACCCAACCGTCACCCTAACCCTAACCCTCACCCTAACCCTCAACCTCACCCTAACCCTAACCCTATCCCTTAACTCACCAAAACCCTCACCCTCACCCTCACCCTCACCCTAAACCACACCCTAACTCTTATCCTCACCCTAACCCTAAAGCTAAACCTAACACTCACACTAACCCTAACCCTTACCCTAACCCTAACCCTAACCCTCACTCTCACCCTCACCTGAACCCTCACCCTAACCTTCAACTTCACCCTCACCCTAACCCTAACCCTCAGCCTAACCCTAACCCTAACCATAACCCTCACCCTAACCCTCTCCCTCACCCTCACCCTCACCCTCAACTTCACCTTAACCCTAACCCTAAACCTAAACCTCACACTCAACCTCACCCTCACCCTAACCCTAACCCTAACCCTAACCCTCACCGTAACACTAACCCTTACCCTAGCCCTCCCCCTTACCCTCACCTTCACATTAACCCTATCCCTCACCATCCCCCTAACCCTCAACCTAACCCTTACCCTCACCCTAACCCTAACCCTAATCCTAGCCCAAACCCTCCCACTAACCATAACCCTCACCCTAAACCTAATCCTAATCCTAACACTAACCCTTACCCTCAACCTAACCCTCACCTTCAGACAAACCCTAACCCTAACCCGAAACCTAACCCAAACCTAACCCTCACCCTCATCCTCACCATCACCTTAACCCTAACCCTCATCCTCACCCTAACCCTCACCATAACCTTTACCCTCACCCTAACCCTAAACGTAATACTAACCCTAGCCCTCACTCAATTTCTAACACTAACCCTCATGCTAAAGTTAACTCTAACCCAAACCCTAATCCTCACCCTAACCCTCACCGTCATCCTAACACTAACCTAACACTAACCCTCAACCACACCCTAACCTTCACCCTCACCAAAACAGTCACCCTCACATTAACCCTCACCCTATCACTTTTCCTCACCCTAAACCTAAACCTAACACTCACACAAACCCTAATCCTCACCCTAAAACTAACCCTCTCCCAAACCCTATCCTGCACCCACACCCGAACCATCATCCTCACCCTAACCCTCACCCTCTCTAAACATCACCCGAACCCAAACACTAACCCTAACCCTAAACCTAACCGTCACCCTAACCCAAAACGTCACCCTATCACTCACCCTCAGAGTAACACTACTCCTAACCCTAACCCTCACCCTGACCCTCACCCTAACCCTAAACTTAACCATAACAATAACCCTAATGCTAAACCTAAACCTCAACCTAACCCTAACCCTAAACCTCACATTCAATCTCACCCTAACCCTAACCCCAAACCTAACATTAACCCTAACCCTAACCCTAATCCTAACCCTAATCCTAACCCTTACCGTAACCATTATCTTAACCCTAACCCTCACCCTCACCCTCACCCTAAACCTCACCCTAACCCTTACCCTCACCCTAACCCTAAACCTCACACTAACCCTAACCCTCAACCTAAACCTAACCCTAACCCTAACCCTCACCCTCACCCTCACCCTAAACCTAAAAATAACCCTAACACTAAACCTAAACCTAAACTTCATCCTAACCCTAACCCTATACTTCACCCTCAATCTCACCCTAACCCTAACAATAACTCTAACGCTAACCCTTACCCTAACCCTCACCCTAACACTAACCCTTAACCTAAAAATAACCCTACACCTAATCCTAAAACTAACGCTATCCCTCACCCTAAACCAAACCCTAATCCAGCCCTTAACAAAACCATTATGTTAACCCCAACCCTCACAATCACCCTAAACCTAACCCTAACCCTTACCCTCACCCTCACCCTCACCCTCACACTAACCCTAACCCTAACAATATCCCTTACCCTAACCCTAAACCTAACCCTAACCCTCACCCACACCCTAACCCTAACCCTAATCCTAAACCTAACCCTAACCCTCACCCTCACCCTAACCCTCACCATAACTCTAAACCTCACCCTAACCCTAACCCTAACCCTAAACCTAAACCTAACCCTAACCCTCACCCTCACCCTAACCGTAATCTTCACCCTCACTCTAAACCTCACCCTAACCCTAACCCTAACCATAACCCTAACCCTAACCCTAAACCTAATCCTAACCCTCACCCTCAACCTAATTCTAACCATAACCCTAACCCTCACCCTCACCCTCAACCTCACCCTCACCCTCACCCTAACTCTAACCCTAACCCTCATGCTAACCCTTACCCTAACCCTAATGCTAAAACTAACGCTCACCCTCACCCTCACCCTTGCCCTAAACCTCACCTTCACCCTCGCCCTAATCATCACCCTAACCCTAACCCTCACCCTAATCCTCACCCTAAACCTAACCCTTACCTAACCGAAACCCTCACCCTCACCCTAACCCTCATGCTAATCTAAACCCTAACCATTATCTTAACCCTAACCCTCACCCTCACACTCAGTTTAAACCTAACCCTATCCCTAACACTCAACCTCATCCTTACCCTCACCCTAAGCCTAACAATAACCCTAACCCTCACCCTAACCCTCAATATCATCCTAACCCTCGCCCTAACCCTAACACTCACACACACCCTAACCCTCTCCCTCACAAAAACCCTCACCCTCACTCAAACCCCCACCCTCACCCTAATCATCACCCTAAACCTAACCCTTAACCTAACCATAACCATAACCCTAACGCTAACCCTAACAATAACCCTAACCCTATCAATAACCGTAACCTTAAACCTCACCCTAACCCTAACCCTCACCCTAACCCTCATCCTAACCCTAACTCTAAACCTAACACTCACCCTCACCCTAACCCTCACCCTAACACTTTACCTCACCCTAACCCTAACCCTAACTTTAACACACAAACCGTTAACCTCACCCGAACCCCCCACACAACCGAACTCTCACCCTCACCCAAACCCTCACCCTCACCATAAACATCAACCTAAACCTAACACTCACCCTAACCCTAACCCTAACTTTAACATTCACACAAACCGTAACCCTCACCCTAACCCTCACCTCACCCTAAACCTCACCCTAACCCTAACCCTTACCTAACCGAAACCCTCACTCTCACCCTCACCCTCACCCTAACCCTCACCCTAACCTTTACCCTCACCCTAATCCTCACAATAACCCTAACCCTAACCCTTGCCCTCAACCTCACCCTCAACCTAACCCTCAGCCTAATCTTAACCCTCACCATTATCTTACCCCTAACCTTCACACTCACACTCACCTTAAACCGAATGGTAACCCTAACACTCAACCTCACCCTCACCCTAACCCTAACCCTAACAATAATCCTAACTCTAACTCTAAACCTAACCCTAACCCTAACTCTCACCCTAACCCTAACCCTCACCCTAATCCTAAACCTAACCCTAACCCTGACACTCACCCTAGCCCTCAACTTAAAACTCACGCTAAACCTAATCCTCACTCTCACCCTAACACTCATTCTAACCATTACCCTCACCCTAACCCTAACCCTAAACCTAATCCTAACGTTCACTCTAAACCTAACACTCAGCCTAAACCTAACCCTCACCCTCATCCTAAACCTATCCCTACCTCTAACCCTCACCCTCACCCTCAACCTCACCCTCACACTCACACTAGCCCTCACCCTAACACTCACTCTAACCCTCACCCTCACTCTTACCCTAACTCTCACCCTAACCCTAACCTTCACCCTAGACCTAACAATAAACCTAACCCTCACACGAAACCTAAACCTCACCCTAACCCTAAACCTACACCTCAGACTAACCCTCACCCTAACCCTAACCCTAATCCTCACCATATCCCTCACCCTGTCCCTAACACTCACCCTCACCCTATACCTAACACTCACCCTCACCCTATACCTTACCCTAACCCAAACCCTAACCTTAAACCTCACCCTAAAATAATGGTAACCCTAACCCTCATCCTCACCCTAACCCTCACTCTAACCATAACCCTAATCCTAACCCTCACCCTAACCCTTAACCTAACCTTCAACCTAGCCCTCACTCTAACCCTAACCCTAACCGTAACCCTCATCCTAACGCTAAGCCTAATTCAAACCCAAACCCTCACCCTAACCTTCACCGTCATCCTACCAGTCCCCTAACCCTAACCCTCACCCACACCCTAACCCTCACCCTCACCAAAACACTCACCCTCACCGTAACACTCACACTAACACTTTTCCTCACCCTAACCATAACCCTAATACTCACACAAACCCTAACCCTTAACCTAAACCTAACCCTCTCCCACACCTTAACCCTCACTCACACCCTAACCATCACCCTCACACTAACACTCACCCTCACCCTAAACATCACCCTAACCCTAACACTCACCCTAACCCTAAACCTAACAGTCACCCTAACACATACCTTCACCCTAACCCTCACCCTCACCGTAACCCTAAACCTAACCCTTACCTAACCGAAACCCTCACCCTCAACCTAAACCTCACCCTAAACCTTAACCTCACCCTAACCCTAACCTTAAATCTAACCCTAACGTTCACACTATACCTAACACTCACCCTCATATTAAACCTAAACCTAAACCTAACACTAACCCTCACACTCACCCTCAACCTCACCCTCACCCTCACTCTAACTCTAACCCTAAACCTCATGCTAACCCTAACCCTAAGCCTAATGCTAACCCTAACCCTCACCATAACCCTTACCCTCAACCTAACCCTAAACCAAATTCTAACCCTAACCCTTACACTAAACCCTAACCCTCACCCTAAACCTAACCCTAACCTTCACCCATAACCTCAACCTCAACATAACCCTCAGCCTAATCCTAACCCTAACCATTATGGTAACCCTAACCCTCACCCTCACACTCAACCTAAACGTAACTGTAACCCAAACCCTCACCCTCACCCTCACCCTCACCATAACCCTAACCCTAACAATAACCCTAAACCTAACCCTAACACTAACCCTAACCCTCACACTAACCCTAACCCTAATCCTAACCCTCACCCTCACCCTAACCCTAACCCTATCCCTAACCCTAACCCTCACACTAGCCCTCACAATAACACTAACTCTAACCCTAACCCTCACTCTCACCCTAACCCTCACCCTAACCCTAACCCTCACCCTAACCCTAACCCTAAACCTAACCCTCACACTAAACCTAAACCTCACCCTAACACTAACCCTCACCCTCACTCTCACCCTCAGCCTAAACCTAAACCTAACCTTTATCCTAAGCCTAGCCCTAATCCTCACCCTCACCCTCACCCTCAGCCTCACCCTAACTCTAACCTTAACCATCACCCTCAGCCTCACCTTAAACTTAACCCTAGTCTTCACCCTAAATCTCTCCCTAACCCTAAATCTAACCTTAACCCTCACCCTCACCCTCAACCTAACCCTAACCCTAACACTCACTCTAACCCTAAACATCACCCTAGCCCTAACCATCACCCTAACCCTAAACCTAACCCTCACATTAACTCTCACCCTCACGCCAATCCTCACCCTAATCCTAACCCTAAACCTTACCTAACCCAAACCTTCACCCTCACCCTAAAACTCACCCTCCCCCAAACCTAAACCTTACCCTAACCCAAACCCTAACCCTCACCCACCCCCTAACCCTCATCCTCACCCAAACTCTCACACTCACCCTAACCTTCACCCTCACCGTAAACATCACCCTAAGCCTCTCCCTAACCCTAAACCTGAACCTCACCCTCATCCTCAACTTGACCCTCAGCCTAATCCTAACCCTAACCCTAATCCTAACCCTAACCCTCACCCTCACCCTAACCCTAAAGCTAATCCTAACCCTAACCCTCACCCTAAACCTAACACTCCCCCTCCCACTAACCCTTACCGTAATCCTAACCCTAACCCTCACCTTAACCGTAACCCTAATCCTATCCCTCACCCTCACCCTGACTCTCAGCCTAATCCTAACCATAACCCTAATCCTAACACTAACCCTCACCCTCATCCTAACCCAAAGGCTAACTCTAACCCTAACCCTCACCCTCACCCTAACCCTAAACCTAAACCTAACCCTCACCCTAACACTAATCCTAACCCTAACCCTCATACTAACCCTAACCCTTACACTTACCCTCACGCTAACCCACACCGTCAACCTAAACCTCAACCTAAACCTAACCCTCACGCACACACTAATTCTCACCCTCACCTGAACCCTCACCCTCACCCTAAACCTCACCCTTACCCTAAACATCAATCTAACCCAAGCCCTCACCCTAACCCTTACCTTAACCCTCACCCTAACCCTAACCCTACCCTCACCCTCACCCTCATCCTAATCCTCACCCTATCCCTAATCCTAACCCTTACCTAACCCAAACACTTACCTTCATCATCAACCCTCACCCCGACCCTAGCCCTCACCCTAACTCTTAAACTAACCCTAACCCTCACCCTCACATTCACCCTAAACCTAACGCTCACCCTAACCCTAACCCTCACCCTAAACCTAACCCTCACCCACACCCTCATCCTCACCCTAAACCTAACCCTCACCCTAACCCTAAGGCTCACCCTAACCCTAACCCTCACCCCAACCCTAACCCTCACGCTCACTCTAATTGTAACACTAACACTAACCCTATGACCCACCCTCACCTAACCCTCACCCTAACCCTTACCCTCACCCGAAAGCTAGCCCTAAGCCTAATCCTCACCCTCACCATAACACTCACCGTCACCCTAACCCTCACCCTAAGCCTAATTGTCACCCACACACTAACCCTCACCCTCACTCGAACCCTCACCATCACCCTAACCCTCACCCTCACCCTAAATATCAGCCTAACCCTAACCCTCACCCTAACCCTAACACTCAACCTCACCCTCACCCTCACCCTCAGCCTAACCCTAATCCTAACCCTCATCCTAAACCTAACCCTCACCCTCACCCTCACACTAACCCTAACCCAAACCCTAACTCACCCTCACCATCACCCTAACCCTAACCCTCACCCTAACCCTAACCCTAACTCCATCCCTAATACTCAACCTAACCCTAACACTCACACTAACCCTCAACCTCAATTTAATTCTCACCCTAACAATAACCCTAACCCTTAACTAACTGAAACCCTCACCCTCACTCTCACCCTCACTCTAACCCTCACCCTAGCCCTCACCCTCACCCTAACTCTAACTCTAACCCTCACCCTTAATCTCATCCTCACCCTCAGCCTAACCCTATCCCTAACACTAATCCTAACCCTATCCCTCACCCTCACCTTCACCCTAAACCTAACCCTAACATTAACATTAAACCTCATCCTCACCCTAACCCTTATCCTAACCCTAACAATAACCCTAACCCTAACTCTAATCCAAACAGTAACCCTCAACCTAACCCAAACCCTAACCCTAAAACTCACCCAAACCTTAATCCTAAACCTAACCCTCACCCTCATCATCACCCTCACCCTAACACTCACCCTCACCCTCACCCTCACCCTAACCCTCACACTAACCCTAACCCTCACCCTAACCCTAACCCTAACCCTCACCCTCACCCTAACCTCAGCCTAACCCTAACCCTAACCCTAACACTAATCCCATCCCTAATCCTCCCCTGAACCCTAACCCTAAACCTAACCCTCACAGTCACCCTCCCCTCACCCTTACCCTCACCCTAACCCTAACCCTCACCCTCACACTCACCCTAAAATTCACCCTCACCCTAAACATAACCCTATCCGTAACCCTCACCCTAAGCCTAACTCCAACCCTCACCCTAACCCTAACCTTCACCCTAACCCTCACCCTAACCCTAATGATAACCCTAACCCTCATCCTCACACTAACTCTCAGCCTAACCCTTATCCTCACACTAACCCTAACCGTCAGCCTGATCCTAACCCTCACGGTCACCCTAACCTTCACCCTCATCCTAACACTAACCCACACCTAACCCTCACCCTCACTCTCAAACGAACCATCAACCTCACCCGAACCCGAAATCAAACCCTAACCCTCACCCTCAGCCTAGCCCTCACACTCACCCTAACCTTAACCCTAACCCTAACCCTCACCCTCACCCTTACCCTAACCCTAAACCTCCCCTAACCCTCACACTCACCATAACCCCAACCCTAAACCAACGCTCACCCTAACCCAAACCCTAATGCTCATCATAACCCTCGCCCTAAACCTAATGTTAACCCAAATCCTCACCCTCACTCTAATCCTCACACTAACCCTTAACCTCACCCTCACCCTAACCCTAACCCTAAGTCTAACCCTCACACTAACCCTGACCCTCACCCTCACCACAACCCTACCCCTCACAAACATACTCACCCTAACTCTAACCTTGACCCTAACCTTCACCCTCACCATAACCCTCATGGTCACTCTAACCCTCACCCTAAACATCACCCTAACCCTCAACCTCACCCTAAACCTAACACTCATCCGAACCCTCACCGTAACACTAACGATAACCCAAACCCTCAACCTCACCCTAATCCTCACCCACTCCCTAAGCCTCACTCTCAACCGAAAGTTCACCCTCACCCTATCCCAAACCCTCACCCTAAACAGCACCCTAACCCTAACACTCACCCTAACCCTAACCCTAACATTAACCCTAACCCTAACCATTAACTTAACTCTCACCCTCACCCTAATCCACACCCTAAACCTAGGCCTAACACTTAAGTAATTGAAACACTCACCTTCACCCTCCCCCTCACCCCTAAAATCACCCTCACTCCAGCACTCAACCTAACCTTAACCCTTACCATAACACTAACACTAACCATCACCCTCACCCCCACGCTAATCCTAACTATAACCTTCACCCTAACCCTCATCCTAAGCGTATACCTAACACTAACCCTAAACCTCACCGTAACCCCCACCCTAACCCTTACCCTCACCCTAACCCTAAACCTCACTCTAACCCTAACCCTCACCCTAAGCCTCACCCTAACCCTAACACTCACCCTCATCCTAACCCTCAACCTCACCCTCACCCTAACCCTCACCCTAACCCTCAACCTCACCCTCACCCTACCCCTCACCCTAACCCTTATCCTCACAGGAACCCGAAACCTAACCCTCACCCTAAACCTAACCCTAACACTCACCCTCACTCTCACCCTCACTCTAAGCCTAACCCTAACCCTAAACCTCACCCTCACCCTAACTCTAACCCTAATCCTAATCTTAACACTAACCCTAACCCTAACCCTAACCCTCACAGCATGGTTATATCACAGGCAACAGCAGTCTGCATCCTAGCAGGGCTTGAAGCTACTTACATTGTCCACAGTAACAAGTCAGAATTTTTTCCTTGCAATTCAGGGTGGGAAGACCAGAGTAGGGATGCTCAGGATGTAAACGACAAGATAGAGCACTGAGAATGTGGGGAACTTAAAACAAAATTGTTTTATGGCGCCAAGGTTCTGAATGCTCTATACCTTCGAAAAAGAAAAGAGCAGCCCCTGAAGAGAAAAAGACAACATCGTTCGGTTTCTAGCAGCCCCGTTTGCATCCTGGCATGGTTCAAAGCCCCTCTTGGTGTCACCATCCGCACGTCAATCTTTTTCCTTGCAATTTTGGGAGAGCTGTGGAGGGTTTGGGAGCACAGGATGCAAACAACAAGAGAGAGTTCTCACAATTTGGGGACCATAAAGAAAATTGTTTTAAGTTCTCCAAGTTCTGAGTGCTCTCAACTTTTCCCAAAAGCGAGACAAGCCACTTAGGCGAAATGGACAGCATTGGTCGGTCCCAGGCAACTGTGCTCTGAATCGTAGCAAGGCTTAATGACCCTGGCATTATCCACAGTAAACAGTCCAAACTTTGTTCTTCCAATTCTGGGATAAGTGACCAGTGTTAAGGAGCCCAAGTACAAACGATAAAATAGAGTACTCAGAATAAGGGGACCCTAGAACAGTCTTAATGCCCCCAGGGAGGAGGGCTCTACCGCTTCCCCAAGGAAAAGACATCCCTCCAAAGAGAAATTCACAGCTCCCATCTTTCCCCAGAAGCTCTGCTCTGCATACTAGCAATATTGAAAGTGCCTCATTCTGTCTACAATAACAAGTGAAATTTTTTTTCCTTTTAATTCTGAGAGAGGTCAAAAGTTTTTAGGAATTCAGGATGCAAAGAACCAGATAGAGCACTCAGAACCTCAGTGATTTAAAACATTATTGTTTTACGGTGACTAGGTTCTAAATGCTCTACACATTCGCAAAGGAAAGACAGGGCACTAAGGAGAGTTAGACATCACCGATCTTCGGTCTGCATCGTAGCAGAGCTTAAACCTCCTCACACTGTCCCCATTAACCTGTCCCAATTTTTTCCTTACAATTCTGGGATTGCTGAGCAGTGTTAAGGAGGTCAGGATGAAAACAACAAGATAGAGCCCTGAGAACTTGGGTACGTTAAAACTGAACTGTTTTTGCGCCTCAGTTGTGAATACTCTCCACCTTCCATAAAGAAGAGACAAGCCACCAAAGAGAAATAGACAGGATATTTCGGTCTCTAGTAGCTCCTATATGCATCCTGGTATGGTTCACAGGCCCTCTCGGTATCACCATCCATAGGTCACAAGTTTTCTTTGAAATATTGGGAGAGCTGAGGAGGTTTTGGGAGCACAGGATGCAAATAACAAGAAAGAGCACTCACAACTTCCCCAAAGCTGAGAAAAGCCGCTAAATAGAAATAGACTGCATTTTTCTCACCCAGGCAACTCTGGTCTGCATCCATCAGGGCTTAATGCCCCTCACACTGTCCACAGAGCCCAGTCCAATATGTTTCATCCAATTCTGGGAGAGCTGACCTGTGTTAGCGAGCTCAGGAAGCAAACGACAACATAGAACACTGAGAAATTAGTGACCTTAATACTTTTAAGGTCCCCAAGTGAGGAGGCTCTACTCCTTCCCCTATGGAGAGACAAGCCTGCAAAGATATAGGGACAGCACCGACCTTTCCTACTAAGCCCTAATCTACATCCTAGCAAGACTGAAAGTTCCATATACTGTCAACAATAACAGGTCCAATTATATTCCTTGCAATTCTGGGAGAGCTGAAAAGTGTTTGGAAGCACAGGATGCAAACGACAAGATAGAGCAACAGAGAAATTTGGCGCCTTCAAACAAAATTGTTTTTCAGGGCTCAAATTCTCAATGATCTACACCTTCCCCAAAGGAGAGACAAGCCTCTAAATAGAAATATACCGCATTTTTCTAACCCAGGTTACTCCGGTCTGCATCCTAGCATGGCAGAAAGCCCCTTATACAGTCCATCCACAGTATCCAGTCCAATATTTTCTTCCAATTCTGGGATAGCTGACCAGTGTTAGCTAGTTCAGCATGCAAACGAAAGTTTGAGTAAAGCAGAGAAAGTCAGATAATGTGATGCTAATGAAATGAACCCTAAGATATGTATTCAAATGTATTTTATTTGCTTTCAAGCGATTGTTTATGACACATTCATAAGATCATTTCTTTTTTACTTTGTAAGTCCCTCCCCCATTGTAAAACCACTGCTTTCACTGTATTTAATGTCGGTATAATTTGTGGAGGGGAAGGGGAAACACAATTCTTTTAAATAAGGATACAAGTGAGGTTTGAGTTCCGGGAAGATGGCGGAGGAGAAGCTGGAATCTGAACAAGCTCTCGCATAGAAAGCAGTTTTAGAGTTCCAGTGAACAGTCCTAAGCCAGAGAATCACACCAAGTGTGCCATCACAGGACAGAGAGTTAGACAAGAGAGGGGAAGCCAAGGAAACACATCAGCTGCCGCTACGGCGGCAGGGTCGCGGCGGTGACCACCGCCGCGGGGTCATACCTGAGACACAGAGAGTCCGGGACGAAGGAGCCAGATGCAGCGGACGAGCGGATTCTACTCAACACCAACAAGAACCGACAAGGAGCGGACATCTTCATCCTGCTGTTTGCAGACCAGAGACGACCCAGGTTCCAAGACTCGGCGTGACTACAAGCCCAACGTCCTCACTCCTTCTCAGGGAGCAGAGGAGGGAAGGCCACCCCTCCCCCCCCAGCACCGGTGATCTCCATCTTGGATACTGACAAAGCTCGGAGGAGCTGCTAGCTCCAGCTCAGGCCTTGGAATAAAACGAGTCATTTAGCAGGTCACAAGAACTTAACGGCGAAGTGACCTGCGAGACTCAGCTCCATCCAGGGAAAAGTCACCCAGCTCAGGCGCCAGCCATTGGTGTGCCTTGCCTCACTGGGTAACCAGAGCCAGAGGCTGCCCCTCCCTCTAGCAGCCACCACAATCAATTGAAAAACAGAAACCCTGAGAATGGCTCCAGGCTGGGCGTTGTGAGCTTTATCACAAAATAGCCCCAGGGAAAAGCTACTGTTCGTTGAAAGGCCTCAACTCTACCCAGAACCTAGCCTCATCACCACATCCCCCTCTTTTGTGACTCTCAAAGCAGATCACCCTCCCAGAAAACTAACCTGGGAGGGGGATCTCAAAATCTTGGGAAAAGCAGAGCATTTTTCTGCCTCTTATAACCAACCGACTTAAGAAACCAATCAAGCCACAGGACCTCAAGCTGACCAGAGACTCCAACAAAAGACTGGTTACAGACAAAAGGGAGATACAGGATTCTTCCCACTCCTCCACCCCCCAAAAAAAAATAAATCAAAAGAATTTTTTTTCTTTTTTTTTTCTTCTTCTTCTTTTCTTTTTTTTTTTGCTTGTTTTTCGTTTTTCGTTACCTCATATATATATATATATATATATATATATATATATATATATATAAATTTTTTCCCTTCTAAAACTTTTATTAATCTTCAATTTTTGCCTCTTCTGAAAAAATAATTGTTTTCCAGTAACTTTTTTTTTCTCAACTTATAATTTTTATTTTAGGAATATGTGAACGAGCGTTTTCCTTTCATTTCTTGTCTTCTTTCTCTTTTTCTTTCTTTCTTAATTATCTTTTTGTTTTTTGTCTAGCTCTACTGAACTTCTGATCTTTTCTTCTCCCTTTCCCATCCTTAAAGTTTTTCACATCTCCTCTATGTCCCTCCCCTTCTCTGAACATATTCACATTCCTCTATAAATAGACGGTCTTTTAACCTCTATAATAACATTAATTTTTACGTTTCTATTTTTTTCTGGTCTCTCTTCATTCCCCTTTCCGTCTCTTCTTTTTCTCTCTCTCTCTACTTGCATCCTACCCAACCCATTTCCTGCATTGTGATTAGGACATAGTTAACTCTCCCTGTGCCTCCCCACACCAATCTATTCCTATTTTTTACCCACATCTCTCCCTAATCCTAATAATTTCTGGTTTTCCAAATTCTTTTCTGCGGTTCGAAGTCCTTTAACATATAGTTGTTTGATGTTGAATAGATGTATCTGTTGAACTAGATTGTATCTGTAGACTATTGACTGTACAAAAGCAAACTTTGGTTGATGGTTGCCTTAAGATAGTGTTCTAGCACAAAACTGGTGCAATCTTCATCTCAAATGGGCCGAGTAAGCCAGAAAAACACAAGAAAAATGGCAAATTCGGGTATCTCAATTCCCAATCTTGATAATCAGGGATTAGAACAGATAAAGAATAATCCAGAGGTGAGTTCCCAAATAGCTCTACAAACACTAATAGCAAACATGATAAATGAGAAGTTTGACAATGTACAAAGGACTCTGTATGAGCGTGATAGGGAGAGAGAGGAGGCATCCCAGAAGTTTATACAGGAATATCATAAGCATGAGGAAGCTACTCAAAAACTGATACAGGATTTGCGTGAACAACTTGAGAATACTCAAAGAGAAAGGGAGGAATGGCGTGAGCAGGAAGAGAACACTCAAAGAGAACTGCAGGAATCCCACGAACGGGAAGAAAGAGAACTGCAGGAATCCCACAGACGGGAGGAAGCTAATCAAAGAGTAATTCAGGAATTGAGAGACCAGGTAGAGAATACACAAAGATCACTAAAGGCATTCATGGAATCCATTCACAAAGAGCTGAAGGAAGTCAGGGAGAGCACAAAGAAAATGCTGAATGGAACCCAACAGAAGGAATGGGAGTCCAAAGAAACCATAACCAATCAACTAAGTGATTTGAGAACAAACACTGAACACCAAATTAAGGAAGTAAAGAAATTCATACAAGACCTAAAACAGAGCTGCAACAAAGAACTTGAAGCCATCAAAGCTGACCAATTAGAAGGAAAAGAGATAAAAAACAAAGTAGAAAGTCTTGACAGCAGGTTAGACCATGCAGAATATCGAATCTCAGGGATTGAAGACAGCCTAGATATTATAGAGAAAGAACATACAACCATCCAAGACAAGTCCAAGAAATATGATAGGTCTATCCAACACCTGGAAGACACCATCAGAAGGCCCAATCTAAGGATAATGGGTGAAGAGGAGCACCTAGAAACAGAAGTTAATGGTCTAGGAAATTTGTTTAACAGGATCCTAGCAGAGAACTTCCCAAACATACAAAAAGATAGGCCTACTCAGATACAAGAAGCTTTTAGAACCCCAAATAGACCAGACCAGAATAGGACATCCCACCGTAACATTATAATCCACACAGGATCAACTCAGACCAAGGAAAAGATCCTTAAAGCGGTCAAGGAGAAAGGGGTAATTACCTATAAAGGGAAACCAATTAGAATTACCTCAGATTTCTCAGCAGAGACAATTAAAGCAAGAAGAGCCTGGAATGATGTATGCCATGCCCTAAAA
The DNA here is from genome assembly GCF_024711535.1 of Dipodomys merriami. Lineage (NCBI taxonomy): Eukaryota > Metazoa > Chordata > Mammalia > Rodentia > Heteromyidae > Dipodomys > Dipodomys merriami. The sequence continues at coordinate 1,665,307 of NW_027206080.1, read as the reverse complement.
ACAAACAACTATCAACCAAGAATACTGTACCCAGCTAAACTCTCCTTCATAACTGAAGGCCAAGTAAAAACCTTCCCTAGCAAAGAAAAATTGAAACAATACATTTCCACCAAACCAGCCCTACAAAAATTCTTAAAGATGTCCTACACATAGAAAACCAACAAGACCGCAACAATGGCCAAGAAACTGAACCCAAACTGAGAATCCAAGAACCTTAGGAAGAACACAGTTTTCGCAGCCCCCAAGAAGGTGGATAACATGGCAGGAACTCCCAAATACCTCTCAGTCCTATCTCTTAAAGTTAACGGACTGAACTCTCCAATTAAGCGACATAGACTGTCTAGTTGGATTAAAAAACAAGACCCTTCTATCTGCTGCCTGCAGGAGTCACACCTTGCCTGTAAAAACAAACACATTTTCACTGTTAAAGATTGGAACAAAATCTACCAAGCAAACGGCCCTCATAAACAGGCGGGAATTGCAATCCTAATATCAGATAAAATAGACTTCAAATTAAAATTCGTGAGAAGAGATAAAGCAGTTCACTACATACTAATGAAGGGATCTCTTTTTCAGGAGGATATTACAATTCTAAATATCTATTCGCCAAACAATGGAGCACCCAAATTTATCAAAGAAACACTACTTTCCCTCAAATCCCATATAGATCCAAAGACATTAATTGTTAGGGATTTTAACACACCACCCTCCCCACTAGATAGATCAACTCGGCAAAAACTCAACAGAGAAACCGCAGATCTAAACAGCTGCATAGATCAACTAGACTTAACAGACATTTACCGAACATTTCACCCAGCAGCATCAGAATACACGTTCTTCTCAGCAGCACATGGAACGTTTTCTAAAATAGACCACATTTTAGGCCACAAAGCAAACTTGTCTGAAATCAGAAACATTGAAGTTATACCTTGCATACTCTCTGACCACAAGGGAATAAAATTAGGACTCAACACCAAAAGCCACAAAGAAAGTCCGGTATCACATGGAGGCTGAAAAACACACTGCTGAAACATGAGTGGGTCATGGAAGAGATTAGAAAGGAAATTCAAATGTTCATGCTATTCAACAAAAATGAACACACAAATTACCAGCTCCTCTGGGACACAGCAAAGGCAGTACTCAGAGGCAAGTTTATAGCTCTGAGCTCCTACATCAACAAATTGGAGAGATCTGAAACTAACAATTTAATGACACATCTAAACCTCCTTGAAAAAGAGCAGCAAGATAAACCCCAATCCATTAGACGGAAAGAAATAATCAAAATTAAATCAGAATTAAATGAATTAGAATCCAAAAACCTATAGAAAGAATCAACAAAACAAAGAGTTGGTTCTTCGAAAAACTTAACAAAATTGACAGACCCTTAGCAAACCTTATCAGAAAAAGGAGAGAACACACCCAAATTAATAAACTCAGAGATGAGAATGGAAACATCACCACCGAAACAACCAAGATTCAAAACATTATAAGGGAATACTTCTCAAAACTTTATGCTAATAAGTTTGAGAACTTGACAGAAATGGACCTTTTCCTAGCAAATATTGACATGCCAAAACTAAACCAAGATGAGTTAAACCAGCTTAACAGGCTCATATCAAGCATTGAAATAGAAACAGCAATAAGAGACCTCCCAGCTAAGAAAAGTCCAGGACCAGATGGTTTTACAGCGGAATTTTACAAGGCCTTCAAAGCAGAGCTCACAGCAATACTCCTCCAACTCTTCTATGAAATTGAAAGAGAAAGCTCACTACCGAACACATTGTATGAAGCCATCATAACCCTCATCCCAAAACCAGGCAGGGACTCATCAAAGAAAGAGAACTAGAGACCCATTTCTTTGATGAACATTGATGCAAAACTTCTCAACAAAATTTTGGCCAATCGACTTCAACAATTCATCCAAAAAATCATACACCACGATCATACAGGATTCATTTCAGGGATGCAAAGCTGGTTCAATATACCCAAATCAATTAATATTATTCATCATATCAAGAGGAGCAAGAATAAGAACCACATGGTTATCTCAATAGATGCAGAAAAATCATTCGACAAGATCCAACACCCCTTTATGATGAAGGTTTTGGAAAAATTAGGAATCAATGGAACATTCCTCAATACAATAAAGGCTGTATATGACAAACCTACAGCCAGCATTATACTTAATGGTGAAAAACAAAAGCCATTCCCTCTTAACTCAGGAACAAGACAATGATGCCCACTCTCTCCACTTATCTTCAATCTAGTATTAGAATGCCTAGCTACAGCAATAAGACAAGATGCAGACATAAAGGGGATCCAAATAGGGAAAGAAGAAATACAACTCTCCCTCTATGCAGACGACATGATCTTGTATTTAAAGAATCCCAGAGACTCCACTCCCAAATTACTCAAGCTGATTCAAAACTTTGGCAAAGTAGCAGGGTATAAAATTAACCCCCCCCAAATCACTGGCTTTTCTGTATGCCAACAATGAGAAAAGTGTGGCTGAAATTAGGAAAGCAACTCCATTTGTAATAGCCCCACAAAAAATAAAATACCTAGGAATTAACTAAACCAAAGAAGTGAAGGACCTCTATGATGAAAACTTTAAAATCTTGAAAAAGGAAATCAACACAGGACTTAAAAAATGGCAAAACCTCCCATGCTCCTGGATTGGAAAGATTAACATCGTCAAAATGGCAATACTTCCCAAGGCTATCTACAAATTCAACGCGATACCTATCAAAATTCCACCCTCATTCTTCAAGGAAATAGAAGAGGGAATCCAAAAATTCATATGGAACAATAAAAGACCCCGAATAGCAAAAACGCTCCTCAACGGAAAGAACACTGCTGGAGGAATATCAATACCAAATTTCAAACTCTACTATAAAGCCATAGTAATCAAAACAGCTTGGTATTGGCATAAGAACAGACCTCAGGACCAATGGAATAGAATTGAAAACCCAGAAATGAACCTACAGACCTATAGCCATCTAATCTTCGATAAGGAAGCTAAAACAATAGAATGGAAGAAAGACAGCCTCTTCAGTAAATGGTGCTGGCAAAATTGGTTAACTACATGTAGAAAACTAAAGCTAGATCCTTATATATCACCCTGCACCAGAATCAACTCCAAATGGATCAAAGACCTTGAACTCAAAGCAGACACTCTGAAAACATTACAGGATGGAATAGGAGAAACCCTAGGTCTCCTTGGCTCAGGCCGAAATTTTCTGAATAGAGACCCGGAAGCACAACAAATCAAAGAAAGGTTGGACAAAAGGGATTGCATAAGGTTGCAGAGCTTCTGCAGGGCAAATGACATAGCTAGCAAGATCAATAGAAAGCCCACCGATTGGGAGAAGATCTTTACTAGCCATACAACGGACAAGGGTCTCATATCTAAAATATACTTGGAACTCAAAAAATTAAACCACCCAACAACAAATCCTCAAAGAAACAACTGCCCAATAAATAAGTGGGCGAAAGACTTAAAGAGAAGCTTCTCTGAAGAAGAAAGAAGGATGGCCAATAGACACATGAAGAAATGTTCAACATCCCTAGCCATAAAAGAAATGCAAATCAAAACAACATTGAGATATCACCTCACTCCAGTTAGAACAGCAAAAATCAAGAACTCTAACAACAACAGATGCTGGAGGGGATGTGGACAGAAAGGCACCTTACTTCATTGTTGGTGGGAATGTAAACTTGTTCAACCACTTTGGAAAGCAGTATGGAGGTTCCTCAAAAGACTTCACATAGATCTCCCCTATGATCCAGCAATCCCACTTTTGGGCATTTACCCAAATGTTTACAAACAAGACCACACTAAAGCTACCAGCACAACTATGTTTATTGCAGCATTATTTGCCATAGCTAAGATATGGAACCAACCCAGATGCCCCTCAGTAGATGAATGGATCAAGAAAATGTGGTATATATACACAATGGAATTCTATGCCTCCATCAGAAAGAATGACATTGCCCCATTTGTTAGGCAATGGAAAGGTTTGGAAAAAATTATATTAAGTGAAGTAAGCCAGGCCCAAAGAAACATAGGTCCCATGGTTTCCCTTATTTGCAATATCTAGTATAGGTATGAGTCAAGCGGAAAAGGTCAGATAATGTGATGTTAGGAAAATGAACCCTTAAATATGTATTTTAATGTTTTCGTTTCTTTCATGCATGTGTTTCTAACGCATTTATAAGATTATTTCTTTGTTGCTTTGTATGTCCCTCCCCGACAGTGTAACCCCCGCTTTCACTGTATTTGATGTCAGTATAACATGTGGAGGAGATGGGGACAAACAAGTCGTTTAAGGATTCAGGTGGACCTGTTGCAACAATCAGAAGTACAAAACGTCATGTAAAAACCAGCTTTACAATGTCGGTGTGGGGGGGGAGGGGGGTATAGTTGGGTAGGGGGAGGGGGGTAAAATTGGGTGGGGGGAGGGGGGAGGCGGGAAAGGGAAATGAAGTGTAAAAAAAGGAGGAGGCTGCAATGCTTGGTAAGAAATGTATGCATTATCCTGCCCATGTAATTGTAGCCCCTCTGTACAGTATGTTCTCAAATAAAATAAAATACAATTAAAAAAAAAAAAAAAGAATTCCGGACTCTTGCTGCCGGCAGGCTTCTGGCTGTTCCAGGTGAACATCTCCTTGTAAATCCCCCGTGGTTTCTTGTACACCCGTGAAATTTGGCCAGGTTATGCAGTTTGCATTGCTGCACAATTGCGCCTGCCTAGTTCTGCCGCGGTTGCAAACATTCAGGCGTGGCAGCCAGATAGGCTGGTCCCCGTTGGAAAGGGGCAGCGGACTGCGTATATCTGCTTCTCCTTCTTCTCACCTGAGTGCTACTGATTCCAGCATTGACAGCTACACTCTACTCAACCAGAGCAGTAAGCTGAACCTCAACTTATGGCACTTTGTGAAAGTGTTGAGAACTAGAGCTCAGTTGTTGGGTACGCCACCACTGTCCATCCAGCACTATGGACGGCAGTGCCTACATCTGGCTCTAATTAGTCCACGGTTGTGTTCAGCCGAATGACCTCTGCCGGGAACACTCAGAATGAGGTTCTGAGGTATTGCAATATAGGAGCGTTTCACTGCTTTCAAGGCTTCTTAGGAAGAATTCCGGAATCTTCCTGCCGGCAGGCCTCCGGCTGTTCCGGGTGAACATCTCCTTGTAAATCCCCGGGGGTTTCTTGTACACCCGTGAAATTTGGCCAGGTTATGCAGTTTGCATTGCTGCACAATTGCGCCTGTCTAGCTCTGCCACGGTTGCAAACATTCAGGCGTGGCAGCCAGATAGACTGGTCCCCGGAGGACACGGCCAGCAGACTGGGTATATCTGCTTCACGTTCTTCTCACCTGAGTGCTACAGATTCCTGCTTTGACGGCTAGACTCTACTCAACCGGAACAGTAAGTTGAGCCTCAACTTATGGCACTTTGTGAAAGTGTTGAGAACTAGAGCTCAGTTGTTTGGCACACCACCACTGTCCATCCAGCACTATGGACGGCACTGCCTACATCTGGTTCTAATTAATCCACGGTTGTGTTCAGCCGAATGACCTCTGCCGTGAACAATCAGAATAAGGTTCTGAGGTATTGCAACATAGGAGCATTTCACTGATTTCAAGGCTTCTTAGGAAGAATTTCGGAATCTTGCTGCAGGCAGGCCTCCGGCTGTTCCGGGTGAACATCTCCTTGTAAATCCCCCGTGGTTTCTTGTACACCCGTGAAATTTGGCCAGGTTATGCAGTTTGCATTGCTGCACAAATGCGCCTGCCTAGCTCTGCCGGGGTTGCAAACATTCAGGCGTGGCAGACAGATAGGCTGGTCCCCGTAGGACACGGCCAGCAGACTGGGTATATCTGCTTCACGTTCTTCTCACCTGAGTGCTACAGATTCCAGCTTTGACGGCTACACTCTACTCAACCGGAACAGTAAGTTGAACCTCAACTTATGGCACTTTGTGAAAGTGTTGAGAACTAGAGCTCAGTTGTTGGGCACGCCACCACTGTCCATCCAGCACTATGGACAACACTGCCTACATCTGGCTCTAATTAGTCCACGGTTGTGTTCAGCTCAATGACCTCTGCCGGGAACACTCAGAATGAGGTTCTGAGTTATTGCAACATAGGAGCGTTTCACTGCTTTTAAGGCTTCCTGGGAAGAATTCCGGAATCTTGCTTCGGGCAGGCCTCCAGCTGTTCCGGGTGAACATCTCCTTGTAAATCCCCCGTGGTTTCTTGTACACCCGTGAAATTTGGCCAGGTTATGCAGTTTGCATTGCTGCACAATTGCGCCTGCATAGCTCTACCGCGATTGCAAACATTCAGGCGTGGCAGCCAGATAGGCTGGTCCCCGTAGGACACTGCCAGCGGACTGGGTACATCTGCTTCTCGTTCTTCTCACCTGAGTGCTACTGATTCCAGCTTGGACAGCTACACTCTACTCAACCGGAGCAGTAAGCTGAACTTCAACTCATGGCACTTTGTGAAAGTGTTGAGAACTAGAGCTCAGTTGTATGGCACACCACCACTGTCCATCCAGCACTATGGACGGCACTGCCTACATCTGGTTCTAATTAATCCACGGTTGTGTTCAGCCGAATGACCTCTGCCGCGAACAATCAGAATAAGGTTCTGAGGTATTGCAACATAGGAGCATTTCACTGATTTCAAGGCTTCTTAGGAAGAATTTCGGAATCTTGCTGCAGGCAGGCCTCCGGCTGTTCCGGGTGAACATCTCCTTGTAAATCCCCCGTGGTTTCTTGTACACCCGTGAAATTTGGCCAGGTTATGCAGTTTGCATTGCTGCACAAATGCGCCTGCCTAGCTCTGCCGGGGTTGCAAACATTCAGGCGTGGCAGACAGATAGGCTGGTCCCCGTAGGACACTGCCAGCGGACTGGGTATATCTCCTTCTACTTCTTCTCACCTGAGTGCTACTGATTCCAGCTTTGACAGCTACATTCTACTCAACCAGAGCAGTAAGCTGAACCTCAACTTATGGCACTTTGTGAAAGTGTTGAGAACTAGAGCTCAGTTGTGTGGCACGCCACCACTGTCCATCCAGCACGATGGACGGCACTGCCTACATCTGGCTCTAATTAGTCGACGGTTGTGTTCAGCGGAATAACCTCTGCCTGGAACACTAAGAATGAGGTTCTGAGTTATTGCAACATAGGAGCGTTTCACTGCTTTCAAGGCTTCTTAGGAAGAATTCCGGAATCTTAGTGCCGGCAGGCCTCCGGCTGTTCCTGGTGAACATCTCCTTGTAAATCCCCCGTGGTTTTTTGTACACCCGTGAAATTTGGCCAGGTTATGCAGTTTGCATTGCTGCACAATTGTGCCTGCCTAGTTCTGCCGCGGTTGCAAACATTCAGGCGTGGCAGTCAGATAGGCTGGTCCCTGGAGGACACGGCCAGCGGACTGTTTATATCTGCTTCTCGTTCTTCTCACCTGAGTGCTACTGATTCCAGCTTTGACAGCTACACTCTACTCAACCGGAGCAGTAAGCTGAACCTCAACTTATGGCACTTTGTGAAAGTGTTGAGAACTAGAGCTCAGTTGTTGGGCACGTCACCACTGTCCATCCAGCACTATGGACAGCACTGCCTACATCTGGCTCTAATTAGTCCACGGTTGTGTTCAGCCGAATGACCTCTGCCGGGAAAACTCAGAATGAGGTTCTGAGTTATTGCAACATAGGAGCGTTTCACTGCTTTCAAGGCTTCGTAGGAAGAATTCCGGAATCTTGCTGCCGGCACGCCTCCGGCTTTTCTAGGTGAACATCTCCTTGTAAATCCCCCGTGGTTTCTTGTACACCCGTGAAATTTGGCCAGGTTATGCAGTTTGCATTGCTGCACAATTGCGCCTGCATAGTTCTGCCGCGGTTGCAAACATTCAGGCGTGGCAGCCAGATAGGCTGGTCCCCGGAGGACACGGCCAGCGGACTGGGTATATCTGCTTCTCGTTCTTCTCACCTGAGTGCTACTGCTTCCAGCTATGACAGCTACACTCTACACAACCGGAGCAGTAAGCTGAACCTCAACTTATGGCACTTTGTGAAAGTGTTCAGAACTAGATCTCTGTTGTTGGGCTTGCCAACACTGTCCATTCAGCACTATGGACGGCACTGCCTACATCTTGCTCTAATTAGTCCACGGTTGTGTTCAGCTGAATGACCTCTGCCGGGAACACTCAGAATGAGGTTCTGAGGTATTGCAACATAGGAGCGTTTCACTGCTTTCAAGGCTTCTTAGGAAGAATTCCGGAATCTTGGTGCCGGCAGGCCTCTGGCTGTTCCGGGTGAACATCTCCTTTTAAATCCCGCGTGGTTTCTTGTACACCCGTGAAATTTGGCCAGGTTATGCAATTTGCATTGCTGCACAATTGTGCCTGCCTAGCTCTGCCGCGGTTGCAAACATTCAGGCGTGGCAGCCAGATAGACTGGTCTCCGGAGGACACGGCTAGCGTACTGGGTATATCTGCTTCTCGTTCTTCTCACCTGAGTGCTACTGCTTCCAGCTTTGACGGCTACAATCTACTCAACCGGAGGAGTGAGCTGAACCTCAACTTATGGCACTTTGTGAAAGTGTTGAGAACTAGAGCTCGGTTGTTGGGTACGCCACCACTGTCCATCCAGCATTATGGACAGCACTGCCTACATCTGGTTCTAATTAATCCACGGTTGTGTTGATCCGAATGAGCTCTGCCGGGAACAATCAGAATGAGGTTCTGAGTTATTGCAACATAGGAGCATTTCACTGCTTTCAAGGCTTCTTAGGAAGAATTCCGGAATCTTGCTGCCGGCAGGCCTCCGGCTGTTCCGGGTGAACATCTCCTTGTAAATCCCCCGTGGTTTCTTGTACACCCGTGAAATTTGGCCAGGTTATGCAGTTTGCATTGCTGCACAATTGCGCCTTCCTAGCTCTGCCGCGTTTGCAAACATTCAGGCGTGGCAGCCAGATAGGCTGGTCCCTGGAGGACACGGCCAGCGGACTGTTTATATCTGCTTCTCGTTCTTCTCACCTGAGTGCTACTGATTCCAGCTTTGACAGCTACACTCTACTCAACCGGAGCAGTAAGCTGAACCTCAACTTATGGCACTTTGTGAAAGTGTTGAGAACTAGAGCTCCTTTGTTGGGCACGCCACCACTGTCCATCCAGCACTATGGACAGCACTGCCTACATCTGGCTCTAATTAGTCCACGGTTGTGTTCAGCCGAATGACCTCTGCCGGGAACACTCACAATGAATTTCTGAGGTATTGCAACATAGGAGCGTTTCACTGCTTTCAAGGCTTCGTAGGAAGAATTCCGGCATCTTGCTGCCGGCAGGCCTCCAGCTGTTCCGGGTGAACATCTCCTTGTAAATCCCACGTGGTTTCTTGTACACCCGTGAAATTTGGCCAGGTTATGCAGTTTGCCTTGCTGCACAATTGCGCCTGCCTAGTTCTGCCGCGGTTGCAAACATTCAGGCGTGGCAGCCAGATAGGCTGGTCCCCGGAAGACACGGCCAGCTGACTGGGTATATATGCTTCTCGTTCTTCTCACCTGAGTGCTACTGCTTCCACCTTTGACAACTACACTCTACTCATCCGGAGCCGTAAGCTGAACCTCAACTTATGGCACTTTGTGAAAGTGTTGAGAACTAGAGCTCAGTTGTTGGGCACGCCACAATTTTCCATTCAGCACTATGGACGGCACTGCCTACATCTGGCTCTAATTAGTCCACGGTTGTGTTCAGCCGAATGACCTCTGCCGGGAACACTCAGAATGAGTTTCTGAGGTATTGCAACATAGGACTGTTTCACTGCTTTCAAGGCTTCGTAGGAAGAATTCCAGAATCTTGCGGCGGCAGGCCTCCGGCTGTTCCGGGTAAACATCTCCTTGTAAATCCCCCGTGGTTTCTTGTACACCCATGAAATTTGGCCAGGTTATGCAGTTTGCATTGCTGCACAATTGCGCCTGCATAGCTCTGCCTCGGTTGCAAACATTCAGGCGTTGCAGCCAGATAGGCTGGTCCCCGTAGGACACTGCCAGCGGACTGGGTACATCTGCTTCTCGTTCTTCTCACCTGAGTGCTACTGCTTCCACCTTTGACAGCTACACTCTACTCATCCGGAGCCATAAGCTGAACCTCAACTTATGGCACTTTGTGAAAGTGTTGAGAACTAGAGCTCAGTTGTTGGGCACGCCACCACTGTCCATCCAGCACGATGGACGGCACTGCCTACATCTGGCTCTAATTAGTCCACGGTTGTGTTCAGCTGAATGACCTCTGCCGGGAACACTGAGAATGAGGTTCTGAGTTATTGCAACATAGGAGCGTTTCACTGCTTTCAAGGCTTCTTAGGAAGAATTCCAGAATCTTGATGCCGGCAGGCCTCCGGCTGTTCCGGGTGAACATCTCCTTGTAAATCCCCCGTGGTTTCTTGTACACCCGTGAAATTTGGCAAGGTTATGCAGTTTGCATTGCTGCACAAATGCGCCTGCCTAGCTCTGAAGCGGTTGCAAACATTCAGGCGTGGCAGCCAGATAGGCTGGTCCCAGGAGGACACGGCTAGCAGACTGGGTATATCTGCTTCTCGTTCTTCTCACCTGAGTGCTACTGCTTCCAGCTTTGACAGCTACACTCTACTCAACCGGAACAGTAAGTTGAACCTCAACTTTGCTACTGCTTCCAGCTTTGACAGCTACACTCTACTCAACCGGAACAGTAAGTTGAACCTCAACTTATGGCACTTTGTGAAAGTGTTGAGAACTAGAGCTCAGTTGTTGGGCACGCCACCACTGTCCATCCAGCACTATGGACGGCACTGCCTACATCTGGCTCTAATTAGTCCACGGTTGTGTTCAGCCGAATGACTTCTGCCGGGAACACTCAGAATGAGGTTCTGAGTTATTGCAACATAGGAGCGTTTCACTGCTTTCAAGGCTTCTTAGGAAGAATTCTGGAATCTTGCTGCCGGCAGGACTCCGACTGTTCCGGGTGAACATCTCCTTGTAAATCCCCCGTGGTTTCTTGTACACCCGTGAAATTTGGCCAGGTTATGCAGTTTGCCTTGCTGCACAATTGCGCCTGCCTAGTTCTGCCGCGGTTGCAAACATTCAGGCGTGGCAGCCAGATAGGCTGGTCCCCGGAGGACACGGCCAGCTGACTGGGTATATCTGCTTCTCGTTCTTCTCACCTGAGTGCTACTGCTTCCACCTTTGACAACTACACTCTGCTCATACGGAGCCGTAAGCTGAACCTCAACTTATGGCACTTTGTGAAAGTGTTTAGAACTAGAGCTCAGTTGTTGGGCACGCCACCATTTTCCATTCAGCACTATGGACGGCACTGCCTACATCTGGCTCTAATTAGTCCACGGTTGTGTTCAGCTGAATGACCTCTGCCGGGAACACTGAGAATGAGGTTCTGAGTTATTGCAACATAGGAGCGTTTCACTGCTTTCAAGGCTTCTTAGGAAGAATTCCGGAATCTTAGTGCCGGCAGGCCTCCAGCTGTTCCGGGTGAACATCTCCTTGTAAATCCCCCGTGGTTTTTTGTACACCCGTGAAATTTGGCCAGGTTATGCAGTTTGCATTGCTGCACAATTGTGCCTGCCTAGTTCTGCCGCGGTTGCAAACATTCAGGCGTGGCAGCCAGATAGGCTGGTCCCGGTAGGACACGGCCAGCGGACTGGGTACATCTGCTTCTCGTTCTTCTCACCTGAGTGCTACTGTTTCCAGCTATGACAGCTACACTCTACACAACCGGAGCAGTAAGCTGAACCTCAACTTATGGCACTTTGTGAAAGTGTTGAGAACTAGAGCTCTGTTGTTGGGCATGCCACCACTGTCCATTCAGCACTATGGACGGCACTGCCTACATCTTGCTCTAATTAGTCCACGGATGTGTTCAGTTGAATGACCTCTGCCGGGAATACTGAGAATGAGGTTCTGAGTTATTGAAACATAGGAGCGTTTCACTGTTTTCAAGGCTTCTTAGGAAGTATTCCGGAATCTTGGTGCCGGCAGGCCTCTGGCTGTTCCGGGTGAACATCTCCTTGTAAATCCCCCATGGTTTCTTGTACACCCGTGAAATTTGGCCAGGTTATGCAGTTTGCATTGCTGCACAATTGCGCCTGCCTAGCTCTGGCGGGGTTGCAAACATTCCGGCGTGGCAGCCAGATAGACTGGTCCCTGTAGGACACGGCCAGCGGACTGGGTATATCTGCTTCTCGTTCTTCTCACCTGAGTCCTACTGATTCCAGCTTTGACAGCTACACTCTACTCAACCGGAGCAGTAAACTGAACCTCAACTTATGGCACTTTGTGAAAGTGTTGAGAACTAGAGCTCAGTTGTTGGGCACGCCACCACTGTCCATCCAGCACGATGGACGGCACTGCTTACATCTGGCTCTAATTAGTCCACGGTTGTGTTCAGCCGAATAACCTCTGCCGGGAACACTCAGAATGAGGTTCTGAGTTATTGCAACATAGGAGCGTTTCACTGCTTTCAAGGCTTCTTAGGAAGAATTCCGGAATCTTGCTGCTGGCAGACCTCCGGCTGTTCCGGGTGAACATCTCCTTGTAAATCCCCCGTGGTTTCTTGTACACCCGTGAAATTTGGCCAGGTTATGCAGTTTGCATTGCTGCACAATTACGCCTACCTAGCTCTGCCGCGGTTGCTAACATTCAGGCGTGGCAGCTAGATAGGCTGGTCTCTGTAGGACACGGCCAGCGGACTGGGTATATTTTCTTCACGTTCTTCTCACCTGAGTGCTACTGATTCCAGCTTTGACAGCTACACTCTACTCAACCTGAGCAGTAAACTGAACCTCAACTTATGGCACTTTGTGAAAGTGTTGAGAACTAGAGCTCAGTTGTTGGGCACGCCACCACTGTCCATCCAGCACTATGGACAACACTGCCTACATCTGGCTCTAATTAGTCCACGGTTGTGTTCAGCTCAATGACCTCTGCCGGGAACACTCAGAATGAGGTTCTGAGTTATTGCAACATAGGAGCGTTTCACTGCTTTCAAGGCTTCCTGGGAAGAATTCCGGAATCTTGCTTCGGGCAGGCCTCCGGCTGTTCCGGGTGAACATCTCCTTGTAAATCCCCCGTGGTTTCTTGTACACCCGTGAAATTTGGCCAGGTTATGCAGTTTGCATTGCTGCACAATTGCGCTTGCCTAGCTCTGCTGCGGTTGCAAACATTCAGGCGTGGCAGCCAGATAGACTGGTCCCCGGAGGACACGGCCAGCGGACTGGGTATATATGCTTCTCGTTCTTCTCACCTGAGTGCTACTGCTTCCACCTTTGACAGCTACACTCTACTCATCGGGAGCCGTAAGCTGAACCTCAACTTATGGCACTTTGTGAAAGTGTTGAGAACTAGAGCTCAGTTGTTGGGCACGCCACCATTTTCCATTCAGCACTATGGACGGCACTGCCTACATCTGGCTCTAATTAGTCCACGGTTGTGTTCAGCTGAATGACCTCTGCCAGGAACACTGAGAATGAGGTTCTGAGTTATTGCAACATAGGAGCTTTTCACTGCTTTCAAGGCTTCTTAGGAAGAATTCCGGAATCTTAGTGCCGGCAGGCCTCCGGCTGTTCCGGGTGAACATCTCCTTGTAAATCCCCCGTGGTTTCTTGTACACCCGTGAAATTTGGCCAGGTTATGCAGTTTGCATTGCTGCACAATTGCACCTGCCTAGTTCTGCTGCGGTTGCAAACATTCAGGCGTGGCAGCCAGATAGGCTGGTCCCCGGAGGACACGGCCAGCTGACTGGGTATATCTGCTTCTCGTTCTTCTCACCTGAGTGCTACTGCTTCCAGCTATGACAGCTACACTCTACACAACCGGAGCAGTAAGCTGAACCTCAACTTATGGCACTTTGTGAAAGTGTTGAGAACTAGAGCTCTGTTGTTGGGCATGCCACCACTGTCCATTCAGCACTATGGACGGCACTGCCTACATCTTGCTCTAATTAGTCCACGGTTGTGTTCAGCTGAATGACCTCTGCCGGGAACACTGAGAATGAGGTTCTGAGTTTTTGAAACATAGGAGCGTTTCACTGCTTTCAAGGCTTCTTAGGAAGAATTCCGGAATCTTGGTGCCGGCAGGCCTCTGGCTGTTTCGGTGAACATCTCCTTTTAAATCCGGCGTGGTTTCTTGTACACCCGTGAAATTTGGCCAGGTTATGCAGTTTGCATTGCTGCACAATTGCGCCTGCCTAGCTCTGCTGCGGTTGCAAACATTCAGGCGTGGCAGCCAGATAGACTGGTCTCCGGAGGACACGGCCAGCGGACTTGGTATATCTGCTTCTCGTTCTTCTCACCTGAGTACTACTGCTTCCAGATTTGGCAGCAACACTCTACTCAACCGGAGCAATAAGCTGAACCTCAACTTATGGCACTTTGTGAAAGTGTTGAGAACTAGAGCTCAGTTGTTGGGCACGCCACCACTGTCCATCCAGCACTATGGACAGCACTGCCTACATCTGGCTCTAATTAGTCCACGGTTGTGTTCAGCTCAATGACCTCTGCCGGGAACACTCAGAATGAGGTTCTGAGTTAATGCAACATAGGAGCGTTTCACTGCTTTCAAGGCTTCCTGGGAAGAATTCCGGAATCTTGCTTCGGGCAGGCCTCTGCTGTTCCGGGTGAACATCTCCTTGTAAATCCCCCGTGGTTTCTTGTACACCCGTGAAATTTGGGCAGGTTATGCAGTTTGCATTGCTGCACAATTGCGCCTGCATAGCTCTGCCGCGGTTGCAAACATTCAGGCGTGGCAGCCAGATAGGCTGGTCCCCGTAGGAAACTGCCAGCGGACTGGGTGTATCTGCTTCTCCTTCTTCTCACCTGAGTGCTACTGCTTCCAGCTTTGACAGCTACACTCTACTCAACCGGAACAGTAAGTTGAACCTCAACTTATGGCACTTTGTGAAAGTGTTGAGAACTAGAGCTCAGTTGTTGGGCACGCCACAATTTTCCATTCAGCACTATGGACGGCACTGCCTACATCTGGCTCTAATTAGTCCACGGTTGTGTTCAGCTGAATGACCTCTTCCGGGAACACTGAGAATGAGGTTCTGAGTTATTGCAACATAGGAGCGTTTCACTGCTTTCAAGGCTTCTTAGGAAGAATGCCGGAATCTTAGTGCCGGCAGACCTCCGGCTGTTCCGGGTGAACATCTCCTTGTAAATCCCCCGTGGTTTTTTGTACACCCGTGAAATTTGGCCAGGTTATGCAGTTTGCATTGCTGCACAATTGTGCCTGCCTAGTTCTGCCGCGGTTGCAAACATTCAGGCGTGGCAGCCAGATAGGCTGGTCCCGGTAGGACACAGCCAGCGGACTGGGTACATCTGCTTCTCGTTCTTCTCACCTGAGTGCTACTGATTCCAGCTTTGACAGCTACACTCTACACAACCGGAGCAGTAAGCTGAACCTCAACTTATGGCACTTTGTGAAAGTGTTGAGAACTAGAGCTCAGTTGTTGGGCACGCCACCACTGTCCATCCAGCACTATGGACAGCACTGCCTACATCTGGCTCTAATTAATCCACGGTTGTGTTCAGCCGAATGACCTCTGCCGGGAAAACTCAGAATGAGGTTCTGAGATATTGCAACATAGGAGCGTTTCACTGCTTTCAAGACTTCGTAGGAAGAATTCCGGAATCTTGCTGTCGGCACGCCTCCGGCTGTTCCAGGTGAACATCTCCTTGTAAATCCCCCGTGGTTTCTTGTACACCCGTGAAATTTGGCCAGGTTATGCAGTTTGCCTTGCTGCACAATTGCGCCTGCCTAGTTCTGCCGCGGTTGGAAACATTCAGGCGTGGCAGCCAGATAGGCTGGTCCCCGGAGGACACGGCCATCGGACTGGGTATATCTGCTTCTCGTTCTTCTCACCTGAGTGCTACTGCTTCCAACTTTGACAGCTACACTCTACTCAACCGGAGCAGTAAGCTGAACCTCAACTTATGGCACTTTGTGAAAGTGTTGAGAACTAGAGCTCAGTTGTTGGGCACGCAACCACTGTCCATCCAGCACTATGGACAACACTGCCTACATCTGGCTCTAATTAGTCCACGGTTGTGTTCAGCCCAATGACCTCTGCCGGGAACACTCACAATGAATTTCTGCGGTATTGCAACATAGGAGCGTTTCACTGCTTTCAAGGCTTCGTAGGAAGAATTCCGGAATCTTGGTGCCGGCAGGCCTCCGGCTGTTCCGGGTGAACATCTGCTTGTAAATCCCCCGTGGTTTCTTGTACACCCGTGAAATTTGGCCAGGTTATGCAGTTTGCATTGCTGCACAATTGCGCCTGCCTAGCTCTGCCGCGGTTGCAAACATTCAGGCGTGGCAGCCAGATAGGCTGGTCCCCGGAGGACACGGCCAGCGGAATGGGTATATCTGCTTCTCGTTTTTCTCACCTGAGTGCTACTGCTTCCAGCTTTGACGGCTACAATCTACTCAACCGCAGCAGTGAGGTGAACCTCAACTTATGGCACTTTGTGAAAGTGTTGAGAACTAGAGCTCAGTTGTTGGGTGCGCCACCACTGTCCAACCAGCATTATGGACAGCACTGCCTAAATCTGGTTCTAATTAATCCACGGTTGTGTTCAGCCGAATGAGCTCTGCCGGGAACACTCAGAATGAGGTTCTGATTTATTGCAACATAGGAGCATTTCACTGCTTTCAAGGCTTCTTAGGAAGAATTCCGGAATCTTGCTGCCGGCAGGCCTCCGGCTGTTCCGGGTGAACATCTCCTTGTAAATCCCCCGTGGTTTCTTGTACACCCGTGAAATATGGCCAGGTTATGCAGTTTGCATTGCTGCACAATTGCGCCTGCATAGCTCTGCCGCGGTTGCAAACATTCAGGCGTGGCAGCCAGATAGGCTGGTCCCCGTAGGACACTGCCAGCGTACTGGGTACATCTGCTTCTCGTTCTTCTCACCTGAGTGCTACTGATTCCAGCTTTGACAGCTACACTCTACTCAACCGGAGCAGTAAGCTGAACTTCAACTTATGGCACTTTGTGAAAGTGTTGAGAACTAGAGCTCAGTTGTGTGGCACGCAACCACTGACCATCCAGCACAATGGACGGCACTGCCTACATCTGGCTCTAATTAGTCCACGGTTGTTTTCAGCTGAATGACCTCTGCTGGCAACAATCAGAATGAGGTTCTGAGGTATTGCAATATAGGAGCGTTTCACTGCTTTCAAGGCTTCTTAGGAAGAATTCCGGAATCTTCCTGCCGGCAGGCCTCCGGCTGTTCCGGGTGAACATCTCCTTGTATATCCCCCGTGGTTTCTTGTACACCTGTGAAATTTGGCCAGGTTATGCAGTTTGCATTGCTGCACAATTGCGCCTGCCTAGCTCTGCCGTGGTTGCAAACATTCAGGCGTGGCAGCCAGATAGGCTGGTCCCCGGAGGACACGGCCAGCGGACTGGGTATATCTGCTTCTCGTTCTTCTCACCTGAGTGCTACTGATTCCAGCTTTGACAACTACACTCTACTCAACGGGAGCAGTAAGCTGAACCTCAACTTATGGCACTTTGTGAAAGTGTTGAGAACTAGAGCTCAGTTGTTGGGCACGCCACCACTGTCCATTCAGCACTATGGACGGCACTGCTTACATCTGGATCTAATTAGTCCAAGGTTGTGTTCAGCAGAATGACCTCTGCAGGGAACACTCACAATGATTTTCTGAGGTATTGCAACATAGGAGCGTTTCACTGCTTTCAAGGCTTCTTCGGAAGAATTCTGAAATCTTGCTGCCGGCAGGCCTCTGGCTGTTCCGGGTGAATATCTCCTTGTAAATCCCCCGTGGTTTCTTGTACACCCGTGAAATTTGGCCAGGTTATGCAGTTTGCATTGTTGCACTTTTGCGCCTGCCTAGTTCTGCCGCGGTTGCAAACATTCAGGCGTGGCAGCCAGATAGGCTGGTCCCCGTAGAACACGGCCAGCAGACTGGGTATATCTGCTTCTCGTTCTTCTCTCCTGAGTGCTACAGATTCCAGCTTTGACGGCTACACTCTACTCAACCGGAACAGTAAGTTGAACCTCAACTTATGGCACTTTGTGAAAGTGTTGAGAACTAGAGCTCAGTTGTTTGGCACACCACCACTGTCCATCCAGCACTATGGACCGCACTGCCTACATCTGGTTCTAATTAATCCACGGTTGTGTTCAGCCGAATGACCTCTGCCGGGAACAATCAGAATAAGGTTCTGAGGTATTGCAACATAGGAGCATTTCACTGATTTCAAGGCTTCTTAGGAAGAATTCCGGAATCTTGCTGCCGGCAGGCCTCCGGCTGTTCCGGGTGAACATCTCCTTGTAAATCCCTCGTGGTTTCTTGTACACCCGTGAAATTTGGCCAGGTTATGCAGTTTGCATTGCTGCACAATTACGCTTACCTAGCTCTGCCGCGGTTGCAAACATTCAGGCGTGGCAGCTAGATAGGCTGGTCCCTGTAGGACACGGCCAGCGGACTGGGTATATTTGCTTCTCGTTCTTCTCACCTGAGTGCTACTGATTCCAGCTTTGACAGCTACACTCTAGTCAACCGGAGCAGTAAGGTGAACCTCAACTTATGGCACTTTGTGAAAGTGTTGAGAACTAGAGCTCAGTTGTTGGGCACGCCACCACTGTCCATCCAGCACTATGGACAGCACTGCCTTCATCTGGCTCTAATTAGTCCACGGTTGTGTTCAGCTCAATGACCTCTGCCGGGAACACTGAGAATGAGGTTCTCAGTTATTGCAACATAGGAGCGTTTCACTGCTTTCAAGGCTTCGTAGGAAGAATTCCGGAATCTTGCTGCGGGCAGGCCTCCAGCTGTTCCGGGTGAACATCTCCTTGTAAATTCCCTGTGTTTTCTTGTACACCCGTGAAATTTGGCCAGGTTATGCAGTTTGCATTGCTGCACAATTGCGCCTCCATAGCTATGCCGCGGTTGCAAACATTCAGGCGTGACAGCCAGATAGTCTGGTCCCCGTAGGACACGGCCAGCGGACTGGGTACATCTGCTTTTCGTTCTTCTCACTTGAGTGCTACTGATTCCAGCTTTGACAGCTACACTCTACTCAACCGGAGCAGTAAGCTGAACCTCCACGTATGGCACTTTGTGAAAGTGTTGAGAACTAGAGCTCAGTTGTTGGGCACGTCACCACTGTCCATTCAGCACTATGGACGGCACTGCCTACATCTTGCTCTAATTAGTCCACGGTTGTGTTCAGCCGAATGACCTCTGCCGGGAACACTCACAATGAATTTCTGAGGTATTGCAACATAGGAGCGTTTCACTGCTTTCAAGGCTTCGTAGGAAGAATTCCGGAATCTTGCTGCCGGCAGGCCTCCGGCTGTTCCGGGTGAACATCTCCTTGTAAATCCCCAGTGGTTTCTTGTACACCCGTGAAATTTGGCCAGGTTATGCAGTTTGCATTGCTGCACAATTGCGCCTGCCTAGTTCTGCAGCGGTTGCAAACATTCAGGCATGGCAGCCCGATAGGCTGGTCCCCGGAGGACAAGGCCAGCGGACTGGGTATATCTGCTTCTCGTTCTTCTCACCTGAGTGCTACTGCTTCCAGCTTTGACGGCTACACTCTACTCAACTGCAGCAGTAAGCTGAACCTCAACTCATGGCACTTTGTGAAAGTGTTGAGAACTAGAGCTCAGTTGTTGTGTACGCCACCACTGTCCATCCAGCACTATGGACAGCACTGCCTACATCTGGTTCTAATTAATCCACGGTTGTGCTCAGCCGAATGAGCTCTGCTGGGAACAATCAGAATGAGGTTCTGAGTTATTGCAACATAGGAGCATTTCACTGCTTTCAAGGCTTCTTAGGAAGAATTCCAGAAAATTGCTGCCGGCAAGTCTCCCGCTGTTCCGGGAGAACATCTCCTTGTAAATCCCCCGTGGTTTCTTGTACACCCGTGAAATTTGGCCAGGTTATGCAGTTTGCATTGCTGCACAATTGCGCTAGCCTAGCTCTGCCGCGGTTGCAAACATTCAGGCGTGGCATCCAGATAGGCTAGTCCCGGGAAGACACGGCCAGCGGACTGGGTATATCTGCTTCTCGTTCTTCTCACCTGAGTGCTACTGCTACCACCTTTGACAGCTACACTCTACTCAACCGGAGCAGTAAACTGAACTTCAACTTATGGCACTTTGTGAAAGTGTTGAGAACTAGAGCTCCGTTGTTGGGCACGCCGCCACTGTCCATTCAGCACTATGGACGGCACTGCCTACATCATGCTCTAATTAGTCCACGGTTGTGTTCAGCTGAATGACCTCTGCCGGGAACACTGAGAATGAGGTTCGGAGTTATTGCAACATAGGAGCGTTTCACTGCTTTCAAGGCTTCTTAGGAAGAATTCCGGAATCTTGGTGCCGGCAGGCCTCCGGCTGTTCCGGGTGAACATCTCCTTGTAAATCCCCCGTGGTTTCTTGTACACCCGTGAAATTTGGCCATGTTATGCAGTTTGCATTGCTGCACAAATGCGCCTTCCTAGCTTTGCCACGGTTGCAAAAATTCAGGAGTGGCAGCTAGATAGGCTGGTCCCTGGAGGACACGGCCAGCGGACTGGGTATATCTGCTTCTCGTTCTTCTCACCTGAGTGCTACTGATTCCAGCTTTGACAGCTACACTCTACTCAACCTGAGCAGTAAACTGAACCTCAACTTATGGCACTTTGTGAAAGTGTTGAGAACTAGAGCTCCGTTGTTGGGCACGCCGCCACTGTCCATCCAGCCCTATGGACGGCACTACCTACATCTGGCTCTAATTAGTCCACGGTTATGTTCAGCTCAATGATCTCTGCCAGGAACACTCAGAATGAGGTTCTGAGTTATTGCAACATATGAGCGTTTCACTGCTTTCAAGGCTTCGTAGGAAGAATTCCGGAATCTTGCTGCGGGCAGGCCTCCGGCTGTTCCGGGTGAACATCTCCTTGTAAATCCCCCGTGGTTTCTTGTACACCCGTGAAATTTGGCCAGGATATGCAGGTTGCATTGCTGCACAATTGCGCCTCCATAGCTCTGCCGCGCTTGCAAACATTCAGGCGTGACAGCCAGATAGGCTGGTCCCCGTAGGACACGGCCAGCGGACTGGGTACATCTCCTTTTCGTTCTTCTCACCTGAGTGCTACTGATTCCAGCTTTGACAGCTACACTCTACTCAACCGGAGCAGTAAGCTGAACCTCAACTTATGGCACTTTGTGAAAGTGTTGAGAACTAGAGCTCAGTTGTTGGGCACGCCACCACTGTCCATTCAGCACTATGGACGGCACTGCCTACATCTTGCTCTAATTAGTCCACGGTTGTGTTCAGCTGAATGACCTCTGCCGGGGACACTCAGAATGAGGTTCTGAGTTATTGCAAGATAGGAGCGTTTCACTGCTTTCAAGGCTTCGTAGGAAGAATTCCGGAATCTTGGTGCCGGCAGGCCTCCGGCTGTTCCGGGTGAACATCTCCTTGTAAATCCCCCGTGGTTTCTTGTACACCCGTGAAATTTGTCCAGATTATGCAGTTTGCATTGCTGCACAATTGCCCCTGCATAGCTCTGCCGCGGTTGCAAACATTCAGGCGTGGCCGCCAGATAGACGGGTCCCCGGAGGACACGGCCAGCGGACTGGGTATATCTGCTTCTCCTTCTTCTCTCCTGAGTGCTACTGATTCCAGCTTTGACAGCTACACTCTGCTCAACCGGAGCAGTAAACTGAACTTCAACTTATGGCACTTTGTGAAAGTGTTGAGAAGTAGAGCTCAGTTTTGTGGCACGCAACCCCTGACCATCCAGAACGATGGATGGCACTGCATACATCTGGCTCTAATTAGTCCACGGTTCTGTTCAGCTCAATGACCTCTGCCGGGAACACTCAGAATGCGGTTCTGAGTTATTGCAACCTAGGAGCGTTTCACTGCTTTCAAGGTTTCTTTGGAAGAATTCCGGAATCTTGCTGCCGGCAGGCCTCCGGCTGTTCCGGGTGAACATCTCCTTGTAAATCCCCCGTGGTTTCTTGTACACCCGTGAAATTTGGCCAGGTTATGCAGTTTGCATTGCTGCACAATTGCGCCTGCCTAGCTCTGCCGCGGTTGCAAACATACAGGCGTGGCAGCCAGATAGGCTGGTCCCCGGAGGACACGGACAGCAGACTGGTATATCTGCTTCTCGTTCTTCTCACCTGAGTGCTACTGCTTCCAGCTTTGACAGCTACACTATACTCAACCGGAGCAGTAAGCTGAACCTCCACTTATGGCACTTTGTGAAAGTGTTGAGAACTAGAGCTCAGTTGTTGGGCATGCCACCACTGTCCATTCAGCACTATGGACGGCACTGCCTACATCTTGCTCTAATTAGTCCACGGTTGTGTTCAGCTGAATGACCTCTGCCGGGAACACTCAGAATGAGGTTCTGAGTTATTTCAACATAGGAGCGTTTCACTGCTTTCAAGGATTCTTAGGAAGAATTCCGGAATCTTGCTGCCGGCAGGCCTCCGGCTGTTCCGGGTGAACATCTCCTTGTAAATCCCCCGTGGTTTCCTGTACACCCGTGAAATTTGTCCAGGTTATGCAGTTTGCATTGCTGCACAATTGCGCCTGCATAGCTCTGCCGCGGTTGCAAACATTCAGGCGTGGCAGCCAGATGGACTGGTCCCCGGAGGACACGGCCAGCGGACTGGGTATATCTGCTTCTCCTTCTTCTCACCTGAGTGCTACTGCTTCCACCTTTGACAGCTACACTCTAATCAACCGGAGCAGTAAGCTGAACCTCAACTTATGGCATTTTGTGAAAGTGTTGAGAACTAGAGCTCAGTTGTTGGGCACGCCACCACTGTCCATCCAGCACTATGGACGGCACTGCCTACATCTGGCTCTAATTAGTCCACGGTTGTGTTCAGCCGAATGACCTCTGCCGGGAAAACTCAGAATGAGGTTCTGAGGTATAGCAACATAGGAGCGTTTCACTGCTTTCAAGGCTTCTTCGGAAGAATTCTGGAATCTTGCTGCCGGCAGGCCTCCGGCTGTTCCGGGTGAACATCTGCTTGTAAATCCCCCGTGGTTTCTTGTACACCCGTGAAATTTGGCCAGGTTATGCAGTTTGCATTGCTGCACAAATGCGCCTGCCTAGCTCTGCCAAGGTTGCAAAAATTCAGGAGTGGCAGCTAGATAGCCTGGTCCCTGGAGGACACGGCCAGCGGACTGGGTATATCTGCTTCTCGTTCTTCTCACCTGAGTGCTACTGATTCCAGCTTTGACAGCTACACTCTACTCAACCTGAGCAGTAAACTGAACCTCAACTTATGGCACTTTGTATAAGTGTTGAGAACTAGAGCTCCGTTGTTTGGCACGCCACCACTGTCCATCCAGCACTATGGACGGCACTACCTACATCTGGCTCTAATTAGTCCACGGTTATGTTCAGCTCAATGACCTCTGCCGGGAACACTCAGAATGCGGTTCTGAGTTATTGCAACATAGGAGCGTTTCACTGCTTTCAAGACTTCGTAGGAAGAATTCCGGAATCTTGGTGCCGGCAGGCCTCCGGCTGTTCCGGGTGAACATCTCCTTGTAAATCCCCCGTGGTTTCTTGTACACCCGTGAAATTTGGCCAGCTTATGCATTTTGCATTGCTGCACAATTGCGCCTTCCTAGCTCTGCCGCGGTTGCAAATATTCAGGCGTGGCAGCCAGATAGGCTGGTCCCCGTAGGACACGGCCAGCAGACTGTGTACATCTGCTTTTCGTTCTTCTCACCTGAGTGCTACTGATTCCAGCTTTGACAGCTACACTCTACTCAACCGTAGCAGTAAGGTGAACCTCAACTTATGGCACTTTGTGAAAGTGTTGAGAACTAGAGCTCAGTTGTTGGGCACGCTACCACTGTCCATCCAGCACTATGGACGGCACTGCCTACATCTGGCTCTAATTAGTCCACGGTTGTGTTCAGCTGAATGACCTCTGCCGGGAACACTCAGAATGAGTTTTTGAGGTATTGCAACATGGGACTGTTTCACTGCTTTCAAGGATTCTTAGGAAGAATTCCGGAATCTTGCTACCAGCAGGCCTCCGGCTGTTCCAGGTGAACATCTCCTTGTAAATCCCCCGTGGTTTCTTGTACACCCGTGAAATTTGGCCAGGTTATGCAGTTTGCATTGCTGCACATTTGCGCCTGCCTAGCTCTGCCGCGGTTGCAAACATTCAGGCGTGGCCGCCAGATAGACGGCCCCCGGAGGACACGGCCAGCGGACTGGGTATATCTGCTTCTCCTTCTTCTCTCCTGAGTGCTACTGATTCCAGCTTTGACAGCTACACTCTAGTCAACCGGAGCAGTAAACTGAACTTCAACTTATGGCACTTTGTGAAAGTGTTGAGAACTAGAGCTCAGTTTTGTGGCACGCAACCACTGACCATCCAGCACTATGGATGGCACTGCCTACATCTGGCTCTAATTAGTCCACGGTTGTGTTCAGCTCAATGACCTCTGCCGGGAACACTCAGAATGCGGTTCTGAGTTATTGCAACATAGGAGCGTTTCACTGCTTTCAAGGTTTCTTTGGAAGAATTCCGGAATCTTGCTGCCGGCAGGCCTCCGGCTGTTCCGGGTAAACATCTGCTTGTAAATCCCCCGTGGTTTCTTGTACACCCGTGAAATTTGGCCAGGTTATGCAGTTTGCATTGCTGCACAATTGCGCCTGCCTAGCTCTGCCGCGGTTGCAAACATTCAGGCGTGGCAGCCAGATAGGCTGGTCCCCGGAGGACACGGCCAGCGGACTGGTATATCTGCTTCTCGTTCTTCTCTCCTGAGTGCTACTGATTCCAGCTTTGACAGCTACACTCTACTCAACCGGAGCAGTAAGCTGAACCTCCACTTATGGCACTTTGTGAAAGTGTTGAGAAGTAGAGCTCAGTTGTTGGGCACGCCACCACTCTCCATTCAGCACTATGGACAGCACTGCCTTCATCTGGCTCTAATTAGTCCACGGTTGTGTTCAGCTGAATGACCTCTGCCGGGAACACTCAGAATGAGGTTCTGAGTTATTGCAACATAGGAGCGTTTCACTGCTTTCAAGGCTTCGTAGGAAGAATTCCGGAATCTTGCTGCCGGCAGGCCTCCGGCTGTTCCGGGTGAACATCTCCTTGTAAATCCCCTGTGGTTTCTTGTACACCTGTGAAATTTGGCCAGGTTATGCAGTTTGCATTGCTGCACAATTGCGCCTGCCTAGTTCTGCCGCGGTTGCAAACATTCAGGCGTGGCCGCCAGAGAGACTGGTCCCCGGAGGACACGGCCAGCGGACTGGGTATATCTGCTTCTCCTTCTTCTCTCCTGAGTGCTACTGATTCCAGCTTTGACAGCTACACTCTACTCAACCGGAGCAGTAAACTGAACCTCAACTTATGGCACTTTGTGAAAGTGTTGAGAACTAGAGCTCAGTTGTTGGGCACGCCACCACTGTCCATCCAGCACTATGGACAGCACTGCCTTCATCTGGCTCTAATTAGTCCACGGTTGTGTTCAGCCGAATGACCTCTGCCGGGAAAACTAACAATGAGGTTCTGAGGTATTGCAACATAGGAGCGTTTCACTGGTTTCAAGGCTTCTTAGGAAGAATTCTGGAATCTTGCTGCCGGCAGGCCTCCGGCTGATCCGGGTGAACATCTGCTTGTAAATCCCCCGTGGTTTCTTGTACACCCGTGAAATTTGGCCAGGTTATGCAGTTTGCATTGCTGCACAATTGCGCCTGCCTAGATCTGCCACGGTTGCAAACATTCAGTCGTGGCAGCCAGATAGGCTGGTCCCCGGAGGACACGGCCAGCGGACTGGGTACATCTGCTTCTCGTTCTTCTCACCTGAGTGCTACTGATTCCAGCTTTGACAGCTACACTCTACTCAACCGGAGCAGTAAGCTGAACCTCAACTTATGGCACTTTGTGAAAGTGTTGAGAACTAGAGCTCAGTTGTTGGGCACGCCACCACTGTCCATCCAGCACTATGGACGGCACTGACTACATCTGGCTCTAATTAGTCCACGGTTGTGTTCAGCTCAATGACCTCTGCCGGGAACACTCAGAATGAGGTTCTGAGTTATTGCAACATAGGAGCGTTTCACTGCTTTCAAGGCTTCTTAAGAAGAATTCCGGAATCGTGCTGTCGGCAGGCCTCCTGCTGTACCGGTGAACATCTCCTTGTAAATCCCCCGTGGTTTCTTGTACACCCGTGAAATTTGGCCCGGTTATGCAGTTTGCATTGCTGCACAATTGCGCCTGCCTAGTTCTGCCGTGGTTGCAAACATTCAGGCGTGGCAGCCAGATAGGCTGGTTCCAGGAGGACACGGCCAGCGGACTGGGTATATCTGCTTCCCCTTCTTCTCACCTTAGTGCTACTGATTCCAGGTTTGACGGCTACATTCTACTCAACCGGAGCAGTAAGTTGAACCTCAACTTATGGCACTTTGTGAAAGTGTTGAGAACTAGAGCTCAGTTGTTGGGCACGCCACCACTGTCCAAGCAGCACTATGGACGGCACTACCTACATCTAGGTCTAATTAGTCCACGGTTTTGTTCAGCCGAATGACCTCTGCCGGGAACACTCAGAATGAATTTCTGAGGTATTGCAACATAGGAGCGTTTCACTGCTTTCAATGCTTTTTAGGAAAAATTCTGGATTCTTGGTGCCGGCAGGCCTCCGGCTGTTCGGGGTGAACATCTCCTTGTAAATCCCCCGTGGTTTCTTGTACACCCGTGAAATTTGGCCAGGTTATGCAGTTTGCATTGCTGCACAATTGCGCCTGCCTAGCTCTGCCGAGGTTGCTAACATTCAGTCGTGGCAGCCAGATGGGCTGGTCCCCGTCGGACACTGCCAGCGGACTGGGTATATCTGCTTCTCGTTCTTCTCACCTGAGTGCTACTGATTCCAGCTTTGACAGCTACACTCTACTCAACCGGAGCAGTAAGCTGAACCTCAACTTATGGCACTTTGTGAAAGTGTTGAGAACTAGAGCTCAGTTGTTGGGCACGCCACCACTGTCCATCCGGCACTATGGACAGCACTGCCTACATCTGGCCTGAATGTTTGCAACCGCGGCAGAGCTAGGCAGGCGCAATTGTGCAGCAATGCAAACTGCATAACCTGGCCAAATTTCACGGGTGTACAAGAAACCACGGGGGATTTACAAGGAGATGTTCACCGGGAACAACCGGAGGCCTGCCGGCAGCAAGATTCCGGAATTCTTCCTAAGAAGCCTTGAAAGCAGTGAAACGCTCCTATGGTGCAATACATCAGAACGGCATTCTGAGTATTCCCGGCAGAGATCATTCGGCTGAACACAACCGTGGACTAATTAGAGCCAGATGTAGGCATTGAAATCCATAGTGCTGGATGGACAGTGGTGGCGTGCCAAAAAACTGATCTCTCGTTCGCAACACTTTCACACAGTGCCATAAGTTGAGGTTCAACTTACTGTTCCGGTTGAGTAGAGTGTAGCTGTCATAGCTGGAATCAGTAGCACTCAGGTGAGAAGAACGGGAAGCAGATATACCCAGTCCGTTGGCAGTGTCCTCCGGGGACCAACGTATTTGGCTGCCACGCCTGAATGTTTGCAACCCTCACCCTAAACCTCACCCTAACCCTAACCCTCACCATAAACCTAACCCTAACCCTCACCCACACCCTAACCCTCACCGTCACCCTATCACCCTCACCCTAACCCTCACCCACACGCTAATCCTCATCCTCACCGGAAGACTCACATTCACCCTAACCCTAAACCTCACCCTAAACATGGCCCTAAACCTAACCATAAACCTAACCCTCATGCTAACCCTAAACCTCACCCTAAACCTCACCCTCATCCTACTCCTCACCCTAACCCTAACCCTAGTGCTTAAACTAAACCTAACCCTCACCCTCACCGTAACCCTCATCCTAATCCTCACCTTCTCCCTAGCCCTCATCCTAACCCTAACTCTACCCCTACCCCTAATCCTAACCCTCACCCTCACCCTCACCCTCAGCCTAACCCTAATCTTAAGGCTAACCCTAACGTAACCCTCACCCTAAACCTAACCCTAACCCTAACTCTCACCCTCACCCTCACCATCACGCTTACCCTCAATCTAATCCTAACACTAATACTAACCCTCACCCTAACCCTAAACCTCAACCTCACCCTAAACCTAACCCTAACCCTCACACTAAACCTAACCCTCAACCTAACCCTTAACACTACCCCTCATCCTAACCCTCACCCTCACCCTCAGCCTAACAATAAACCTAACCCTAATTCTAACCCTAACCCTCACCCCCACCCTAACCCTAACGCTAAGCCTAACACTCACCCTAACCCTAACCGTACCCCTCACCCTAACCCTAACCCTAACCCTAACTATCACCCACACCTAACCCTCAAACATCAAGTTAACCCTCACCCTAACCATAACCCTCACCCACACCGTAACCTGAACCCTCACCCTAAACAAAACCCTCATGCTCACCTTAAACATCACCCAAAACCTAACCCTAACCCTAACCCTAACCCTAAGCCTAAACCTCACCCTAACTCTCACCCTAACCCTAAACTAAACCTAACCTTAATCCTCACCTTACTCCTCAACCTAACCCTAACCCTAACCCTCACCCTAACCCTAAAAGTAACCCTAACCCTCACCTTCAGGCTAGCCCTCACACTAACCCTAATCCTAAGCCTAACACTCACCCTAACCCTAACCCTAAACCTCAACCTCACATTACCCCTCACCCAAACCCTAACCCTAAACCAAACTCTAACCCTCAACCTCACCCTAACCCTAACCCTAACAGTACCCTCACCTTCACCCTAACCCTAACCCTAACCCTCACCCTAACCCTAACAATAACCTTAACCCTCACGTTCACCCTAGCCCACACCTTAACACTAATCTGAACCCTAACCCTCACCCTAACCCTAACCCTAACCCTCAACCTCGCCCGAAAACTCACCCTAACTCTAACCCTAAGCTTCACCCTAAACCTAACCCTAACCCTAACCCTAACACTAACTCTAACCCTCACCTTACACCTCACCCTAACCATAAACTTAACCCTCCCCCTGCTCCTCCCAATAACCCTCACCCTAACATTACCCTCACTCTAATCCTCAACTTAACCCTAACCCTAACACTAACCCTCACACTAATCCTCAAAATACCCCTAACCCTAACCCTAAACCTCATCCTAACCTTCACCCTAACCCTATCCCTAACCCTCACGCACACCCTAACCCTCACCCTAATCCTAGCCCTCACCATAACCCTACCCCTAACCCTATCCCTAATCCTCACACTAACCCTAACCCTCCCCCTAACCCTCACCCTCACCCTAACCCTCACCCTAACCCTAACCCTAAACCTAACCCTCACCCTAACCCTCATCTTAATCCTAACCTCACCCTTACCCTAAACCTCACCCTAACCCTAATCCTAACCCTAACACTCACCATCTCCCTCACCCTAACCCTAACCCTCACCCTAACCCTCACCCTCACCCTAACCCTCACCCTAACACTAACCCTAATCCTAACCCTCACCCTAACCCTAAACCTCACCCTAACCCTAACCCTAAGCCTAACTCTCATCCTAAAACTTATCCTAACACTGACGCTAACCCTAACCCTCACTCTCACTCTAACCCTCACCCTCACACTAACCATAACCCTAACCCTAACTCTAACCCTCAAACTAACCCTAAACCTAACCCTAACCCTCACCCTAACCCTCACCCTAACCCTAACACTTAAACTAACCCTAAACTTCACTCTTACCCTCACTCTCACCGTTACCCTCACCCTAACCCTAACCCTTACCCTAACCCTCACCCGCACCCTAAAGCTCTCCGTCACCTTAACCCTAACCCTAAACCTAACCCTCACATTCAACCTAACACCTCACACTCACCCTCACACTCAGCTTAACCATAACCCTAACCCTAATCTTAACCCTAACCCTCATCCTCACCCTAACCCTCACCCTCACCCTTACCCTAAACCTAACACTAGCCCTAACTGTAACAATTACCCTAACCCTAATCCTAACCCTAACCCTAACCCTCATCCTCATCCTAACCCTAACCCTAACCCTAAATCTCACCCTCACCCTTACCTCACACTCATCCTAACCCTAACCCTAATCCTAATCTTCACTCTAATCCTCACCCTCACCCTCACCCTCACCTGCACCCTAACCCTCACCCTCACCCTAAACCTAACGTATATCTCACCTCCACCCTAACCCTAACCCTCACCTAAACCTAACCCTTACACTCAACTTAACCCTCACCCAAACTGTAAGGCTAACCCTAACCCTCACCTTCACCCTAACCCCCTCACTCTAACCCTTAACCTCAACCTAACCCTAACCCTAACCCTAACCCTCACCCTCACCCTAACCATCACCCTAACCCTAACGTTATCTTTAACCCTGACCCTAACCCAAACCCTCACCCTAATCCTAAAACTAACCCCCACCCTAACCCACATCGTAAACTTGACCCTAATCCTATCCCGAACTCTAACCCGAACCCTCACCCTATCCCTCAACCTAACCCTTACCCTCACCGGAAGCATTACCCACACCATCACCCTCACCCTCAGCCTAACCCTAACCCTAATCCTAACCCCAAACCTCACCCTCACCCTAAACTTAACCCTAACCCTAAACCTAACCCTCAGGCTAAACCTCACCCTAAACCTGACGCTAACCCTAACCCTCAATCTCACCATAACCTTCACCCTCACCCTCACCCTATCCCTAACCCTCACACAAAACCTAACCCTAACCCTAACCCTAACCCTAACCCTCAATTTATACCTAACCCTAACCCTAACCCTAAACATCACCCTAACCCTCACCCTAACTCTAATCCCCACCCACACCCTAATCCTCACCATAACCCTAATCCTAAACCTAAACCTAAACCTAACCCTCACCCTAACCCTCACCCTAATGCTAACCCTCACCCACACCCTCACCCTAAGCCTAACACTAATCCTAACCCTAATCCTAACCCTAACCCTCATCCTCACCCAAACCCTAACCCTAAACCTCATCCTTACCCTCACCCTCACCCTTGCCCTCACCCTAACCCTAACCCTAACAATAATCCTAACCCTAACCCTAACACTAATCCTAACCCTCAACATAACCCTAATCCTAACCCTCACCCTAACCCTAACCCTCACCTAACCCTAACCCTTATCCTCAACTTAACACTCACCCTAACCCTAAGGCTAACCCTAACCCTCACCTTCACCCTAACCCTCACTCTAACCCTTAACCTCACCCTAACACTAACCCTAACCCTAACCCTCACCTTCACCCTAATGATCACCCTACCCATCACCCTAACCCTAACCCTAAACGTAACCCTGACCCTAACCCAAACCCTCACCCTAAGCCTAACACTAACCCTCACTCAAACCCACACGTAAACTTCACCCTAACCCTATCCCTAACCCTAACCCTCACACTCACCCTCACCCTCAACCTAACCCTTACCCTCACACTAACCATAACCCACACCCTCACCCTCACCCTCAAGCTAACCCTAACCCTACCCCTAATCCTAACCCCAACCCTTACCCTCACACTAAACCTATCCCTAACTCTAAACCTAACTCTCATCCTAAACCTCATGCTAAACCTCATGCTAATCCTAACCCTCACTCTCACCCTAAACCTCACCCTCACCCTAACCCTAACCTTACCGCTCACCCTAACACTAACCCTAACCCTAACCCTCACTCTAAACCTAACCCTAACCCTAATCCTCTCCCTCACCCAAACCCTCACACTAACCCTTACACTCACCCTCACCATACACCTCACACTTACACTAACCCTCACCCTAACCCTAAACCTAACCCTCACCCTCACCCTCACTCTCAGTCTAACCCTAACCCTAAGCCTAAATCTAACCTTAAACATCCCCCTCACCCTAACCCTAAACCTAACCGTAACCCTATACTTCATGCTAACCCTAACCCTAACCCTAACCCTCACCCTCACCCTAAGCCTAACCCTAACCCTCACCCTAACCCTGAAGATAACCCTCACCCTAACCCAAACCATAACCCTCACCTTAACCCTAACCCTAAACCTCACCCTAACCATAACCCTCAACATCACCCTAACCGTCATTCTAACCCTAACAATCACCCACACCCTAACCCTCACCCTTAACCGAAACCTCACCCTCGCCCTAATATTCACCCTCACCCTAAACATCACCCTAAACTTAACCCTCACCCTAACCCTAACACTAACCCTCACTCTAATCCTAACCCTCACCTTCACCCTAAACCTCACCCTCACCCTAACCCTAACAATAACCCTAACCCTAACCCTCACCCTCACCCTCAACCTCACCCTCACCCTATCGCTAACCCTATCCCTCACCCTCACACTATCCATCACCCTAACAAGTATCCTCACCCTAATCCTAACCCTAACCCACTCACTAAACCTAACCCTAACCCTAACCTTAACCCTACCCCTCACCCTAAACCTCACCCTAACCCTAACCCTAACCCTAATCCTCACCCTAAACCTAACCCTAGCCCTAACCCTCACCCTAACCCTAACCTTCATCGTCACCCAAACCCTCAACCTAAACCTAACCCTCACCCACACCCTAACCCTCACCTTCACCCTAACCCTCACCCTCACTCTAAACATCACCACATGCCTAACCCTCACCCTTACCCTAAACTTAACCCTCACACTAATCCTAACCTTCACTCTAAACCTCACCGTCACCTTAACCCTCACCCGAACTCTAACCCTCACCCTAACCCTCACCCTCACCCCAAACGTCTCCATGACCATAACCCTAAACCTAACACTTACCCACAAACTAACCCTCACTCTCACCCTCACCTTAAACCTCACCATAATCCTCACCCTTACCCTACACAACACCTTAAACCTAACCCTCACCCTAATGCTAAGCCTAAACCTCACCCTAAACTAAATCTCACCCTTACCCTCACCCTCACCTTCAGCCTAACCTAACCCTAACCCTAACCCTAACCCTAAACATCACCCTCACCCTCACACTAAACCTAACCCTACCCCTCACCCTAACCCTAACCATCACCCTCACCCTCCCCCTCCCCCTCAGCCTTAGGCTAAACCTGACCCTAATCCTAACCCTAACCCTCACCCTCACCCTCACCGTAACCCTAACCATAACCATAAACCTCACCTTCACCCTCACCCCATCCCTAACACTAACCCTCATTCAAACCCGAACCCTTACCCTAACACTAACCCTCACACTCATCTTAAAAATCACCCTAAAACTAACCTTCAACCTACCCCTAACTCTAACACTCACCGAAACCCTAACCCTCACCCTTACCCTAACCCTAACCCTACCCCTCACCCTAACCCTAACCCTAGCCCTAACCGGAAACCTAACCCCAACCCTCACCCTAAACTTAACCCGCACCTTCAACTTCACTCATACAATCAGCCTAACCCTAACCCTAACCCGAACTCGAACCTGAACCCTCAACCTAACCCTGACCATCACCCTAATCCTAAACCTAACCCTAACCCTCACCCTCAACCTAACCCTCACCCTACCATTCACCCTAACCCTAACCTTAACCCTCACCCTCACCCTAAACCTCACCCTAACCCTTACCCTCACCCTAACCATAACCCACACCCTCACCCTCAACCTCAGCCTTACCCTAACCCTAACCCTAATCCTAACTCCAACCCTCACTCTCACCCTAACCCTAACCGTAACCCTAAACCTACCCTCAACCTAAACTTCACCCTCACCCTCATGCTAACGCTAACCCTCTCTTTCACCATAACCCTCACCCTCACCCTAACCCTCACACAAAACCTAACCCTCACCCTAACCCTAACCCTACACCTCACCCAAACACTAACCCTAACCCTAACCCTCAAACTAACCCTAACCCTAACCCTAACACTCACCCTAACCTCACCCTAATCCTAACTCTAACCCTAACTCCCACCCTTACCCGAACCTTCACCCTAACCCTTACTCTCACCCTCACCCTAAACCTCATACTTACCCTAACCCTTACCCTAACCCTAACCCTAACCCTCACCCTCAGTCTCAGTCTAACCCTAACCCTAAGCCTAAATCTAACACTAAACATCTCTCTCACCCTAACCCTAAACCTAACCCTAACACTATCCTTCACGCTAACCCTAACCCTAACCCTCACACTAACCCTCACCCTAACCTTCACCCTAACCTTCACCCTAATGCTAACTCTAACCCTCACCCTAACCCTAACCCACACCCTAATCCTAACCCTAACCCTAACCCTAACCCTAACTCTCAACCTAACACTAACCCTAACAATAACCCTAACCCTAACACTAACTCTCACCCTAACCCTCATCTTCACCCTAACCCTAACCCTGACCCTAAACCTCACTCTCACCCTAACTCCCACCCTCACATCACCCTCACCCTCACATTTACCCTCAGCCTACCTCTCATTATCACCCTAAACCTCACCCTAAACCTCACCCTAACCCTCACCCTAACCCTAAACCTAACCCTCACCCTCACACAACCCTCACCCTAACGCTTACCCTCACCCTAATTCTAACCCTAACCCTAACCCTCAAACTAAACCTAACCCTCACCCTAACCCTAACCCTCACCCTAATCCTAACTCTACCCCTGAAGATAACCCTCACCCTATCCCAAACCCTAACCCTCACCCTAACCCTAACCCTAACCCTATTCTTCACCCTCACCCTAACCCTCAATGTCACCCTAACCGTCACTCTAACCTTAACCCTAAACCACACCCTAACCCTCACCCTAACCCTAACACTAACCCTCACCCTAAACCTAACCCTCACCTTCACCCTAACCCTCACTCTCACCCTAACCCTAACAATAACCCTAACCCTAACACTCACCCTCACCCTCAACCTCACCCTAAACCTAACGCTAACCCTAACCCTCACCCTCACACTATCCATCACCCTAACAAGTACCCTCACCCTAATCTTAACCCTAACCCTAACCCACTCACTAAACCTAACCCTCACACTAACCCTAACCTGACCCCTCAGCCTAAACCTCACCCTAACCCTAACCCTAACCCTAATCCTCATCCTAACCCTAACCCTAACCCTCACCCTCACCCTAACCTTCACCGTCACCCAAACCCTCACCCTAAACCTAAACCGCACCCACACCCTAACCCTCACCTTCACCCTAACCCTCACCCTCACTCTAAACATCACCATATGCCTAACCCTCACCCTAACCCTAAACTTAACCCTCACACTAATCCTAACGTTCACTCTAAAACTCACCGTCACCCTATTCCTCACCCTAAATCTAACCATCACCCACACCGTAACCCTCACCTTCACCCTAACCCTCACCCTCACCCTAAACATCACCCTATGCCTAACCCTCACCCTAACCCTAACCCTAACCCTCACACTAATACTAACCTCCATTCTACACCTCACCGTCACCCTAAGCCTCACCCTAACTCTAACCATTACCCTAACCCTCACCCGCACCCCAAACCTCTCCGTGACCATAACCCTAAACCTAAACATAACCCTTACCCAAAAACTAACTCTCACTCTCACCCTCACCCTAAAACTCACCCTAATCCTCACCCTTTCCTTCCACAACACCCTAAACCTAACCCTCAACCTAATGCTAAGCCTAAACCTCACCCTAAACTAAACCTCACCCTTAACCTCACCCTCACCCTCACCCTAACCCTGACCATCACCCTAATCCTAACTCTAAACCTAACCCTCAACCTCACCCTAACCCTCACCCTAACCCTTACTCTCACCTTAATGCCAACCCTAACCCTAACCCTCAACCTCACCCTAACCATCACCCTAACCCTAACTCTAACCGCAACCCTGACACTAACCCAAAACCTCACCCTAACCCTAACCTTAACCCTCACCCTAACCCTCACCCTACCATTCACCCTAACCCTAACCCGAACACTCACCCTCACCCAAAACCTCACCCTAACCCTTACCCTCACCCAAAACCTCACCCTAAACCTTACCCTCACCCTAACCATAACCCACACCTTCATGCTCACCCTCAGCCTTTCCCTAACCTTAATCCTAACTCCAACCCTCACTCTCACCCTAACCCTAACCGTATCCCTAAACCTAACCCTCAACCTAAACCTCACCCTCATCCTAATGCTAACCCTAACCCTCTCTCTCACCATAACCCTCACGCTCACCCTCACCCTAATCCTAACCCTCACACAAAACCTAACCCTCACCATAACCCTAACCCTACACCTCACACAAACACTAACCCTAACCCAACCCTCAAACTAAACCTAACCCTAACCCTAACCCTCACCCTAACCTCACCCTAATCCTAACCCTAACCCTAACTCCCACCCTTATCTGAACCTTCACCCTAACCCTTACTCTCACCCTCACCCTAAACCTGACACTTAACCAAACCCTCACCCTAACCATAACCCTCACCCTCACCCTAACACTAACACTAACCCTCACTCTAACCCGAACCCTTACCCTCACCCTAACCCTCACCCTCATCCTAAACATCACCCTACCACTAACCCTCACAGTAACCCTAAGTCTAACTCTCACCATAACACTAACCCACACCCTAACCCTAACCCTACCCATCACCCTAACACTAACCCTAAGCCAAACCCTAACCGGAAACCTAACCCTAACCCCCACCCTAAAAGTAACCCTCACCCTCACCTTCACCCACACAATCAACCTTACCCTAACACTAAGGCTAAACCTAACCCTCACCCTAACCGTAATGCTCACCCTAACCCTGACACTCACCCTAATCCTAACCCTAACCCTAACCCTAACCCTCACCCTAAACCTCACCCTAACCTTTACCCTCATCTTAACCCTAACCCTAACCTTAACTCTAATTCTCACACTAATCCTAACCCTCACCCTAACACTCACGATCACCCTAACCCTAACCATAACATTAACCCTAACTCTCACATTAAATTTAACCCTCACCCTAACCCAAACCCTTACCCTCAGCCAAACCCTCACCCTCAACCTAACCCTAACCCTAACCCTAAACCTCACCCTAAACCTAACCCTCACCCTAACCCTAAACCTCACCCTCACCCTCACCCTCACATGCACCCTCAGCCTAACTCTCATCCTCACCGTAGCCCTAACCCTAAACCTCACCATCACCCTAACCCTTACACTCAACCTCACCCTAACCCTCACACTAACCCTCACCCTCACCGTCACCCTCACCCTTAACCTCAACCTAACACTAACTCTAACCCTAACAATAACCCTAACCCTAAACCTAACCCTAAACCTAACCCTCATCTTCACCCTAACCCGAACCCTAACACTAAACCTAAACCTCACCCTCACCCTAACCCTCACCCTAAACCTCAACCGAACAATAACCATAACCCTAACAATAACCCTAACCCTAACCCTAATCCTAACCCTAAACCTAACCCTCATCCTCACCCTAACTCTAACCCTAACTCTAAACCTAAACCTCACCCTAACCCTTAACCTCACCCTCACTCTAACTCTCACACTAAACCTAAGCCTCACTCTAACCCTAAACCTAACTCTCACCCTCACCCTTAGCTCACACTCAGCCTAACCCTAACCCTAATACTAATCCTCAACC
Source organism: Dipodomys merriami (assembly GCF_024711535.1). Lineage (NCBI taxonomy): Eukaryota > Metazoa > Chordata > Mammalia > Rodentia > Heteromyidae > Dipodomys > Dipodomys merriami. Next base: position 1,627,575 of record NW_027206080.1, on the reverse strand, counting down.
TAATCCTCACCCAGACCCTCACCCTCACCCTAACCCTCACCCTCACCCTCACCCTAATCCTAAACCTAAACCTAACCGTTACCCACACCCTAAATCTCACCTAACTCTAACCCTCACCCTAAAACTCACCCTAACCCTAATGCTAACCCTAACCCTCACCCTCACCCTAACCCTCACCCTACCCTTCAACCTAACCCTAACCCTAACCCTAACCGTCATCCTAACCCTAACCCTAACCCTCACCCTAACTTTAACCCACACCCTCACCCTCAAGCGAATCCTAACTCTCCCACACTAACCCTAACCATAACCCTCAACCCTAATCCTAACCCTAACCCTAAACATAAACCTCAGCCTCACCCTAACCCTCACCCTAAAACTCATGGTAACCCTAAACCTCAATCTCACCCTAACCCTCACCCTAACCCTAACCCTAACCCTAACTCTAACCCACATCCTCACCCTAACCCTCACTCTAAGTCTAAGCCTAACCCTAACCCTCACCCTAACCCTCACCCTAAACCTAAACCTAACCCTAACCCTAACCCTAACCCTCACCCTAAACCTAACCCTCACACTAATCCTAAACCTCAGCCTACCCCTCACCCTCACCCTAACCCTAAACCTAACCCTAAACCTCTCCCTCACCCTAACACTCATCGTCAGCCTAACCCTCACCCTAACCCTAACCCTCACCCACACCCTAACCCTCATGCTCAACCGAACCGTCTCCCTCACCCTAATACTCAGCCTCACCCTAAACATCACCCTAACCCTAATCCTCAGCCTAATCCTGATCCTACCCCTCACCCTAGACCTCACGGTATCCCTATCCCTAACCCTAACGTTAATCCTCACACTCACACTCACCCTCATGCTAAACCTAATCCTAACCCTAAACCTCAATCTCACCCTAACCCTCACCTTAACCCTAACACTCACACTAACCCTAACCCACACCCTCACCCTAACCCTCACCCTAACCCTAACCCTAACCCTAACCCTAAACCTATCCCTCACCCTAACACTAACCCTCACCCTAACCCTAAACCTCAGCCTAACCCTCACCCTCACCCTAACCCTAAACCTAACCCCAGCCCTCACCCTCACCCTAACCCTCACTGTCACCCTAACCCTCACCCTAACCCTAATCCACACCCATACCCTAACCGTCATGTTCAACCGAACCTTCACACTCACCCTCACCCTAATACTCAGCCTCATCCTAAACATCACCCTAACCCTAACCCTCAGACTAACACTAAACCTACCCCTCACCCTAACCCGCATCCTATCCCTAACCCTAACCATAAACCTAACCCTAACCCTCACCCTCACGCTAAACCTAAACCTAACCCTCACCCTCACCTTAACCCTAACCCTAACCCTCACCCTAAGCCTCACCCTACTTCTAAACCTAAACCTAAACCTCACCCTCACCCTCACCCTAATCCTAACACTAACCCTAACCATCACCTTAACCCTAACCCTCACCCTAACCCTCACCCTCACCCTTACCCTTACCCTAAGCCTAACCCTAACTCTAACCCTTATCCTAAACCTAACCCTCTCCCTCACCCTCACCATAACCTTAAGCCTAAACCGAAACCTAACCCTCACCCTCACTCTCACCCTAACCCTAAAACTAAACCTAACCCTCAACCTCACCCTAACCCTAACCCTCACCCTAACCCTAACCCTAAATCTCACCCTCACCCTACCCCAAACACTAACCCTTATCCTCAACCTAATCCTAACTCCAACCCTAACTCTAACACTAACCATCACCCTCACCCTCACCCTCACCCTCAGACTAACCTAAACCCTAACACTAATCCTAACCCTAACCCTCACCCTCACCCTTACCCTAAACCTATCCCTAACCCTCAACCTAACCTTAAACATCACCCTCACCCAAACCCTCACCCTAACCCTAACCCTAACCCTCCCCCTCACCCTAACCCTTACCCTAACCCTTACCCTCACCCTAACAATAACCCCAACCCTAACCCTCACACTAACCCTAATCCTCACCCTTACCCTAAACCTACCCCTCACCCTAACCCTCACCCTAAACCTAACCTTCACCCTAACTCTAACCCTAAGCCTAACCCGCAACCTAACCCTCACACTCACCCTTATCCTCACCCTAAACCTAACCCTCACACACAACGTAACTCTCACCCTGACCTGAACCCGAACCCACACCCTAACCCTCACCCTAACCCTAAACATCACCCTAACACTAACCCTAATCCTAACCCTAACCCTAACCATCATCTTAACCCCAACCCTCACCCTAACCCTAACGCTCACCCTCAACCTAGCCGTCACCCTAACCCGAACACTAACCTTAACCCTCACCCTCAACCTAGCCCTCACCCTAACCCTAACCCTAACCCTCACACTCACCCTCACCCTTAGCCTAACATAACCCTAACCCTAATCCTAAAACTAACGCTAAAACTAACCCTAACCCACACTATAACCCTTACCCTCACACTAACCCTAACCCTAACCCTACTCCTCACCCTAACCCTTATCCTCACCCTAACCCTAACCGTAACCCTCACACTAACCCTAACCCTCACCCAAACCTAAACCTCAACCTAACCCTAAAACTAACCCTAAACCTCACCCTCACCCTAAACCTCACCGTCATTCTAACCCTCACCCTAAACCTAACACTTACCCACACCCTAACCCTCACCCTAAATCGAACCCTCACCCTCACCCTAATACTCACCCTCACCCTAAACATCACCCTAACCCTAACCTTCAGTCTAACCCTAAACCTACCCCTCACCCGAATCCTCATCCTAACCCTAACCATAACCTTCACCCTAACCCTAACACACACCCTTACCCTCAACTTCAACCTAACCCTAACTCTAACCCTCACCCTCATCCTAACCCTTACCCTCACCCTAACCCTAAGCCTCACCTTTAACCTAGCCCTCACCCTAACCCTAACCCTCACCCTAAACCTAGCCCTCACCCTAAACCCTAACCCTAACCCTAACGCTCAATCTCACCCTCACCCTTAGCCTAACACTAACCTTAACCCTAATCCTAAACCTAATCCTAAACCTAAACTTAAACCTCACTCTAACCCTTAACCTCATCCTAACACTAACCCTAACCCTACAACTCACCCTAACCCTTATCCTCACCCTAACCCTAACCCTAACCCTCAAACTAACCCTAACCCTCACCCTAACCCTAACCATCACCCTAACCCTAATCCTGATCCTAAACCTCACCCTCACCCTAAACCTCACTGTCACCCTAAACCTCACCCGAAACCTAACCCAAACCCTCACACTAACCCTAACCCACACCCTCAACCTCAACCTAATCCTAATCCTACACCTAACCCTAGCCCTCACCCTCACCCTAACACTCACCCTAACCCATACCCTCACACTAACCCTAACCCTAACCCTAACCCTAAGACTCACCCTAACTCTCACCCTCACCATAAGCCTAACCCTCAACCTAACCCTAACCCTAATCCTAACCCTATCCCTAACCCTCACCCTAACCCTAACCCTAACCCTCACCCTAAACCTTACTCTCACCCTAACCCTCAACCTCACCCTAAACCAACCCTATCCCTAATCCTCACCCTCACCCTCACCCTAAACCTAACCCTATCCCTAACACTCACCCTCACCCCAACCCTCTCCCTCACCCTAAATCTAACCCTCATCCTAACCTTAACCCTAACCCTCACACTAACCCTAAACCTCACCCTAAACCACCACCTAACCCTAATTCTAACCCTAACACTAACCCTCACCCTAAAAATCACCCTAACCCTAAACTGCAGCCTAACACTAAACCTACCCCTCACCCAATTCCTCACCCTAACCCTATCCATAAACCTCACCCTAACCATAATGCACACCCTCATCCTCAACCTAATCCCAACCCTAAACCTCAGCCTAACTCTGTCACCCTAACCCTAACTCTAAACCTAACCACCACCCTAACCCTCACCCTAATCCTAACCATAACCCTAACCATAACCCTCACCTAACACTCATGGCAACCCTAAACCTCACTCTCACCCTAACCCTTACCCTAACCATAACCCTCACCCTAACCCTAACCCACACCCTCATCCTAACCCTCACCCTAAATCTAAGCCTAACCCTAACCCTCAAACTAATCCTCATCCTCACCATAACCCAATCCCTCACCCTAACCCTAACCCATACACTAACACTAAACCTCAGCCTAACCCTCACCCTAACCCTAACCCTCACCCACACCCTAACCCTCACGCTCAACCGAACCCTCTCCCTCCCACTAATACTCAGCCTCACCCTAAACATCACCCTAACCCTCACCCTCACCCTAACCCTAACCCTACCCCTCACCCTATGCCTCACCCTAACTGTAACCCTAAACCTAAACCTCAACCTCACCCTCACCCTAACCCTTATCCTAAACGTAACCCTCTCCCTCACCCTCACCCTAAACTTAAGCCTAAGCCTAACCCTAACCATCACCCTCACTCTCACCCTCACCCTAAACTAACCCTAACCCTAAATGTCACCCTCACCCTAACCCTAACCCTAACCCTCACCCTCACCCTAACCTCACCCTAATCCTTATCCTCACCCTAACCTTAACCCTAACCCTAAGCGTCATGCTAAACGTAACCTCACTCTAACCCTAACATTAACCCTAACCCTAACCATCACCCTCACCCTCCACCTCACCCTCAGCCTAACCCGAACCCTAACACTAATCCTAACCCTAACCCTCACCCTCACCCTCACCCTAAACCTCACACTAAACTTAACGCGCACCCTCCCCCTAACCCTCACCCTAACCCTAACCCTAACCCTTACCCTCACCCTAACCCTCACCCTAAATCTTAACTTCACCCTAACCCTAAACCTAACCCCAACCCTCACACTAACCCTAACCCTAAACCTAAACCTAACCCTAAACCTCACCCTCACCCAAAACCTCACACTCACCCTTATCCTCACCCTAACCCTAACCCTCACCCTAACCCTAAACCTTAACCCTAACCCTCACACAAACCCTAACCCTAACCCTAACGCTAACCCTCACCCTAACCCTAAACCTAACCCTAAACCTCACCCTCACCCTAAACCTCACCGTCACTCTAACCCTCACCCTAAACCTAACACTTACCCACACCCTAACACTCACCCTCAATCGAACCCTCACCCTCACCCTAATACTCACCCTCACCCTAAACATCACCCTAACCCTAAGCTTCAGCCTAACCCTAAACCTACCCCTCAGCCTAATCCTCACCCAACCCTAACCATAACCCTCACCCTAACCCTAACACACACCCTCACCCTCAACCTAATCCTAAGCCTAAGCCTAACCCTCACACTCACCCTAACACTCACCCTAACCGTTACCGTCACCCTAACCCTAAACCTCACCTTTAATCTAGCCCTCAAAATAACCCTAACCCTAACCCTAACCCTCACCCTCAACCTAGCCCCCACCCTAAGTCTAACCCTAACCCTAAACCAAAACCTAACACACACCCTAACCCTAAACCTAACCCTCCCCCTCACACAACCCTCACCCTAACGCTTACCCTCAACCTAACCCTAACCCTAACCCTAACTCTCACACTAAACCAAACCCTCACCCTAACCCTAACCCTCACCCTAACCCTAACCGAACCCCTCAAGGTAACGCTCACCCTAACCCAATCCCTAGCCCTCACCCTAACCCTAACCCTAAACCTCACCCTCACCCTAACCCTCAACGTATCCCTAACCCTCACTCTAAACCTAACCCTCACCCACAACATAACCCTCACCCGCACCCTAATACTCACCCTCACCCTAAACATCACCCTAAACCTAACCCTCACCCTAACCCTAACCCTAACCCTCACCTAACTGTAACCCTCACTTTCACCCTAAAACTTACCCTCACCCTAACCCTAACAGTAATCCTAACCCTCAACCTAACCCTCACCCTCAACCTCACCCTAACCCTAACGCTAACCCTAACCCTCACCCTCACAATATCCATCACCCTAACACTTACCCTCACCCTAATCCTAACCCTAACCCTAACCCACACACTAAACCTAACCCTCACACTAACCCTAACCCTATCCCTCACCCTACCCCTCACCCTAACCCTAACACTAATCCTCACCCTAACCCTAACTCTAACCCTAACCCTCACCCTCACCCTAACCCTCACCATCACCCTAACCCTCACCCTAAACCTAACCCTAACCCAAACCCTAACCCTCACTTTCACCCTAACCCTCACCCGCACCCCAAACCTCTCCGTGACCATAACCCTAACCCTAAACCTTACCCTTACCCACAGAGTAAACCTCACTCTCACCCTCACCCTAAACCTCACCCTAATCCTCACCCTCACCCTATGCAACACCCTAAACCTAACCCTCACCATAATGCTAAGCCTAAACCTCACCCTTACCCTCACCCTCACCCTCAGCCTAACCCTAACCCTAACCCTAATCCTAACCCTAACCCTCACACTCATTATAACACTAAACCTAACCCTAACCCTCACTCCAAACCTAACCATATCCCTCACCATCACCATCACCCGCAGCCTAAAGCTAACACTCACCTTAATCTTAACCCTAAGCCTAACCCTCACCCTCACCGTAAAACTAATCCTAACCTTCACCTTCACCCTAACCCTAACCCTAACCCTAACCCTCACTCAAATCTGAACCCTTACCTTCACCCTAACCCTCACCCTCAAACTAAACCTCACCCTAAACCTCAACCTAAAACTAACCCTAACCCTAACAATAACCCTAACCCTAACCTTAAAACTAACCCTATCACTCATGCTCACCCTAACCCTAACTCTAACCCTAATCCTAACCCTAACCCTAACCCTAACCCTCACCCTTAGCCTAACCCTAACCCTAACCCTAACCCCCACCCTAACCCCAACCCTCAACCTAACCCTGACCCTCACACTAATCTTAACCCTAACTTTAACCTAACCCTCACTCTCACCCTAACCCTCACCCTAACCCTTACACTCAACTTATCCCTAACCCTAACCCCAACCCTTACTCTCACACTAAACCTAACCCTCACCCTAACTCTAACCCTAAACCTCACGCTCACCCTAACCCTAACCCTAAACCTAACCCTAACTCTAACTCTCACACTTATCCTAACCCTCACCCTAACTCTAAGCCTAACACTCACCCTCACCCTCACCCTCAGCCTAACCCTCACCCTAACCCTAACCATAACCCTCACCATCACCCAACCCTAACCCTAATCCGTACCCTCTCTCTAACCCTAACCCAAACGCTAAACCTAAGCCTCACTCTCAACCTAACCCTAAATCTCAACCTCACCCTTATCTCACACTCATCCTAACCCAAACCCTAATTCTAATCCTCACTCTAATCCTCACCTTCACCCTCACCCTCATGCTAATCCTCACCCTCACCCTCACCCTCACCCTCACCCTAAACCTAACCCTGACCTAACCCTAACCCTCACCTAACCCTAACCCTTACCCTCAACTTAACCCTCACCCTAAACCTAATGCTAACCCTAACCCTCACCATCACCCTAACTCTCACCCTAACACTTAACCTCACCTGAACCCTAACCCTAAACCTAATACTCACCCTCACCCTAACCATCACCTTAACTCTAACCCTAACCGTAACCCTGACCCTAACCCAAACCCTCACCCTCTCCCTAAACCTAACCCTCATCCTAACCCTCACCCTACCCTTCACATTTACCCTAACCCTAACTCTAACCCTAACCTTCACCCTAAGACTCACCCTAACGCTTATACTCACACTAAACATTACCCACACCCTCACCCTCACCCTCACCCTCAGCCTAACCCTAACTCTAACCCTAATCCTAACCCCAACCCTCACCCTCACCCTAAGCCTAACCCTAACCCTAAACCTAACCCTCACCCTAAACCTCACCCTAACCCTCACCCTAACCCTAACCCTCATTCTCACCCTAAACCTCACTCTCACCCTAACCCTAAACCAAACCCTCACACAAAACCTAACCCTCACCCTCACCCTAACCCTACCCTCACCCTAACACTAACACTAACCCTTACCCCCAAACTAAACCTAACCCTAACCATAACCCTCACCCTAACCCTAACCCTCACTCTAACCCTTATTCTCACCCTAAACCTAAACCTCACACTTACCCTAACCCTCACCCTAACCCTGAACCTAACCATCACCTTCACCTTCACTCTCAGTCTAACCCTCACCCTAAGCCTAAATGTAACTTTAATCATCTCCCTCACCCTAACCCTAAACCTAAACCTTACCCTAACTCTCACGCTAACCTTAAACCTAAACATCACTCTAACCCTCACACTACCCTTCAACCTAACGCTAACCCTAACCCTAACACTAACCCTCACCCTCACCCTAAGCCTCACCCTAAGCCTAAATCTAACCCTAACCCTAACCCTCAACCTAACACTAACCCTAACCCTAGCAATAAACCTAACCCTACCCCTCACCCTCACCCTAACCCTAACCCTAACCGGAAACCCAACCCTAACCCTCACCCTAAACTTAACCCACACCCTCACCTTCACCCACAACCTCAGCCTAACCTTAACCCTAACCCTAACCCTAACCCTCACCCTAACCCTAACCCTAAACCTCACCCTAACCCTTAATCCTAACGCTAAACCTAATCACCACCTTAATCCTAACGCTAAACCTAACCCTCACCCTCACCCTAAGCCTCAACCTAACCCTTACCCTCACCTTAACCCTAACCCTAGCCCTCACCCTCACCCTCACCCTAACCATCACCCTAACCCTAACCCTACCTATAACCCTGAACCTAAACCAAAACCTCACCCTAACCCTAACCCTAACCCTCAGCCTAACCCTCACCCTACCATTCACCCTAACCCTAACTCCAACACTCACCCTCACCCTAAACCTCACCCTTTCCCTTACCCTCACCCTAACCATAACCCACACCCTCACCCTCACCCTCAGTGTTACCCTAACCCTAACCCCAATCCTAACACCAACCCTCACTCTCAACCTACCCATAACACTAACCCTAAACCTAACCTTCAACCTAAACCTCACCCTCACCCTCATGCTAACCCTAACCCTCACCCTAACCCTTACCCTCAACCTCACCCGAACCCTAACCCTCACACAAAACCTAACCCTCACCCTAACCCTAACCCTCACCTTAAACGTAACCCTACCCATCACCCTAACACTAACTCTAACCCTAACCCTAACCAGAAACCTAACCCTAACCCTCACACTAAACTTAACCCTCACCCTCACTTTCAGTGACACCCTCAGCCTAACCCTAACCCTAACCCTAAACCTAACCCTCACCCTAACCCTAAAGCTCACCCTAAACCTGACCCTCACCCTAATTCTAACCCTAACCCTAACCCTCACCCTCAACCTAACCCTCACCCTAACCCTGACCCTAACCTTAACCCTAATCCTAACCCTAACCCTAACTCTCTCACTAATCCTAAATCTCACTCTAAACCTCACCCTGACCCTCATGCTCACACTAACCCTAACCCTAATATTAACCCTAACTCTCACACTAACTCTAAACCTCACCCTAACCCTAACCCTCACCCTCACCCTCACCCTCAGCCAAACCCTCACCCTCAACCTAACCCTAACCCTAACCCTAACCCTCACCCGAAAGCTAACCCTCACCCTCACCCTCAGCCTAACTCTCATCCTCACCTTAGCCCTAACCCTAAACCTCTCCCTCACCCTAACCCTCACCCTAACCCTTAAACTCAACCTCACCCTGACCCTCACACTAACCCTAACCCTCACCCTCACCCTCACCCTAACGCTCACATTCACCCTCAGCCTAACTCTCATCCTCACCCTAACCCTCACCCTAACCCGCACCCTCACCCTAATCCTAAGCCTAAACCTAACCCTCCCCCTCACACAATCCTCACCCTAACGTTTACCCTCAACCTAACCCTAAAGCTAACCCTAAACCTCACACTAAACCTAACCCTCACCCTAACCCTAAGCCTAACCCTAAACCTCACCCTTACCCTAACCCTCAACGTCACCATAACCCTCTCTCTAAACCTAACCCTCACCCACACCCTAAACCTCACCCACAACTGAACCCTCACCCTCACCCTAATACCCTCACCATAAACATCACCCTAAACCTAACCCTCAGCCTAACCCTAACCCTAAACCTCACCCTAACCCTAACCCTCACCTTCACCCTAAACTTCACCCTCACCCTAACCCTAACAATATCCCTAACCCTAAACCTAACCCTCAGTCTCAACCTCACCCTAACCCTAACGCTAACTCTAACCCTCACCCTCACTCTATCCATCACCCTAACAAGTACCCTAAACCTAATCCTAACCCTAACCCTAACCCACACTCTAAAGCTAACCCTCACCGTAACCCTAACCCTACCCCTCACCCTAACCCTCACCCTCACATTAACAACCCTAACCCTAATCCTCACCCTAAACCTAACCCTAACCCTCACCCTCACCCTCACCCTAACCCTCACCGTCACCCTAACCCTCACCCTAAACCTAACACTCACCCACACCTTAACCCTCACCTTCACCCTAACCCTCACACTAAACATCACCCTATGCCTAACCCTCACCCTAACCCTAACCCTAACCCTCACACTAATCCTAACCTCCATTCTAAACCTCACTGTCACCCTAAACCTCACCCTAACTCTAACCATTACCCTAACCCTCACCCGCACCCCAAACCTCTCCGTGACCATAACCCTAACCCTAAACCTTACCCTTACCCACAAAGTAAACCTCACTCTCACCCTCACCCTAAACCTCACCCTAATCCTCACCCTCACCCTACACAACACCGTAAACCTAACCCTCAACCTAATAGTAAGCCTAAAACTCACTCTAACGTGAACCTCACCCTTACCCTCACTATCACCCTCAGCCTAACCCTAACCATAACCCTAATCCTAACCCTAACCCTCACCTTCACCCTCACACTAAACCTAAACCTAACCCTCACCTCTACCCTAACCATCACCCTCACCCTCACCCTCACCCTCAGCCTAAGGCTAACTCTAACCCTATCCCTCACCCTCACCCTCACCCTAACCCTCACCCTACCATTCACCCTAACCCTAACCCTAACACTCACCCTCACCCTAAAATTCACTGTAACCCTTGCCCTCACTCTAACCAGAACCCACACCCTCAGTCTTACCCTAACCCTAACCCTAGTCCTAACTCCAACCCTCACTCTCACCCTAAAACTAACCCTAACCCTAAACCTAACTATCACCATAACCCTAACCCTCACCCTCACCCTAACCCAAACCCTAACCCTAAGCATCACCCTAACACTAACCCTAATCCTAACTCTAACCGGAAACCTAACCCTAACCCTCACCCTAAACTTAACCTTCACCCTCACCTTCACCCACACCCTCAAGCCGAACCCTAACCCTAAACCTTAACCTAACCCTCACCCTAACCCTAATGCTCACCCTGACCCTCACCCTCACCCTAATCCTAACCCTAAACCTAACCCTAACCCACACCCTCACCCTAACCCTCACCCTAAACCTTACCCTCACCTTAACCCTAACCCTAACCCTAACTCTCACACTAATCCTAAACCTCACCATAACCCTCACATTCACCCTAATCCTAACCCTAACATTAACCCTAACTCTCACACTAACTGTAACCCTCACCCTAACCGTAACCCTCACCCTCACACTCACCTTCAGCCAAACCCTCACCCTCAACCTAACCCTAACCCTAACCCTAACCCTCTCACCCTCATCCTAACCCTCACCCTAACCTTTACCCTCACCCTCACCCTAAACCCCACACTAACCCTAAGTCTCACTATAACGCTAAACCTATCTGTCACCCTAACCCTTACCTCACCCTCAGCCTAACCCTCACCCTAACCCTAATCCTCAACCTAATCCTCACCCTCACCCTCACCCTCAACCTAACCCTCACCCTCACCCTAAGCCTAAGCCTAACCCTCACCGTCACCCTAACCCAAACCCTCACCCTCACCCTCAGCCTAACCATAAGGCTAACCCTAATCCTAACCCCAACCCTCACACTCACCCTAACCCTAACCCTAAACCTAACCCTCACCCTAAACCTCACCCTAACACTCACTCTAACCCTAACCCTCACTTTCATCCTAACCCTCAGCCCCACCCTAACCCTAACCCTAACCCTCACACAAAACCTAACCCTCACACTAACCCTAAACCTACCCCTCACCCTAACCCTATCCCTCACACTGCCTCTCAACCTAATATTAACCCTAACTGTAACCATAACCCTAACACTAACCCTAACACTAGCCCTTAACACTCAACCTAACCCTAACCCTAACCCTCACCCTCAACCTCACCCTCAGCCTAACTCTAACCCTAAGCTTAAATCTAAACCTAAACATCTCCCTCACCCTAACCCTAAACCTAACCCTAACCCTCACCCTAACCCTCACCCTCACCCTCACCGTAACACTAACACAAACACTCACCCTCGCCCTAACCCTAAACATAAACTTAACCCTCACCCTAAAACTAACCCTAACCCTAACCCTCACCCTAACCCTCACCCTAACGCTAAACCTCACCCTCACACTAACCCTCACCATAACCCTAATCCTAACCACAAACCTAACCCTCACACTCACCTTCACCCTCGCACTCATCCTAACCCTAACCCTAAACCTAATCCTAACCCTAACGCTCATCCTCACCCTAACATTAACACTAACCCTAAACCTCACCCTAAACCTCATCCTCACCCTTATCCTCAAACTAAAACTAACCCTAACCCTAACAATAACCCTAACCCTAACCCTAACCCTAACCCTCCTCCTCACCCTAATCCTAACCCTAAGCCTAACCGTAACCTTCACCCTAACCCTAACCCTCACCGTAACCCTTACCCTAACCCTCAACCTAACACTAACGCTAACCCTAACATTAACCCTAAACCTTACCCTAACCCTAACCCTCACCCTCAGCCTAACCCTAACCCTAAACCTAACCCTCACCCTAACCCTAACTGTCTCCCTAAACCAGAACCTCACCCTAATCCTAACCCTAACCTTAACCCTAACCCTCACTCTCACCCTAACCCTCACCCTAACCCTTACCCTCAACTTAACCCTAAACCTAACCCTAACCCTAACTCTCACACTAACCCTAACCCTCACCCTAACCCTAACCCTCACCCGAATCCTCACCCTAACCCTAACCCTAAACCTTACCTAACCAAAACCCTCACCCTCACCTTAGCCCTCACCATAACCCTAACCCTAATCCTAAAGCTCACACTCACCCTCAAACTCACGCTCAGCCTAACACCAACCATAACTAATCCTAACCCTAACCCTCAAACTCACCCTCAACCTAACCCTCAACTTCACACTCACCCTTACCCTAACCCTAACCTTAAACCTAACCCTCACCCTAACCCTAACACTCACTCTAACCCTAACCCTAACCCTCACGCTAATCCTAACCCTAACCCTAAACAAAACCCTCCCACTCCCCCTAACCCTCTCCCGAACCCTTACCCTCAACTGAACCTGAACCCTAACACTAACCCTATCTTTCACAGTAACCCTAACCTTCACTCTAAAGCTAACCCTAACCCTTACCCTAAACCTCACCCTTAACTCACCCTCAGCCTAACCCTAACCCTAACCGGAAACCTAACCTTAACCCTCACCCTAACCCTAATCCTCACCCTCATCTTCACCCTTACCCTCAGTCTAACCCTAACCATAAACTAACCCTCACACTAAACCTAACCCTAACCCTAACTCTAACCCTCACCCTAACCCTAACCCTAACCCTCACCCTCACAATCACCCTCACCCTCACATTCACCCTCAGCCTAACTCTCACCCTCACTCTATCCCTAACCCTCACCCTCATTCTCACCCTGACTCTCACCCTAAGCCTTACACTCAACCTCATCCTAACCCTCACATTAAACCTAAGCCTCACTTTAAACATAACCCTAACCCACACCCTCACCCTTATCTCACCCTCAGCCTAACCTTAACCTTAACCCTCAACCCAACCCTAACCCTCACCTAACCCTTACCTCACCCTCAGCCTAACCGTAACCCTTACCGGAAACCTAACCCTTACCCTCACCCTAACCCTGACCTTCATCTTCACATTTACCGTCACCCTCAGGCTAAACCTAACCCTAACCTTAACCCTAACCCTAACCCTAACCCTTACCCTCACCCTAACCCTAACCCTTACCCTCACCTTGAACCTAACCCTAACCCTAACACTAACTCTCACACTAACCCTAACTGTCACCCTAACACAAACCCTAACACTCACGCTCACACTAACCCTAAACTAACTCTAACACCCTAACCCTAACTCTAAAATCAAACTAACCCTAACATTCACCTTAACCTTAAACCTAATCCTCACCCTCACCCTCAACCTAAACCTAACCCTAATCCTAACTCTCACCCTCACCCTCAACCTCACACTCACCATCACCCTCACCCTAACCCTAATAACAAACCTAACCTTAACCAAAACCCTAACACAAACACAAACCCTAAATCTAACCCTCACCCAAACCCTAACCCTAACCAAAATCCTCACCCTAACACTAACATTAAACCTAACCCTCTACCTCACCTTCACCCTCACCCTCAGCCTAATCCTAACCCTTACCCTAACCCTCACCCTAACCCTAACCCTGACCCTCACCCTAATCCTGACCCTGACCCTAACCTTAACCCTCACCCTCACCCTAACCATAACCCTAAACCTCACCCTCACCCTAACCCTCACCCTAACCCTTACACTCAACCTCACCCTAACCCTCACACTAACCCCAATCCTCACTCTAAACCTAACCCTAACCTTCACCCTCACCCTCACCTCATACTCAGACTAACCCTAACCCTAACCCTCAACCTAACCCTAACCCTCACCCTCACCCTTACCTCACCCTCAGCCTAAACCTCACCCTAACCGGAAACCTAACCCTAACCCTCACCCTAAACATAACCCTGACCCTCACCCTCACCCTCAGGTTAAACTTAAACCTACCCCTAACCCTAACCCTCACCCTCATCCTAACCCTAACCCTAACCCTTACTCTTACCTTAACCCTAACCCTAACCCTAACTCTCATACTAACCCTAACTCTCACGCTAACCCTAACCCTAACCCCCACGCTCACCCTAACCCTAAACCTAACCCTAACCCTAACCCTAACCCTCTTATGAAACCTAACCCTCAACCTAACCCTAACCCACACCTTCACCTTCACCCTCACCCTCAACATAACCCTAACACTAATCCTAACCCCAAACCTCACCCTCACCCTTATCCTAACCCTAACCCTAACCCTCACGCTAAACCTGATCCTAGCACTCACGCTAACAATAACCCTCACTCTCACCCTAACCCTCACCCTTAACATGACCCTAACCCTAACCCTCACCCTAAACCTAACACTAACCCTAACCCTCACCGTAACCCTAACCCTAACCCTCACCCTCACCCTAACACTTACACTCACCCTGACCCTAGGCCTCACACTTACCTTAACCCTCACCGGAACCCTAATCCTAAGCCTCACCCTCACCCTAAACCTCACCCTAACCCTAAGCCTAAATCTAACCCTAAACATCTCTCTCACCCTAACCCTAAACCGAACCATCATCCTCACCCTAGCCCTCATCCAAACCCTAAACTTAAACTTACACCTCACCCACACCCTCACCCTCACCCTCACACTAACCCGAATGCTAACCCTAACCCTCACCCTAACCCTAACCCTCAACCTAACACTAACCCTCAACCTAACCCTAACCCTCAACATAGCCCTCAACCTAACCCTAACCCTAACCCTAAGCCTAACCCTCACCTTTACCCTCACCCTCACCCTCAGCCTAACACTAACCCTAACCCTAAATATAACCCTAACCCTCACCCTCATCCTAACGGTCACCCTAACCCTTACCCTCACCATAACCCTAACCGTAACCCTAAACCTAACCCTCACACTAAACCTAACCCTCACCCTAACCCTAACCCTATCCCTCACCTTAACCCTCACCCTAACCCTCACCCTTACCTCACCCTCCGCCTAACCCTAATCCTAACCCTCAACTTAACCCTAACCCTCACCCTCACCCTTACCTGACCCTCAGCCTAACCCTAACCCTAATCGGAAACCTAAGCCTCACCCTCACCCTAACCCTCACCCTAACCCTAATGCTCACCCTAATCCTAACTCAAACCCTCATCCTAACCCTAACTCTAACCCTAACCCTAAACCTTATCCTAACAAGCTAACCCTAACCCTCACTCTCAACCTAAACCTCACCCTCACACTAACCCTAACCCTAACCCTCACACAAAACCTAACCCTCACCCTAACCTAACCCTACCTCTCATCCTCACTCTAAACCTAACCCTAACCCTAACACTAACCCTCAACCTAACCCTAACCCTAACTCTCACCCTAACCCTCACCCTAACCTTAACCCTAACTCTCACTCTCACCCTCACCCTCACCCTAACACTTACACTCACCCTCACCCTAACCCTCACACTTACCTTAACCCTCACCCTAACCTTAATACTAAGCCTCACCCTCACCCTTAACCTCATCCTAACCCTAAGCCTAAATTTAACCCTAAACATCTCCCTCATATAACCTTAACCCTAAACACCTAGCTCACCCTAGGCCTCACCCTAACCCTAAACTTAACCTTAAACCTCACCCTCACCCTAACCCTCACCCTAACCCTAACTCTAACCCCAACCTTCACCCTCACCCTAACCCTCAACCTAACCCTAACCCTCAACATAGCCCTCAACCTAACCCTAACCCTAACCCTAAGCCTAACCCTCACCTTTACACTCACCCTCACCCTCAGCCTAAAACTAACCCTAACCCTAAATATAACCCTAACCCTCACCCTCATCCTAACGGTCACCCAAACCCTTACCCTCACCATAACCCTAAACGTAACCCTAAACCTAACCCTCACACTAAACCGAACCCTCACCCTAACCTTAACCCTATCCCTCACCTTAACCCTCACCCTAAACCTAAACCTTACCCTCACCCTAATCCTAACCCTAAACCTAACCCTCACCCTAACCCTCACCCTCACCCTAACCCTAACCCTAACCCTAACTATCACACTAAACCTAACCCTCACCCTAACCTTAACCATAACCCTCACCCTCACCCTCACCCTCAGCCTGACTCTCACCCTCACCCTAATCCTAACCCTACCCCTAACCCTCACCCTAACGCTTACCCTCACCCTCACACTAACCATCACACTAACCCTAAGCCTGACTCTAACCCTAACCCTAACTCTCACCCTCACCGTTACCTCACCCTCAGTCTAACCCTAACCCTAATCCTAATCCTCACTCAAATCCTCACCCTCACCCTCACCCTAATCCTCAGCCTCACACTCACACTAACCATAACCCTAAACCCAACCTTCACCCTAAACTTAACCCTCACCCAACCCTCCCCCTAACCCTCCCCCTAACCCTCAACCTAACCCTTACCCACAACCTAAGCCTAACCCTAAACCTAACCCTCATCCACACCCTCACCCTAACCCTAACCCTAACCCTAACCATAACCCTCATCCTCACCCTCACTCTCACCTTAAGCCGAAACCTAACCCTTACCCTAATTCTAAACCTAACACTCTTCCTCACCCTCACCCTAAACCTAAGCCTAAACCTAACCCTAAACCTCATCCTCACCCTCACACTCATCTTAACCCTCACCCTAACCCTAACCCTTACCCTCAACCTAACCCTACCCTTCACCCTAACCCTCACCCAAAACCTAACCCTAACCCTAACCCTCACCCTAACCCTAACCATAACCCTCACCCTCACCCTAACCATCCTCGCACCCTAACCCTCACCATCACCCTAAACCTACCGCTAACACTAACACTCACCCTAACTCTAACCCTAACTCTCACCGTAAACCTAATCCTAACCCTCACCCTCACCCTAGCCCTCACCCTAAACCTAACCCTACTCCTAAGCCAAACCCTCTCCCTCACCCTCACCCTAACCCTAAATTTAACCCTCACCCTACCACTAACCCTCACCCTAAACCAAACCCTAAACCTAACCCTCACCCTAACCCTCTCCTTAATGCTTACCTCACCCTAACTCTAACCCTAACAATAACCCTCACACTAACCCTAACCCTAGCCCTCAGCCTCACCCTTATCCTACCCATAACCCTAAACCTAACCCTCACCCTCACCCTAGCCCTCAACCTAACCCTAACCCTAATCCTAACCCTAACCTGACCCTCTACCTCAACCTCACACTAATCTTAACCCTCACCCTAAACCTAACCCTCAACCTTACCCTAACCCACACCCTCACGCTCAAACTAATCCTAACCCTAACCCTAAACCTTACCCTCACCCTAACCCTAACTGTAACCCTCACACTAAACCAAACACTCACCCTCACCATAACCATCACCCTTAGCCCAACCCTAACCATAACCTTAATCCTAACCATAATACTCACCCTCACTCTCACACTAAACCTTTCCCTAAGGCTAATCCTCACCCTCACCCTCACCTCACCCTCACACTCAACCTAACCCTAACCCTAACAATAACGCTAAACCTAATCCTAACCCTAACAATAACCCTCACCCTAACCATAACCCTAACCCTCACCCTAATCCTCACCCTCACCCTCAAACTAATCCTAATTCTAACCCTAACCGTAATCCTAAACCTAACCCTAACCCTCACCCTCACCCTAAACCTCACGCTAACCATTTTCCTCACCCTAAATCTAAACCTAACACTAACCCTCACACTAACCCTACCCCTCAATCTAACCCTAACCCTACCCCTCACATTAAACCTCACCCTAACCCTAACAGTAACCCTAACACTCAACATAGCCCTCACTCTAACCCTAACACTTACCCTCACCTTCACCCTCACCCAGACCCTCAGCCTAAAACTAACCCTAACGCTAACCCTAAACTTAACCCTAACCCTAACCCTCACACTAAATCTAATCCTCAACCTAACCCTAACCCTAACCCTACCCCTAACACTAACCCTCACTCTAAACCTAAACCTAAACCTCACCCTAACCCTAACCCTAACCCTAACCTTCACGTCAACTTATCCCTCACCCGAAATCTAACACTAACAATAAAACTCACCCTCAACCTCACCCTAACCCTCACCCTCACACTCACCCTAAACCTAACCCTAACCCTAAACCTCACCCGAACCTGAACCCTCACCCTAACCCTAACTCTAACACTCACCCTCACCCTAACTCTAACACGAACCCTAACCCTAAACCTCACCCTAACCCTCACCCTCACCCTAACCCTATCCCTAATCCTCACCCTCACCCTAACCCTAACCCTCATCCTAACACTAACCCTAACCCTAACCCTCTCACCTAAACCTAACCCTAAAACTAATGTTCTCACTAACCCCAACCCTCAACCTCACCCTCAAGTTCAGATTAACCCTAACCCTAACCCTCACCCTAACCCTCACCCTATCCAAAACCTAAACCTAACCCTCACCCTCACCCTAACCCTTACCCTCATCCTAACCCTAACCCTAAACCTCACACTAAATCTAACCCTCACCCAAACCCTAACCCTAACACTAACCATCACCCTCACCCTCACCCTCAGGGTAAACTGAACCCTAACCTTAATCCTAACCCTAACACTCACCCTCACCCTCACCATAACCTAAACCTAACCCTAAACCTCACCCTCACCCCCACATTCTCCCTCACCCTAAGCCTAACCCTAACCCTAACCCTAAGCCTAAGCCTAAACCTCTCCCTCACCCTCACCCTAACCCTAAGCCTAAACCTAACCCTAACCCTCACCCTCACCCTCACCCTAACCCTAACCTAACCCTCACACTAACCCTAACCTTACCCCTCACCCTAACCCTCACCATACTACTAACCCTAACCCTAACCCTTAACCTCAACCTAGCCCTCAACCTGACCCTAATCCTAACCCTAACCCTCACCCTCTACCTCACCCTCACCCTAACCCTAACCCTCACCCTAACCCTCACCCTCAACCTAATCCTAACCCTAACACTAACCCTAAACCTCACCCTCACCCTAACTCTAACCCTAACCCTAACCATAACCCTCACCTTCATGCTCACCCTAACCCTAACCCTAAACAAAACCATAAACCTAAACCACACCCTCACCCTCACCCTAACCTTCACCCTCACCCTCACCCTCACCCTAACCCTAACCCTAACCGTCAACCTAAAATTAATCCTCAACCTAGCCTTCACCCTAACCCTTATCCTAACCCTAACCCTCACACTAAATCTTACCCTCACCCTAATCCTAAACCTCAGACTAAACCTAACCCTCAACCTAAACCTAACCCTACCCCTCACCCTAACCCTCACCTAAACCCAACCTTAACCCTCACCCTCACCATAACCCTAACCCTAACCCTCACCCTCACCCTCACCCTAACCCAAACACTAAACCTAACTATCACCCTAACTCTAACCCTGGCCCTAACCCTAATCCTCACCTTAACCCTAACACTAAATATCACCCTCACCCTGACCTTCACCCTCAACCTAACTCTAACCCTAACCATAATCCTAACCCTCAACTTGACCCTCACCCAAACTCTAACCATAACCCTAACGCTAACCCTAACCCTTACCCTAAACCTAACCCTCACCCTAACCCTAACCCGAACCCTCACCCTCAACCTAACCCTAACCTTTACCCTAAACCTAAGCCTAACCTTCACCCTAACCCTCGCCCTCACCCTCACCTAACCCTAACCCTAACCCTCACCCTAAACCTAACCCACACCCTCACCCTCAACCTAATCCTAAACCTAACCCTCACCCTAACCCTCACCCTCAGCCTCACCCTCACTCTAACCCTCACCTAATTCTAACCCTAACAGGAACCCTAAGCCTCACCCTCAACCTCTCCCTCACCCTCACCCTCACCCTCAGCCTAACCCTAACCCTATCCCTAATCCATACCCAAACCCTAACCCTAAACTTGAACCTCAGCCTAAACCTAACCCTCACCCTAAACCTAATCCCAAACCTCCCCCTATCCCTCTCGCTAACCCTAACCCTAACCCAAACCCTCATCCAAACCCTCACACTAACCCTAATGCTAACCCTTACCCTAACCCTAACACTCACCCTCACCCTCACTCTAACCCTCACATCACCCTAGCCTTCCCCCTAACCCTAACCCTAACCCTAATCCTAACCCTAACACTCACTCTCACCCTCAAGCTAATCCTCACCCTCACCATCACCCTAACCCTAACCCTAACCCTCATCCTAATCCTCACCCTAACCCTAAAGCTCACCGTTACTCTCACCCTCACCTTCACCCGCACCCTAAACCTAATGCTAAGCCTAAACCTCAACCAAACCCTAACCCTCAAACTAACCCTTACCCGCACCCTAACCCTAACCCTAACCTTACCGAACCCTCACAATAACCCTAACCCTCACCAAAACCTGAACCCTACCCTTTAACCTGACCGTCATCCTAACCTTAACCCTAACTCTAAGCCTCACCCTAAACCTAACCCTAACCCTAACCCTCACAAACACCCTAACCCTCAACCTCAAACTCACCCGCAGCCTAACCCTAACCCTAACCCTAATCCTATCCCTAACCCTTATCCTCACCCTCACCCTATCTCTAACACTTACCCTAACCCTAACCCTTACCCTCACCCTCAACCTAACCCTCACACTAACCCTAAACGTCACCCAAAGCGTCACCCTAAACCTCACTCTAACCGTAACCCTAACTCTAACCTTCACCCTAACCCTCACCCTAACCCTAATGCTAACCCTAAACCTCACACTCACCCTAAACCTCACCCTAACCCTTGCCCTCACCATAACCCTTACCCAAAACATAACCCTACACTCACCCTCACCCTCAGCCTAAACCTAACCCTAAGCCTCATCCTCACCCTAAACCTCACCCTAACCCTTACCCTCACCTTAATCCTAACTCTAACCCTAACGCTAACATTTACACTAAACCTAACCCTCACCCTAACCCTAACCCTCCCCGTCAGCCTAACCCTCAGCCTAACCCTAAACCTAACCCTAATCCTCAACCTATCCCTAACCCTAACCCTCACCTCACACTAGCCCTCAACCTGACCCTCACCCTAACACTCACCCTAACCCTCACCCTAACCCTCACCCTCACCATAACCCTCACCCTAAGCCTTTCCCTCAACCTAACCCTCACCCTCACCCTCACCCTAAACCCAACCCTCAACCTCACCCTAACTCTTACCCTAACCCTTACCCTCACACTAACCCTAATCCTAAACCTTAGACTTACCCTCACACTAACCCTAACACTCACCCTAACCCTAACCCCCACAAACACATTAACCCTCACCCTCATCCTCACCCTCAGCCTAAACCTAACCCTAAACCTAATCCTGATCCTAACCCTCACCCTCACCCTCACCATAACTTTAACCCTAACTCTAACCCTAATCTTTTCCTTATCCTCACTCTTTCCCTAACCCAAACCCTCACCCTCACCCTAGCCCTCACCCTAACCTAATCCTAACCCTAACCCTCACCCTAACCCTAACCCTAACCCTCACACTTACCCTCATAAACACATTAACCCTCACCCTCACACTCAGCCTAACCCTAACCCTAATCCTAATTATAATCCCAACCCTCACCCTAACCCTCACACTAAACCTAAACCTCACCCTAACCTTAAACCTAACACTCACCCTAACGCTCACCCTTACCCTGAACCTAACCCTAATGCTAACACTTAACCATCACCCTCACCCTAACCCTCACCCTAACCCTAACCCAACACTAACCAAAACCCTCAACCTAAACCTCACCCTCACCCTAACCATAATCCTGACCCTTCACCTCACCCCAACACTAACCCTAACCATAACCCTCACTCTAACGCTCACCCTAAAAGTTATCCTCAACCTAATCCTCACACTAACCCTCACACTAACCCTAACCCTCACACTAAAGGTAACCCTAAACCTCACCCTCACCCCCATCCTCAGCCTAACCCTAACCCTAATCATAAACCTAACCCTCAGCCTCACCCTCAACCTAACCCTAACCCTCACCCAAACACTAAGGCTAACCCTTACCTTAACCCTAACCCTCAGCCTCACCCTCACCAGCACTCTAACCCTAACCCTCAACCTAGCCTTCACTCTAACCGTAACCCTAACCATAACCCTAACCGGAACCCTCACCCTCAACCTCAACCAAACCCTCAACCCCACCATTACCCTAACCCTAACCCTAACCCTAACCCTCATCCTAACCCTCACCCTAACCCTAAGCTCACCCTAACCCTAAATCAAACCCTCACCCTCACCCTCATCCGCACCTTAAACCTCACCCTCAACCTAACCCTAACCCTTACCCTAATCCTAACGCTAACCCTTACCCTCACCCTCACCCTAACTCAAACCCTAAACCTAAAACTAACCCTAACCCTCATACTAACACTCACACTAACCCTAAACCTCACCCTAAACCTAACCCAAACCCTCACCCTCACCAGCAAACTAACCCTAACGCTAACCCTAAAACCCACCCTCACCCAAAACCTCACACTAACCCTTACCCTCACCCTAACCCTAACCATAATCCTCACCCTAATCATAACCCTAACCTCACCCTCACCCTCACCCTCACTCTCACCCTCAGTCTACACCTAAACCTATCCTTCACCATCACCTTAACCCTAACTCTAACCCTAACCCTCAACCTCACCCTAATCCTCACACTAACCCTAAACCTTACACAAAACCTAAACCTCACCCTAATCCTAACCATCACCCCAACCCAAAACCTAACCCTAACCATCACCTCACTCTAAACCTCACCCTAACCCTTGCCCTCACCCTCATGCTAACCCTCACACTAACCCTAACCCTCACACAAACCTAACACCAAAACTCACCCTCAACCTCACCCTCAGCCTTACCCTAAGCGTAACCCTAATCCTAACCCTAACCCTCACCCTCATCTTCAAACTAACCCTAACCCCCAACCTAACACTAACGCTAACTCTTAGCCTAACCCAAACCCTCACCCTCAGCCTCACCCTCACCCTCAGCCTCACCCTAACCCTAACCCTAATCCTAACCCTAAACCTAACCCTAACCCTAACATTAACCCTAACCCTCACCCTAACTCTAACCCTAAGCCTAACCGTAACCCTCACCCTAACCCTTACCCTAACACTCATCTTAACCCTAACCCTCACCACACCCTAACACTCACCCTGAACATTACCTCACCCTCAGCCTAAACCTCACACTAACCCTAACCATCAAACTAACCCTAACCCTAACCCTCACCCTAACCCTAACCCTAACACTAACCAAAACCTGCACTATAACCCTCACTCTAACCCAAACCCGAACCCGAAAACTCAGTGTCACCCTAACCCTCAATCTAACCCTTACCCTCAACCTAACCCTAACCCTTAACCCTCATGTTAACCCTAACCCTAACCATAACACTAACCCTACAGCTCACCTGAACCCTCATCCTATCCCAAACCCTAAACCTAACCCTCAACCTAACCCTAACCCTAACCCTAAAACTAAACCTCACCCTAAGCCCTACCCTCACCCTCACCCTCACTCTCAGCCTCACCCTAACCCTAACCCTAATCCTAACCCTAGCCCTCACCCTCACCCAAACTCTAACCCTAACCCTCACCCTAACCGTAACCCTAACACTAACCCTCACCCTAAACCTAACCCTCACCCTCAACCTAAACCTCACCCTAACCCTTAGTCTCATCCTAACCTTAAACCTAACCCTAACCCTCACACTAACCCTAACCCTCACCCTAACCCTAATCCTCACCGTCAACCTAATCCTCACCCTAACCCTAACCCTAACCCTTACCTAACCGAAACCCTCACCCTCAACCTCACACTAACCCTGACCCTCACCCTATCCCTCAACCTCACCCTCAGCCTAACCATAACCCTAACCCTAATACTAACCCTAACCCTCACCCTCACTCTCACCCTAACCGTAACCTTAAACCTCACCTTATATTAACCAACACCCTAAATCTAATCCACACCCTCACTCTCACCATAATCCTAACCCTAACCCTAACCCTCACCCTCACCCTAAACCTCGGCCTAACCCTCACACTAACCTTAACCCTTATATTAACCCTAACCCTCACCCTAACCATCACCCTAAACCTAACCCTAAACCTCATCCTAACCCAAACCCTAACCCTATCCCTAACCCTCACAAACACCCTAACGCTAACCCTCACCCTCACCCTCAAACTTACCCTAACCCTAATCCTAACCCTAACCCTCACTCTCACCCTCACCCTCACCCTAACTCTAACCCTAACCCTTACCCTCACCCTGACCCTAACCCTCACAGTAACCCTAACCGGCACCCTATCCCTCACCCTAACCCTAAACCTAACCCTCACTCTAACCCTCAACCTAAACGTTACCCTCACCCTAACCCTCACCCTAACCCTCACACCAACCCTAACCCTCACACTAAACCTAACCCTAATTCTCACACTCACCCTCATCCTCAGCCTAACCCTAACCCTAACCCTAACCCTAATCCTAACCCAAAACCTCAAACTCACCCTCAACCTAACCCTCACCCTAAATCTAATGCTAACGCTTACTCTAACCATAACCCTCACCCTCACCCTCACCCTCACCCTCACTCTAATCCTCACCCTCTCAATAGCCTTCACACTAACCCTAACCTTAACCCTAATCCTAACCATAAATCTCACCCTCACCCTCAAACTAACCCTCACCCTCACCATCACCCTAACCCTAACCATAACCCTAACCCTCATCCTAACTCTCACCCTAACTTTAATGCTCACCCTAACCCTAACCCAAACCCTCACCCTCAACCTTATCCGCACCCTCACCCTAACGCTAATCCTAAGCCTTACCCTAACACTCACACTAACCCTAACCCTCACCATATCCCTAGCCCTAACCCTTACCCTAACCCTTATCCTAACCTTAAACCTAACTCTAACCCTCACCCTAAGGCTAACCCTAACCCTCACAAACACCCTAACCCTCACCCTGACCCTCACCCTCAGCCTAACCCTAACCCTAACGCTAATCTTAACCCTATCCCTCAGCTTCACCCTCACCCTAACTCTAAGCTAACCCTAATCCTAACCCTTACCCTCACCCCCACACTAACCCTCACACTAACCCTAACCGTCAACCTGACTCTAAACCTCAGCCTAACCCTCACCCTAACCCTAAACCTAACCCTAAACCTCACCCTAATGCTAACATGACCCCTCACCCTCACCCTAACCTTCACCCTAACCCTTGCCCTCAGCATAAACCTTACCCTAACTCTAACCCTAACCCTCAACCTCACCCTCACCCTCACCCTCACCCTAAAACAAACCCTAACCTTGAACCTCATCCTAACCCTCACTCTAACCATAGCCCTCACCCTCACTCTAACCCTCACCCTAACCCTAACCCGAACACTAACCCTAAACCTCACCCACAACCTAACCTTCACCCACACCTTAACCCTCAGCCAAAAGTTTACTCTAACCATAAGCCTAATAGTAACCCTCACCCTCACCCTCACCCTAACTCTAACCCTAACTCTAACACTAACCCTAACCCTCAAAGTCACCCTAACCCTAAACCTAACTGTCACCCTAACCATCACCCTAACCCTCTCCCTAAACCTACCGCTAACCCTAACCCTCACCCTAACCCTAACCCTAACCATGACCCTCATTCTAACACTCACGCCAACCCTAACCCTCACTCTCACCCTAACCACACCCTAACCTTTACCCTCATCCTAACACTAACCCTAACCCTAACCCTCACACTAAACATAACCCTCAACCTAACCTTAAACCTACCCCTTACCATAACCCTCACCCTAAACCTAACCCTAAACCTCACCCTAACCCTACTCCCAATCCTAAACCACACCCTCACCCTAACCCTCACCCTAACCCTAACCATAACCATAACCCTCATTCTAACACTCAGCCTAACCCTAAGCCTCACTCTCACCCTAACCTCACACTAACCCTTAACCTCACCCTCACCCTAACCCTAACCCTAACCCTCACACTAAACATAACCCTCAACATAACCTTAAACCTAACCCTTATCATAACCCTCACCCTAAACCTAACCATAAACCTCACCCTAACCCTAAAACTAATGCTAAACTTCACCCTCACCCTAGCCCTCATTGTAACCCTAATCCTAACCCTAACCCTAACCTTCAACCTCAAACTAACCCTAACCCTCAACCTAACCCTAAAGCTAACCCTTACACTAACCCTAACCCTCACCCTCACCCTCACCAGCACTCTACCCCTAACCCTCAACCTAGTCTTCACTCTAACCGTAAGCATAACCCTAACTTTAACCCTAAACCTCACCCTCAACCTCAACTAAACCCTCAACCTCATCATCACACAAACCCTAACCCTAAACCTAACCCTCATCCTAACCCTCACCCTAACCCTAACGCTCACCTTAACCCTAACTCAAACCCTCACCCTCACCCTCATCCGCACCTTAAACCTCACCCTCAGCCTAACCCTAACCCTAACCCTAATCCTAACGCTAACCCTTACCCTCACCCTCATCCTAACTCTAACCCTAACCCTAAAACTAAACCTAACCCTCATCCTAACCTTCACCCTAACCCTAAACCTCACCCTAACCCTAACCCAAATCCTCACCCTCACCAGCAAACTAACCCTAACGCTAAACCTAAACTTCACCCTCACCCAAAACCTCACACTAACCCTTACCCTCACCCTAACCCTAAACATAATCCTCACCCTAACCATAACCCTAACCTCACCCTCACCCTCACCCTCACCCTCAGCCTACACCTAAACCTATCCTTCACCCTCATCATAACCCTAATGATAACCCTAACCCTCAACCTCGCCCTAACCCTAACCCTAACCCTCACACTAAACCTAAACCTCATCCTAATCCTAACCATCACCCCAACCCTAACCCTAACCCTAACCCTCATCCTTACCCTAAACCTCACCCTCACCCTATCCCTCACCATAACCCTAAATGTAACTCTAACCCTAATCCTCCCCCTAACCCTAAACCTAACCCTAAGCCTCACCCTAATCCTCACCCTAACCCTAACCATAATGCTCACCCTAACCTTTACCTCACCCTAATCCTAACCCTAACCCTTAACCTAAAACTAACCCTCACCCTAACCCTAACCCTAACCATAACACTCAACCTAAACCTAACCCTCACCCTAACCCTAACCTTAACCCTAACCCTAACCCTCACCCTCAGCCTAACCCTCAACCTAACCCTTAACCTCTACCTCACCCTAACCCTTACCCTAAACCTAACCCTCAAACTAACCCTAACCCTCATCATAACCCTAACCCTACCCCTAACCCTCACCTTCATCCTAACCCTAAACCTAAAACTGACCCTAACCATAAACCTCACCATAACCCTAACCCTAACCCTCAGCCTCACCCTAAAACTCATCCTAACCCTTACATTCAACCTAACCTCAACCCTAAACTTAACCCTAACTCTCACACTAACCCTAACCCTCACCCTAACCCTAACCCTAACCCTACCCATCACCTTAACCCTAATCCTAAACCTAAACTTAACCCTAAACCTCACCCTAACCCTAACCCTAACTCTAAACCTCACCCTAAACCTAACCCTAACCCTCACGCTCACCCTCAATCTCAGCTTCACCCTCACCCTAAGCCTACTCCTAACCCTAGCTGTCACCTTCAGCCTCACCCTATCTCTAACCCTAACCCTCCTCCTCACCCTAACCCTAAACCTCACACTAACCCTGACCCTAACTGTAAAACTCACCTTAACCCTAACACTCACCTTAACCCTAAACTGAACACTAACCCTAACCCTCACCCTACCCCTCAGTCTAACCCTAACCCTAACCGGAAACCTCACCGTCACCCTAACCCTCAATCTAACCCTTACACTCAACCTAACCCTAACCCTAACCCTCACATTAACCCTAACCCTCACCATAACCCTAACCCTACACCTCACCCTAACCTTCAACCTATCCCAAACACTAAACCTAAACATAACCTTATCCCTAAAACTAAAACCTCACCCTAACCCCTACCCTCACCCTCACCCACACTCTCAGCCTCACCCTAACCCTAACCCTAATCCTAACCCTATCCCGCACCCTCACCCAAACTCTAACCATAACCCTAACCCTTACCCTCACCCTAACCCTAATCCTAAGACTAACCCTCACCCTAAACCTAACCCTCACCCTGAACCTAAACCTCACGCTAACCCTTAGTCTGACCCTAACCCAAAACCTCACACTAACCCTAACCCTCACCCTAACCCTAACCCTCACCTTAACCCTCACCCTAACCCTCAACATAACACTAACCCTCAATGTCATCCTAATCCACACCCTAACACTAAGCCTCACCCACACCCTAACCCTCACCCTCACCATCACCGTCACCATAAACATCACCCTCAGCCTATCCCTCACCCTAATGCTAAAACCAACCCCCACCCTCACCCTAACCCTCACACTCCCTCATCCTAACTCTAAACTTAACCCTAACCCTCACCATAAACCTAACTCTAACCCTAACCCTAACCATAAGCCTTAACTAACCGAAACCCTCACCATCAACCTCACCCTCACCCTCACACTAACCCTGACCATCACCCTAGCTCTCACTCTCACCCTCAGCCTAACCTAACCCTCACCCTAATCCTAATACTAACCCTAAACCTCACCCTCACCCTAACCCTAACCCTAACCCTCACCTTATCTTAACCATCACACTAACCCTAACCCACACACTAAGCCTCACCCTAATCCTAACCCTAACCCTAACACTAACCCTCACCCTCACCCTCACCTTCACCCTAAACCTTAGCCTCACCCTAAACCTAACACTAAACCTAACCCTCACACTAACCCTGAATTTCACTCTAACCCTAACCCTAACTCAAACCCTCACCTTCATCCTCACCCTCACCCTCAGACTAACTCTAACCCTAACCCTAATCCTAAACCAAACCCTCACCTTCATCCTCAACCTGAACCTAAACCTAACCCTAAATCTAACCCTCACCCAAACCCTAACCCTAAATGAAACCCTAACCCTCACCCTAACCCTAACCTAACCCTCACCCTCACCCTAACCCTAACACTAACCTTAACCCTAACCCTCACACTAATCCTAACCTTCACCCTAACCCGAAACCTAACCCTCAATCTGAGTCTAACCCTAACTGTAACTCTAACCCTATCCCAAACCCAAACGCTAACCCAAAACCTAACCATAACCCTCACCCTCACCCTAACACTAATCCTAACCTCACCCACACCCTCACCCTCACCCTCAGCATAACTCTAACCCTAATCCTAAACCTAATCTCACCCTCACCCTCAACCTAAACCTAACCCTCACCCTAACACTAATCCTCACCCTCACCCTAAATCACACCCTCACCCTAACCCTAACCCTCACCCTCACCCTAAGCCTAACCCTAACACTCACCCTAATCTTCAACCTAACCCTAATGCTAACCCTAACCCTCAACCTCACCCTAACCCTCACCCTAACCCTTTCCTTCACGATAAGCCTTACCCTAACCCTAAACTTAACCCTCACCCTCACCCTGACCCTTATCCTCCCCCTCAGCCTAAAACTAACGCTAACAATAACCAAAACACTCACCCTAGACCTCAACCTAACCCTAACCCTAACCCTCACCCTAACTGTTACCCTTACCTTAACCCTTACCTTAACCCTAACCCTAACCCTCACCATAAGCCTCACCCTCAAACTAACCCTAACCCTAAACCTCACCCTAACCCTAACCCTAACCCTAACCCTCACGCTCACCCAAACCCTCACCCTAACCCTTAACCTCACCCTAACCCTAACCCTTACCCTAACCCTCACACTAAGCCTAACCCTCATCCTAAACCTAACCGTAAACCTTACCCTGACCCTCATTCTACCCCTAACCCTAACCCTCGCCCTAACCCTTACCCTAACACTCACCCAAACCCTTACCCTCACCCTCACCCTAACCCTCACCCTAAACCTAACCCTCACCCTCGGCCTAAACCTCACACTAACCCTAACCCTAATATTAACCCTAACACTCACCCTAACCATCACCCTAAACCTAACCCTCACTAACACCCTAACACTCACCCTCACCCTCACCCTGAAACTTACCCTAACCCTAAACCTAACACTAACCCTCACCCTCACCCTAACCCTCACCCTAACCCTAACCATCACACGAACCCTCACCCTCACCCTAAACCTCTCTCTCACTCTAACCCTCAACCTAACCCTAACCCTTACCTTAAAACTAACTCTAACCCTAACCCTCACCCTAACCCTTACCCTAACACTAACCCTAACCCTAACTTTCACCCTCACCCTAAACCTCACCCTAACCCTTAACCTCACCCTAAACCTAATTCTAACCCTAACCCTAATACTCACAATAAACCTACCCCTAACCATAACCCTCACCATAACCCTCACCCAAACTCTATCTCTAACCCTAACCTTCATGCAAACGCTAACCCTAACCCTAACCCTCACCCTCAGCCTAACGGTCTCCATCACCCTAACCCTCACCCTAACCCTACCCCTCACAAACACCCTAACCCTCACCCTCAACCGAACCCTCTCCCAAACCACCACCCTCACCCTAAACATCACCCTAACTGTAACCCTCACCGTAAACCTAAACCCCACCCTAACCCTAACCTTAACCTTCACCCTCACCCTAACTGTAACGCTAACGCTAACCCTCACCATCACCCTAACCCTCACCCTAACCCTTATCCTCACATTAACCCTAACCTTAACCCAAACCTCACACTAACCCTACCCCTCACCCTAACCCTAGACCTAATCCTAACCCTAACCATCACCCTCACCCTACCCCTAACTCTAACCCTAACCCTAACCCTAACCCTCACCTTCACCTTCAACCTATCCATAACCCTCACCCTCACCCTCACCCTAACTCTCACCATAACCCTTACCCTCACCCTCACCCTCACCCTAACCCTAACCCTAACACTCACACTTACATAACCCTAACTCTAACCCTAACCCTACCCCTCAGCCTAACACTCATCCTACCCCTAACCCTAACCCTAATGCTTACCCTATCACTAACAATAATGCTAACCCTCACCCTCAACCTAACTGTCATGCTAACACTAACCCTAACCCTGACCCTCACCCTTACCCTAACCCTCACTCTCACCCTATCCCTCACCATCGCCCTAACTTTAACTGTAACCCTAATCCTTCCCATAGCCCTCCCCCTAACCCTAACCCTAAGCCTCACCCTAATCCTCACCCTAACACTAACCCTAACGCTCAGCCTAACCCTTACCTCACCCTAACCCTCACCCTAACCCTTACCCTAAAATTAACCCTAACCCTTACCCTAACCCTAACCCTCACACTAACCCTAACCCTCATCGTAACCCTACCTCTACCCCTCACCCTCACCCTCACCCTCATCCTAACATTTAAACTAAAACTAACCCTAACAATAAACCTCACCATAACCCTAACCCTCATCCTAATACTCAACCTAACCCTTACATTCAAACTAACATCAACCTTAAACATCACCCTAACACGAACCCTAACCCTAAACCACACAGTAAACTAACCCTAACCCTCACCCTCACACTCACTCTCACCCTAACCCTAAACCTCACCCTAACCTTAACCGTAAACCTCACCCTAACCCTAACACTAAACCTAATCTTATTCCTCACCCTAACACTCACAGTAACCCTAAGCCGAACACTAACCCTAACCCTCACCCTACATCTCACTCTAACACTAACCCGAACCCGAAACCTCACCGTCACCCTAACCCTCAATCTAAACCTTACCCTCAACTTAACCCTAACCCTAACCCTCACATTAACGCTAACCCTCACAATAACCCTAACCCTACACCTCACACTAACCCTTATCCTATCCCAAACCCTAAACCTAACCCTCAACCTAACCCTAACCCTAATCCTAAAACTAAACCTCACCCTAAACCCTACCCTCACCCTCACCCTCACGCTCAGCTTCACCCTAACCCTAAACCTAATCCTAACCCTAGCCCTCACCCTCACCCAAACTTTCACCTTAACCCTAACCCTTCGCTCACCCTAACCCTAACCCTAACACTAACCCTCACCCTAAACCTAACCCTCAACCTCAACCTAAAACTCAACCTAACCCTTAGTCTCACCCTAACCCTAAACCCAACCCTAACCCTCACACTAACCCTAACCCTCACCCTAACTCTAACCCTCACCTTAACCCTCACCCTAACCCTCAACATAACACTAACCCTCAATGTCATCCTAATCCACCCCCTAAACCTAAGGCTCACGCACACACTAACCCTAACCCTCACCCTCACCATAAACATTACCCTCACCCTAACGCTCACCTTAATACTAAAACCAACCCTCACCCTCAGCCTAATCCTCACCCTCCCTCACCCTAAATCTAACCCTAACCCTAACCCTCACAATAAACCTAACTCTAACCCTAACCCTCACCCTAACCCCAATCCTCACCGTCACCCTAATTCTCACCCTAACCCTAACCCTAACCCTTACCTAAACGAAACCCTCACCATAAACCTCAGCCTCACCTTAACCATTACCCTAATGCTAAAACCAACCCTCACTCTCAACCTCACCCTCACCCTCACACTAAAACTGACCCTCACCCTAGTCCTCACCCTCACCATCAGCCTAACCTAAACCGAACCCTAATCCTAAACCTAACCCTCACCCTCACCCTCACCCTAACCTTAACCCTCACCTTAACTTAACCATCTCCCTAACCCTAACCCTCAGCCTCAACCTCACCTTCACCCTAACCCTTAGCCTCACCCTAAACCTAACACTAAACCTAACCCTAACACTAACCCTGAACTTCACCCTAACCCTAACTGTAAACTTAACT
The DNA here is from genome assembly GCF_024711535.1 of Dipodomys merriami. NCBI lineage: Eukaryota > Metazoa > Chordata > Mammalia > Rodentia > Heteromyidae > Dipodomys > Dipodomys merriami. The sequence goes on along the minus strand of NW_027206080.1, from coordinate 1,593,355 downwards.
CTAACCCTCACCTTCACCCTCACCCTCACCCTCAGACTAACTCTAACCCTCACCCTAATCCTAAACCTAACTCTCAACTTCATTCTCAATCTGAACCTAACCCTAACCCTAAATCTAATCCTCACCCAAACCCTAACCCTAACCGAAACCCTAACCCTAACCCTCACCCTAATCCTAACCTAACCCTCACCCTCACCCTTAACCTAACACTAACCCTAAACCTCACACTAATCCAAACCCTCACCCGAACCCTAACCCTCACCCTAACTCTAACCCTAAACCTAACCCTCACCCACACCCTCACCCTCACCCTCAGCCTAACTCTATCCCTAACCCTAACCCTAATCCTAAACCTAACCCTCACCCTGAACCCCAACCTAAAACTAACCCTCAACCTAACCCTAACCCTCACCTTAACCCTCACCCTAACCCTCACCCTAATCCTAACCCTAACCCTAAACCTCCACCTAACTCTAACCCTAACCCTACACTAACCCTACACCTAACCCTAACAAAAACCTTCACCTACACTTCACCCTCATCCTAACCCTAACCCTATCCCTATCCCTAACACTCACCCTACCAATCACCCTATCCCTACCCTAACCGTAACACTCACCCTCACGCGAACCCTCACTGCAAAGGTAACCCTCACCCTAAAACTCACCCTAACCCTTACCCTATTACTAATCCTAACCCTAACCCTAACCCTCCACTAACCCTAACCCTCACCCTCACCCTAACCCTAACCCTAACCCTAACCCTCACACTAACCCTAACTCTAACCCTCAAATTAACCCTCACCCTAACCCTCAACCTCACCCTAAACCTCACAGTCACCTTAACCCTCAACCTAACCCTAAGCCTCACCCACATCCTAACTCTAACCGTTAATCGAACCCTCACCCTCACCCTAAACATCACCCTCACCCTAACCCTCACCCTAACCCTAAACCTAACCCTCACCCTAAACCTAACCCTCAACTTCACCCTAAGCCTAATCCTAACCCTAATTCTAATCCTAACCCTAACCCTCACCATCACCCTCACCCTAACCCTAAGCCTAACCCTTACCCTAAACCTAACCTTGACCCTCACCCTCACCCTCACCCTAAACCCAACTTTGACCCTCACCCTAACCCTAAACCTAACCCTCACACTAACCCTAACCCTAAACCTCACACTAACCCTAACACTTACACTAACCCTCACCCTCACACTAAACCTCAAACTAACCCTTACCCTCAACACAACCATAACCCTAACCCTAAACCTAATCCTCACACTAAACCAAACCCTCACCCTAACTCTAACCCTACCCCTCTCCCTAAACCTCATCCTAACCCTAACCCTAAAGGTAACACTCAACCTAACCCTAACCCAAACCCTAACCCTAAACCTCACCCTAACACTAACCGTCACCCTCACCCTCACTCTCAGCCTCACCCTAACTCTAACCCTAACCCTAACCCTACCCCTAACCCTATCCCTCACCCTAACCCTAACCCTAACACTAACCCTCACCCTAAAATTAACCCTTACGCTAACGCTAACCCTAACCCTCATCCTCACCCAAATCCGAACCCTAAAACTTATTCTCATCCTAACACTAACCCTAAACCTAACCCTCACACTAACCCTAGCCCTTACCCTAACCCTAACCCTCACCTTTAACTCTCACCCTAACCCTCACCCTCACCATAACCCTCACCCTCACCCTAATCCTAACCCTCGCATGAACCCTCACCCTCACCCTAAACATCACCCTCACCCTAACCCTCACCCTAACCCTAACGCTAACCCTAACCTTCACCCTCAACTTAAGCCTCACCCTAACCCTTACCCTCACCCTAACCCTAACAATAACCCTAACCCTATTCCTCACAATAACCCTCACCCTAACCATAACCCTCACCTTTACCCTATCCCTAAACCTAAACGTCACCCTAACGATAACCCTAACCCTCACCCTCACCCTAACGGTCTCCATCATCATAACCTTCACCCTAACCCTACCCCTCACCCACACGCTAACCCTCACCCTCACCCACACCCTCATCCTAACCTTCACACTCACCCTAACACTAAACCTAACCCTTAACCTCAACCTAACCCTAACCCTTACCCTAACCCTAACCCTCACAATAACCCTAACCCTCATCCTAAACTTAACCCTACCCTTCACCCTCACCCTCATCCTAACCCTAAACCTAAACCTAACCCTCACCTTCACGATCACCCTACCCCTACCCCTAACCCTAAACCTAACCTTGGCCCTCACTCTCACCCTAACCCTAACACTAACCCTCACCTTAACGCTCACCCTAACGCTCACACTCACCCTAAACCGCACAGTCACCCTATCCCTCACCCTAACCTAAGCCTCACCCACACCATAACACTAACCCTCACACGAACCCTCACCCTCAACCTAAACATCACCCTCACCCTAACCCTAAACCTAACGCTCACCCTCACCCTCACCCTCACCCTCACCCTAACCCTAACGCTAAACCTAACCATAATCTTCACCCTAAAACACACTCTAACCCTAACCATTACACTAACCCTAACCCTCACCCTACTCCTCACCCTAACCCTAACACTCACCCTAACCCTCAACCTAACCCTAACCCTAACCCTCAACCTCACCCTAACCTTCACCCTAAACCTTACTCTCACCCTAACTCTAAACCTAAACTTAACCCTCACACGAACCCTAACCATCACACGAACCCTAACCCTCACCCTAAACCTCTACCTCACTCTAACCCTCACCCTCACCCTAACCCTTCCCTTAAACCTAACTCTAAACCTAACCCTCACCCTAACCCTTACCCTAACCCTAACCCTAACCCTAACCTTCAACCTCACCCTAAACCTCAGCCTAACCCTTAACCTCACCCTAAACCTAACTCTAACCCTAACCCTAATCCTCACAATAACCCTACCCCTAACCATAACCTCACCCTAACCCTCACCCAAACTCTATCTCTAAACCTTACCTTCATGCAAACGCTAACCCTAAACCTAACCCTCACCTTCACCCTAACCCTACCCCTCACCAACAACCTAAACCTCACCCTCAACCTCACCCTCACCCTATCCCGCACCCTCACCCAAAATATCATCCTAACTCTAACCCTCAACGTAAACCTAAACCCCACCATAACCCTAACCCTTACCCTAACACTCACCCTAACCCTAACCCTAACAGTGACCGAAACCCTCACCCTAACCCTCACCCTAACTGTAATGCTAACCCTAACCCTCACCATCACCCTAATCCTCACCCTCACTCTGATCCTCACACTAACCCTAACCTTAATCCAAACCCTCACACTAAACCTAACCCTCACCGTAATCCTAAACCTACCCCTCACCCTAACCCTAGACCTAATCCTAACCCTAACTGTCACCCTCACCCTCACCCTCACCCTAACCCTAACCCTAACCCTAACCCTAACCCTCACACTAACATAACCCACACTCTAATCCTAACCCTACCCCCATCCTAACACTCACCCTACCAGTAACCCTAACCCTAATCCTCACCCTATCACTAACCCTAATGTTGACCCTCACCCTCAACCTAGCTCTCATGCTAACACTAACCCTAACCCTAACCCTCACGCTTACCTTAACACTCACCCTCACCCTATCCCTCACCGTAACCCTAATGTTAACTGTAACCATAATTCTCCCCCTAACCATCCCCCTAACCTTAACCCTAAGCCTTAACCTAATCCTCACCCTAACCCTAACCCTAACACTCATCCTAACCCTTACCTCACCCTAACCCTCACCCTAACCGTTACCCTAAAACTAACCCTCACCCTAACCCTCACCCTAACCCTAACACTCAACCTGACACTAACCCTCACCCTAACCCTAACCCTCACCCTCAGCCTAACCCTCAACCTAACCCTTAACCTCAACCTCACATTAACCCTTTCCCTAACCCTAACCCTCACACTAACCCTAACCCTCATTCTAACCCTAAACCTACCCCTCACCCTCACCCTCATCCTAACGCTAAACCTAAAATTCACCCTGACCATAAACCTCATCATAACCCTAAACCTAACCCTCACCCTCACCCTAAAACTCAACCTAACCCTTACATTCAACCTAACCTCAACCCTAAACTTAAACCTAACTCTCACACTAACACTAACCCTCCCCCTAACATTAACCCTAACAGTAACCCTCACCCTAACCCAAATCCTAAACCTAAACATAACCCTAAACCTCACCCTAACCCTAACCCTAACCCTAAACTTCACCCTAAACCTAAACCTAACCCTCACCCTCACCGTCACTCTCAGCCTCACCCTAACCCTAACCCTAATCCTAACCCTAGCACTCACCCTCACCCTCACCCTAACTCTAACCCTAACCCTAACAATAACCCTCACCCTCATCCTAACCGAAACCTCACAATAACCCTAAACCTCACCCTAACCCTAACTGTAAACCTCACCCTAACCCTAACCTTAACCCTAACCCTAATGCTAAGCCTAACCTTAATCCTCACCAAAACACTCACCCTAACCCGAACCCGAACCCTCACCATCACACTAACCCTCATTCTAAACCTTACCCTCAACCTAAGCCTAACACTAACCCTCACATTAACCCTAACCCTCACCATAAACCTCACCCTACACCTCACCCTAACCCTCATCCTAATGCAAACTCTACACCTAACCCTCAATCTAACCCTAACCCTAACCCTAACTGCAAACCTCACCCTAAACCCTACCCTCACCCTCACCCTCACTCTCAGCCTCACCCTCAACCTAACTCTAATCCTAAACCTAGCCCTCACCCTCATCCTAACTCTAACCCTAATCCTAACCCTTACCCTCACCCTAACCCTAACCCTAACACTAACCCTCACCCTAAACCTAAACCCTAAACCCTCACGCAAACGCTAACCCTAACCCTCATCCTCAACCAAAACCTCACCCTAACCCTTATTCTCACCCTAACCCTAAATCTAACCCTAACCCTCACACTAACCCTAACACTAACCCTCACCCTCACCCTCACCTTCACCCTAACCCTTACCCTCACCCTAAACCTAACACTAAACCTAACCCTCACACCAACCCTGAACTTCACCCTAACCCTAACCCTAACCCTAGCTCTAACCCTGAACTTCAGCCTTACAATCACCCTTAAAATAACTCTAACACTAACCCTGATCCTAAACCTAACCCTCACCTTCATCCGCAACCTGAACCTAACCTTAACCCAAAATCTAACCCTCACCAAAACCCTAACCCTAACTGAAACCCTGACCCGAACCCTCACCCTAACCCTAACCTAACCCTCACACTCAACCTAAACCTAACACTAAACATAACCCTAACCCTCACACTAATCCTAACCCTCACCCTAACCTTAACCCTAACCCTCAATCTAACTCTAACCCTAACCCTAAATCTAACCCTCGCCCCAACCCAAACCCTAACCAAACCCTAACCCTAACCCTCATCCTAACCCTAACCCTAACCATAACCCTCAACCACACCCTCACACTCACCATCAGCCTAACTCTAAACCTAACCCTAATCCTAAACCTAACCCTAACCCTCACCCTCAACCTAAACGTAACCCTCAACCTAACCCTAAACCTCACCCTCACCATAACCCTCACCCTCACCCTAACCCTAACCCTCACCCTAACCCTCACCCTAACCCTCACCCTAATCCTAACCCTAACCCTAACCCTCAACCTAACCCTAACCCTAACCCTAGACTAACCCTACACCTAACCCTAACAAAAACCTTCACCTACACTTCACCCTCACCCTAAACCTAACCCTATCCCTATCCCTAACACTCACGATACCCATCACCCTAACACTAACCCTAACCGTAACACTCACCCTCATGCGAACCCCCACTCCAAAGGTAACCCTCACCCTAAACCTCACCCTATACCTTACCCTCACCCTAATCCTAACCCTAACCCTAACCCTCCACTAACCCTAACCCTCACCCTAACCCTAAACCTACACTTCTCCCTATCACTCACCCTAACCCTAACCCTAACCCTCACACTCACCCTCACCCTAACCCTAAACCTAACCCTCACCCTAAACCTAACCCTCACCCTCACCCTCACCCTAAGCCTAATTGTAACCCTAACCCTAATCCTAAACCTAACCCTCCCCCTCCCCCTCACCCTAAACCTCACCCTAACCCTTACCCTAAACCTAACCTGGACCCTCACCCTCACCCTAACCCTAACCATTACTCTAACCCTTACCCTCACCTTAACCCTCACCCTAATCCTCACCCTAACCCTAACCCTCACCGTCACCCTAACCCTCACCCTAAACCTAAGCCAAACCCACACCCTAACCTTAACCCTAACCCTCACCCTCACCATAAACATCACCCTCACCCTAACCCTAAACCCAAACCTCACCCTCACCCTAACCCTCACCCTCCCTCACCCTAACTCTAACCCTAACCCTAACCCTTACCATAAACCTAAGTCTAACCCTAACCCTCACGCTAACACTCAACCTAACCCTGACGCTAACCCTAACCTTCACCCTCACCCTAAACCTCACTCTAACCCTTACCCTCACCCTGACACTAACCTTAACCCAAACCCTAAACCTCACACTAACCCTAACCCTCACCCTCACCCTAAACATCACCCTAACCCTAACCCTCACACTAACCCTAACCCTAATGCTCACCCTAACCCTAACATTCACCCTCACCCTCATCCTAACCCTAACCCTAACCCTAAACCTAACGCTCTCCCTCAAACTCAAGCTAACTGTAACCCTAAACCTAACCCTCACTCTCACCCACATCCTAAACCTAACCCTAACCCTAACCCTCACCCTAACACTCACCATCACCATAATCCTCACCCTAGCCCTAAACCTCAACCTAACTCTAAACCTAGCCCTCAACTTAAACCTCACCCTAAGCCTAACCCTAACCCTGACCCTATTACTAAACCTAATACTCTGCCTCACATTCACTCTAACTGTATCCCTCACCCCAACCCTCACCCTATCCCTAACGCTAACCCTAACCCTCACCATCACAATAACCCTCACCCTAAACCTTATCCTCACATTAAGCATAACCCTAACCCTAACCCTAACCCTAACCCTCACCCTCACCCTAACCCTAACCTCTCACCTTATACATCACCCTAATCCTTATCCTAACCCTAAACCTAATACTCAACCTAATCATAACCCTAATCCTAACCCTCACCCTCACCCTAACCCTCACCCTAAACTTAACCCTACAGCTCACCGTAACACTCAAGCTAATCCTAAAACTAACCCTAACCCTAAACCTCACTCTAACCTTAACCCTCACTCTAACATACCCCTCACCCTCACCCTCACTCTACCCCTCAGCCTAACCCTAACCCTAAACCTAATCCTCACCCTATAACTAACCCAAACCCTAACCCTCACCCTCACCCTGGCTCTCACGCTAACACTAAACCTAAGCCTAAACCTCACCCTAACCCTAAACCTCACCCTATCCCTAACCCTTACCCTCACCCTATCCCTCAGCTTAACCCTAACTTTAACCCTAACCCTAATCCTCACCCTAAACCTCTTACCCTAACCCTTACCCTAACCCTAACCCTCACTCTAAACCTAACCATAACACTAACCCTAACCCTAAACCTCACCCTTACACTCACCCTAACCCTAACCCTCACACTAACACTAACCCTCACCCTATCCCTACTCCTAACGCTCACCCTCACACTCACCTTCAGCCTATCCCTAACCCTAACCCTAATCCTAACCCTAACCCTCCCACTCCCCCTCACCGTAACCCTAATCCTAACCCTCACCCTAACCCTAACCCTCACCTTAACCCTAAACCTAACCTTCACCCTCACCCTCACCCTAACCCAAACCCTCACCCTTACCCTAACCCTAACCCTAACACTAACACTAACCCTAAACCTAACCCTCACGCTAACCCTAAGGCTTACACTAATCCTCACCCTCACCCTAAACCTCACCATAACCTTTATCCTCACCCTAACTCTAAGTTTAACCCTAACCCTAAGCCGCACACCAAACCTAACCCTCACCCTAATCCTAACCCTACCCATCACGCTAACTCTCACCCTCACCCTAAACCTAACACTCACTCTAACCCTAACACTAAGCCTCACCCTCACTCTAACCCTCACCTTCACCCTAAACCTTAAACTCACCCTAACCCTCACCCACAACCTAACACACACCTGAACCCGAAGCCTCACGCTTACCCTAACCCTCACCCTCACCCTGAACATCACCCTAGCCCTAAAATTAAAGCTAACTCTCAGCCTAACCCTAACCCTCACCTTAACCATAATCCTAACCTTCAAACTAACCCAACCCTAAACTTAACCCAAATCCTAACCCTCACCCTAACCCTCAACCTCACCATAACCCTAAACCTTACCTAACCCTATCCCTCACCCTCAACCTAACTGTCACCCTAACGCGCACCCTCACCCTAGCCCTCACCCTAACTCTAACCTTAACTCTTACCTAACCTTATCCCTCTCCCTCACCCTCACCCTCAACCTAACCCTCACCTCACCCTATTCTGAACCCTAAACCTCACCCTCACCCTCACCCTAACCCTAACCCTAAACCTCACCCTAACCCTAAACCTAATCCTAACACTCAACCTAACCCTAAGCTTCACCCTAAAACTCACTCTCACCCTAAAAATCACCCTAACCCTTACTCTCACCATCACCCTAAACCTCACCCTCACCTCACCCTAAACCTAACACTAGCCCTAACCCTAAACCTCACTCTCACCCACACCCTAAACCTAACCCTTACCCTTACCCTCATCCTCATCCTAATCCTCACCCGAATCCTAACCCTAACCCTTACCCTTACCTAAAGGAAACCCTCACCCTCACCCTCACCCTAACCCTCACCCTCACACTAGCCCTCACCCTAACCCTAATGCTCACCCTCACCCTCATCTTCAGCCTAACCCTAACCCTAAACCTAACTCTAACACTCACTCTAACCCTAACACTAAACCTAACTCTAAACCTCACCCTAAACCTAACCCTCATAATAACCCTAACCTTAACCCTCACCCTAAACCTAACCCCAACCCTAACTGTCACCCTCCCCCTAACCCTAACCCTAACAATAAACCTAACCCTAACCCTTAAGCTCACCCTTAACCTAACCCTAACCCTCACCCTCAACCTAACCCTAACCCTCACCCTAACTATAACCCTCATATTAACCCTAACCCTAACCTACAGCCTCACCCTAAACCTAACCCTCACCCTCACCCTAACCCTAACCCTCACCCTCACCCTTACCCTAACCCTAAACCTCACATCACCCTAATCCTAACACTAATCCTCACCCTCACCCTAACCCTAACCCTACCCCTAAACCTAACCCTAACCCTAACCCTCACCCTCACCCTAACCCTCACACTAACACTAACCCTCACCCTAACCCTACCCCTAACCCTCACCCTCACACTCATCTTCAGCCTAACCCTAAACCTAAACCTAATGCAAACTCTAAACCTAACCCTCAATCTAACCCTAACCCTAACACTAACTGCAAACCTCACCCTAACCCCTACCCTCACCCTCACCCTCACTCTCAGCCTCACCCTCTCCCTAACTCTAATCCTAAACCTAGCCCTCACCCTCACCCTAACTCTAACCCTAACCCTAACCCTTACCCTCACCCTAACCCTAACCCTAACACTAACCCTCACCCTAAACCTAAACCCTAAACCCTCACGCAAACGCTAACCTAACCCTCATCCTCAACCTAAACCTCACCCTAACCCTTATTCTCACCCTAACCCTAAATCTAACCCTAACCCTCACACTAACCCTAACACTAACCCTCACCCTCACCTTCACCCTAACCCTTACCCTCACCCTAAACCTAACACTAAACCTCACCCTAAACCTCACCCTCAACCTAATCATCACCCTAAACCTTACTCTCACCCTAACCCCAAAGCTAACCCTAAACCTCACCCTCACCCTCACCCTAGCCCTAAAACTCGCCCTAACCCTAAACCTCACCGTCACCCTCACCCTAAACCTAACCCTAACCCTAACCCTAACCCTTACCCTCACCCTAATCCTAATCCTTACCCTAACCCTAACCCTAACCCTTACCTAAACGAAACCCTCACTCTCAACCTCACCCTAACCCTCACCCTCATACTAGACCTCACCCTCACCCTTATCCTCACATTCACCCTGACCTCACCCTCAGTATAAACCTCCCCATAACCCTAACTCTGACCCTAACCCTAACCCTAAACCTCAAGCTAACCCTAAACCTAAACCTAACCCTCACCCTAACCCTAAACCTCAACCTAAACCTCACCCTCACACTACCATCACCCTAAACCTTACTCTCACCGTAACCCTAAACCTAACCCTAAACCTCACCCTCACCCTAACCCTAACACTCGCCCTAACCCTAAACCTCACCCTCACCCTCACTCTAAACCTAACCCTAACCCTCACCCTTACCCTCACCCTCACCCTAACTCTAACCCTAACCCTAACCCTAACCCTAAACTTCACCTCACCATAACCCTAACCCTCACCCTAACACTCGCCCTAAACCTAAACCTCACCCTCACCCTCACCCTAAACCTAAACCTAAACCTAACCTTATCCCTAACCCTCACCCTAACACTCGCCCTAACCCTAAACCTCACCCTCACCCTAAACCTAAACCTAAACCTAACCTTATCCCTTACCCTAACCCTAACCCTCACCCTAATCTTTACCCTAATCCTAACCTAACCCTCACCCTTAAGAGTTACCCTCACCCTACCCCTAACCCTAAACCTAACCCTCAACCTAACCCTAACCCTAAACCTAACACTCAGCCTAACCCTAACCCTCACCTTAACCCTAACCCTACCACTCACCCTAACAATAACCTTAACCCTCACCCTAAACCTCAACCTCACCCTAACCCTAACACTCACCCTAACCCTAACCCTGACCCTCACTCTAACCCTCACCGTCACCCTAAACCTCACCCTAACCCTATCCCTCACCCAACACCCTAACCTTCACTCAAACCCAAAACCGCACGCTCACACTGAACATCACCCTAACACTAACCCTAACCCAAATCCTCACTCTAAACCTCACCCTAACCCTCACCCTAAACTTAAAGCTAACCCTAAACTTAACCCTAACCCTCACTCTCACCCTTACCATAATCCTGTCCTAACCCTCACCCTCACCCTTATTCTCACCCTAACCCTAACCCTCACACTAACCCTAACCCTAACCCTCACCCTAACCCTCACCCTAATCCTAATCCTAATCCTAACCCTTACCTTTACCCTCAACCTAACCCTAACACTCAACCTAATCCTAAACCTAACCCTCACCCACACTTTAACCCACAACATCACCGAAAACCTCACCCCAACCCTTACCCTAACCCGCACCATAACCCTCACTCGAAACCGAACCCTCACCATCACCCTAACCCTCACCCTGACCCTAGACCTCACCCTAACTCTAACCCTAACAATAAGCCTAACCCTAACCCTAAACCTAAACTTCACCCTAACCCTAACCCTCAGCCTAACCCTCACCCTAACCCTAACGCTAACCCTAACCCTCCCACTTAATCTCACCCTAACCCTAACGCTAACCTTAACCCTCAGCCTCAGCCTAACCCTCACCCGCACCCTAATCCTCACCCTAACCCTAACGTTAACCCTCACCCTCAGCCTAATCCTCAGCCCAACTCTTTTCCTCACCCTAACACTAACATTAACCCTAACCTTCACCCAAACCGTAACCCTCACCCTAAACCTAACCATCACCCACACCCTAACGCTCACGCTCACCTTCACCCTCACCCTAAACCTAAACCTAACCCTAACCCTAACCCAAACACTCACCATAACCCTTACGCTCACCCTCAATCTAAACCTAACCGTAACCCTCACAGTAACCCTAACCCTCAACCTAACGCGAACCCTAACCCTAACCCGAACCCTAAACATTGTCCTCACCCTAACCTTCACCCTCACCCTCACCCTAAACCTAACCCTAACCCTAACCCTAACCCTGACCCTCACCCTCACACTAAACCTCACCCTCACTCTAATCATCACCCTAACCCTAACCCTCAACCTAATCCTCACCCTAACCCTAAACCTCAACCTAAACCTCACCCTCATCCTAATCCTCACCCTAACCCTAAACCTCAACCTAAACCTCACCCTCATCCTAATTCTCACCCTAACCCTAACCCTAAACCTTACGTAACCGAAAACCTCACCCTCACCCTCATCTTAACCCTAATCCTCATCCTCACCCTAGCCCTCACCCTAAACCTAACCCTAAACCTCACCGTCACCCTCACCCTCAGCCTAACCCTAACCCTAACACTAACACTAACCCAAACCTTAACCATAAACCTAACTCAAAACCTCACCCTAATCCTAACCCTAACCCTAACCCTAACTCACACCCTAACCCAAACCCTAATCCTAACACTCATCCTAACCCTAACCCTCAACCTAAACCTCACACAAACCATAACCCTCACCCTAACTCTTACTCTCACCCTAACACTAAGCCTAACATTAAACCAAAGCCTCACCCTCACCCTAACCCTAATTCTAACCCGAACCCTAAACCTAACCCTAAACCTAAACCTAACCCTAACCCTAAACCTAACCCTAACACTCATCCTCAGGCTAACCCTAAACCTAACAGTAACCCTAGCCCTCACCCTCATGCTAACCCGCACACTAACCCTAACACACACCCTAACTCTGCCCTGAAACCTCACCCTCACCCTTAGCCTAACCTTACACTGACAGAGGGCTTTTTTTTTTTTTTTGTCAGTCATGGGGCCTGAACTCTGGGCCTGGGCTCTGTCCCTCAGCTCTTCAGCTCAAGGCTATCACTCTACCACTTGAGCCATAGTGCCACTTCTGGCTTTTTCCGCTTATGTGGTGATGAGGAATTGAACTCAGGGCCTCAGGCGTGCAAGGCAAGTGCTCTACCACTGAGCCAACTTCCCAGCCTCAGCCTAACTTTAAGCCTAGCCCTACCCCTAACCCTCACCCTCACCCTAACCCTAACACTAACCCTCAGCCTGACCCTCAGGCTCACACTAACTATAAGTCTAACCCTCACCCTCACCCTCAACCTAACCCTAACCCTCACACTAACCCTAAACCTCATCATAAACCTAATCCTAACCCTAACACTATCCCTTACCCTCAACCTCACCCTCACCCTCAGACAAACCCTAACCCTAACCTGAAACCTAACCCTAAACCTCACCCTAAATGTCACCCTCACCCTCACCCTAAACCTAACCATCACCCTAACCCTACCGCTCACCATAACCCTTACCCTCACCATAACCCTAAAACTAATCCTAACCCTAACCATTACACTAACCCTAACCGTCACCCTAACCCTATGCCTAACCCTAACCCTCACACTCACCCTCACGGTAATGCTCAGCCTAATACTAAACCAAACATTATCGTAACCCTAACACTAACCCTTACACTCACCCTAAACCTAACTCTATCCCTAACCCTCAACCTAAATCTAACCCTAACCCTAACCCTAACACTAAACCTAAACCTAACCCTAACCCTAACCCTCACCCTAACCCTAATCCTTAACCTCACCCTCACCCTAACCCTAACCCTAACCCTAACCCTCACACTCACACTAGCCCTCACCATAACACTCACTCAAAGCATAACCCTCCCTCTCACCCTAACCCTCATCCTAACCCTTACACTCACCCTAATCCTAACCCTAAACCAAACCCTAACCCTCACACTAAACCCAACCATCAGCCTAAACCTAACCCTCACCCTCATTCTAACCCTAACCCTAACCCTCAACCTCACCCTCAACCTCAAACTCACCCTCACCCTAATTCTAACACTAACCCTCACACTAACACTAACACTAACCCTAATGCTAACGCTAAACCTCACCCTCACCCTAACCCTCACCCTTACCCTAACCCTAACCCTCACCCTCACCCTAACCCTAAACCTAACCCTCACACTAAACCTAAACCTCACCCTAACCCTAAACCTATCCCTCAGCCTAACTCTCACCCAAACCCTAACCTTAATCCTCACCATATCCCTAACCCTAACCCTAACACTCACCCTCACCATAACCCTAACTCTATCCTTAAACCTCACCCTAAAAGTAATGCTAACCCTAAACCTCATCCTCACCCTAACCCTCACCCTAACCCTAACCCTAATCCTAACCCTCACCCTAACCCTAAACCTAAACCTAACCCTAGCCCTCACTCTAACACTAACACTAACCCTAACCATAAACCTAATGCTAACCCTAACACAAACCCAAACCCTCACCCTAAACCTCACTGTCATCCTAACACTCACTTAACACTAATCTTAACCCACACCCTAACCCTCACATTCATCAAAACACTCACGCTCACCCTAACCCTCACCCTAACACTTTTCCTCATCCTAACCCTAACCCTAACACTCACACAAACCCTAACCCTCACCCTAATCCTAAACCTCTCCTACACGTTAACCCTCACTCACACCCGAAACATCAGCCTCACTCTAACCCTCACCCTCACCCTAAACATCACCCTAATCCTAACACTCACCCTAACCCTATACCTAAACGTCACCCTAACACTAACCCTCACCCTAAACCTCACCCTCACCCTAACGATAACCCTAAACTTTACCTAACCAAAACCCTCACCCTCAACCTCACCCTCACCCTAAACCCCACCCTAACCCTTACATTCACCTAACCCTGACCCTAAACCTCAAACTAACCCTAAACTTGACCCTAACCCTAACCTTAACCCTAACCCTAAATCTAACCCTACCCTCACCCACACCCTAACCCTAAACCTAACCCTAATCCTCACCCTCACCCTCACCCTCACACTAACTCTAACCCTAACAATATCCCTAACCCTAACCCTAAACCTAACCTTAACCTTCACTCTCACCCTAACCCTAACACTAACCCAAATCCTTAACCTAACCCTAACCCTCAACCTCACCTTAACCTTCACCCTAACCCTAAAACTCACTCCAACTTTAACCCTAACCCTAACCTAAACCTAACCCTAACCCTAACCCTCACCATCATCCTACACCTCACCCTAACCCTTATCCTCACCCTAACACTAACCTTAAAACTCACACTAACCCTAACCCTCACCCTCACCCTAACCTTAACCCGAACCCTAACCCTCACCCTCACCCTCAAGCTCACCCTCATCCTCACCCTAACTCTAACCCTTACCCTCACCGCTAACCCTAACCCTGACCCTAATGCTAACCATAACCCTCACCCACACCCTTACCTTCAACCACAACCTCACCCGCAACCTAACCCTCATGCTATTCTTAACCCTAACCATTATCTTAACCCTAACCCTCACACTCACACTCACCTTAAACCTAACCCTAACCCTAACACTCAACCTCACCCTTACCCTCACCTTAACCCTAACCCTAACAATAAACGTAACACTAACCCTAACTCTAACCATGACCATCATTATCATCGTAAACCTCACCCTAAACCTAACACTCACACACACCCTAATCCTCACCCTCACCAAGACCCTCACCCTCACCCTAACCCTCACCCTCACCCTAATCACCACCCTAACCCTAACCCTTAACCTAAACCTAACCGTAACCCACACCCTGACCCTAACCCTAACAATAACCCTAAACCTATCAATAACCGTAACCCTAACCCTCACCCTAACCCTAACCCTCACCCTCACCCTAAACTTAACCCTAACCCTCACCCTCACCCTTAACCTCACCCTCAGCCTAACCCTAACACTAAACCTAACCCTAATCCTAAACCTAACCCTCACCCTCACCCTCACCCAAACTCTAATCCTAACCCTAACCCTCACCCTCACCCTCACCCTAACCCTAAACCTCACCCTCACCCTAACCCTGCCGATAACTCTAACATGAACCCTCACCCTAAACCTCACCTTAAACTTTACCCTCAACCTAAACCTAACCCTAATCCTAACCCTAAACCTTACCCCAACTCTAACCCTCACCCAAACACTCACCCTAACCCTAACACTCACCGTCACCCTAAACCTCACCCTATCCCTAACCCTCACCCACACCCTAACCCTCACCCTCACCTGAAAACTCACTCTCAACCTAACCCTCACCCTAAAACTAACCCTAAACTTCACACTAACCGTAACCCTCACCCTAAACTTAACACTAACCCTAACCCTCACCCTAACTTTAACACTCACAAAAACACTAACCCTCATCCTAACCCTCCCCCACACCTGAATCGTCACCCTCACCCAAGCCCTCACTCTCACCCTAAACATCACCCTAAACCTAACACTCACCCTAACCCTAACCCTAACTTTAACACTCACACAAACCCTAACCCTCACTCTAACCCTCACCTCACCTTAAACCTCACCATAACCCTACCCCTTACCTAAACGAAACCCTTACTCGCACCCTCACCCTCACCCTAAACCTCACCCTAACCCTTAATCTCACCCTAACCCTAAACCTAAACCTAACCCTCACCCTCACCCTCAACCTCACCCTCACCCTAACTCTAACTCTAATCCTAACCCTCATGCTAACCCTAACCCTAACCCTAATGCTAACCCTAACCCTCATCCTCACCCTTAGCTAACCATCACCCTAACCCTAACCCTAACCCTCACATTAAACCTAACCCTCACCCGAACCCTAACCCTAACCCTCAGCCTAAAACTCACCCTAAACCTAACCCTAATCCTAATCCTCACCCTATCCCTCACCCTAACCCTTACACTCACGCTCGCCCTAGCCCTCACATTAACCCTAACCATAACCCTAAACCTCACCCTAAAATGAATGCTAATCCTAACACTCACCCTCACCCTAACCCTCACCCAAACCCTTACCCTCAACTTTACCCTAGCCCTCACAATAACCCTAACCCTCACCCTAATCCTATCCCTACCCCTGAGCCTCACAATCATCCCAACCCTAACCCTAACCCTAACCCTCACCCTAAACCTAACCCTCACTCTCACCCTCACCCTAAACCTAACCCTAACCCACACCCTCTCCCTAAACCTAACCCTAACCCTCACCTTCACCCTCAACCTCACCCTCAGCCTAAACCTAACACTAAACTTCAGCCTAACCCTAACCCTAACCCTAACCCTCACCCTAAACTTCACCATAACCCTAACCCTTATCTAAATGAAACCCTCACTCTCACCCTCACCCTCAACCTAAACCTCACAATAACCCTTTCCCTCACCCTCACCTTAACCCCAACCCTCACACTAACCCTAACGCTCACCCTCACCCTAACCCTTACTCTTACCCTCACCCACACCCTAACCCTAACCCTCAGCCTAATCTTAACCCTAACCATTATCTTAACCCTAACCCTCACCCTCACCCTCACCTTATACCTAACCCTAACACTCAACCTCACCCTCACCCGCACCCTAACCCTAATCCTAACAATAACCCTAACCCTAAACCTAAACCTAACCCTTAACTTTACCATAACCCTAAACCTAACCATAATCCTCACACTAATCCAAACCCTAAACCTCACACTTACCCCAACCCTAACCCTCACACTCACCCTCAACCTCACCCTCAGCCTAAACCTAACCCTAAACCTAAACCGAATCCTAAACCTAACCCTCACCCTCAACCACACCCAAACTCTAACCCTAACCCTAACCCTCACCCTCACCCTCACCCTAACCCTAACCCTCACCCTCACCCTAACCTTTACGATAACTCTAAGATGAACCCTCACCCTAAAACTCACCTTAAACTTTACCCTCAACCTAAACTTAACCCTAATCCTAACCCTAAACCTTACCATAACTCTAACCCTCACCCAAACACTCACCCTCACCCTAACCCTCACCATCACCCTAAACCTCACCCTATCCCTATCCTTCACCCACACCCTAACCCTCACCCTCATCCGAAACCTCACCCTCACCCTCACCCACACCCTCATCCTAAACATCACCCTAACACTAACCCTAACCCTAACACTAACCCTAATCGTAACCCTAACCCTAACCCTACCCTCACCCTACCCCTAATCCTAACCCTCACCCTCACCCTAACATTAACCCGAACTCTAACGCTCACCCTCGCACTAGCCCTCACCCTAACATTCACTCTAACCGTAACCCTCAATCTCACTTTAACCCTCATCCTAACCCTTACCCTCACCATAACCCTAACCCTAAACCAAACCCTAACCCTCACACTAAACCCAACCCTCAGCTTAAACCTAACCCTCACCCTCATCCTAACCCCTACCCTAACCCTAAACCTAACCCTCACCCTCAACCTCACCCTCACCCTCACCCTAACACTAACCCTAACCTGCATGCTAACCCTAGCCCTAAACCGTAATGCTAAGCATAATCCTCAACCTCTCTCAAGCCCTCACCCTAAACCTAACCCTAACCCTAACCCTTACCCTAGCCTTACCCTAACCCTAACCATCACTCTCACCCTAACCCTCACCATAACCCTTACCCTCAACCTAATCCTAACCCTAAAATTTACACTGACCCTAACCCTCATCCTAACCCTAAACCTAACTCTAATCCTAAACCTTACCCTCTCCCTCACCCTAACCCTAACAATAACCCTAAGCCTAACCCTAACCATAACCCTAAACCTAATCCTAACCCTCACCTTCACCCTCATCCTAACTCTAACCCTAACACTCACGCTAACCCTAACCCGAAACCTAATGCTAACCCTAAACCTCACCCTCACCCTAACCCTCACCCTAAACCTAAACTTCACCCTAACAGTAAACCTAACTCTCACACTAAACCTAAACCTCACCCTAACCCTAAAACTACACCACAGCCTAACTCTCACCCTAACCCTAACCCTAATCCTCAAAATATCCCTCACCCTAACCCAAACACTCACCCTCACCCTAAACCTAACCCTAACAATAACCCTAACCCCAACCCTAAACCTAACCCTAACTCTCAACCTCACCCTAACCCTAACCCTAACCCTCACCCTCACCATCACCCTCAACCTCACCTTCACCCTCACCCTAACTCTAACCCTACCTTCACCCTAACCCTATCCGTATCCCTAATGCAAACCTAAACTTCACCCTCACCCTCACCCTTAAACTTAACCTCACCCTCACCTTCACCTCACCCTAATTATCACCCTAACCCTAACCCTTAACCTAACCCTAACCCTAACCTGCACACTAAACCTAACCCTCACCCTAAACCTCACCCTAAACCTAACCCTTACCTAACCAAAACCCTCACCCTCACCCTCACTCTAACCCTCGGCCTAATCTTAACCCTAACAATTATCTTAACCATAACCCTCACCCTCACACTCACCTTAAACATAACCCTAACCCTAACACTCAACATCACCTTAACCCTCACCCTAACCCTAACCCTCAACCAAACCATAAACATCACCCTCACCCTAACCCTAAACCCAAACCTCACCCTCACCCTAACCCTCACCCTCCCTCACCCTAACTCTAACCCTAACCCTAACCCTTACCATAAACCTAAGTCTAACCCTAACCCTCACGCTAACACTCAACCTAACCCTGACGCTAACCCTAACCTTCACCCTCACCCTAAACCTCACTCTAACCCTTACCCTCACCCTGACACTAACCTTAACCCAAACCCTAAACCTCACACTAACCCTAACCCTCACCCTCACCCTAACCATCACCCTAAAACTAACCCTCACACTAACCCTAACCCTAATGCTCACCCTAACCCTAACATTCACCCTCACCCTCATCCTAACCCTAAACCTAACGCTCTCCCTCAAACTCAAGCTAACTGTAACCCTAAACCTAACCCTCACTCTCACCCACATCCTAAACCTAACCCTAAACCTAACCCTCACCCTAACACTCACCATCACCATAATCCTCACCCTAGCCCTAAACCTCAACCTAACTCTAAACCTAGCCCTCAACTTAAACCTCACCCTAAGCCTAACCCTAACCCTGACACTATTACTAAACCTAATACTCTGCCTCACATTCACTCTAACTGTATCCCTCACCCCAACCCTCACCCTATCCCTAACGCTAACCCTAACCCTCACCATCACAATAACCCTCACCCTAAACCTTATCCTCACATTAAGCATAACCCTAACCCTAACCCTAACCCTAACCCTCACCCTCACCCTAACCCTACCCCTCACCTTATACCTCACCCTAATACTTATCCTAACCCTAAACCTAATACTCACCCTAATCATAACCCTAATCCTAACCCTCACCCTCACCCTAACCCTCACCCTAAACTTAACCCTACAGCTCACCGTAACACTCAAGCTAATCCAAAAACTAACCCTAACCCTAAACCTCACTCTAACCTTAACCCTCACTCTAACATACCCCTCACCCTCACCCTCACTCTACCCCTCAGCCTAACCCTAACCCTAAACCTAATCCTCACCCTATAACTAACCCAAACCCTAACCCTCACCCTCACCCTGGCTCTCACGCTAACACTAAACCTAAGCCTAAACCTCACCCTAACCCTAAACCTCACCCTATCCCTAACCCTTACCCTCACCCTATCCCTCAGCTTAACCCTAACTTTAACCCTAACCCTAATCCTCACCCTAAACCTCTTACCCTAACCCTTACCCTAACCCTAACCCTCACTCTAAACCTAACCATAACACTAACCCTAACCCTAACCCTCACCCTTACACTCACCCTAACCCTAACCCTCACACTAACACTAACCCTCACCCTAACCCTACTCCTAACGCTCACCCTCACACTCACCTTCAGCCTATCCCTAACCCTAACCCTAATCCTAACCCTAACCCTCCCACTCCCCCTCACCGTAACCCTAATCCTAACCCTCACCCTAACCCTAACCCTCACCTTAACCCTAAACCTAACCTTCACCCTCACCCTCACCCTAACCCAAACCCTCACCCTTACCCTAACCCTAACCCTAACACTAACACTAACCCTAAACCTAACCCTCACGCTAACCCTAAGGCTTACACTAATCCTCACCCTCACCCTAAACCTCACCATAACCTTTATCCTCACACTAACTCTAAGTTTAACCATAACCCTAAGCCACACACCAAACCTAACCCTCACCCTAATCCTAACCCTACCCCTCACGCTAACTCTCACCCTCACCCTAAACCTAACACTCACTCTAACCCTAACACTTAGCCTCACCCTCACTCTAACCCTCACCTTCACCCTAAACCTTAAACTCACCCTAACCCTCACCCACAACCTAACACACACCTGAACCCGAAGCCTCACGCTTACCCTAACCCTCACCCTCACCCTGAACATCACCCTAGCCCTAAAATTAAAGCTAACTCTCAGCCTAACCCTAACCTTCACCTTAAACCTAACTCTAAACCGTACCCTCACCCTAACCCTAACCCTCACCTTAACCATAATCCTAACCTTCAAACTAACCCTAACCCTAAACTTAACCCAAATCCTAACCCTCACCCTAACCCTCAACCTCACCATAACCCTAAACCTTACCTAACCCTATCCCTCACCCTCAACCTAACTGTCACCCTAACGCGCACCCTCATCCTAGCCCTCACCCTAACTGTAACCTTAACTCTTACCTAACCTTATCCCTCTCCCTCACCCTCACCCTCAACCTAACCCTCACCTCACCCTATTCTGAACCCTAAACCTCACCCTCACCTTCACCCTAACCCTAACCCTAAACCTCACCCTAACCCTAAACCTAATCCTAACACTCAACCTAACCCTAAGCTTCACCCTAAAACTCACTCTCACCCTAAAAATCACCCTAACCCTTACTCTCACCATCACCCTAAACCTCACCCTCACCTCACCCTAAACCTAACACTAGCCCTAACCCTAAACCTCACTCTCACCCACACCCTAAACCTAACCCTAACCCTTACCCTTACCATCACCCACACCCTAAACCTAACCCTTACCCTTACCCTCATCCTCATCCTAATCCTCACCCGAATCCTAACCCTAACCCTTACCCTTACCTAAAGGAAACCCTCACCCTCACCCTCACCCTAACCCTCACCCTCACACTAGCCCTCACCCTAACCCTAATGCTCACCCTCACCCTCATCTTCAGCCTAACCCTAACCCTAAACCTAACTCTAACACTCACTCTAACCCTAAAACTAAACCTAACTCTAAACCTCACCCTAAACCTAACCCTCATAATAACCCTAACATTAACCCTCACCCTAAACCTAACCCCAACCCTAACTGTCACCCTCCCCCTAACCCTAACCCTAACAATAAACCTAACCCTAACCCTAACCCTAACCCTTAAGCTCACCCTAACCCTAACCCTAACCCTCACCCTCAACCTAATCCTAACACTCACCCTAACTATAACCCTCACATTAACCCTAACCCTAACCTACAGCCTCACCCTAAACCTAACCCTCACCCTCACCCTAAACCTAACCCTCACCCTCACCCTCACCCTAACCCTAAACCTCACATCACCCTAATCCTAACACTAATCCTCACCCTCACCCTCACCCTAACCCTACCCCTAAACCTAACCCTAACCCTAACCCTCACCCTCACCCTAACCCTCACACTAACACTAACCCTCACCCTAACCCTACCCCTAACCCTCACCCTCACACTCATCTTCAGCCTAACCCTAAACCTAAACCTAATGCAAACTCTAAACCTAACCCTCAATCTAACCCTAACCCTAACCCTAACTGCAAACCTCACCCTAACCCCTACCCTCACCCTCACCCTCAATCTTAGCCTCACCCTCACCCTAACTCTAATCCTAAACCTAGCCCTCACCCTCACCCTAACTCTAACCCTAACCCTAACCCTTACCCTCACCCTAACCCTAACCCTAACACTAACCCTCACCCTAAACCTAAACCCTAAACCCTCACGCAAACGCTAACCCTAACCCTCATCCTCAACCTAAACCTCACCCTAACCCTTATTCTCACCCTAACCCTAAATCTAACCCTAACCCTCACACTAACCCTAACACTAACCCTCACCCTCACCTTCACCCTAACCCTTACCCTCACCCTAAACCTAACACTAAACCTCACCCTAAACCTCACCCTCACCCTAATCATCACCCTAAACCTTACTCTCACCCTAACCCCAAAGTTAACCCTAAACCTCACCCTCACCCTCACCCTAGCCCTAAAACTCGCCCTAACCCTAAACCTCACCGTCACCCTCACCCTAAACCTAACCCTAACCCTAACCCTAACCCTTACCCTCACCCTAATCCTAATCCTTACCCTAACCCTAACCCTAACCCTTACCTAAACGAAACACTCACTCTCAACCTCACCCTAACCCTCACCCTCATACTAGACCTCACCCTCACCCTTATCCTCACATTCACCCTGACCCTCACCCTCAGCATAACCCTCCCCATAACCCTAACTCTCACCCTAACCCTAACCCTAAACCTCAAGCTAACCCTAAACCTAACCCTAACCCTCACACTAACCCTAAACCTCAACCTAAACCTCACCCTCACACTACCATCACCCTAACCCTTACTCTCACCGTAACCCTAAACCTAACCCTAAACCTCACCCTCACCCTCACCCTAACACTCGCCCTAACCCTAAACCTCACCCTCACCCTCACTCTAAACCTAACCCTAACCCTAACCCTTACCCTCAACCTCACCTTAACTCTAACCCTAACCCTAACCCTAAACTTCACCTAACCATAACCCTAACCCTCACCCTAACACTCGCCCTAACCCTAAACCTCACCCTCACCCTCACCCTAAACCTAAACCTAAACCTAACCTTATCCCTAACCCTCACCCTAACACTCGCCCTAACCCTAAACCTCACCCTCACCCTCACCCTAAACCTAAACCTAAACCTAACCTTATCCCTTACCCTAACCCTAACCCTCACCCTAATCTTTACCCTAATCCTAACCTAACCCTCACCCTAAGAGTTACCCTCACCCTACCCCTAACCCTAAACCTAACCCTCAACCTAACCCTAACCCTAAACCTAACACTCAGCCTAACCCTAACCCTCACCTTAACCCTAACCCTAACACTCACCCTAACAATAACCTTAACCCTCACCCTAAACCTCAACCTCACCCTAACCCTAACACTCACCCTAACCCTAACCCTGACCCTCACTCTAACCCTCACCGTCACCCTAAACCTCACCCTAACCCTATCCCTCACCCAACACCCTAACCTTCACTCAAACCCAAAACCTCACGCTCACACTGAACATCACCCTAACACTAACTCTAACCCAAATCCTCACTCTAAACCTCACCCTAACCCTCACCCTAAACTTAAAGCTAACCCTAAACTTAACCCTAACCCTCACTCTTAACCTTACCATAATCCTGTCCTAACCCTCACCCTCACCCTTATTCTCACCCTAACCCTAACCCTCACACTAACCCTAACCCTAACCCTCACCCTAATCCTCACCCTAATCCTAATCCTAATCCTAACCCTTACCTTTACCCTCAACCTAACCCTAACACTCAACCTAATCCTAAACCTAACCCTCACCCACACTTTAACCCACAACATCACCGGAAACCTCACCCCAACCCTTACCCTAACCCGCACCATAACCCTCACTCGAAACCGAACCCTCACCATCACCCTAACCCTCACCCTGACCCTAGACCTCACCCTAACTCTAACCCTAACAATAAGCCTAACCCTAACCCTAAACCTAACCTTCACCCTAACCCTAAACCTCAGCCTAACCCTCACCCTAACCCTAACGCTAACCCTAACCCTCCCACTTAATCTCACCCTAACCCTAACGCTAACCTTAACCCTCAGCCTCATCCTAACCCTCACCCGCACCCTAATCCTCACCCTAACCCTAACGTTAACCCTCACCCTCAGCCTAACCCTCAGCCCAACTCTTTTCCTCACCCTAACACTAACATTAACCCTAACGTTCACCCAAACCGTAACCTTCACCCTAAACCTAACCATCACCCACACCCTAACCCTCACGCTCACCCTCACCCTCACCCTATACCTAAACCTAACCCTAACCCTAACCCAAACACTCACCATAACCCTTACGCTCACCCTCAATCTAAACCTAACCGTAACCCTCACAGTAACACTAACCCTCAACCTAACGCGAACCCTAACCCTAACCCGAACCCTAAACATTATCCTCACCCTAACCTTCACCCTCACCCTCACCCTAAACCTAACCCTAACCCTAACCCTGACCCTCACCCTCACACTAAACCTCACCCTCTCTCTAATCATCACCCTAACCCTAACCCTCAACCTAATCCTCACCCTAACCCTAAACCTCAACCTAAACCTCACCCTCATCCTAATCCTCACCCTAACCCTAAACCTCAACCTAAACCTCACCCTCATCCTAATTCTCACCCTAACCCTAACCCTAAACCTTACCTAACCGACAACCTCACCCTCACCCTCATCTTAACCCTAATCCTCATCCTCACCCTAGCCCTCACCCTAAACCTAACCCTAAACCTCACCGTCACCCTCACCCTCAGCCTAACCCTAACCCTAACACTAACACTAACCCAAACCTTAACCATAAACCTAACTCAAACCCTCACCCTAATCCTAACCATAACCCTAACCCTAACTCACACCCTAACCCAAACCCTAATCCTAACACTCATCCTAACCCTAACCCTCAACCTAAACCTCACACAAACCATAACCCTCACCCTAACTCTTACTCTCACCCTAACACTAAGCCTAACATTAAACCAAAGCCTCACCCTCACCCTAACCCTAATTCTAACCCGAACCCTAAAACTAACCCTAAACCTAAACCTAACCCTAACCCTAAACCTAACCCTAACACTCATCCTCAGGCTAACCCTAAACCTAACAGTAACTCTAGCCCTCACCCTCATGCTAACCCGCACACTAACCCTAACACTCACCCTAACTCTGCCCTGAAACCTCACCCTCACCCTCAGCCTAACCTTAAGCCTAGCCCTACCCCTAACCCTCACCCTCACCCTAACCCTAACACTAACCCTCAGCCTGACCCTCAGGCTCACACTAACTTTAAGTCTAACCCTCACACTCACCCTCAACCTAACCCTAACCCTCACACTCAACCAAGCCCTCACCTTAATACTCACGCTAAACCTAACCCTCACTCTCATCCTAACCCTCAGCCTAACCCTTACTTTCACCCTAACCCTAACCCTAAGCCAAACCCTAACCCTCACACTAACCCTAACCCTCAGTCTAAACCTAACCCTCACCCTCATACTAACCCTAACCCTAACCCTAACCCTCACCCTCACGTCAACCTCACCCTCATCCTCACCCTAACTCTAACCCTAAACTTTAAGCTAACACTAACCCTAACCCTAATGCTAACCCTAACCCTAATGCTAACCCTAACGCTCACCCTCATCCTAACCCTACCCCTCAGACTAACCCTCACCCTCACCCTAACCCTAATCCTCACCCTTTCCTTCACCCTAACCAGAACACTCACCCTCACACTAACCCTCAACCTAACCCTAACACTAACCCTAAAACTCACCCTAAAACTAATGCTAACCCTAACCCTCACCATCACCCTAACTGTCACCCTAACCCTTAGCCTCACCCTAACCCTAAACCTCACCCTCACCCTCACCTTCACCCTAACCCCAACCCTAACAATAACCCTAACCCTAACCCTAACTCTAATATTAACCCTCATCTAACTCTAACCCTAAACGTAACCCTAACCCTAACCGTAACCTTAACCCTCACCCTCACCCTCATCCTAAACCTCACCTTAACCCTAACCCTTACCCTAACCCTAACCCACACCCTAAAACTAAACCAACCCTAAACCTCACCCACAACTTAACGCTCACACTAACCCTAATCCTAAACCTAACCCTCACCAAAACGCTAACCTTAACCCTCATCCTAAACCTCACACTAACCCTAAGCTTAACCCTAACCCCAACCCTCACCCTAACCCTCATCCTAACCCTCACCTTCACCCTAAACCTCAACCTAACCCTTAATCTCAACTTAACCCTAACCCTAACCCTAATCCTCACACTAACCCTAACCCTAAAAATAACCCTCACCTTACCCCTCACCCTAACCCTAACCTAACCCTAACCCTCACCCTAACACTAACCCTAACCCAAACCCAAATCCTCACCCTCACCCTAACCCTCACCATCAGACTAACACTCACCCTAACCCTAACCCTCAACCACACCCAAATCCTCTCCCACACCCTAACCCACACCCACACCTGAACCATCACCCTCACCCTAACCCTCACGGTCACCCTAAACATCACCCTAACACTAACCCTCACCCTAATACTCACCCTCACCCTAAACCTCAACCTAATCCTAACCCTTACCCTAACAATAACCCTAGCCGTAACCCTAAACCTAACCCTAACCCTCAATCTAACCCTAATCCTCACCTTAACCCTAAACCTAACCCTATACCTAACCCTCACCCTCACACTGACCCTTACCCTAACCCTAAAGGCAACAATAACCCTAACCCTAATCCTAAACCTAACCCTCACCCTAACCCAAAACCTAACCCTCACAATAACCCTAATCCTCAACCTAACACTAACCCTACCCCTCACCCTAACCCTCACATTAACCATCTCACTAACCCTAATGCTAACCTTAACCCTCACTCTAAACCTAACCCTCAACCTAACCCTAGCCCTCACCCTAACTCTAACCCTAACCCTCACCCTAATCTTCACTCTCATCCTAAACATTACTGTAACCCTAATCCTCACCCTAACCCTACACCTCAGCCTCACCCTCATCCTAACCCTAAACCTAACCTCTCCCTCACCCTAACACTAACCCTAATCCTCACCCTCACACTAACCCTAACACTAATCTTTACAGTAACCCTCACACTCACACTCACCCTAACCCTAACGCTAACCCCAACCCTCACCCTCACCCTCACCCTAACACTAACCCTCACTCTAACCCTTACCCTCAGCCAAACCCTAACCCTAACCCAAAAACTCACACTAACCCTAACTCTCACCCTGACCCTAATCCTCAGGATCACCCTAACATTCACCCTAAACCTAACCCTCACCCTCACCCTCACCTGAAACCTCACCCTAACCCTCACCCTCACCCTCAACCTAACCCTAAACCTCACCCTCACCATAACCCTCACTGTAACACCCTCACGCTCAGCCTAACACTAACCGAAACCCTCACACTAACCCTAACCCCCACCCGAACCCGAACCCTAACCATAACACTCACCCTAACCCTAACCCTAACCCTCACCGTCACACTAACCCTAAACCTAAGCCTAACCCTAACCCTAACCCTTACCCTGACGTCACCCTAATCCTAACACTAACCCTCTCCCTCATGTTCACCCCAATCCTAACCCTAACCCTCACCTCACCATAACAAGAAATCTCACAATAAGCCTAACCCTCACCTGAACCTGAACCCTAACTCTAACTTTAACCCTCACCCTCACCCTCAGCCTAACCCTAACCCTAAACTTCACCCTCACCCTAACGCTAACTCTAACCCTAACCCTAACCCTATCTGTCACCCTCACACTCAACCTAACATAAACCATATCCATAAACCTCACCCTAACCCTAACCCTCACCCGAACCCTCACTCTAACCCTCACCCTCACCCTCAACCTAACCCTAAACCTCACCTTCACCCTAAACCTCAACCTAACCCTTAACCTCACCCTAACCTTAACCCTAATCCTAACCCTGACCCTCACTCTAACCCTCTCCCTCACCCTAAACCTAACCCTCAACCTAACCTACAGCCTTAACCTCACCCTCACCCTAACCCTCACCCTCACCCTAACCCTCACCCTTACCATTACTCTTACCCTAACCGTAACCTTAACCCTTACTCTAACCCTCACACTAACATTATCCCTCAACCTAAACCTAACACTAACCTTAACCCTCACCCTCACCTTCACCCTCAAAACAACCCTAACCATAACCCTAATCCTAACCCTAACCCACACCCTCAACCTAAACCTAACCATAATCATAACCCTCACCCTCACGCTAGCCATCACCTTAACCCTAATCCTAACCCTAAACCTCACCCTCACCCTCACCCTAACTCTAACACTAACCCTAACCCTCATGCTCACCATAAACCTAACCCTAACCCTGACCCTCACCCTCACCCTAACCCTAACCCTACCCCTAACCCTCACCCTAACCCTCACCCTAAACCTACCGCTAACTCTAACACTCACACTCACCCTAAACCTCACCCTAAACTTTACCCTAACACAAACACTAATCCTTACACTAACCCTAAACTTAAAACTAACCCTCAGCCTAACCCTCAACCTAACCCTAACCCTAACCCTAAACCTCCCCCTAACTCTAACTCTTACCCTAAACCTAACCCTAAACCTCACACTCACCCCAACCCTCACCCTAACCCTAACCCTCATTCTAACACTAACCCTAACCCTAACCATGACCTTAAACCTAACCCTCACCCTAGCCCTAACGCGAACCCTAACCCTCACCCTCAGCCTAACCCTCACCCTAACCCTCACTCTCACTCTCACCCTCATCCTTACCCTAAGCTTAACCCTTACCTAAACCTATCCCTCTCCCTCACCCTCACCCTCACCCTAACCCTCACTCTCAGCCTAACCCTCACCCTAACCCTTTTCCTCAACCTAAACCTAACCCTAAGCATAACCCTAACCCTCACACAAACCGTAACCCTCACCCTAACCCTAACCCTCACCTACATCCTAACCGTCACCCTCACCTTCACCCTCACCCTCACGCTAACCTTAACCCTAAACCTTACCCTAACCCTTACCCTAACCCTAACCGTAACCCTAACAATAACCCTAACCCTAAACCGAACCCTAACCCTCACCCTAAACCTAACCCTAACCCTAACCCTACACCTCACCCTAACCCTCACCCTAACCCTTAATCTCACCCTAACCCTAACCCTCACCTACATCCTAACCGTCACCCTCACCTTCACCCTCACCCTCACGCTAACCTTAACCCTAAACCTTACCCTAACCCTTACCCTAACCCTAACCGTAACCCTAACAATAACCCTAACCCTAAACCGAACCCTAACCCTCACCCTAAACCTAACCCTAACCCTAACCCTACACCTCACCCTAACCCTCACCCTAACCCTTAATCTCACCCTAACCCTAACCCTAACCCGCAACCTCAACCTAACTCTAACCCTAACCCTAACCCTTACCCTAACCCTAACCCTCAACTTAACCCCAACTCTAACCCTCACCCTGAAGCTAACCCTATCCCTAAACCTCACCCTCACCCTTAGCCTAACCCTAATCCTAACCCTAATCCTAACCCTAACCCTCACCTTCACGCTACCCATCACTCTAACCCTAATACTAACCCTAACCCTCATCCAAATCCTAACTAGAACCGTTATCCTAAACCTCACCCTAACCGTCCCCCTAACTCTCTCACCCTAACCTTAACCCTAATTCTAACCCTCATCCTAACACTAACCCTCACCCTAAACCTCACCCACACCATAATCCTCACCCTAACACTTACTCTCATCTTAACCCTAACCCTAACACTAAACCAAACACTCACCCTCACCCTCACCCTAACCCTAACGCTAACCCTAAACTTAAACCTCACCCACTCTCTACCCTAACCCTAACCCTAACCCTGACCCTCACCCTCACCCTAACCCTAAAACTCAACCATACCCTCACCCTAACCCTAAGCCTAACACTAAACCAATCACCCTCACCCTCACCCTAACCTTCACACTCACGCTCAACCTCAACCTAAGCCTAACCCTAAACCTAACCCTCACCTTCAACCTCACCATAACTCTAAACCTAACCCTAAACCTAACCCTCACCCTCAACCTCACCGTAACCTTAACCCTATCCCTAAATCTCACCCTAAACCTAAACCTAAACCTAACCCTCACCCTAACTCTAAACCTAACCCAAACCCTCACCTCAACCTAACCCTCATCGTCACCCTAACCCTCACCCTATCCCCAACTCTCACCCTCACCCTAACCCTCACCCAAACCCTTACCCTCACCCTGTCCCTAAACCTAACCCTCACCCAAACCCTTGCCCTCACCCTAACCCTCAACATAACCTAACTGTTATATTAACCCTAACCCTCATCCTAATCCTGTCCCTACCCCTCAGCCTAACCCTTATCCTAACCCTAACCCTAACCCTCACCCTCACCCTAACCCTAACCATAACCATAACCCTAATTCTCACAATAAACCTAACCCTCACCCTAACCCTAACCCTAACCCTATTCCTCACTCTATCCCTCACCCTAACATTCACCCTCACCTTAGCCCTCACCCTAACCCTAACTCTAACCCTAAACCGCACCCCAAAACTAATGCTAACCCTAACCCTCACCCTCACCCTAACCCTCACACTTACCCTTAACCTTAAGCTAAACCTATACCTCACCCTCACCCTAAACCTAACTCTAACCCTTACCCTCACCCTAACTCTCACCCTAACCCTAACACTAACCCTCACCATCACCCTTACCCTAAACCTAAGCATAACCCTAACCCTAACCCTTACCCTGACCTCACCCTAATCCTAACCCTAACCCTCTCCCTCAACCTCACCCTAATCCTAAACCTAACCCTAACCCTAACCCTATCCCTAACCCTCAACTCACCCTAACTCTAACCCTCACCCTAACCCTCACCCTCACCCTAAACCTAAACCTAACCCTAACCCTCACCCTCACCCTAACCCTTACAATAATCCTTACCCTCACCCTCAACCTAACCCTAACCATAACCCTCACACTAACCCTAAGCCCGATCTTAACCCGAACCCTAACCATAACACTCAACCTAACCCTAACCCTCACCCTCACCCTTACCCTAAACCTAAGCCTAACCCGAACCCTAACCCTAACCCTAACCCTCACCCTCACCGGAAACCTAACCCTAACCCTAACCCTCCCCCTCCCCCTCCTCATCACCCTAACCCTAACCCTATCCCTAACCCTCACCCAAACCCTAACCCTCACCCTCACCCTCACCCTAAACCTAACCCTAAAAATAACCCCAACCGTAACCCTAACACTAAACCTAATCCTAAACCTCACGCTAACCCTAACCCTAACATTAACACTAAACCTCACCCTAACCCTAACGCAAACCCTTATCCTAACCCTACCCCAAAACCTTACCCTAACGCTCACCCTCACCCTAGCCTTCACCCTCACCCTAACCCTAACCTTAACACTAAACCTCACCCTCACCCTAACCTTAATGATAACCCTAACCCTCACCCGCAGCCTAACCCTCACCCTAACCCTTACCCTCACCCAAAACCTGACCCTCACCCTCACCCTAACCCTCACCCTAATCCTAACCCTCACCTTCACGTTAACCCAATCACTCCTCCTAAACCTAAACCTCACCCTCACCCTCACCCTAACTCTAACCCTCCCTGTCACCCTTAACCTCACCATCAGCCTAACCCTAACCCTTACCCTAATGCTAACCCTAACCCTCACCCTCATCCTAAATCTAACCATAACCCTAACCCTAACCCTTACCCTCACCCTCACTGTAACCCTAATACTTACAATAAGCCTCACCCTAAACATCACCTTCACCATAATCCGCAAACTAACGATAACCCTAAACCTTACCTAACCGAAACCCTCACCCTCACACTCACCCTCAATCTAACCCTCACCCTCACACTAGCGCTCACCCTAACTCTCACCCTAACCCTCACCCTCACTCTCACGTTCAGCCTAACCCTAACCCTAACCCTAAATCTAACCCTCACCCTAACACTAACCCTAAACTTAACACTAACCCTAAACCTCACCCTCACCCTCACCCTCAGTCTAACTCTAACCCTAAACATTATCATAATCCTAACCCTCACCCTCACCCTCTCCCTCAACCTAAACCTAACCCTAACCCTCACCCTCACCCAAACACTAACCCTCACCCTCACCCTCACCCTAAACGTAAGCCTCACCCTCATCCTAACCCTCATCCTAACCCTTACCCTCACCCTAAACCTAAACCTAATCCTAATCCTAACCCTCACACTAACCCTAACCCTCACCATAACCCTAACCCTAACACTAACCCTAACCCTCACCCTCACCCTCAGACCAACACTAAACCTAATCCTAACCCTAACCCTCACCCTCAACCTCACCCTAAACCTAACCCTAACACTCATCCTCAAACTCACCTCAACCTCATTAATCATAACCCTAACAATAAACCTAACCCTAACCCTAACCTTAACCCATACCCTAACTGTAACCTAACCCTAACCCTAACACTCACCCTAACCCTATCCCTCACCCTCACCCTCAACCTAAGCCTAACCCTAACCCAAACCTAATGATAAACCTAAACCTGACCCTCAACCTCACCCTAACCCTAACCCTCACCCTAAACCTCAACCTAACCCCAACCATAAACCTAACCTTCACCCTCATTCTCACCCTAACCCTCACGGTCACACTAACCCTGAACCTAACCCTAACCCTCACCCACACCCTAACCCTCACCCTCAACCTCACCCTCACCCTAATGCTAACCCTAAACCTAACCCTAACCTCACCCTTACCCTCAGACAAACCCTAACCCTAACCCTAATCCTAACCCTAACCCTAACCCTCACCCTAAACCTAACCCTAAACCTCATCCTCACACTCACCCTAACCCTAGCAATAACCTTAACCCTAACCCTCACCCTCACCCTAATCATCACCCTAATTCTAACCCTAACCTCACCCTCAACTTCACCCTAACCCTAACCCTAAACCTAACCCTCACACTCAACCTCACTCTCACCCTAACCCTAACACTAACCCTCACCCTCACTTTTAACCTCACCCTCACACTCACCCTAACCCTAACCCTCATGCTAACAATAGCCCTAACTCTAATGCTAACCCTAACCCTCACCCTCACCCTCACCCTCACCCTCACGCTAACACTACTCAGCCTAAACCTCACCCTAACCCTAACCCTAACACTAATCCTCACGCTGTCCCTCACCCTAACCCTAACACTCATCCTCACCCTAGCCCTCACCCTAACCCTAACCCTAATCCTAAACCTCACCCTAAAACTAAACCTAACCCTCACCCTCACCCTAAACCTCACTCTTACCCTTACTCTCACCCTAACCCTCACCCTAAAGCTAACCCTCACCCTCACCCTAACCCTCATCGTAACCCTAAACCTAACCCTCACCCTAACCTTCACTCCAATCTTAACCCTAAACCTAACACTCAACCTCACCCTAACCCTCAACCAACACCTTACCCTCACCCTCACCCTAACACTAACCCTAACCTGAACCCCCACACTAACCCCAACACTCACCCTAATCCTATCCCTACTCTTCAGCCTCACACTCATCCTAACCCTAACCATAACCCAACACTCACCCTAACCTTAAACTTAACCCTAACCCTCACCCTCACCCTTAACCTCACCCCCACCCTCACCCTAACTCTAACCCTAATTATCATGCTAACAATAGCCCTAACCCTAATGCTAACCCTCACCTTCACCCTCACCCTCACCCTCAACCTCACCACCAAACTCACCCTAAATCTAACCCTAACTATCATGCTAACAATAGACCTAACCCTAATGCTAACCCTAACCCTCACCCTCACCCTCACCCTCAACCTCACCTGCACCCTCACGCTAACACTACCCCTCAGCCTAAACCTCAAGCTAACCCTAACCCTAACACTAATCCTCACCCTGTCCCTCACCCTAACCCTAACCCTAAACATAAACCTCACCCTAAAACTAATGCTAATCCTAAACCTCACCCTCACACTAACCATCACCCTAACACTTACCCTTATGCTAAACCTAACCCTCACCCTCACCCTAAACCTCACTCTAAAAATTCCCCACACCCTAACCCTCACCCTAAAGCTAACCCTCACCATCACCCCAACCCTCATCGTAACCCTAACCCTAACCCTAAACCTAACCCTCACCCTAACCTTCACTCTAATCCTAACACTCAACCTCACCCTAACCCTCAACCAACCCCTTACCCTCACCCTCACCCTAGCGCTAACCCTAACCCTAATCCTCACACTAACCCCAACACTCACATTAATCCTATCAATACTCCTCAGCCTCACCCTCATCCTAACCCTAACCCTAACCCAACACTCACCCTAAACCTAACCCTAACGCTCACCCTCACCCTCAACCTCACCCTCGGCCTAACCCTAACACTAAACCTAATCCTAACCCTAACCATCACCCTCACCCTCAGTCTAACTCTAACCCTAATCTTAACCCTAACCCTCACCCTCACCCTCACCTTAACCCTAACACTATCCCTAACGTTCACCCTAACCCTAACACTCACCCTAACCCTCACCCTCACCCACACCCTCAGCATAACCTAACCCTCAACCTCACTCTAACCCTCACCCTAACCCTTTACCTCACCCTAACCCTAACCCTAATCATTAGTCTAACCTTCATACTAACCCTAACCCTAACACTAACACTAAACCTAACCCTCACCCACAACCTAAACCTCACCCTAAGACCAACCCTAACCCTTACCCTAATCCTAACCCTAACCCCAACCCTCACCCTCACCCTCACCCTAAACCTAACCCTAACCCTCACCCTAACCCTAGCCCTCACCCTCACCCTCACCGTAATCCTAAACCTAACCCTAACCCTCACCTTTACCCTAACCCTCATCCTAACTGTTATCCTCAACCTTTCCCTAACCTTTACCCTAAACCTAACCCTCACTCTAAACCTAACCCTTACCCTAACACTCACCCTAACCCTAAATCTAACTCTAAACCTCACCTTCACCCTAAACTTCACCCTAACACTTACCCTCACCCTAACCCTAACCCTAACCCTAATCCTAATCCTAAACCTAACCCTCAGCCTAGCCCTCACCCTAACCCTAACCCTAACACTCACTCTAACGATAAACCTAAAACAAACCCAAACCCTCACCCTCAACCTAACCCTCACCATCATCCTAACCCTCACCCTAACCCTAAACCTCTCCCACACCCTGATCCTCACCCTCACCAAAAACCTCACCCTATCCCTAACCCTCCCCCTCACCCTAAACATCAACCTAACCCTAATCCTAACAGTAACCCTCACCCTAACCCTAAGCCTAACAATAACCCTAAACCTAATAATAACCCTAACCCTAACCCTAACCCTCACCCTAACCCTAAACCTCACCCTAACCCTAAACTTAACCCTACCGCTAAACCTAACACACACCCTCACCCTAACCCTCACCGTAATACTTTTCATCACCCTAAACCTAACCCTAAGTTTAACACTCACACAAAACGCTAACCCTCACCCTTATCCTCACATACACCCTCACCCTCACCCTCATCCTCAGCCTTATCCTCACCCTAAACATCACCCTAAACCAAACACTCACACTAACCCTAACCCTAACATTCACCCTAACCCTAACCCTCACCCTAACCCTCACCCTCACCCTAAACCTCACTGAAACCCGAACCCTTACCTAACCGAAACCCTCACCCTCACCCTCACCCTAAACCTCACCCTAACTCTTTCCTTCACACTAACCATAACCCTAACCCTCACCCTCACACTTACCTTAAACCTAACCCTAACCATAACACTCAACCTCACCCTCACCCTCACCCTAACCCTAACCCTAACAATAACTTTAATCTTCACCCTAACATAACCTTAAACCTCACCCTCACCCTAACCCTAAACCTAACCCTAACAATCACCCTCACGCTAGACTTCACCCTAATACTCACGCCAACCCTAACCCTCACTCTCACACTAACCCTCATTCTAAACCTTACCCTCACCCTAACCCTAACCCCAAAGCTAACCCTAACCCTCACACTAAATCTAAACCTCAGCCTAAACTTAACCCTAACCCTCATCCTAAAACTAAACCTATCCCTCACACTAACCCTAATCCTCACCCTAATCCTATACCTATCCCTCAGCCTCACCATCATCCTAACCTTAACCCTAACCCTCACCATAACCCTACTTCTAAACCTAACTCTAACCCTCACCCTCACCCTCTCCCTCACCCTAACCCTAACGCTAACCCTAACCATAACCCTAACCCTAAACCTAAACCTAAACATCACCCTAACCCTAAGCATAAACCTCACCATCAATCTTACCCTAAACCTAACAATAAAAATAACCCTAATCCTAACCCTAACCCTCACCCTAACCCTCACCCTAAACCTAACAATAACCGTACCCCTAACCCTAAACCTAACCCTAACCCTCACGCTAGCCCTCACCCTAACTCTAACCCTAAACCTCAACCTCACCCTCACCATAAACCTAAACCTAACCATAAAACGTCACCCTCACCCTCACCCTCACCCTCAAACTTACCTCACCCCACCCTAGCCCTCCCCGTCACCCTAAACCTCACACTATCCCTAAGATAAACATACACCTTAACCCTCACCCTCACCCAAACCTCTCCCTCAACCTAACCCTCACCCTCACCCTAAACATCACCCTAAACCTAACCCTAAACCTAACGTTTATCCTCACCCTAAACCTAACCCTTACCCTAACCCTAAAACTCAGTCTAAACCTAACCATCAGACTAACCCTAACCCTACCCCTCACCCTCACCCTCACCCTAACCCTAACCCTTATGCTAACCCTAACCCTCACCCTAAGCCTAACCCTAAACCTAATCCTAATCCTCACCCTCACCCTAACCCTAACCCTCACCATCACACTAGCCCTCACCCTAACACTCACTATAAAAGTAACCCTCACTTTCACCCTGACCCTCACCCTAACCCTAAACCTCACCCTCACCCTAATCGGCACCCTAACACTTACCCTCACCCTAATCCTAAACCTAATACTAACCCTAAGCATTATCGTAACCCAAACCCTCACCCACACACTTACCCTAAACCTAACTCTAACCCTAACCCTCACCCTCACCTTAACCCTAAGCCTAACAATAACCCTAAAACTATCCCTAACCCTAACCCTAATCCTAACCCTCACCCTCACCATAACCCTAACCCTAACCCTAACCCTCACCCTCACCCTAGCCCTCACCCTAACACTCACTCTAACCTTAACCCTCATTCTCACCCTAAACCTCATCCTAACCCTTAATCGCAACCAAACCCTAATCCTAAAACAAACCCTAACCCTCACACTAAACCTAACCCTCAGCCTAAAACTAACCCTCACCCTCATCCTAACCCTAACGCTAACCCTCACCCTCAACTTCAAACTCACGCTCACCCTAACTCTAACCCTAACCCTCATGCTAACCCTAACCCTAATGCTAACCGTAACCCTCACCCTAACCCTAACCCTCACCCTAACCCTAACCCTCACCCTCACCTTAACCCTAACCCTAAACCTAACCCTCACACTAAAACTAACCAATACCCTAA
Organism: Dipodomys merriami; assembly: GCF_024711535.1. Lineage (NCBI taxonomy): Eukaryota > Metazoa > Chordata > Mammalia > Rodentia > Heteromyidae > Dipodomys > Dipodomys merriami. Next base: position 1,554,727 of record NW_027206080.1, on the reverse strand, counting down.
CCCTAACCCTACGCCTCAGCTTAACCCTCACCCTAACCCTAACCCTAACCCTAACCCTCACCCTATCCCTCAATCAAAACCTAAGAGTCACCCTCACCCTAGCCCTCATCCTAACCCTTACCCTCACCCTAACCCTAAACCTAATACTAACCCTAACCCTTACACTCACCCTAACCCTATCCCTAACTGTCACAATAACCCTAACCCTCAACCTAACCCTTATCCTCACCCGAAACCTCAACCTAACTCTTACCGTCACCCTAACCCTAACCCTAACCCTAACACTCACACTAACCCTAACCCTCACCCTAACCCTAACCCTCACCCTCACCCTAACCCTCAGCCTAATCTAAACCCTAACCATTATCTTAATGCAAACCCTCACCCTCACACTCACCCTAAACCTAACCCTAACCCTAACACTCACTCACACCCTCACCCTCACCCAAACAATAACCTTAACAATAACCCTAAACCTAATCCTAAACCTAACCCTAACCCTCACCCTAACCCTAACCCTAACTCTAATCCTCACCCTAACCCTAACTCTAAACCTCACACTCACCCTACCCCTAACCCTAACCCTCACCCAAACCCTAGCCCTCACCCTAATATTCACGCTAACCCTTACCCTGACACTCACACTAAAACTCATCGTAACCCTTAACCTCACCCATACCCTAAACCTAAACCTAACCCTAACCCTCACACTAAACCTAACCCTCAGCCTAAACCTAACCCTCGACCTCATCCTAATCCTAACCCTAACCCTCACCCTCACCCTCGACTTCACCCTCACCCTCACCCTAACTCTAAACCTAACCCTCACGTTAACCCTAATTCTAACCCTAATGCTAACCCTAACCCTCACCCTCACCCTAACACTCACCCTTAGTTAACGCTCACCCTAACCCTAACCCTAAACATCACACTAAACCTAACATTCACCCTAACTCTAACTCTACTCCTCAGCCTAAAACTCACCCTAAACCTAAACCTAATACTCAACCTATCCCTCACACTAACCCTAGCACTCACCCTCACCCTAGACCTCACATTTACCCTAAACATAACCCTAAACCTCATCCTAAAATTAATGCTACCCTAACCCTCACCCTCACCCTAAACCTCACCCAAACACTATCGCTAATTCTAGTCCTAACCCTAACCATTATCTTAACCCTAACCCTCACCTTCACACTCACCCTAAACCTAAGCCTAACCCTAACCCTCACCCTCACCCTCACACTCACCCTAACCCTAACCCTAAAAATAATCGTAACACTAACCCTAAACCTAACCCTAACCCTCAGCCTCACCCTAACACTAACCCTAACCCTAACCTTCATCCTAACCCTCACACTAACCCTAACCCTCACCCTCACACAAACCCTAACGCTAACGCTAACCCTCACACTAAACCTAAACCTCACACTAACCCTAAATCTTCCTCTCAGCCTAAACCTCACCCTAACCCTTACCCTAACACTAATCCTTCCCATATCCCTCACCCTAACCCTAACACTCAACCTCACCCTAGCCCTCACCATCACCCTAACCCTAACCCTAAACCTCACCCTAAAACTAATGCTAACCCTAACCCTCACCCTCAACCTAACCTTCATCCTAACCCTTACCCTTATGCTAACACTAACAGTCATCCTCACCCTAGCCCTCAGCCTAACCCTAATCCTAACCATAAATCTCACACAAACCTTAACCCTAACCCTCATCCTAAAACTCACCCTAACCCTAAGCCTAACCCTAAACCTAACCCTCACCCTAACCCTCACCCTAAATCTAACCCTTACCCTAACCCTAACCCTAACCCTCACCCTCACCCTAAACCTAACCCTAACCCTAACCCTCACCCAAACCCTCACCTTAACCCTAACGCTAACTCTAACACGCACCTTCACCCTAAACCTCACCCTAACCCTTACCCTCACCCTAACCCTAACCCTAACCCTAATCCTAACACTAACCCTAACCCTAAACCTAACCCTCACCCTAACCCTCAGCCTCACCCTAACCCTAACCCTAACCCTCACCCTAACGCTAGCCCTAACCCAAACAAAAACCCAAACCCTCACCCTCAGGCTAACCATCACCGTCATCCTAACCCTCACCCTAACCCTAACCCTCACCCACACCCTAACCCTCAACCTCACCAAAAGCCTCACCCTCACCATAAACCTCAACCTCACCCTAAACATCACCCTAACCCTAACGCTTAAACTACCAATAACAGTAACCCTCACCCTAACCCTAAACCTAACAATAACCCTAACCCTAACCATAACACTCACCCTAACCCTAAACCTCACCCTAACCCTTTTCTTCAACCTAATCTTAACCCTAACTTTAACACTCACACAAACCCTAACTCTCACCCTAACCCTCAGACACCGAAAATTCACCCTCACCCTAACCCTCAACCTCACCCTAAACATCACCCTAACCCTAACACTCACCCTAAAACTAACCATAACCCTCGCCCTAATCCTAACCCTCACCCTAAACCTCAACCTCACCCTAAACCTCACCCTTACCTAACTGAAACCCACACCCTCACCCTCACTCTCCCCATAACCCTTAACGTCACCCTAAACCAAACCCTAACCCTAACCCTAACCCTCACACTAACCCTAACCCTCAACCTAACCCTAAACCTAAACCTAACCCTCACCCTCATCCTCACCCTCACCCTAACCCTCAGCCTAATCTTAACCCTAACCATAATCTTAACCCTAACAGTCACCCTAACACTCACCCAAAACATCACCTTAACCCTAACCCTAACCCTAACCCAACTCTCACCCTAACTCTCACCTTCACCTTCACCCTCAATCTCACGCGAAGCCTAACCCTAACCCTAATCCTAAACCTTAACCTCACCCTGACCATCACCCTTACCCTAACCCAAACCCTAACCCTAACCCTCAAACTAACCCTCACCCTAACCCTAATCCTCACCCTAATCCTCACCATAACCCTAACGCTAACCCCAACCCTCACCCTCACCCTAACCCTCACCCAAACCCTTTTCCTCACCCTAACCCTTTCACAAACCCTAACCTTCACCCTAACCCTAACTCTATCCCTCACCCTAACTCTCACTCTACCCCTAACCCTCACCCTAACCCTAACCCGGACACTCACCCTAAACCTCACCCTCAGCCGAACTCTCAACCTCACCGTTACCCTCAACCTCACCCTCACCCTCACCCTAACCCAAAACCTTACCCTCACACTAACAGTCTCCCTAACCCATAACCTCACCCTAACTCTAGGCCTAATCCTAACCCTAACCCTCACACTAACCCTCACCTTCACACTAAACCTAACCCTCACTTCACCCTCACCCTCACCATAACCCTAAGTCTCACCCTCACCCTAACCCTCACGCTAACCCTTTACCTCACCCTAACCCTAACCCTAATCCTAACTCTAACCTTCATACTAACCCTAAACCTAAACCTAACCCTAACCCTCACACTCAACCTCACCCTAACCCTAACCCTAACAAGAACCCTAACTCTAACCCTAACCTTAACCCTCACCCTAACTCTAACCCTAACCCTAAACCTCACCATAACCCTAACCCTAACACTCACCCTCACCCTAACCCTCATCCTAAACCTTACCCTCAACCTAACCCTAACCCAAACCCTGACCCTAACCCTCACCCTAACCCTAGCCCTCACCCTCACCCTCACCCTAATCATAACCCAAACCCTAACCCTCAACCTCACCCTAACCCTCATCCTAACGCTTATCCTCACCCTAACCCTAAGCCTTACCCTAACCCTAACCCTCACTCTAAACCTAACCCTCAGCCAAAACCTAACCCTACCCCTCAGCCTCACCCTCAACCTAAACCTAACCCTAACCCTCACCCTAAACCTAACCCTAACACTAACCCTCATCCTCAGCCTAGCCCTCACCCTAACCCTAATCCTAACCATAACCCTCACACAAACCTTAACCCTGACCCTCATCCTAAAACTCACCCTAACCCTAAGCCTAACCCTAAACCTAACCCTCACCCTAAACCTCACCCTAAATCTAACTCTCACCCTAACCCTAACCCTCACACTCACCCTCACCCTAGCCCTAACCCTAACCCGAACCCTCACCCGAACCTTCACCTTAACCCTAACGCTAACTCTAACCCGCACCTTCACCCTAAATCTCACCCTAAACCTTACCCTCACCCTAACCCTAATCCTAAACCTAACCCTAATCCTAATACTAGCCCTAACCATAAACCTAACCCTCACCCTAACCCTCACTCTCACCCTATCCCTAACTCTAACCCTTACACTAACGCTAACCCTAACCCAAACCCAAACGCTCACCCTCATGCTAACCCTCACAGTCATCCTAACCCTCACCCTAATCCTAACCCTCACCCACACCCTAACCCTCAACCTCACCAAAACCCTCACCCTCACCGTAAACCTCACCCTCACCCTAAACATCACCCTAACCCTTTTCTTCACCCTAACCTTAACCCTAACTTTAACACTCACACAAACACTAACCCTCACCCTAACCCTCACACACCCGAAAACTCACCCTCACCCTAAACCTCACCCTTACCCTAAACATCTCCCTAACCCTAACACTCACCCTAACCCTAACCCCAATCCTCGCCCTAACCCTAACCCTCACCCTAAACCTCAACCTCACCCTAAACCTCACCCTTACCTAACCGAAACAGTCACCCTCACCCTCACTCTCCCCATAAACCTCACGCTAACCCTTAACGTCACCCTAAACCAAACCCTAACCCTAACCCTAAACCTATCCCTCACCCTCATCCTCACCCTCACCCTAACCCTCAGCCTAATCTTAACCCTAACCATTATCTAAACCCTAACCCTCACCCTCACAGTCACCCTATACCTAACCCTAACCCTATCAATAACCCTAACCCTAAACTTAATCCTAATCCTAATCCTAACACTAATGCTAACCCTAACCCAAATCCTCACCCTCACCCTCACCCTAAACATCACCCTAACCCTAACCCTAACCCTAACTCTCACCCTAACCCTCACCCACACCCTCACACTCAACCTCACACGAAGCCTAACCCTAAACCTAATCCTAAAACTAAACCTCACCCTGACCATCACCCTAACCCTAACCCAAACCCTAACCCTCACCATAACCCTAACGCTAACCCCAACCTTCACCCTCACACTAACCCTCACCCAAACCCTTTTCCTCACCCTAACCCTAACACTAACCGTCACACAAACCCTAAGCCTCACCCTAAACCTAACCCTAACTCTCACCCTACCCCTCACCCTCACCCTCACCCTCAACCTCACCCGAAGCCTAACCCTAAACCTAATCCTAAACCTAAACCTCACCCTGACGATCACCCTAACCCTAACCCTAACCCTTACCCTCACCTGAACCCTAAACCTAATCCTAAACCTAACCCTCACCCTAACCCTCACCCTAACCCTAACCCTAACCCTAACCCTCAAACTCATCCTCACCCTAAACCTAACCCTAACCCTCACCCTCACCCTCAACCTCACCCTCACGCTAACCCTAACAATAACCCTAACCCTAACCCTAAACTTAACACTCACCGTACCCGTAACCCTAACCGTAACCCTCAGCCTAAACCGAGCCCTCACCCTCACCCTAACACTAATCCTAACCCTAACCCTAACCCTCACCATAACCCTAACCCTGAACCTAACCCTAACCCTAACATTCACCCTCACCCTAACCCTAAACCTAACAAGAACCCTAACCCTAACCCTAAACCTAAACCTAAACCTCACCCTAATCCTAACCCTAACACTCACCCTCACCCTAACCCTCATCCTAAACCTTATCCTCACCCTAAACCTAACCCTTACCCTCACCATAACATTCATTCTAAACCTAACCCTAAGTCTAACCCTAATTCTACCCCTCACCGTCACCCTAACCCTAACCCTCACCCTAAACCTAATCCTAACCCTTACCCTAACCCTCACCCTGACCCTCACCCTAACCCTAACCCTAACCCTAAACTTAACCCTCACCCGAACTCTAACCCTAACCCTAACACTAACCCAAACACTCACCCTAACCCTAGCCCTCACACACAACGTCACCTTATTCATAACACTAACCCTCACCCTCACCCTAAAGCTCATCCTAACCCTTATCCTCACCCTAACCCTAACCCTCACCCTCACCCTAATCCTAACTCTAAACCTAACCCTCAGCCTAATCCTAACCCTACCCCTCATCCTCACAGTCACCCAAACCCTAACCCTAACCCTTACCCTAAACCTAACCCTAGCCCTAACTCTCATCTTCACCCTAGCCCTCACCCTAACCCCAATCCTAACCCTAAACCTCACCTTAACCCCACCTCTAATCCTAAACCTAACCCTCAGCCTCACCCTCACCCTAACCCTAACCCTAACCCTAACCATAACCCCAACCCTAAAATTAACCTAAACCTCACCCTAACACTAACCCTCAACCTCACCCTAACCCTAACCCTAAACCTAACAATAACCCTAATCCTAAACCTAAACTAAACCCTAACCCTCTCCCTAAAACTAACCCTAATCCTAACCCTTACCCTAACCATTATCTAAACCCTAACCCTTACCCTCACAATCACCCTAATCCTAACCCTCACACAAACCCTCACCCTCAACGTCACCCTCACCTTGAACCTAACCTTAACAATAACCATAAACCTAACCCTAAACATAACCCTAATCCTAACCCTAAACCTAACCCCAAACCTAATCCTAAACCTAACCTAACCCTCACCCTCATCCTATCCCTCACCCTAACTCTAAGCCTCACCCAGACCCTAACCCTAACACTAACACTAAACCTAACCCTAACCTTCACACTCACCCTAAATCTAATCCTAACCCAAACCCTCACCCTCACCCTAACCCTAACCCTAACAATAACCCTAACCCTAACCCTCACCCTGACCCTAGCCCTAAACCTAACCCTCACCCTCACCCTCAACCTCACCCTCACCCTCACCCTAACTCTAATCCTAACCCTCACGCTAACCCTAAACCTAACCCAAATGCTAACCCTAACCCTCATCCTCACCCTCACCCTCACTCTCAACCTCACACTCACCCTCACCCTAACACTATCCCTCAGCCTAAACCTCACCCTAACTCTAACCCTAACACTAATCCTCACCCTATCCCTTACTCTAACCCTAACACTCACCCTCATCCTAACCCTCAACCTAACCCTAACCCTAAAACGAATCCTCACCCTATCCTTCACCCTAACCCTCAAACTCACCCTAAATCCAACCCTAACCCAAACCCTCACGCTCACCCTCACCCTAACAATAACCCTAACCCTAACCCTCACTCTAATGCTAACCCGAAACCAAACTCAAACCATCACCCTCACCCTAACCCTCACCATCATCCTAAACCTCACCCTAAACCTAACCCTCTCCCACACCCTAATTCTCACCCTCACCAAAATCCTCACACTCACCCTAACCCTCACCTTCACCCTAAACATAACCCTAACCCTAAGCCTAAGCATAATCCTCACCCTAACCCTAAGCCTAACAATAACCCTAAACCTAAAGATAACCCTAACCCTAACCCAAACACTCACCCTAAACGTAACCCTCACCCTAACCCTCAACCTAACCCTAAAGCTAAACCTAACACTCACCCTCACCCTAACCCTAACCCTAACACTTTTCATCACCCTAAACCTAACCCTAAGTTTAACACACACACAAACACTAACCCTCAACCTAACCCTCACTCTAACCCTCACCCACACCCGAAACCTCAACCTCATCCTCAGCCTCATCCTCACCCTAAACATCACCCTAAACCTAACACTCACCCTAACCCTCACCATAAACATTCACCCTAAACCTAACCCTCACCCTAACCCTCACCCTCACCCTAAACCTCATTGAAACTCTAACCCTTACCTAACCGAAAAGCTCACCCTCACCCTCACCCTAAAACAAAACCCTTTGCCTCACCCTAACCCTCGCCCACACACTCCCCTTAAACTTAACCCTAACCATAACACTCAACCTCATCCTCACCCTAACCCTAACCCTAACAATATCCCTAATCCTCAACCTAACCCTAACCCTAAACTTCACATTCACCCTAAACCTAACCCTAATCCTAAACCTCACCCTCACCCTCAACCTCACCCTCAGGCTAACCCTAACCCTAACACTCACCCTCACCCTAACCCTAACCAAAACCCTAACCCTCACTCTAACCCTAACGCTAACTCTAACACTCACCCTCACCCTAAACCTCAACCTAATCTTTACCCTCACCCTAACCCTAACCCTAACCCTAATCCTCACACTAAACCTAACCCTCACCCATACCCTATCCCTTACCCTAAACAAAACACTTACCCTCACCCTAACCCTCACCCTAACACTTTCACTCACCCTAACCCTAACCCTAACACTCACACAAACCCTAACCCTCACCCTAACCCTAACACCCTTCCACACCCAAATCCTCACCCACACCCAAACCATTACCCTCACCCTAACCCTCACCCTCACCCTAAACATCACCCTCATCCTAACAGTCACCCTAACCCTAAACCTAACCCTAATTCTTACCTAACAGAAACCCTCACCCTAACCCTCACCCTCACCCTAACCCTAACTCTGACCCTTACCTAACCGAAATCCTCACCCTCACCCTCACCCTCATCCTAACCCTTACCCTGACGCTAACCTTAAACCTAAACCACAAACTAACACTAACCCTCACCCTAAACCTTACCCTAACCCTAACCCTCAACCTAATCCTAACCCAATCATAACAATAACCCTAAACCTAACCCTAAACCTAAACCTAACACTCACACTAACCTTCAACCTCACCCTATCCCTACCTCTAACCCTAACCCTAACCCTCAGCCTCACCCTCACCCTCACCCTAACCCTAACCCTAACAATAAACCTAACCCTAACCCTAAACCTAAATATCACCCTAACCCTAACCCGAAACCACACTCTCAATCTCACCTTAACCCTAACAATAACAATAACCCTAACCCTAACCCTCACCCTAACCCTCACCCTAACCTTAACAATAACCCTAATCCTAACCTTAAACCTAACCCTAATTCTGACCCTAACCTTAACCCTAATCCTAACCCGTAAAATAATCAATATTTCAAACCTAACCCTCACCCTCACAATCACCCTAAAACTAACCCTAACAGTAACCCTCACCCTCAACTTCACCCTCACCCTAAACCTAAACCTAAAAATAACCCTAACCCTAACCCTAAACGTAACCCTAACCCTCACCCTCACCCTAACCCTAACCCTAATCCTAAACCTAACACTAACCCTCAAATTCACCCTATCCCTCACCATAACACTAATCCTCACCCAAACCCTAACCCTAACCCAACCCTAACCCTCACACTCACCCTAAATCTAACCCTAACCCAAAACCTCACCCTCACCCACAACCTCACCCTCATCCTCACCCTAACCCTAACCCTAACCTTAACCCTAAAAATAACCCTAAACCTCATGCTTACCCTAACCCTAACCCTATACCTAACCCTCACCCTCACCCTAACCCTAACCCTAATACTAAACCTAACCCTAACCCTCACCCTCACCCTAACCCTCACCCTAACCCTTACCCTCACGCCACCCCTAACCCTAACCCTAACCCTATACCTAACCCTAACCCTCACACTCACCCTAAATCTAACCCTAACCCTAAACCTAACCCTAACCATCACCCTCACCCTAACCCTAACCCTCACCCTCACCATCACCCTAACCCTAACCCTAACCCTAATCCTCACCATCACCCTCACCCTCACCCTCACCCTAACTCTAACCCTAACCCTCATGCTAACCCTAATCCTAACCCTAATGCTAACCCTAACCCTCACCCTCACTCTCACCCTCAACCTCATCCTCACCCTCACCCTAACACTAACCCTCAGCATAAACTCACCCTATCCCTAAAAATAATCCTCACCCTATCCCTCACCCTAACCCTAACACTCACCCTCATCCTAACCCTCACCCTAATACTTACTCTTACGCTAAACCTAACCCTCACCCTCATATTAAACTTCACTCTAACCCATACCTCACCCTAAACCTCCCCCTCCCCCTAACCCTCACCCTCACCCTAACCCTCACCGTAACCCTAACCCTAAACCTAAACCTAACCCTCACCAAAACCTTCACTCTAATCCTAACCCTAAACCTAACCCTCACCCTCCCCCTAACCCTCAACCAAACCCTTACCCTCACCCTCACCCTAATGCCAACCCTAACCCTTACCCTCACACTAACCCCAACCCTCACCTTAATCCTATCCCTAACCCTCAGCCTCACCCTCAATCTCACCCTAACCCTAACACTCACCTTAACCATAATACTAACCCTAATACTCACCCTATCCCTAACTCTCACCATCACCCTCAACCTCACCCTCGGCCTAACCCTAACACTAACCATAATCCTAACCTTAACCCTTACCCTCAACCTCACCCTAACTCTAACCCGAACCCACGCCCTCACTCTAACCCTAACCCTTTCCCTAACGCTCACCCTAACCCTATCATTCACCCTAACCCTCACCCTCACCCACACTCTAACCATAACCCTAACCCTCACCCTCACACTAACCCTCACCGTAACCCTAACCCTAACCCTCACCCAAACCCTAACCCTAATCCTAAACCTAAACTTAAACCTCACCCTCACCCTCACCCTAAACCAAACCCTCACCCTCACCCTCACCCTCATCTTCATCCTAACCCTAACCCTAAAAATAACCAAAACCCTAACCCTAACCTTAACATTCAACCTAAATCTAACCCTAACACTAACCCTAACACACACCCTAAACCTAGCCCTCACCCACACCCTCACCCTAATCGTAAACCTAACCCTAACCCTCACCTTCACCTTAACCCTCATCCTAGCCCTTAGCCTCACCCTAACGCTAACCCTTACCCTAAATCTAACCCTCACTCTAAACTGAACCCTCAGCCTATCCCTCACCCTAACCCTAAATCTAACTCCAACCCTCACCTTCACCCTAAACCTCACCCTAACCCTTACCCTCACCCTAACCCTAACCCTAACCCTAATCCTCACACTAATCCTAACCCTAAACCTTACCCTCAACCTAACCCTCACCCTGACCCTAAACCTTACCCTCACTCTAACACTAACCTTAAACCAAACCCAAACCATCACCTTTACCCTAACCCTCACCATCATCCCAACCCTCACCCTAACCCTAACCCTCAGCCATACCCTAATCCTCACCCTCACCAAAATCCTCACCCTCACCCTAACCCTCACCCTCACCCTAAACATCACCCTAAACCTAACCCTTAACCTAACCCTAACCGTAACTCTCACCCTATTTCTAAGTGTAACAATAACCCTCAACCTAACCCTAACGCTAAACCTAACACTCACCCTCACCCTAACCCTCACCCTAACATTTTTCATCACCCTAAACCTAACAATAAGTTTAAAACTCACACAAACGCTAACCCACACCCTAAGCCTCACCAATACCCGAACACTCACCCTAACCCTAACCTTCACCCTCACCCTAAACATCACCCTAAATCTAACACTCACCCTAACCCTAACCCTAACATTCACCCTAACCGTAACCCTCACCCTAACCCTCATCCTAACCCTAAACCTCACCGAAACCCTAACCCTTACCTAACCGAAACCCTCACCCTAACCCTAACCCTAAACCTCACACTCACACTCACCTAAAACCTAAACCTAACCATAACACTCAACCTCACCCTCACCCTCACCCTAACCCTAACCCTAACAATAACCCAAACCCTAACCCTAAACCTAAACCAAACCCTCACCCTCATCCTAACACTAACTCTAACCCTAACCCTCACCCTCACCCTCAACCTAACCCTAACCCTAACACTAACCCTAAACCTAACCCTAACCCTCACACTCACCCTAAATCTAACCCTAACACAAACCCTCACACTCACCCGCACCCTCACTCTAAACCTAACACTAACAATAACCATAACCCTAAACCTAAACCTAACACTCAACCTCACCCTCACTCAAACACTATCACTCACCCTAACAGTCACCGTCACCCACACCCTCACCATAACCCTAACCCTCACGCTCACTCTAACACTCACCCTAACCTTTTACCTCAACCTAACCCTAACCTTAATCCTAACTCTAACCTACATACTAACCCTAACCTAAAGCTAAACCTAACCCTAACACTAACCCTTACCCTCACCCACAACCTCAACCTCACCCTCAGACCAAACCTAACCCTAACCCTAATCCTAACCCTAACCTTAACCCTCACCCTCATCCTAACCCTAACCCTAACAATAACCAAAACCCTAACCCTAACCTTAACTCTCACCCTAACCCTAACCCTCACCCACACCCTAATCCTCATCCTCACCCAAACCCTCACCCTCACACTAACCCTCACCCTCACCCTAAACATCACCCTAACCCTAAACCTAAACCTAACCTTTATCCTCAACCTAACCCTAACCCTTACCGTAACCCTAATATTCAGTCTAAACCTAACCCTCAGCCTAACCCTAACCCTACCCCTCACCCTCACCCTCACCCTAACCCTAACCCTAACCCTAATCCTAAACCTCACACTCACTCTAACCCTAACCCTAACCCTCACCATCACACTAGCCCTCACCCTAACACTCACTATAACCCTAACCCTCACTTTCACCCTAACACTCACCCTAACCTTAACCCTTACCCTCACCCTAACACTAAACCTAATCCTAACCCTAACCCTTACACTAACCCTAACCCTCACCCTAACCCTAACCCTAACCCTAACACTCACCCTCACCCTCACCCTAATCCTCAGCCTAATCCTAACCCTAAGCATTATCCTAACCCTAACCTTCACACTCACACTCACCCTAAATCTAACTCTAACCCTAACCCTCACCCTCACCCTAACCCTAACCAAAACCTTAGCCCTCACCTAACCCTCACCATAACCTTAATGCTAACTCTACCACTCACCCTCACCATAAACCTCACCCTAAACTTTACCCTCACCCCCTCCCTAACCCTAACCCTAATCCTAATCCTCACACTAAACCTACCCTCACCATCACCCTAACCCTCACCCTATCACTTTCACTCACCCTAACCCTAACCCTAACACTCACACAAACCCTAACACTCACCCTAACCCTAACCCAATTCCACACACTAACCCTCACCCACACCTGAACCATTACCTTAACCCAAACCCTCAACCTCACCCTAAACATCACCCTAACCCTAACACTCACCCTAACGCTAAACCTAACCCTAATACTTACCTAAGCGAAACCCTCACCCTAAACCTCACCCTCACCCTAACCCTAACCCTAACCCTAAAAATAACCCTAACCCTAAACCTAAACATAAACCTAACCCTCACACTAACCCTAACCCTCACAAGAACTCTAACTCTAACACTAACCCTCAGCCTCACCCTCACCCTAAACCAAAACCTAACCCTAACAATAACCAAAACCTTAAACCTAAACCTAAACCTCACCCTAACCCTAACCCTAAACCACACTCTCAATCTCACCCTAACCCTAACAATAACAATAACTCTAACCCTAACCCTAACCCTAAACTTAACCCTAACCTTCAGCCTGACCCTAACCCTTACCCTCACCCTCACCCTCAACCTCACCCTCACCCTCACCCTAACAATACTCCCCAGCCTAAACCTCACCCTAACCCTAACCCTAACACTAATACTCACCCTATCCCTCACCCTAACCCTAACACTCACCCTCACACTAACCCTAACCCTAACACTAATCCTCACCCTATCCCTCACCCTAACCCTCACACTCACCCTAAATCTAACTCTAACCCAAACCCTCATCCTCAACATCACCATTACCCTAACCCTAATCCTAACAATAACCCTAACCTTAACTGTAAACCTAACCCTAACCCTCACCCTAACCCTAACCCTAACCCTAACCCTTACCCTAATCCTAAACCTAACCCTAACCCTCACCCTCACCCTCACCCTCACCCTAACCGTAACTCTCACCCCAACCCAAACCCTAACATTAACCTTAACCCTAACCCTCACACTCACCCTAAATCTAACCCTAACCCAAACCCTCACCCTCACCCTAAACCTAACATTAACAATAACCCTAACCCTAAACCTAAACCTAACCCTAACACTCACCCTCACCCTCACCCTAACCCTAACCCTAACCCTCACCCTCACCCTCAACCTCACCCTCACCCTCACCCTAACTCTAACCCTAACCCTCACGCGAACACTAGCCCTAACCCTAAAGCTAACCGTAAACCTCACCCTCAATCTCACCCTAAACCTCACCCTTACCCTCACCCTAACACTACCCCTCAGCCTAAACCTCACCCTAACACTAACCCTAACCCTAATCCTCACCCTATTCCTCACCCTAACCCTAACACTCACCCTCATCCTAACCCTCAACCTAACCCTAACTCTAACCCTAAACCTCACCCTAGAACTAATGCTAACCCTAACATTCACCCTCACGCTAAACCTCACCCTAACACTTACCCTTACGCTAAATCTAACCCTTACCCTCACCCTAAACCTCACTCTAACCCATATCCTCACCCTAACCCTCACCCTAAACCTAAACCTCACCCTCACCGTAACCCTCACCGTAACCCTAACCCTAACCCTAAACCTAACCCTCACCCTAATCCTAACCGTAAACCTAACCCTCACCCTCACCTTAACCTTCAACCAAACCCTTACCCTCACCCTCATCCTAATGCTAAACCTAACCCTAACCCTCACACTAACCCCAACCCTCATGCTAATCCTATCACTACCCCTCAGCCTCACCCTCATCCTCACCCTAACCCTAACCCTAACCCTCACCCTAACCATAACCTTAAACCTAACCCTCACCCTAACCCTCACACTCAACCTCACCGTCGGCCTAACCCTAACACTAACCCTAATCCTAACCCTAATCCTCACCCTCACCCTAACCCTAATCCTATCCCTAACACTCACCCTAACCCTATCACTCACCCTAACCCTCACCGTCACCCACACCCTCACCATAACCCTAAGCCTCACCCTCACTCTAACCCTCACCCTAACCCTTTTCGTCACCCTAACCCTAAACCTTATCCTAACTCTAACTTTCATACTAACCCTAACCCTCACCCTAACGCTAACCCGAATCCTAACACTAACCCTAACCCTCACCCACAACCTCAACCTCACCCTCAGACAACCCTAACCCTAACCCTAATCCTAACCCTAACCTTAACCCTCACCCTCACCCTAAACCTAAACCTAACCCTCACCCTCACCCTAACCCTCACCAACACGCTAATCCTCACCCTCACCAAAACCCTCACCCTCACCCTAACCCTCACCCTCACCCTAAACATCACCCTAACCCTAACCCTTAACCTAACCCTAACCGTAAGCCTCACCCTAACCCTAAGAGTAACAATAAACCTCAATCTAACCCTAACGCTAAACCTAACACTCACCCTCACCCTAACACTCACCCTAACACTTTTCATCACCTTAAACCTAACAATAAGTTTAACACTCATACAAACGCTAACCCTCACCCTAAACCTCACCCTAACCCTCAACCACACCCTCACCCACACCCTAACCCTCACCCTCACCCTAAACATCACCCTAAACCTAACACTCACCCTAACCCTAAACCTAACCATCACCCTAACCCTAACCCTCACCCTCACCCTAAACCTCAACGAAACCCTAACCTTGACCTAACCAAAACCCTCATCCTCACCCTCACCCTAAACCTCATCCTATACCTTTCCCTCACCCTAAGCCTAACCATAAAACTCACCCTCATACTGACCTAAAACCTAACCCTAACCATAACATTCACCCTCACCCTCACCCTCACCCTCACTCTCACCCTAACCCTAACAATAACCCAAACCCTAACCCTAAACATAACCCTAACCCTCACCTTCATCCTAACCCTCAACTTAACCCTAATACTCACCCTAACCCTAACCCTAAACCTAACATTAAACCCAACCCCCACACAAACCCTAACCCTATCCTTCAGCCTCAAACTCACCCTAAACCTAACCCTAACCCTAATCCTCACCCTATCCCTCACCCTAACGCTGACACTCACCCTCACCTTAGCCCTCACATTAACAGTAACCATAACGCTAAACCTCACCCTAAAACTAATGCTAACCCTAAACCTCACCCTCATTCTAACCCTCACACTAACACTTACCCTCATCCTAACACTAACCCTAACCCTAACATTAACCCTAAACCTCACCCTAATCTTATCCCTAAATCTCAGCCTCACCCTCATCCTAACCCTAACCCTAACCCTCACCCTAACCATAGCCCTAACTCTAACCCTAACCATCACGCTAAACCTACCCTCACCCTCACACTCAACCTCACCCTCAGCCTAACCCTAACCCTAATCCTAACCCTAACCTTCACCCTCACCCTCACCCTAACTCTAACCATAACCATAACCCTCACCCTCACCCTAACCCTAACCCTAATCCTTACCTAACCCAAAACCTCACCCTCACCCTCACCCTCAAATTTACCCTCACACTCACCATCATCCTAAACCTCACCCTACCCCTAAACCTAACCCACACTCGAACCCTCACCCTCACCCGAAAACTCACCCTCACACTAACCCTCACCCTCACTCTAAACATCACCCTAATCCTAACTATAACACTAAACCTAACCCCCAACATCACCCTAACCCTAAACCTAACCCTTATCCTCACCCTAACCCTAACCCTTACCCTAACCCTAACCCTCAGTCTAAACCTAACCCTCAGCCTAACCTTAACCCTACCCCTCACCCTCACCCTCACCCTAACCGTAACCCTTATACTAACCCTAACCCTAACCCTAAGCCTAACCCTAACCCTAATCCTAACCCTCACCCTCACCCTAACCCTAAGCCTAACCCTCACCATCACACTAGCCCTCACCCTAACACTCTCTATAACCCTAACCCTCACTTTCACCCTAATCCTCACCATAATCCTAAACCTCACCCTCACTCACACCCTAACCCTCAGCCTAATCTAAACCCTTACAATTATTTTAATCCTCTCACCCTCACACTCACCCTAAACCTAACCCTAACCCTAATCCTCACCCTCACCCTAACCCTAACCCTCAGCCTAAACCTAACCCTCAACCTCATCCTAATCCTAACCCTAACCCTAACCCTCACCCTCACCCTCACCCTAACTCTAACTCTAACCCTCAGCCTAACCCTAATTCTAACCCTAATTCTAACCCTAACCCTCACCCTCACCCTAACACTCACCCTTAGCTAACCCTCACCCTAACCCTAACCCTAACCATCACACTAAACCTAACCCTCACCCTAACCCTAACCCTACCCATCAGCGTAAAACTCACCCTAAACCTAAACCTAAAACTAATACTCAACCTATCCCTCACACTAACCCTAACACTCACCCTCACCCTAGACCTCACATTTACCCTAAACATAACCCTAAAACTCATCCTAAAATTAATGCTAACCTTAACCCTCACACTCACCCTAATCTTCACCCAAAAAGCTAACCCTAATCCTAATCCTAACCCTAACCATTATCTTAACCCTAAACCTCACCCTCACACTCACCCTAAACCTACCCCTAACCCTAAACCTCACCCTCACCCTCACCCTCACCCTCACCCTAACCCTAACAATAATCGTAACCCTAACCCTATACCTAACCCCAACCCTCATCCTCACCCTAACCCTAACGCTAACCCTAAGCTTCATGTTAACCCTCACCCTAACCCTAACCCTAAACCTCAACTTCAACCTAACCCTCATCCTAACCTTAACCTTCACCCCAACCCTAACTCTAACCCTAACCCTAACCCTCACACTAAACCTAAACCTCACAATAACCCTAAAAGTTCCCCTCAGCCTAAAACTCACCCTAACCCTTACCCTAACACTAATACTTCCCATATCCCTCACCCTAACACTAACACTCAACCTCATCTAGCCCTCACCCTCACCCTAACCCTAACCCTAAACCTCACCCTAAAACTAATGCTAACCCTAACCCTCACCCTAACCTTCTCCCTAACCCTTACCCTTATTCTAAAACTAACCCTCACCCTCACCCTAATCCTTTCTCTAACCCTTACCCCACCCTAAGCCTCACCCTAACTGTAACCCTCACCCTCACAATAACCCTCACCATAAACCTAACCCTAACCCTAAAACGAACCCTCACCCTAAACTTCACTCAAATCCTAACCCTAAGCCTAACCATCATCCTCACCCTAACCCTCACCCAAACCTCATCCTCTCACTCACACTAACCCTAAACCTCACTCTAATCCTATCCCTACACCTTAGCCTCACCCTCATCCTAACCCTAACACTAACACTCACCCTAAGCCTAACCCTAACCCTAACCCTCACCCTAACCCTCACCCTCAACCTCACCCTCAGCCTAACCCTAACCCTCACCCTAATCCTAACCCTAACCCTCACCCTCACCCTCACCCTAACTCTAAACCTAACCCTAATCCTAACCCTCACCCTCACCATCAACCTAACCCTAACCAAATCCCTAATACTCCCCCTAACCTTAATATTCACCCTAACCCTCAACCTCTCCCTCACCATAACCCTAAAACTCACCCTCACTCTAACTCTCACCCTAACCCTTTACCTCACCGTAACCCTAACCCTAATCCAAACTCTAACGTTCATACTAACTCTAACCCTCACCCTCACCCTAACCCAAACCCTAACACTAACCCTAAACCTCACCCACAACCTCACCCTCACCCTCAGACCAACCCTAACCCTAATCCTAACCCTAACCGTCACCCTCACCATCACCCTAAAGCTAACCCTATCTCTCACCCTCACCCTAACCCTAACACTAACAATAACCCTAAGCCTAACCCTAACTTTAACCCTCAACCTAACTCTAACCCTAAACCTCACGCTCACCCTAACCCTAACCCTAAACCTAACCCTAACCCTAACTCTCACACTTATCCTTACCCTCACCCTAACTCTAAGCCTAACACTCACCCTCACCCTCACCCTCAGCCTAACCCTCACCCTAACCCTAACCATAACCCTCACCATCACCCTAACCCTCACCCTAACCCGTACCCTCTCTCTAACCCTAACCCAAACGCTAAACCTAAGCCTCACTCTCAACCTAACCCTAAATCTCAACCTCACCCTTATCTCACACTCATCCTAACCCAAACCCTAATTCTAATCCTCACTCTAATCCTCACCTTCACCCTCACCCTCATGCTAATCCTCACCCTCACCCTCACCCTCACCCTCACCCTCACCCTAAACCTAACCCTGACCTAACCCTAACCCTCACCTAACCCTAACCCTTACCCTCAACTTAACCCTTACCCAAACCCGAATGCTAACCCTAACCCTCACCTTCACCCTAACTCTCACCCTAACACTTAACCTCACCCGAACCCTAACCCTAAACCTAATACTCACCCTCACCCTAACCATCACCTTAACCCTAACCCTAACCGTAACCCTGACCCTAACCCAAACCCTCACCCTCACCCTAACCCTAACCCTCATCCTAACCCTCACCCTACCCTTCACATTTACCCTAACCCTAACTCTAACCCTAACCTTCACCCTAAGACTCACCCTAACCCTTACACTCACACTAATCATTACCCACACCCTCACCCTCACCCTCACCCTCAGCCTAACCCTAACTCTAACCCTAATCCTAACCCCAACCCTCACCCTCACCCTAAGCCTAAGCCTAACCCTAAACCTAACCCTCACCCTAAACCTCACCCTAACCCTCACCCTAACCCTAACCCTCATTCTCACCCTAAACCTCACCCTCACCCTAACCCTAAACCAAACCCTCACACAAAACCTAACCCTCACCCTAACCCTAACCCTACCCTCACCCTAACACTAACACTAACCCTTACCCTCAAACTAAACCTAACCCTAAACATAACCCTCACCCTAACCCTAACCCTCACTCTAACCCTTATTCTCACCCTAAACCTAAACCGCACACTTACCCTAACCCTCACCCTAACCCTGAACCTAACCCTCACCCTCACCTTCACTCTCAGTCTAACCCTCACCCTAAGCCTAAATTTAACTTTAATCATCTCCCTCACCCTAACCCTAAACCTAAACCTTACCCTAACCCTCACGCTAACCTTAAACCTAAACTTCACTCTAACCCTCACACTACCCTTCAACCTAACGCTAACCCTAACCCTAACACTAACCCTCACCCTCACCCTAAGCCTCACCCTAAGCCTAAATCTAACCCTAACCCTAACCCTCAACCTAACACTAACCCTAACCCTAGCAATAAACCTAACCCTACCCCTCACCCTAATCCTAACCCTAACCCTAACCGGAAACCCAACCCTAACCCTCACCCTAAACTTAACCCACACCCTCACCTTCACCCACACCCTCAGCCTAACCTTAACCCTAACCCTAACCCTAACCCTCACCCTAACCCTAACCCTAAACCTCACCCTAACCCTGACCCTCACCTTAATCCTAACGCTAAACCTAACCCTCACCCTCACCCTAACCATCACCCTAACCCTAACCCTACCTATAACCCTGAACCTAAACCAAAACCTCACCCTAACCCTAACCCTAACCCTCAGCCTAACCCTCACCCTACCATTCACCCTAACCCTAACTCCAACACTCACCCTCACCCTAAACCTCACCCTATCCCTTACGCTCACCCTAACCATAACCCACACCCTCACCCTCACCCTCAGTGTTATCCTAACCCTAACCCCAATCCTAACACCAACCCTCACTCTCAACCTACCCATAACACTAACCCTAAACCTAACCTTCAACCTAAACCTCACCCTCACCCTCATGCTAACCCTAACCCTCACCCTAACCCTTACCCTCACCCTCACCCTAACCCTAACCCTCACACAAAACCTAACCCTCACCCTAACCCTAACCCTCACCTTAAACCTAACCCTACCCATCACCCTAACACTAACCCTAACCCTAACCCTAACCAGAAACCTAACCCTAACCCTCACACTATACTTAACCCTCACCCTCACCTTCACTGACACCCTCAGCCTAACCCTAACCCTAACCCTAAACCTAACCCTCACCCTAACCCTAAAGCTCACCCTAAACCTGACCCTCACCCTAATTCTAACCCTAACCCTCACCCTCACCCTCACCCTAACCCTCACCCTAACCCTTACCCTAACCTTAACCCTAATCCTAACCCTAACCCTAACTCTCTCACTAATCCTAAATCTCACTCTAAACCTCACCCTGACCCTCATGCTCACACTAACCCTAACCCTAATATTAACCCTAACTCTCACACTAACTCTAAACCTCACCCTAACCCTAACCCTCACCCTCACCCTCACCCTCAGCCAAACCCTCACCCTCAACCTAACCCTAACCCTAACCCTAACCCTCACCCGAAAGCTAACCCTCACCCTCACCCTCAGCCTAACTCTCATCCTCACCTTAGCCCTAACCCTAAACCTCTCCCTCACCCTAACCCTCACCCTAACCCTTAAACTCAACCTCACCCTGACCCTCACACTAACCCTAACCCTCACCCTCACCCTCACCCTAACGCTCACATTCACCCTCAGCCTAACTCTCATCCTCACCCTAACCCTCACCCTAACCCGCACCCTCACCCTAATCCTAAGCCTAAACCTAACCCTCCCCCTCACACAATCCTCACCCTAACGTTTACCCTCAACCTAACCCTAAAGCTAACCCTAAACCTCACACTAAACCTAACCCTCACCCTAACCCTAAGCCTAACCCTAAACCTCACCCTCACCCTAACCCTCAACGTCACTCTAACCCTCTCTCTAAACCTAACCCTCACCCACACCCTAAACCTCACCCACAACTGAACCCTCACCCTCACCCTAATACTCACCCTCACCCTAAACATCACCCTAAACCTAACAATCAGCCTAACCCTAAACCTCACCCTAACCCTAACCCTCACCTTCATCCTAACCTTCCCCCTCACCCTAACCCTAACAATATCCCTAACCCTAAACCTAACCCTCAGTCTCAACCTCACCCTAACCCTAACGCTAACTCTAACCCTCACCCTCACTCTATCCATCACCCTAACAAGTACCCTAAACCTAATCCTAACCCTAACCCTAACCCACACTCTAAAGCTAACCCTCACAGTAAGCCTAACCCTACCCCTCACCCTAACCCTCACCCTCACACTAACAACCCTAACCCTAATCCTCACCCTAAACCTAACCCTAACCCACACCCTCACCCTAACCCTCACCGTCACCTTAACCCTCACCATAAACCTAACCCTCACCCACACCTTAACCCTCACCTTCACCCTAACCCTCACACTAAACATCACCCTATGCCTAACCCTCACCCTAACCCTAACCCTAACCCTCACACTAATCCTAAACTCCATTCTAAACCTCACTGTCACCCTAAACCTCACCCTAACTCTAACCATTACCCTAACCCTCACCCGCACCCCAAACCTCTCCGTGACCATAACCCTAACCCTAAACCTTACCCTTACCCACAAAGTAAACCTCACTCTCACCCTCACCCTAAACCTCACCCTAATCCTCACCCTCACCCTACACAACACCGTAAACCTAACCCTCAACCTAATAGTAAGCCTAAACCTCACTCTAACGTAAACCTCAACCTTACCCTCACTATCACCCTCAGCCTAACCCTAACCGTAACCCTAATCCTAACCCTAACCCTCACCCTCACCCTCACACTAAACCTAAACCTAACCTTCACCTCTACCCTAACCATCACCCTCACCCTCACCCTCACCCTCAGCCTAAGGCTAACTCTAACCCTATCCCTCACCCTCACCCTCACCCTAACCCTCACCCTACCATTCACCCTAACCCTAACCCTAACACTCACCCTCACCCTAAAATTCACCGTAACCCTTGCCCTCACTCTAACCAGAACCCACACCCTCTGTCTTACCCTAACCCTGACCCTAGTCCTAACTCCAACCCTCACTCTCACCTAACCCTAACCCTAACCCTAAGCTTCACCCTAACACTAACACTAATCCTAACTCTAACCGGACACCTAACCCTAACCCTCACCCTAAACATAACCTTCACCCTCACATTCACCCACACCCTCAAGCCTAACCCTAACCCTAAACCTTAACCTAACCCTCACCCCAACCCTAATGCTCACCCTGACCCTCACCCTCACCCTAATCCTAACCCTAAACCTAACCCTAACCCACACCCTCACCCTAATCCTCACCCTAACCCTTACCCTCACCTTAACCCTAACCCTAACCCTAACTCTCACACTAATCCTAAACCTCACCATAACCCTCACATTCACCCTAATCCTAACCCTAACATTAACCCTAACTCTCACACTAACTGTAACCCTCACCCTAACCGTAACTCTCACCCTCACACTCACCTTCAGCCAAACCCTCACCCTCAACCTAACCCTAACCCTAACCCTTACCCTCTCACCCTCACCCTAACCCTCACCCTAACCTTTACCCTCACCCTCACCCTAAACCCCACACTAACCCTAAGTCTCACTATAACGCTGAACCTATCTGTCACTCTAACCCTTACCTCACCCTCAGCCTAACCCTCACCCTAACCCTAATCCTCAACCTAATCCTCACCCTCACCCTCACCCTCAACCTAACCCTCACCCTCACCCTAAGCCTAAGCCTAACCCTCACCGTCACCCTAACCCTAACCCTCACCCTCACCCTCAGCCTAACCATAAGGCTAACCCTAATCCTAACCCCAACCCTCACACTCACCGTAACCCTAACCCTAAACCTAACCCTCACCCTAAACCTCACCCTAACACTCACTCTAACCCTAACCCTCACTTTCATCCTAACCCTCAGCCTCACCCTAACCCTAACCCTAACCCTCACACAAAACCTAACCCTCACACTAACCCTAAACCTACCCCTCACCCTAACCCTAAACCTCACACTGCCTCTCAACCTAATATTAACCCTAACTGTAACCATAACCCTAACACTAACCCTAACACTAGCCCTTAACACTCAACCTAACCCTAACCCTAACCCTCACCCTCAACCTCACCCTCAGCCTAACTCTAACCCTAAGCTTAAATCTAAACCTGCACATCTCCCTCACCCTAACCCTAAACCTAACCCTAACTCTCACCCTAACCCTCACCCTAACCCTAACCCTCACCCTCACCGTAACACTAACACAAACACTCACCCTCACCCTAACCCTAAACATAACCTTAACCCTCACCCTAAAACTAACCCTAATCCTAACCCTCACCCTAACGCTAAACCTCACCCTCACACTAACCCTCACCATAACCCTAATCCTAACCCCAAACCTAACCCTCACACTCACCTTCACCCTCGCACTCATCCTAACCCTAACCCTAAACCTAATCCTAACCCTAACGCTCATCCTCACCCTAACATTAACACAAACCCTAAACCTCACCCTAAACCTCATCCTCACCCTTAACCTCAAACTAAAACTAACCCTAACCCTAACAATAACCCTAACCCTAACCCTAACCCTAACCCTCCTCCTCACCCTAATCCTAACCCTAAGCCTAACCGTAACCTTCACCCTAACCCTAACCCTCACCGTAACCCTTACCCTAACCCTCAACCTAACACTAACGCTAACCCTAACATTAACCCTAAACCTTACCCTAACCCTAACCCTCACCCTCAGCCTAACCCTAACCCTAAACTTAACCCTCACCCTAACCCTAACTGTCTCCCTAAACAAGAACCTCACCCTAATCCTAACCCTAACCTTAACCCTAACCCTCACTCTCACCCTAACCCTCACCCTAAACCTTACCCTCAACTTAACCCTAAACCTAACCCTAACCCTAACTCTCACACTAACCCTAACCCTCACCCTAACCCTAACCCTCACCCGAATCCTCACCCTAACCCTAACCCTAAACCTTACCTAACCAAAACCCTCACCCTCACCTTAGCCCTCACCATAACCCTAACCCTAATCCTAAAGCTCACACTCACCCTCAAACTCACGCTCAGCCTAACCCCAACCATAACTAATCCTAACCCTAACCCTCAAACTCACCCTCAACCTAACCCTCAACTTCACACTCATACTTACCCTAAACCTAACCCTAAACCTAACCCTCACCCTAACCCTAACACTCACTCTAACCCTAACCCTAACCCTCACACTAATCCTAACCCTAACCCTAAACAAAACCCTCCCACTCCCCCTAACCCTCTCCCTAACCCTTACCCTCAACTGAACCTGAACCCTAACACTAACCCTATCTTTCACAGTAACCCTAACCTTCACTCTAAAGCTAACCCTAACCCTTACCCTCAACCTCACCCTTACCTCACCCTCAGCCTAACCCTAACCCTAACCGGAAACCTAACCTTAACCCTCACCCTAACCCTAATCCTCACCCTCACCTTCACCCTCACCCTCAGTCTAACCCTAACCATAAACTAACCCTCACACTAAACCTAAACCTAACCCTAACTCTAACCCTCGCCCTAACCCTAACCCTAACCCTCACCCTCACAATCACCCTCACCCTCACATTCACCCTCAGCCTAACTCTCACCCTCTATCCCTAACCCTCACCCTCATCCTGGCCCTGACTCTCACCCTAAGCCTTACACTCAACCTCACCCTAACCCTCACATTAAACCTAAGCCTCACTTTAAACATAACCCTAACCCACACCCTCACCCTTATCTCACCCTCAGCCTAACCCTAACCTTAACCCTCAACCCAACCCTAACCCTCACCTAACCCTTACCTCACCCTCAGCCTAACCGTAACCCTTACCGGAAACCTAACCCTTACCCTCACCCTAACCCTGACCTTCATCTTCACATTTATCGTCATCCTCAGGCTAAACCTAACCCTAACCTTAACCCTAACCCTAACCCTAACCCTTACCCTCACCCTAACCCTAACCCTTACCCTCAACTTGAACCTAACCCTAACCCTAACACTAACTCTCACACTAACCCTAACTGTCACCCTAACACAAACCCTAACACTCACGCTCACACTAACCTCAACTTCACACTCTAACACCCTAACCCTAACTCTAAAATCAAACTAACCCTAACATTCACCTTAACCTTAAACCTAATCCTCACCCTCACCCTCAAACTAAACCTAACCCTAATCCTAACTCTCACCCTCACCCTCAACCTCACACTCACCATCACCCTCACCCTAACCCTAATAACAAACCTAACCTTAACCAAAACCCTAACACAAACACAAACCCTAAATCTAACCCTCACCCAAACCCTAACCCTAACCAAAATCCTCACCCTAACACTAACATTAAACCTAACCCTCTACCTCACCTTCACCCTCACCCTCAGCCTAACCCTAACCCTTACCCTAACCCTCACCCTAACCCTAACCCTGACCCTCACCCTAATCCTGACCCTGACCCTAACCTTAACCCTCACCCTCACCCTTACCATAACCCTAAACCTCACCCTCACCCTAACCCTCACCCTAACCCTTACACTCAACCTCACCCTAACCCTCACACTAACCCCAATCCTCACTCTAAAACTAACCCTAACCCTCACCCTCACCCTCACCTCATACTCAGACTAACCTTAACCCTAACCCTCAACCTAACCCTAACCCTCACCCTCACCCTTACCTCACCCTCAGCCAAAACCTCACCCTAACCAGAAACCTAACCCTAACCCTCACCCTAAACATAACCCTGACCCTCACACTCACCCTCAGGTTAAACTTAAACCTACCCCCACCCCTAACCCTCACCCTCATCCTAACCCTAACCCTAACCCTTACTCTCACCTTAACCCTAACCCTAACCCTAACTCTCATACTAACCCTAACTCTCACCCTAACACTAACCCTAACCCCCACGCTCACCCTAACCCTAAACCTAACCCTAACCCTAATCCTAACCCTCTTATGAAACCTAACCCTCAACCTAACCCTAACCCACACCTTCACCTTCACCCTCACCCTCAACATAACCCTAACACTAATCCTAACCCCAACCCTCACCCTCACCCTAATCCTAACCCTAACCCTAACCCTCACGCTAAACCTTATCCTAGCACTCACGCTAACAATAACCCTCACTCTCACCCTAACCCTCACCCTTAACATGACCCTAACCCTAACCCTCACACAAAACCTAACCCTCACCCTAAACTTAACACTAACCCTCACCCTAACCCTAACCCTAACCGTAACCCTAACCCTAACCCTCATCCTCACCCTAACACTTACACTCACCCTGACCCTAAGCCTCACACTTACCTTAACCCTCACCGGAACCCTAATCCTAAGCCTCACCCTCACCCTAAACCTCACCCTAACCCTAAGCCTAAATCTAACCCTAAACAACTCTCTCACCCTAACCCTAACCCGAACCATCATCCTCACCCTAGCCCTCATCCAAACCCTAAACTTAACCTTACACCTCACCCACACCCTCACCCTCACCCTCACCCTAACCCGAATGCTAACCCTAACCCTCACCCTAACCCTAACCCTCAACGTAACACTAACCCTCAACCTAACCCTAACCCTCAACATAGCCCTCAACCTAACCCTAACCCTAACCCTAAGTCTAACCCTCACCTTTACCCTCACCCTCACCCTCAGCCTAAAACTAACCCTAACCCTAAATATAACCCTAACCCTCACCCTCATCCTAACGGTCACCCTAACCCTTACCCTCACCATAACCCTAACCGTAACCCTAAACCTAACCCTCACACTAAACCTCATCCTAACCCTAACCCTAACCCTATTCCTCACCTTAACCCTCACCCTAACACTCACCCTTACCTCACCCTCCGCCTAACCCTAATCCTAACCCTCAACCTAACCCTAACCCTCACCCTCACCCTTACCTCACCCTCAGCCTAACCCTAACCCTAATCGGAAACCTAAGCCTCACCCTCACCCTAACCCTCACCCTTACCCTAATGCTCACCCTAATCATAACTCAAACCCGCATCCTAAACCTAACTCTAACCCTAACCCTAAACCTTATCCTAACAGGCTAACCCTAACAGTCACTCTCAACCTAACCCTCAGCCTCACACTAACCCTAACCCTAACCCTCACACAAAACCTAACCCTCACCCTAACCTTAACCCTACCTCTCACCCTCACTCTAACCCTAACCCTAACCCTAACACTAACCCTCAACCTAACCCTAACCCTAACCCTAACTCTCACCCTAACCCTCACCCTAACCTTAACCCTAACTCTCACTCTCACCCTCACCCTCACCCTAACACTTACACTCACCCTCACCCTAACCCTCACACTTACCTTAACCCTCACCCTAACCTTAATACTAAGCCTCACCCTCACCCTAAACCTCATCCCAACCCTAAGCCTAAATTTAACCCTAAACATCTCCCTCAAATAACCTTAACCCTAAACACCTAGCTCACCCTAGACCTCACCCTAACCCTAAACTTAACCTTAAACCTCACCCTCACCCTAACCCTCACCCTAACCCTAACGCTAACCCTAACCCTCACCCTAACCCTAACCCTCAACCTAACCCTAACCCTCAACATAGCCCTCAACCTAACCCTAACCCTAACCCTAAGCCTAACCCTCACCTTTACCCTCACCCTCACCCTCAGCCTAAAACTAACCCTAACCCTAAATCTAACCCTAACCCTCACCCTCATCCTAACGGTCACCCAAACCCTTACCCTCACCATAACCCTAACCGTAACCCTAAACCTAACCCTCACACTAAACCGAACCCTCACCCTAACCCTAACCCTATCCCTCACCTTAACCCTCACCCTAAACCTAAACCTTACCCTCACCCTAATCTTAACCCTAAAACTAACCCTCACCCTAACCCTCACCCTCACCCTAACCCTAACCCTAACCCTAACTATCACACTAAACCTAACCCTCACCCTAACCTTAACCATAACCCTCACCCTCACCCTCACCCTCAGCCTGACTCTCACCCTCAACCTAATCCTAACCCTACCCCTATCCCTCACCCTAACGCTTACCCTCACCCTCACACTAACCATCACACTAACCCTAAGCCTGACTCTAACCCTAACCCTAACTCTCACCCTCACTGTTACCTCACCCTCAGCCTAACCCTAACCCTAATCCTAATCCTCACTCAAATCCTCACCCTCACCCTCACCCTAATCCTCAGCCTCACCCTCACCCTAACCATAACCCTAAACCCAACCTTCACCCTAAACTTAACCCTCACCCAACCCTCCCCCTAAACCTCACCCTAACCCTCACCCTAACCCTAATGCTAACCCTAACCCTCACCCTCACCCTAACCCTTAAGCTCACCCTAACCCTAACCTTCATACTCAACCTAACCCTAACCCTAACTCTAACCCTAACCCTAACCCTCTCCCTCACCCTAATTCTCACCCTAACCATTACCCTCAACCTTACCCTAACAAACACTGTCACCTTCACCCTCACCCTCAGCCTAATAATAACCCTAATCCTAACCCCAACCCTCACCCTCATCCTAACCCTAACCCTAAACCTAACCCTAATCCTCACCCTTAACCTTATTCTAACACTCATGCTAAACCTAACCCTCACTCTCACCCTAACCCTCACCCTCAAGCTAAATCTAACTCTAACCCTCACACAAAAACTAACCCTCACCCTAAAATTAACCCTACCTCTCACCTTCACCCTAACCCTAACCCTACCCTAACCCTCACCCTAAACCTATCCTTAACCCTCACCCTCACCCTACTCCTCACCCTAACACTTACACTCACCCTCACTCTAACCCTCACACTTACCTTAACCCTCACCCTAACCCTAATACTAAGCCTCACCCTCACACTAAACCTCAACCTAACCCTACGCCTAAATCTAACCCTAAACATCTCCTTCACCTAACCTTAACCCTAAGCATCACCCTCACCCTAGCCCTCACCTTAACCCTAAACTTAAACTTAAACCTCAACCACACCCTCACCCTCACCCTCACCCTAACACTAACCCTAACCCTAACCCTAACCCTAACCCTAATGCTCACCCTAATCATAACTCAAACCCTCACCCTAACCCTCACCCTAACCCTAACTCTAACTCCAACCCTAACCCTAAACCTTATCCTAACACTCATGCTAACCCTAACCTCACTCTCACCCTAACCCTCACCCTCACGCTAACCCTAACCCTAACCCTCACACAAAAACTAACCCTCACCCTAACCTTAACCCTACCTCTCACCCTCACCCTAACCCTCACCCTCAACCTATCCCTAACCCTAACCCTAACTCTCACCCTAACCCTCACCCTAACCTTAACCATAACTCTCACTCTCACCCTCACCCTCACCCTAACACTTACACTCACCCTCACCCTAACCCTCACACTTACCTTAACCCTCACCCTAACCTTAATACTAAGCCTCACACTCACCCTAAACCTCAATCTAACCCTAAGCCTAAATTTAACCCTAAACATCTCCCTCACATAACATTAACCCTAAACACCACCCTCACCCTAGCCCTCACCCTAACCCTAAACTTAACCTTAAACCTCACCCTCACCCTGACCCTCACCCTCAACCTAAAGCTAACCCTAACCCTCACCCTAACCCTAACCCTCACCCTAACCCTAACCCTCAACCTAGCCCACACCCTAACCCTAACCCTAACCCTAACCCTAAAACTCACCTTCACCCTCACCCTCACCCTCAGCCTAAAACTAACCCTAACCCTGATTCTAATCCTAACCCTCACCCTCATCCTAACCATCACCCTAATCCTTACCCTCACCATCACCCTAACCGTAACCCTAAACCTAATCCTCACACTAAACCTAATGCTCACCCTAACCCTAACCCTAACCCTCACCTTAACCCTCACTGTAAACATAAACCTTACCCTCACCCTAACCCTAACCCTAACCCTCACCCTCACCCTAACCCTCACCCTAACCATTAACCTCAACCTAACCCTAACCCACACCCTTACCTACACCCTCACCCTCAGTCTAACCCTAAACCTAATCCTAACCAAAACCCTCAACATCATCCTAACCCTAACCCTACCCCTCACCTTAACCCTCACCTAACCCTAACCTACACTCTCACCCTAAACCTAATCCTAACCCTAACCCTAACCCTACCCCTCACCCTAACCATTACCCTCACCCCAACCCTCACCCCCACACTAAGCCCAACCCTCACACAAACACTAACCCTAACACTCACCCTCACCCTCAGCCTAACCCTAACCCTAACCTTAATCCTCACCGTAACCCTCACCCTCACACTTACCCTAAACTTAATCTTAAACCTAACCCTCAACCTCACCCTCAACCTCACTCTCACCCGAACCCTAAACCTAACCCTAAACCTAATCCTAAACCTAACGCTCTCCCTCACCCTCACCCTAACCCTAAGCCTAAACCTAACCCTAACCCTAACCATAACCCTCACCCTAATCGTAACCCTAACACTAACCCTAACCTTAACCCTCACCCTAAAACTCACACTTACCCTAATTCTCACTCTCACCCTAAACCTCATGCTAGTCCTAACCCTAATCCTAACACTAACCTTCACACTAAACCTAATCCTCACCCTAGCCCTAAACCTACCACTCAACCTACCCCTCACTGTAACCCGAACCCTAACCCTAACCCTCACCCTAACACTCATGGTAACCCTAAACCTTACTCTCACATTCATCCTCACCCTAACCATTATCCTCACTCTAATCCTAACCCTAACCCTAAGCTTCACACTAAACCTAACCCTCACACTAACCCTAAACCTACCCCTCACCCTAACTCTCACCCTAAACCTAACCCTAACCTTAAACCTCACCCTCATTTAGCCCTCACCCTAACCCTAATACTAACCCTTACCCTCAACCTAACCCTAACCCTCACCCTAAACCTAAACCTCACCCTAACCCTAACCCTCACCCTCACCCTAACACTCACACTAACCCTAAGCCTGACCCTAAACCTCACCATAACCCTCACCCTAACCCTCACTCTAACCCTAACCCTATCCCTTACCCTAACCCTCACCCTCACCCTAACCCTCACCCTCACCCTCACTCTCACCCTAAGCCTAAACCTAACCCTAACCCTAATCCTAAATGTAACCCTCTTCCTCACCCTAAACCTAAGCCTAAACCTAACCCTAAACCTCACCCTCACCCTCACCCTCATCCTAACCCTCACCCTAACCCTCACCCTCACCCTCAACCTAACCCTCACACAAAACCTAAACCTAACGCTAAACCTCACCCTAACCCTAACCCTAACCCTCACCCTCACCCTAACCCTCACCATCACCCTAACCCTCACTGTTACCCGATCCCAAACCCTCCCCTAACCCTCACTCTCACCGTAAAAATCACCTGAACCCTAACCCTCACCCTAAATCTAACCCTACCCCTCACCTTAACCATCACCCTAAACCTAACCCTAATCCTCACCTAACCCTAAGGCACACCCTCACCCTCAACCTAATCCTCACCCTAACCCTAACGCTTACATAACCGAAACTCTCACCCGCACCCGAATATTCAAGCTCACGCGAAACATCACCCTAACCCTAATGCTCAGCCTAACCCTACCCCTACCCCTCACCTTAACCCTTATCCTAACCCTAACCCTAACACTAACCCTCACCCTAACCCTAACCCTAACCCTCACCCTCATTCTAGCCCTCACCCTAACCCTAATCCTAACCCTAAACCTCACCCTCACTCTAACCCTCACCATCACCCAAACCCTCACCATCACCCTAACCCTCACCATCACCCTAACCCTCAACCTCACCCGAAGCCTCCCCCTCCCCTTAACCCTCAGCCTCACCCTAAACATCACCAGAACCCTAACCCTCACCCTAAATCTAACCCTACCCCTCACCTTAACCATCACCCTAAACCTAACCTTAACCCTCACCTAACCCTAATCCACACCCTCACCCTCAACCTAATCCTAACCCTAACTCTAACCCTTACATAACAGAAAACCTCACCCTATCCCTCACCCTAACCCTTACCCACAACCTAAGCCTAACCCTAAACCTAACCCTCATCCACACCCTCACCCTAACCCTAACCCTAACCCTAACCATAACCCTCATCCTCACCCTCACTCTCACCTTAAGCTGAAACCTAACCCTTACCCTAATCCTAAACCTAACACTCTTCCTCACCCTCACCCTAAACCTAAGCCTAAACCTAACCCTAAACCTCATCCTCACCCTCACACTCATCTTAACCCTCACCCTAACCCTAACCCTTACCCTCAACCTAACCCTACCCTTCACCCTAACCCTCACCCAAAACCTAACCCTAACCCTAACCCTCACCCTAACCCTAACCATAACCCTCACCCTCACCCTAACCATCCTCGCAGCCTAACCCTCACCATCACCCTAAACCTAACGCTAACACTAACACTCACCCTAACTCTAACCCTAACTCTCACCGTAAACCTAATCCTAACCCTCACCCTCACCCTAGCCCTCACCCTAAACCTAACCCTACTCCTAAGCCAAACCCTCTCCCTCACCCTCACCCTAACTCTAAATTTAACCCTCACCCTACCACTAACCCTCACCCTAAACCAAACCCTAAACCTAACCCTCACCCTAACCCTCTCCTTAATGCTTACCTCACCCTAACTCTAACCCTAACCCTAACCCTCACACTAACCCTAACCCTAGCCCTCAGCCTCACCCTTATCCTACCCATAACCCTAAACCTAACCCTCACCCTCACCCTAGCCCTCAACCTAACTCTAACCCTAATCCTAACCCTAACCTCACCCTCTACCTCAACCTCACCCTAATCTTTACCCTCACCCTAAACCTAACCCTCAACCTAACCCTAACCCACACCCTAACCCTCAAACTAATCCTAACCCTAACCCTAAACCTTACCCTCACCCTAACCCTAACTGTAACCCTCACACTAAACCAAACTCTCACCCTCACCATAACCATCACCCTTAGCCCAACCCTAACCATAACCTTAATCCTAACCATAATACTCACCCTCACTCTCACACTAAACCTATCCCTAAGGCTAATCCTCAACCACACCCTCACCTCACCCTCACACTCAACCTAACCCTAACCCTAACAATAACGCTAAACCTAATCCTAACCCTAACAATAACCCTCACCCTAACCATAACCCTAACCCTCACCCTAATCCTCACCCTCACCCTCAAACTAATCCTAATTCTAACACTAACCGTAATCCTAAACCTAACCCTAACCCTCATGCTCACCCTAAACCTCACGCTAACCATTATCCTCACCCTAAATCTAAACCTAACACTAACCCTCACACTAACCCTACCCCTCACTCTAACCCTAACCCTACCCCTCACGCTAAACCTCACCCTAACCCTAACAGTAACCCTAACCCTCAACCTAGCCCTCACTCTAACCCTAACACTTACCCTCACCTTCACCCTCACCCAGACCCTCAGCCTAAAACTAACCCTAACGCTAACCCTAAACTTAACCCTAACCCTAACCCTCACACTAAATCTAATCCTCAACCTAACCCTAACCCTAACACTAACACTAACCCTCACCCTAAACCTAAACCTAAACCTCACCCTAACCCTAACCCTAACCCTAACCCTAACCTTCACGTCAACTTATCCCTCACCCGAACTCTAACCCTAACACTAAAACTCACCCTCAACCTCACCCTAACCCTCACCCTCACCCTCACCCTAAACCTAACCCTAACCCTAAACCTCACCCGAACCTGAACCCTCACCCTAACCGTAACTCTAACACTCACCCTCACCCTAACCCTAACACGAACCCTAACCCTAAACCTCACCCTAACCCTCACCTTCACCCTAACCCTATCCCTAATCTTCACCCTCACCCTAACCCTAAACCTCATCCTAACCCTAACCCTAACCCTAACCCTCACACCTAAACCTAACCCTAAACCTAATGTTCTCACTAACCCCAACCCTCAACCTCACCCTCAACCTCAGATTAACCCTAACCCTAACCCTCACCCTAACCCTCACCCTAAACCAAAACCTAAACCTAACCCTCACCCTCACCCTAACCCTTACCCTCATCCTAACCCTAACCCTAAACCTCACACTAAACCTAACCCTCACCCAAACCCTAACCCTAACACTAACCCTCACCCTCACCCTCACCCTCAGGGTAAACTGAACCCTAACCTTAATCCTAACCCTAACACTCACCCTCACCCTCACCATAACCTAAACCTAACCCTAAACCTCACCCTCACCCCCACATTCACCCTCACCCTAAGCCTAACCCTAACCCTAACCCTAAGCCTAAGCCTAAACCTCTCCCTCACCCTCACCCTAACCCTCAGCCTAAACCTAACCCTAACCCTCACTCTCACCCTCACCCTAACCCTAAACTTAACCCTCACCCTAATCCGAACCCTCACCCTAACCCTAAGTTAAACCTCAGCCTCAACCTAACCCTCAACCCTAACGCTTACCTCACCCTAACCCTAACCCTAACCTAACCCTCACACTAACCCTAACCTTACCCCTCACCCTAACCCTCACCCTACTACTAACCCTAACCCTAACCCTTACCCTCAACCTAGCCCTCAACCTGACCCTAATCCTAACCCTAACCCTCACCCTCTACCTCACCCTCACCCTAACCCTAACCCTCACCCTAACCCTCACCCTCAACCTAATCCTAACCCTAACACTAACCCTAAACCTCACCCTCACCCTCACCCTAACCCTAATCCTAACCGTCACCCTGAAATTAATCCTCAACCTAGCCTTCACCCTAACCCTTATCCTAACCCTAACCCTCACACTAAATCTTACCCTCACCCTAATCCTAAACCTCAGACTAAACCTAACCCTCAACCTAACCCTAACCCTACCCCTCACCCTATCCCTCACCTAAACCCAACCTTAACCCTCACCCTCACCATAACCATAACCCTAACCCTCACCCTCACCCTCACCCTAACCCTAACACTAAACCTAACTATCACCCTAACTCTAACCCTGGCCCTAACCCTAATCCTCACCTTAACCCTAACACTAAATATCACCCTCACCCTGACCTTCACCCTCAACCTAACTCTAACCCTAACCATAATCCTAACCCTCAACTTGACCCTCACCCAAACTCTAACCATAAACCTAACGCTAACCCTAACCCTTACCCTAAACCTAACCCTCACCCTAACCCTAACCCGAACCCTCACCCTCAACCTAACCCTAACCTTTACCCTAAACCTAAGCCTAACCTTCACCCTAACCCTCGCCCTCACCCTCACCTAACCCTAACCCTAACCCTCACCCTAAACCTAACCCACACCCTCACCCTCAACCTAATCCTAAACCTAACCCTCACCCTAACCCTCACCCTCAGCCTCACCCTCACTCTAACCCTCACCTAATTCTAACCCTAACAGGAACCCTAAGCCTCACCCTCAACCTCTCCCTCACCCTCACCCTCACCCTCAGCCTAACCCTAACCCTATCCCTAATCCATACCCAAACCCTAACCCTAAACTTGAACCTCAGCCTAAACCTAACCCTCACCCTAAACCTAACCCCAAACCTCCCCCTATCCCTTTCGCTAACCCTAACCCTAACCCAAACCCTCATCCAAACCCTCACACTAACCCTAATGCTAACCCTTACCCTAACCCTAACACTCACCCTCACCCTCACTCTAACCCTCACATCACCCTAGCCTTCCCCCTAACTCTAACCCTAACCCTAATCCTAACCCTAACACTCACTCTCACCCTCAAGCTAATCCTCACCCTCACCATCACCCTAACCCTAACCCTAACCCTCATCCTAATCCTCACCCTAACCCTAAAGCTCACCGTTACCCTACCCCAAACCCTCACCCTCACCTTCACCCGCACCCTAAACCTAATGCTAACCCTAAACCTCAACCGAACCCTAACCCTCACACTAACCCTTACCCTCACCCTAACCCTACCCCTAACCCTCACCCTGCCTCTCACCCTAACCCTTACCCGCACCCTAACCCTAACCCTAACCCTTACCAAACCCTCACAATAACCCTAACCCTCACCAAAACCTGAACCCTACACTTTAACCTGACCGTCATCCTAACCTTAACCCTAACTCTAAGCCTCACCCTAAACCTAACCCTAACCCTAACCCTCACAAACACCCTAACCCTCAACCTCAAACTCACCCGCAGCCTAACCCTAACCCTAACCCTAATCCTATCCCTAACCCTTATCCTCACCCTCACCCTATCTCTAACACTTACCCTAACCCTAACCCTTACCCTCACCCTCAACCTAACCCTCACACTAACCCTAAACGTCACCCAAAGCGTCACCCTAAACCTCACTCTAACCATAACCCTAACTCTAACCTTCACCCTAACCCTCACCCTAACCCTAATGCTAACCCTAAACCTCACACTCACCCTAAACCTCACCCTAACCCTTGCCCTCACCATAACCCTTACCCAAACCATAACCCTACACTCACCCTCACCCTCAGCCTAAACCTAACCCTAAGCCTCATCCTCACCCTAAACCTCACCCTAACCCTTACCCTCACCTTAATCCTAACCCTAACCCTAACGCTAACATTTACACTAAACCTAACCCTCACCCTAACCCTAACCCTCCCCGTCAGCCTAACCCTCACCCTAACACTAAACCTAACCCTAATCCTCAACCTATCCCTAACCATAACCCTCACCCTCACCATCGCCCTCAACCTGACCCTCACCCTAAAACTCACCCTAACCCTCACCCTAACTCACCCTCACCATAACCCTCACCCTAAGCCTTTCCCTCAACCTAACCCTCACCCTCACCCTCACCCTAAACCCAACACTCAACCTCACCCTAACTCTTACCCTAACCCTTACCCTCACACTAACCCTAACCCTAAACCTTAGCCTTACCCTCACACTAACCATAACACTCACCCTAACCCAAACCCCCACAAACACATTAACCCTCACCCTCATCCTCACCCTCAGCCTAAACCTGACCCTAAACCTAATGCTGATCCTAACCCTCACCCTCACCCTCACCATAACTTTAACCCGAACTCTAACCCTAATCTTTTCCTTCACACTAACCCTAAACCTCACCCTAACCTTAACCCTAACACTCACCCTAATCCTCACCATAACCCTAACCCTAACCCTCACCCTAAACCTCATGCTAACCCTAACCCTCAACCTCACCCTAACCCTCACCCTAACCCTAACCCTAACCCTCACCATACACCTCACCCCAACCCTAACCCTAAACCTAACCCTCACTTTAACCCTCACCCTAAACGTTACCCTCAACCTCACCCTCACCCTAACCCTCACACTAACCCTAAATGTCACACTAAGTGTCACCCTAAACCTCACCCTAACCCTCACCCTAACCGTAACCCTAACTCTAACCTTAACCCTAACCCTCACCCTAACCCTAATGCTAACCCTAAACCTCAACCTCACCCTAAAACTCACCGTAAACCTTGCCCTCACCATAACCCTTACCCAAACCATAACCCTACCCTCACCCTCACCCTCACCCTCACCCTCAGCCTAAACGTCACCCTCAGCCTCATCCTCACCCTAACCCTCACCCTAACCCTAACGCTAACACTTAAACACCCTCACCGTAACCCTCACACTAACCCTTACCCTCACCCTAAACCTAACCCTAACCCTCACTCCAACCCTAACGCTAACCCTAAACCTAACCCACACCCACAATCTAACCTTAACCCACACCCTCACCCTCAGCATAAACTTTAACCGTAATCCTAATATTAACCCTCACCCTCACCCTCACCCTAAATCTAACCCTAACCTTAAACTTAACTGTCACACAAACACTCACGCTAACCCTAACCCTAAACCTAACACACCGTAACCCTCACCTTCACCCTAACCCTATTCCTAACCCTCACCCTCACCCTAACCCTAAACCTAACCGTCACCCTAACCATCACCCTAACCCTCACCCTAACCCTACCGCTCACCCTAACCCTCACCCTCACCCTAACCCTAACCATAACCCTGATTCTAACACGTTAACCCTAACCCTCACCCTTACCCTAAACTCACCCAAACCCTTACCCTCACCCTAACCCTAACCCTAACCCTAACCTTAACCCTCACACTAAACATAATCCTGACCCTAAACTTAAACCTACCCCTTACCCTAACCCTCACCCTAAACCTAACCCTAACCATCACCCTAACCCTAAACTTAATTCTAAACCTCACCCTCATCCTAGTCCTCACCCTAACACTAATCCTAACCCTAACCCTCACTCTAACAATAAACCTCACCCTAACCCTTGCCCTCACCCTCAGGCTAACTCTCACACTAACCCTAACCCTCACACTAAACCTAACCCTAAACCTCAACCTCACCCTCAGCCTTACCCTAACCGTAACCCTAATCCTAACCCTAACCCTCACCCTCATCGTCAAACTAAACAGGAACCCTAACCCTCACCCTCACCCTCTCCCTCACCATCACCCTCACCCTCAGCCTAACTCTTACCCTAACCCTAATCCTAACCCTAAACCTAACGGTAACCCTAACATTAACCCTAACCCTCACCTTAACACTCACCCTAACCCTAATCCTAAGCCTAACCGCAACCCTCACCCTAACCCTTACCCTAACACTCATCCTAACCCTAACCCTCACCTCACTCTAACCCTCACCCTGACCATAACCTCACCCTCAGCCTAACCCTCACACTAACCCTAACCCTCAAACTAACCCTAACCCTAACCCTAATCCTAACCCTAACCCTAACCCTCACCCTAACACTAACCCTAACATTAACCCTAACCCTCACCCTAACCATCACCTTTACCCTAATCCTAACCCACATCCTAACCCTCACCCTCACCCTAAACCTCACCTTAACACTAACCCAAACCCTCACCCTCACCCGCAACCGCACCCTAACCCTAACGCTAACCCTAAACCTCACCCTCACCCTAAACCTCACACTAACACTTACCCTCACCCTAAACCTAACCCTAACCCTCGCCCTCACCCTAACCCTAACACTAATCCTAAACCTCACCCTCACCCTAACCCTCACACTAACCCTAACCCTCACCCTAATCATAACTGTAACCGTCACACTAAACCTAAACCTCACCCTAATCCTAACCCTCACCCTACCCGTCACCTCAACCTAAACCTCACCCTAAGCCTTGCCCTCACCTTCACCCTAACCCTCACCCTCACACTAAACCTAACCCTAAACCTCACCCTCACCCTCACCCTCAGCCTAACCCTAACCCTAACCCTAATCCTAACCCTAACCCTCAACCTCACCCTCATCCTAACCCTCACCCTCACCCTCACCCTAACCCAAACCCTAACCCTAACCTTAAACCTCAGCCTAAACCTAACCATCACCCTAACCCTAACCCCAAACCTCCCCGTCACCCTCACCCTCACCCTAACCCTAACCCTATCCCTCATCCTAACCCTAATGCTAACCCTTACCCTAACCTTAACACTCACCCTCACCCTCACTCTAACTCTCACATCACCCTAGCCTTCACCCTAACCCTAACCCTAACCCTAATCCTAACCCTAACACTCACCCTCACCCTCAAGCTAACCCTCACCCTCAACATCACCCTAACCATAACCCTAACCCTCATCCTAATCCTCACCCTAACCCTAAAGCTCACCCTTACCCTACCCCAAACCCTCACCCTCATCCTCACCCTCACCCTAAACCTAGTGCTAACCCTAAACCTCAACCTCACCCTAACCCTCACACTAACACTTAACCTCACCCTAACCCTATCCCTAAACCTCACCCTGGCTCTCACCCTAACCCTTCCCCTCACCCTAACCCTAAACCTAACCCTTACCCTAACCCTCACACTAACCCTAACCCTCACCCAAACCTAACCCTACCCTTTAACCTAACTTTCATCCTAACCTTAACCCTAACTCTAACCCTCACCCTAAACCTAACCCTCATGCTAACCCTCACAAAAACCCTAATCCTCACCCTCAACCTCACCCTCAGCCTAACCCTAAACCTAACCCTAATCCTAACGCTAACCCTTACCCTCACCCTCACCCTAACTCTAACCCTAACCCTAAAACTAACCTCAACCCTCATCCTAACTCTCACACTAACCCTAAACCTCACCCTAACCCTAACCCAAAACCTCATCCTCACCTGCAAACTAACCCTAACGCTAACCCTAAACCTCACCCTCACACCAAACCTCACACTAACACTTAACCCTCACCCTAACCCTAACCATAATCCTCACCCTAACCATAACCCTAACCTCACCCTCACCCTCACCCTCAGCCTACACCTAAACCTATCCTTCACCATCACCCTAACCCTAACTCTAACCCTAACCCTCAACCTCACCCTAATCCTCACACTAACACTAACACTCGCCCTAACCCTAACCCTAACCATTACACATACCTAATCCTCACACTAATCCTAAACATCACCCCAACCCTAACCCTAACCCTAAACCTAACCTAAACCCTAACACTAACCCTAACCCTTATCCTCACTCTTTCCCTAACCCTAACCCTCACCCTCACCCTAGCCCTCACCCTAACCTAATCCTAACCCTAACCCTCACCCTAACCCTAACCCTAACCCTCACACTTACCCTCATAAACACATTAACCCTCACCCTCACACTCAGCCTAACCCTAACCCTAATCCTAATTATAATCCCAACCCTCACCCTAACCCTCACACTAAACCTAAACCTCACCCTAACCTTAAACCTAACACTCACCCTAACGCTCAACCTAACCCTGAACCTAACCCTAATGCTAACACTTAACCCTCACCCTCACCCTAACCCTCACCGTAACCCTAACCCAACACTAACCAAAACCCTCAACCTAAACCTCACCCTCACCCTAACCATAACCCTGACCCTTCACCTCACCCCAACACTAACCCTAACCATAACCCTCACTCTAACCCTCACCCTAAAAGTTATCCTCAACCTAATCCTCACACTAACCCTCACACTAACCCTAACCCTCACACTAAAGGTAACCCTAAACCTCATCCTCACCCCCATCCTCAGCCTAACCCTAACCCTAATCATAAACCTAACCCTCAGCCTCACCCTCAACCTAACCCTAACCCTCACCCAAACACTAAGGCTAACCCTTACCTTAACCCTAACCCTCAGCCTCACCCTCACCAGCACTCTAACCCTAACCCTCAACCTAGCCTTCACTCTAACCATAACCATAACCATAACCCTAACCGGAACCCTCACCCTCAACCTCAACCAAACCCTCAACCCCACCATTACCCTAACCCTAACCCTAACCCTAACCCTCATCCTAACCCTCACCCTAACCCTAAGCTCACCCTAACCCTAAATCAAACCCTCACCCTCACCCTCATCCGCACCTTAAACCTCACCCTCAACCTAACCCTAACCCTTACCCTAATCCTAACGCTAACCCTTACCCTCACCCTCACCCTAACTCAAACCCTAAACCTAAAACTAACCCTAAACCTCATACTAACACTCACACTAACCCTAAACCTCACCCTAAACCTAACCCAAACCCTCACCCTCACCAGCAAACTAACCCTAACGCTAACCCTAAAACCCACCCTCACCCAAAACCTCACACTAACCCTTACCCTCACCCTAACCCTAACCATAATCCTCACCCTAATCATAACCCTAACCTCACCCTCACCCTCACCCTCACTCTCACCCTCAGTCTACACCTAAACCTATCCTTCACCATCACCTTAACCCTAACTCTAACCCTAACCCTCAACCTCACCCTAATCCTCACACTAACCCTAAACCTTACACAAAACCTAAACCTCACCCTAATCCTAACCATCACCCCAACCCAAAACCTAACCCTAACCAACACCTCACTCTAAACCTCACCCTAACCCTTGCCCTCACCCTCATGCTAACCCTCACACTAACCCTAACCCTCACACAAACCTAACACCAAACCTCACCCTCAACCTCACCCTCAGCCTTACCCTAAGCATAACCCTAATCCTAACCCTAACCCTCACCCTCATCTTCAAACTAACCCTAACCCCCAACCTAACACTAACGCTAATTCTTAGCCTAACCCAAACCCTCACCCTCAGCCTCACCCTCACCCTCAGCCTCACCCTAACCCTAACCCTAATCCTAACCCTAAACCTAACCCTAACCCTAACATTAACCCTAACCCTCACCCTAACACTCACCCTAACTGTAACCCTATGCCTAACCGTAACCCTCACCCTAACCCTTACCCTAACACTCATCTTAACCCTAACCCTCACCACACCCTAACACTCACCCTGAACATTACCTCACCCTCAGCCTAAACCTCACACTAACCCTAACCATCAAACTAACCCTAACCCTAACCCTAATCCTAACCCTAACTCTAACCATAATGCTAACCCTAACCCTCACCCTCACCCTAACCTTCACCCTAACCCTAACCCTAACACTAACCAAAACCCGCACTATAACCCTCACTCTAACCCAAACCCGAACCCGAAACCTCAGTGTCACCCTAACCCTCAATCTAACCCTTACCCTCAACCTAAAACTAACCCTTAACCCTCATGTTAACCCTAACCCTAACCATAACACTAACCCTACAGCTCACCTTAACCCTCATCCTATCCCAAACCCTAAACCTAACCCTCAACCTAACCCTAACCCTAACCCTAAAACTAAACCTCACCCTAAGCCCTACCCTCACCCTCACCCTCACTCTCAGCCTCACCCTAACCCTAACCCTAATCCTAACCCTAGCCCTCACCCTCACCCAAACTCTAACCCTAACCCTCACCCTAACCCTAACCCTAACACTAACCCTCACCCTAAACCT
Source organism: Dipodomys merriami (assembly GCF_024711535.1). NCBI lineage: Eukaryota > Metazoa > Chordata > Mammalia > Rodentia > Heteromyidae > Dipodomys > Dipodomys merriami. Next base: position 1,510,647 of record NW_027206080.1, on the reverse strand, counting down.
AACCCTCACCCTCAACCTAAACCTCACCCTAACCCTTAGTCTCATCCTAACCTTAAACCTAAGCCTAACCCTCACACTAACCCTAACCCTCACCCAAACCTTAATCCTCACCGTCAACCTAATCCTTACCCTAACCCTAACCCTAACCCTTACCTAACCGAAACCCTCACCCTCAACCTCACACTAACCCTGACCCTCACCCTATCCCTCAACCTCACCCTCAGCCTAACCATAACCCTAACCCTAATACTAACCCTCACCCTCACCCTCACTCTCACCCTAACCGTAACCCTAAACCTCACCTTATATTAACCAACACCCTAAATCTAATCCACACACTCACTCTCACCATAATCCTAACCCTAACCCTAACCCTCACCCTCACCCTAAACCTCGGCCTAACCCTCACACTAACCTTAACCCTTACATTAACCCTAACCCTCACCCTAACCATCACCCTAAACCTAACCCTATACCTCATCCTAACCCAAACCCTAACCCTATCCCTAACCCTCACAAACACCCTAACGCTAACCCTCACCCTCACCCTCAAACTTACCGTAACCCTAATCCTAACCCTAACCCTCACTCTCACCCTCACCCTCACCCTAACTCTAACCCTAACCCTCAAACTCACCCTAACCCTCAAAGTCACCCTAACCCTAAACCTAACTGTCACCCTAACCATCACCCTAAACCTCACCCTATATCTACCGCTAACCCTAACCCTCACCCTAACCCTAACCCTAACCATGACCCTCATTCTAACACTCACGCCAACCCTAACCCTCACTCTCACCCTAACCATACCCTAACCTTTACCCTCGTCCTAACACTAACCGTAACCCTAACCCTCACACTAAACATAACCCTCAACCTAACCTTAAACCTACCCCTTACCATAACCCTCACCCTAAACCTAACCCTAAACCTCACCCTAATCCTACTCCTAATCCTAAACCACACCCTTACCCTAACCCTCACCCTAACCCTAACCCTAACCATAACCCTCATTCTAACACTCAGCCTAACCCTAAGCCTCACTCTCACCCTAACCTCACACTAACCCTAAACCTCACCCTCACCCTAACCCTAACCCTAACCCTCACACTAAACATAACCCTCAACGTAACCTTAAACCTAACCCTTACCATAACCCTCACCCTAAACCCAACCATAAACCTCACCCTAACCCTAAAACTAATGCTAAACCTCACCCTCACCCTAGCCCTCATTGTAACCCTAATCCTAACCCTAACCCTATCCTTCAACCTCAAACTAACCCTAACCCTCAACCTAACCCTAAAGCTAACCCTTACCCTAACCATAACTCTCACCCTCACCCTCATCCTCAAACTAACCCTAACCCTCAACCTAACCCTAAAGCTAACCCTTACACTAACCCTAACCTTCACCCTCACCCTCACCAGCACTCTACCCCTAACCCTCAACCTAGCCTTCACTCTAACCGTAAGCATAACCCTAACCCTAACCCTAAACCTCACCCTCAACCTCAACTAAACCCTCAACCTCATCATCACACAAACCCTAACCCTAACCCTAACCCTCATCCTAACCCTCACCCTAACCCTAACGCTCACCTTAACCCTAACTCAAACCCTCACCCTCACCCTCATCCGCACCTTAAACCTCACCCTCAGCCTAACCCTAACCCTAACCCTAATCCTAACGCTAACCCTTACCCTCACCCTCACCTTAACTCTAACCCTAACCCTAAAACTAAACCTAACCCTCATCCTAACCTTCACCCTAACCCTAAACCTCACCCTAACCCTAACCCAAACCCTCACCCTCACCAGCAAACTAACCCTAACGCTAAACCTAAACCTCACCCTCACCCAAAACCTCACACTAACCCTTACCCTCACCCTAACCCTAAACATAATCCTCACCCTAACCATAACCCTAACCTCACCCTCACCCTCACCCTCACCCTCAGCCTACACCTAAACCTATCCTTCACCCTCATCATAACCCTAATGATAACCCTAACCCTCAACCTCGCCCTAACCCTAACCCTAACCCTCACACTAAACCTAAACCTCATCCTAATCCTAACCATCACCCCAACCCTAACCCTAACCCTAACCCTCATCCTTACCCTAAACCTCACCCTCACCCTATCCCTCACCATAACCCTAAATGTAACTCTAACCCTAATCCTCCCCGTAACCCTAAACCTAACCCTAAGCCTCACCCTAATCCTCACCCTAACCCTAACCCTAATGCTCACCCTAACCCTTACCTCACCCTAACCCTAACCCTAACCCTTAACCTAAAACTAACCCTCACCCTAACCCTAACCCTAACCTTAACACTCAACCTAAACCTAACCCTCACCGTAACCCTAACCTTAACCCTAACCCTAACCCTCACCCTCAGCCTAACCCTCAACCTAACCCTTAACCTCTACCTCACCCTAACCCTTACCCTAACCCTAACCCTCAAACTAACCCTAACCCTCATCATAACCCTAACCCTACCCCTAACCCTCACCTTCATCCTAACCCTAAACCTAAAACTGACCCTAACCATAAACCTCACCATAACCCTAACCCTAACCCTCAGCCTCACCCTAAAACTCATCCTAACCCTTACATTCAACCTAACCTCAACCCTAAACTTAACCCTAACTCTCACACTAACCCTAACCCTCACCCTAACCCTAACCCTAACCCTACCCATCACCTTAACGCTAATCCTAAACCTAAACTTAACCCTAAACCTCACCCTAACCCTAACCCTAACTCTAAACCTCACCCTAAACCTAACCCTAACCCTCACGCTCACCCTCAATCTCAGCTTCACCCTAACCCTAAGCCTACTCCTAACCCTAGCTGTCACCTTCAGCCTCACCCTATCTCTAAGCCTAACCCTAACCCTCCTCCTCACCCTAACCCTAAACCTCACACTAACCCTGACCCTAACTGTAAACCTCACCTTAACCCTAACACTCACCCTAACCCTAACCTGAACACTAACCCTAACCCTCACCCTACCCCTCAGTCTAACCCTAACCCTAACCGGAAACCTCACCGTCACCCTAACCCTCAATCTAACCCTTACACTCAACCTAACCCTAACCCTAACCCTCACATTAACCCTAACCCTCACCATAACCCTAACCCTACACCTCACCCTAACCTTCAACCTATCCCAAACACTAAACCTAAACATAACCTTATCCCTAAAACTAAAACCTCACCCTAACCCCTACCCTCACCCTCACCCACACTCTCAGCCTCACCCTAACCCTAACCCTAATCCTAACCCTATCCCGCACCCTCACCCAAACTCTAACCATAACCCTAACCCTTACCCTCACCCTAACCCTAATCCTAAGACTAACCCTCACCCTAAACCTAACCCTCACCCTGAACCTAAACCTCACCCTAACCTAGTCGGTCCCTAACCCAAAACCTCACTCTAACCCTAACCCTCATCCTAACCCTAACCCTCACCTTAACCCTCACCCTAACCCTCAGCATAACACTAACCCTCAATGTCATCCTAATCCACACCCTAACACTAAGCCTCACCCACACCCTAACCCTCACCCTCACCATCACCGTCACCATAAACATCACCCTCAGCCTATCCCTCACCCTAATGCTAAAACCAACCCCCACCCTCACCCTAACCCTCACACTCCCTCATCCTAACTCTAAACTTAACCCTAACCCTCACCATAAACCTAACTCTAACCCTAACCCTAACCATAAGCCTTAACTAACCGAAACCCTCACCATCAACCTGACCCTCACCCTCACACTAACCCTGACCATCACCCTAGCTCTCACTCTCACCCTCAGCCTAACCTAACCCTCACCCTAATCCTAATACTAACCCTAAACCTCACCCTCACCCTAACCCTAACCCTAACCCTCACCTTATCTTAACCATCACACTAACCCTAACCCACACCCTAAGCCTCACCCTAATCCTAACCCTAACCCTAACACTAACCCTCACCCTCACCCTCACCTTCACCCTAAACCTTAGCCTCACCCTAAACCTAACACTAAACCTAACCCTCACACTAACCCTGAATTTCACTCTAACCCTAACCCTAACTCAAACCCTCACCTTCATCCTCACCCTCACACTCAGACTAACTGTAACCCTAACCCTAATCCTAAACCAAACCCTCACCTTCATCCTCAACCTGAACCTAAACCTAACCCTAAATCTAACCCTCACCCAAACCCTAACCCTAAATGAAACCCTAACCCTCACCCTAACCCTAACCTAACCCTCACCCTCACCCTAACCCTAACACTAACCCTAACCCTAACCCTCACACTAATCCTAAACTTCACCCTAACCCGAAACCTAACCCTCAATCTGAGTCTAACCCTAACCATAACTCTAACCCTATCCCAAACCCAAACCCTAACCATAACCCTCACCCTCACCCTAACATTAATCCTAACCTCACCCACACCCTCACCCTCACCCTCAGCATAACTCTAACCCTAATCCTAAACCTAATTTCACCCTCAACCTGAACCTAAACCTAACCCTCACCCTAACACTAATCCTCACCCTCACCCTAAACCTCACCCTCACCCTAACCCTAACCCTCACCCTCACCCTAAGCCTAACCCTAACACTCACCCTAATCCTCAACCTAACCCTAATGCTAACCTTAACCCTCAACCTCACCCTAACCCTCACCCTAACCCTTTCCTTCACGATAAGCCTTACCCTAACCCTAAACTTAACCCTCACCCTCACCCTGACCCTTATCCTCCCCCTCAGCCTAAAACTAACGCTAACACTAACCAAAACCCTCACCCTAGACCTCAACCTAATCCTAACCCTAACCCTAACCCTCACCCTAACTGTTACCCTTACCTTAACCCTTACCTTAACCCTAACCCTAACCCTCACCATAACCCTCACCCTCAAACTAACCCTAACCCTAAACCTCACACTAACCCTAACCCTAACCCTAACCCTCACGCTCACCCAAACCCTCACCCTAACCCTTAACCTCACCCTAACCCTAACCCTTACCCTAACCCTCACACTAAGCCTAACCCTCATCCTAAACCTAACCGTAAACCTTACCCTGACCGTCATTCTACCCCTAACCCTAACCCTCACCCTAACCCTTACCCTAACACTCACCCAAACCCTTACCCTCACCCTCACCCTAACCCTCACCCTAAACCTAACCCTCACCCTCGGCCTAAACCTCACACTAACCCTAACCCTAATATTAACCCTAACACTCACCCTAACCATCACCCTAAACCTAACCCTCACTAACACCCTAACACTCACCCTCACCCTCACCCTGAAACTTACCCTAACCCTAAACCTAACCCTAACCCTCACCCTCACCCTAACCCTCACCCTAATCCTAACCATCACACGAACCCTCACCCTCACCCTAAACCTCTCTCTCACTCTAACCCTCAACCTAACCCTAACCCTTACCTTAAAACTAACTCTAACCCTAACCCTCACCCTAACCCTTACCCTAACCCTAACACTAACCCTAACCTTCACCCTCACCCTAAACCTCACCCTAACCCTTAACCTCACCCTAAACCTAATTCTAACCCTAACCCTAATCCTCACAATAAACCTACCCCTAACCATAACCCTCACCATAACCCTCACCCCAACTCTATCTCTAACCCTAACCTTCATGCAAACGCTAACACTAACCCTAACCCTCACCCTCAGCCTAACGGTCTCCATCACGCTAACCCTCACCCTAACCCTACCCCTCACAAACACCCTAACCCTCACCCTCAACCGAACCCTCTCCCAAACCACCACCCTCACCCTAAACATCACCCTAACTGTAACCCTCACCGTAAACCTAAACCCCACCCTAACCCTAACCTTAACCTTCACACTCACCCTAACTGTAACGCTAACCCTATCCCTCACCATCACCCTAACCCTCACCCTAACCCTTATCCTCACATTAACCCTAACCTTAACCCAAACCCTCACACTAACCCTACCCCTCACCTTAACCCTAGACCTAATCCTAACCCTAACCATCACCCTCACCCTCCCCCTAACTCTAACCCTAACCCTAACCCTCACCTTCACCTTCAACCTATCCATAACCCTCACCCTCACCCTCACCCTAACTCTCACCATAACCCTTACCCTCACCCTCACCCTCACCCTAACCCTAACCCTAACACTCACACTTACATAACCCTAACTCTAACCCTAACCCTACCCCTCAGCCTAACACTCATCCTACCCCTAACCCTAACCCTAATGCTCACCCTATCACTAACAATAATGCTAACCCTCACCCTCAACCTAACTCTCATGCTAACACTAACCCTAACCCTCACCCTCACCCTTACCCTAACCCTCACTCTCACCCTATCCCTCACCATCGCCCTAACTTTAACTGTAACCCTAATCCTTCCCATAGCCCTCCCCCTAACCCTAACCCAAAGCCTCACCCTAATCTCACCCTAACACTAACCCTAACGCTCAGCCTAACCCTTACCTCACCCTAACCCTCACCCTAACCCTTACCCTAAAATTAACCCTAACCCTTACCCTAACCCTAACCCTCACACTAACCCTAACCCTCATCGTAACCCTACCCCTACCCCTCACCCTCACCCTCATCCTAACCTTTAAACTAAAACTAACCCTAACAATAAACCTCACCATAACCCTAACCCTCACACTAATACTCAACCTAACCCTTACATTCAAACTAACATCAACCTTAAACATCACCATAACACTAACCCTATCCCTAAACCACACAGTAAACCTAACCCTAACCCTCACCCTCACACTCACTCTCAGCCTCACCCAAACCATAACCCTAATCCTAACTCTAGCCCTCATCCTCCCCCTCACCCTAACTCAAACCCTAACCTTAATCCTAACCCTCACGCTCACCCTAACCCTAAAGCTCACACTAACTCTAAACCTCACCCTAACCTTAACCGTAAACCTCACCCTAACCCTAACACTAAACCTAATCTTATTCCTCACCCTAACACTCACAGTAACCCTAAGCCGAACACTAACCCTAACCCTCACCCTACATCTCACTCTAACACTAACCCGAACCCGAAACCTCACCGTCACCCTAACCCTCAATCTAAACCTTACCCTCAACTTAACCCTAACCCTAACCCTCACATTAACGCTAACCCTCACAATAACCCTAACCCTACACCTCACCCTAACCCTTATCCTATCCCATACCCTAAACCTAACCCTCAACCTAACCCTAACCCTAGCCCTAAAACTAAACCTCACCCTAAACCCTACCCTCACCCTCACCCTCACTCTCAGCTTCACCCTAACCCTAAACCTAATCCTAACCCTAGCCCTCACCCTCACCCAAACTCTCACCTTAACCCTAACCCTTCGCTCACCCTAACCCTAACCCTAACACTAAGCCTCACCCTAAACCTAACCCTCACCCTCAACCTAAAACTCAACCTAACCCTTAGTCTCACCCTAACCCTAAACCCAACCCTAACCCTCACACTAACCCTAACCCTCACCCTAACCCTAACCCTCACCTTAACCCTCACCCTAACCCTCAACATAACACTAACCCTCAATGTCATCCTAATCCACACCCTAAACCTAAGACTCACGCACACACTAACCCTAACCCTCACCCTCACCGTCACCCTCACCATAAACCTCAGCCTCACCCTAACCATTACCCTAATGCTAAAACCAACCCTCACCCTCAACCTCACCCTCACCCTCACACTAAAACTGACCCTCACCCTAGTCCTCACCCTCACCCTCAGCCTAACCTAACCCGAACCCTAATCCTAAACCTAACCCTCACCCTCACCCTCACCCTAACCTTAACCCTCACCTTATCTTAACCATCACCCTAACCCTAACCCTCACCCTCAACCTCACCTTCACCCTAACCCTTAGCCTCACCCTAAACCTAACACTAAACCTAACCCTCACACTAACACTGAACTTCACCCTAACCCTAACCATAAACTTAACTCTAACCCTCACCTTCACCCTCACCCTCACCCTCAGACTAACTCTAACCCTCACCCTAATCCTAAACCTAACTCTCAACTTCATTCTCAATCTGAACCTAACCCTAACCCTAAATCTAATCCTCACCCAAACCCTAACCCTAACCGAAACCCTAACCCTAACCTAACCCTCACCCTCACCCTAAATCTAACACTAACCCTAACCCTCACACTAATCCAAACCCTCACCCTAACCCTAACCCTCACCCTAACTCTAACCCAAAACCTAACCCTCACCCACACCCTCACCCTCACCTTCAGCCTAACTCTATCCCTAACCCTAACACTAATCCTAAACCTAACCCTTACCCTGAACCCCAACCTAAAACTAACCCTCAACCTAACCCTAACCCTCACCTTCACCCTAACCCTCACCCTAACTCTAACCCTAACCCTCACCCTAACCCTCACCCTAACACTCACCCTAATCCTAACCGTAACCCTAACCCTCCAACTAACTCTAACCCTAACCGTACACTAACCCTACACCTAACCCTAACAAAAACCTTCACCTACACTTCACCCTCATCCTAACCCTAACCCTATCCCTATCCCTAACACTCACCCTACCAATCACCCTATCCCTACCCTAACCGTAACACTCACCCTCACGCGAACCCTCACTGCAAAGGTAACCCTCATCCTAAAACTCACCCTAACCCTTACCCTAATCCTAATCCTAACCCTAACCCTAACCCTCCACTAACCCTAACCCTCACCCTCACCCTAACCCTAACCCTAACCCTCACACTAACCCTAACCCTAACCCTCACTTTAACCCTCACCTTAACCCTCAACCTCACCCTAAACCTCACAGTCACCCTAACCCTCACCCTAACCCTAAGCCTCACCCACATCCTAACCCTAACCGGTAATTGAACCCTCACCCTCACCCTAAACATCACCCTCACCCTAACCTTCACTCTAACCCTAAACCTAACCCTCACCCTAAACCTAACCCTCACCCTCACCCTAAGCCTAATCCTAACCCTAATTCTAATCCTAACCCTAACCCTCACCATCACCCTCAACCTAACCCTAAGCCTAACCCTTACCCTAAACCTAACCTTGACCCTCACCCTCACCCTCACCCTCACCCTCACCCTAAACCCAAGTTTGACCCTCACCCTAACCCTAAACCTAACCCTCACACTAACCCTAACCCTAAACCTCACACTAACCCTAACACTTACACTAACCCTCACCCTCACCCTAAACCTCAACCTAACCCTTACTCTCAACCCAACACTAACCCTAACCCTAAACCTAATCCTCACACTAAACCAAACCCTCACCCTAACTCCAACCCTACCCCTCTCCCTAAACCTCATCCTAACCCTAACCCTAAACGTAACACTCAACCTAACCCTAACCCAAACCCTAACCCTGAACCTCACCCTAACACTAACCGTCACCCTCACCCTCACTCTCAGCCTCACCCTAACTCTAACCCTAACCCTAACCCTACCCCTAACCCTATCCCTCACCCTAACCCTAACCCTAACACTAACCCTCACCCTAAACTTAACCCTTATGCTAACGCTAACCTAACACTCATCCTCACCCAAATCCGAACCCTAAACCTTATTCTCATCCTAACACTAACCCTAACCCTAACCCTCACACTAACCCTAGCCCTTACCCTAACCCTAACCCTCACCTTTAACTCTCACCCTAACCCTCACCCTCACCCTAACCCTCAACCTCACCCTAATCCTAACCCTCGCATGAACCCTCACCCTCACCCTAAACATCACCCTCACCCTAACCCTCACCCTAACCCTAACGCTAACCCTAACCTTCACACTCAACTTAAGCCTCACCCTAACCCTTACCCTCACCCTAACCCTAACAATAACCCTAACCCTATTCCTCACAATAACCCTCACCCTAACCATAACCCTCACCTTTACCCTATCCCTAAACCTAAACCTCACCCTAAAGATAACCCTAACCCTCACCCTCACCCTAACGGTCTCCGTCATCATAACCTTCACCCTAACCCTACCCCTCACCCACACGCTAACCCTCACCCTCACCCACACCCTCATCCTAACCTTCACACTCTCCCTAACACTAAACCTAACCCTTAACCTCAACCTAACCCTAACCCTTACCCTAACCCTAACCCTCACACTAACCCTAACCCTCATCCTAAAAACCCTACCCTTCACCCTCACCCTCATCCGAACCCTAAACCTAAACCTAACCTTCACCCACGATCACCCTACCCCTACCCCTAACCCTAAACCTAACCTTGGCCCTCACCCTCACCCTAACCCTAACACTAACCCTCACCTTAACGCTCACCCTAACCCTCACACTCACCCTAAACCGCACAGTCACCCTAACCCTCACCCTAACCTAAGCCTCACCCACACCATAACACTAACCCTCACATGAACCCTCACCCTCAACCTAAACATCACCCTCACCCTAACCCTAAACCTAACGCTCACCCTCACCCTCAACCTCACCCTAACCCTAACGCTAAACCTAACCATAATCTTCACCCTAAAACGCACTCTAACCCTAACCATTACACTAACCCTAACCCTCACCCTACTCCTCACCCTAACCCTAACACTCACCCTAACCCTCAACCTAACCCTAACCCTAACCCTCAACCTCACCCTAACCTTCACCCTAAACCTTACTCTCACCCTAACTCTAAACCTAAACTTAACCCTCACACGAACCCTAACCATCACACGAACCCTAACCCTCACCCTAAACCTCTACCTCACTCTAACCCTCACCCTCACCCTAACCCTTCCCTTAAACCTAACTCTAAACCTAACCCTCACCCTAACCCTTACCCTAACCCTAACGCTAACCCTAACCTTCAACCTCACCCTAAACCTCAGCCTAACCCTTAACCTCACCCTAAACCTAACTCTAGCCCTAACCCTAATCCTCACAATAACCCTACCCCTAACCATAACCTCACCCTAACCCTCACCCAAACTCTATCTCTAAACCTTACCTTCACGCAAACGCTAACCCTAAACCTAACCCTCACCTTCACCCTAACCCTACCCCTCACCAACAACCTAAACCTCACCCTCAACCTCACCCTCACCCTATCCCGCACCCTCACCCGAAATATCATCCTAACTCTAACCCTCACCGTAAACCTAAACCCCACCCTAACCCTAACCCTTACCCTAACACTCACCCTAACCCTAACCCTAACAGTGACCGAAACCCTCACCCTAACCCTCACCCTAACTGTAATGCTAACCCTAACCCTCACCATCACCCTAATCCTCACCCTCACTCTTATCCTCACACTAACCCTAACCTTAACCCAAACCCTCACACTAACCCTAACCCTCACCATAATCCTAAACCTACCCCTCACCCTAACCCTAGACCTAATCCTAACCCTGTCACCCTCACCCTCACCCTCACCCTAACCCTAACCCTAACCCTAACCCTAACCCTCACACTAACATAACCCACACTCTAATCCTAACCCTACCCCCATCCTAACACTCACCCTACCAGTAACCCTAACCCTAATCCTCACCCTATCACTAACCCTAATATTGACCCTCACCCTCAACCTAGCTCTCATGCTAACACTAACCCTAACCCTAACCCTCACGCTTACCTTAACACTCACCCTCACCCTATCCCTCAAAGTAACCCTAATGTTAACTGTAACCATAATTCTCCCCCTAACCATCCCCCTAACCTTAACCCTAAGCCTTAACCTAATCCTCACCCTAACCCTAACCCTAACACTCATCCTAACCCTTACCTCACCCTAACCCTCACCCTAACCGTTACCCTAAAACTAACCCTCACCCTAACCCTAACCCTAACCCTAACACTCAACCTGACACTAACCCTCACCCTAACCCTAACCCTCACCCTCAGCCTAACCCTCAACCTAACCCTTAACCTCAACCTCACCTTAACCCTTTCCCTAACCCTAACCCTCACACTAACCCTAACCCTCATTCTAACCCTAACCCTACCCCTTACCCTCACCCTCATCCTAACGCTAAACCTAAAATTCACCCTGACCATAAACCTCATCATAACCCTAAACCTAACCCTCACCCTCACCCTAAAACTCAACCTAACCCTTACATTCAACCTAACCTCAACCCTAAACTTAAACCTAACTCTCACACTAACACTGACCCTCCCCCTTACATTAACCCTAACAGTAACCCTCACCCTAACCCAAATCCTAAACCTAAACATAACCCTAAACCTCACCCTAACCCTAACCCTAAACTTCACCCTAAACTTCACCCTAAACCTAAACCTAACCCTCACCCTCACCGTCACTCTCAGCCTCACCCTAACCCTAACCCTAATCCTAACCCTAGCACTCACCCTCACCCTCACCCTAACTCTAACCCTAACCCTAACAATAACCCTCACCCTCATCCTAACCGAAACCTCACAATAACCCTAAACCTCACCCTAACCCTAACTGTAAACCTCACCCTAACCCTAACCTTAACCCTAACCCTAATGCTAAGCCTAACCTTAATCCTCACCAAAACACTCACCCTAACCCGAACCCGAACCCTCACCATCACACTAACCCTCATTCTAAACCTTACCCTCAACCTAAGCCTAACACTAACCCTCACATTAACCCTAACCCTCACCATAAACCTCACCCTACACCTCACCCTAACCCTCATCCTAATGCAAACTCTAAACCTAACCCTCAATCTAACCCTAACCCTAACCCTAACTGCAAACCTCACCCTAACCCCTACCCTCACCCTCACCCTCACTCTCAGCCTCACCCTCAACCTAACTCTAATCCTAAACCTAGCCCTCACCCTCATCCTAACTCTAACATTAATCCTAACCCTTACCCTCACCCTAACCCTAACCCTAACACTAACCCTCACCCTAAACCTAAACCCTAAACCCTCACACAAACGCTAACCCTAACCCTCATCCTCAACCTAAACCTCACCCTAACCCTTATTCTCACCCTAACCCTAAATCTAACCCTAACCCTCACACTAACCCTAACACTAACCCTCACCCTCACCCTCACCTTCACCCTAACCCTTACCCTCACCCTAAACCTAACACTAAACCTAACCCTCACACCAACCCTGAACTTCACCCTAACCCTAAACCTAACCCTAGCTCTAACCCTGAACTTCACCCTTACAATCACCCTTAGAATAACTCTAACACTAACCCTAATCCTAAACTTAACCCTCACCTTCATCCACAACCTGAACCTAACCTTAACCCAAAATCTAACCCTCACAAAAACCCTAACCCTAACTGAAACCCTGACCCGAACCCGCACCCTAACCCTAACCTAACCCTCACACTCAACCTAAACCTAACACTAAACATAAACCTAACCCTCACACTAATCCTAACCATCACCCTAACCCTAACCCTAACCCTCAATCTAACTCTAACCCTAACCCTAAATCTAACCCTCGCCCAAACCCAAACCCTAACCAAAACCCTAACCCTAACCCTCATCCTAACCCTAACCCTAACCCTAACCCTCAACCACACCCTCACCCTCACCATCAGCCTAACTCTAAACCTAACCCTAATCCTAAACCTAACCCTAACCCTCACCCTCAACCTAAACTTAACCCTCAACCTAACCCTAAACCTCACCCTCACCATAACCCTCATCCTCACCCTAACCCTAACCCTCACCCTAACCCTCACCCTAACCCTCACCCTAATCCTAACCCTAACCCTAACCCTCAACCTAACCCTAACCCTAACCCTAGACTAACCCTACACCTAACCCTAACAAAAACCTTCACCTACACTTAACCCTCACCCTAACCCTAATCCTATACCTATCCCTAACACTCACGATACCCATCACCCTAACACTAACCCTAACCGTAACACTCACCCTCATGCGAACCCTCACTCCAAAGGTAACCCTCACCCTAAACCTCACCCTATACCTTACCCTCACCCTAATCCTAACCCTAACCCTAACCCTCCACTAACCCTAACCCTCACCCTAACCCTAAACCTACACTTCTCCCTATCACTCACCCTAACCCTAACCCTAACCCTCACACTCACCCTCACCCTAACCCTAAACCTAACCCTCACCCTAAACCTAACCCTCACCGTCACCCTCACCCTAAGTCTAATTGTAACCCTAACCCTAATCCTAAACCTAACCCTCCCCCTCCCCCTCCCCCTAAACCTCACCCTAACCCTTACCCTAAACCTAACCTGGACCCTCACCCTCACCCTAACCCTAAGCATCACTCTAACCCTTACCCTCACCTTAACCCTCACCCTAATCCTCACCCTAACCCTAACCCTCACCGTCACCCTAACCCTCACCCTAAACCTAAGCCAAACCCACACCCTAACTTTAACCCTAACCCTCACCCTCACCATAAACATCACCCTCACCCTAACCCTAAACCCAAACCTCACCCTCACCCTAACCCTCACCCTCCCTCACCCTAACTCTAACCCTAACCCTAACCCTTACCATAAACCTAAGTCTAACCCTAACCCTCACGCTAACACTCAACCTAACCCTGACGCTAACCCTAACCTTCACCCTCACCCTAAACCTCACTCTAACCCTTACCCTCACCCTGACACTAACCTTAACCCAAACCCTAAACCTCACACTAACCCTAACCCTCACCCTCACCCTAAACATCACCCTAACCCTAACCCTCACACTAACCCTAACCCTAATGCTCACCCTAACCCTAACATTCACCCTCACCCTCATCCTAACCCTAACCCTAACCCTAAACCTAACGCTCTCCCTCAAACTCAAGCTAACTGTAACCCTAAACCTAACCCTCACTCTCACCCACATCCTAAACCTAACCCCAACCCTAACCCTCACCCTAACACTCACCATCACCATAATCCTCACCCTAGCCCTAAACCTCAACCTAACTCTAAACCTAGCCCTCAACTTAAACCTCACCCTAAGCCTAACCCTAACCCTGACCCTATTACTAAACCTAATACTCTGCCTCACATTCACTCTAACTGTATCCTTCACCCCAACCCTCACCCTATCCCTAACGCTAACCCTAACCCTCACCATCACAATAACCCTCACCCTAAACCTTATCCTCACATTAAGCATAACCCTAACCCTAACCCTAACCCTAACCCTCACCCTCACCCTAACCCTACCCCTCACCTTATACCTCACCCTAATCCTTATCCTAACCCTAAACCTAATACTCACCCTAATCATAACCCTAATCCTAACCCTCACCCTCACCCTAACCCTCACCCTAAACTTAACCCTACAGCTCACCGTAACACTCAAGCTAATCCTAAAACTAACCCTAACCCTAAACCTCACTCTAACCTTAACCCTCACTCTAACATACCCCTCACCCTCACCCTCACTCTACCCCTCAGCCTAACCCTAACCCTAAACCTAATCCTCACCCTATAACTAACCCAAACCCTAACCCTCACCCTCACCCTGGCTCTCACGCTAACACTAAACCTAAGCCTAAACCTCACCCTAACCCTAAACCTCACCCTATCCCTAACCCTTACCCTCACCCTATCCTTCAGCTTAACCCTAACTTTAACCCTAACCCTAATTCTCACCCTAAACCTCTTACCCTAACCCTTACCCTAACCCTAACCCTCACTCTAAACCTAACCATAACACTAACCCTAACCCTAACCCTCACCCTTACACTCACCCTAACCCTAACCCTCACACTAACACTAACCCTCACCCTAACCCTACTCCTAACGCTCACCCTCACACTCACCTTCAGCCTATCCCTAACCTTAACCCTAATCCTAACCCTAATCCTCCCACTCCCCCTCACCGTAACCCTAATCCTAACCCTCACCCTAACCCTAACCCTCACCTTAACCCTAAACCTAACCTTCACCCTCACCCTCACCCTAACCCAAACCCTCACCCTTACCCTAACCCTAACCCTAACACTAACACTAACCCTAAACCTAACCCTCACGCTAACCCTAAGGCTTACACTAATCCTCACCCTCACCCTAAACCTCACCATAACCTTTATCCTCACCCTAACTCTAAGTTTAACCCTAACCCTAAGCCGCACACCAAACCTAACCCTCACCCTAATCCTAACCCTACCCCTCACGGTAACTCTCACCCTCACCCTAAACCTAACACTCACTCTAACCCTAACACTAAGCCTCACCCTCACTCTAACCCTCACCTTCACCCTAAACCTTAAACTCACCCTAACCCTCACCCACAACCTAACACACACCTGAACCCGAAGCCTCACGCTTACCCTAACCCTCACCCTCACCCTGAACATCACCCTAGCCCTAAAATTAAAGCTAACTCTCAGCCTAACCCTAACCTTCACCTTAAACCTAACTCTAAACCGTACCCTCACCCTAACCCTAACCCTCACCTTAACCATAATCCTAACCTTCAAACTAACCCTAACCCTAAACTTAACCCAAATCCTAACCCTCACCCTAACCCTCAACCTCACCATAACCCTAAACCTTACCTAACCCTATCCCTCACCCTCAACCTAACTGTCACCCTAACGCGCACCCTCACCCTAGCCCTCACCCTAACTCTAACCTTAACTCTTACCTAACCTTATCCCTCTCCCTCACCCTCACCCTCAACCTAACCCTCACCTCACCCTATTCTGAACCCTAAACCTCACCCTCACCCTCACCCTAACCCTAACCCTAAACCTCACCCTAACCCTAAACCTAATCCTAACACTCAACCTAACCCTAAGCTTCACCCTAAAACTCACTCTCACCCTAAAAATCACCCTAACCCTTACTCTCACCATCACCCTAAACCTCACCCTCACCTCACCCTAAACTTAACACTAGCCCTAACCCTAAACCTCACTCTCACCCACACCCTAAACCTAACCCTAACCCTTACCCTTACCATCACCCACACCCTAAACCTAACCCTTACCCTTACCCTCATCCTCATCCTAATCCTCACCCGAATCCTAACCCTAACCCTTACCCTTACCTAAAGGAAACCCTCAAACTCACCCTCACCCTAACCCTCACCCTCACACTAGCCCTTACCCTAACCCTAATGCTCACCCTCACCCTCATCTTCAGCCTAACCCTAACCCTAAACCTAACTCTAACACTCACTCTAACCCTAACACTAAACCTAACTCTAAACCTCACCCTAAACCTAACCCTCATAATAACCCTAACATTAACCCTCACCCTAAACCTAACCCCAACCCTAACTCTCACCCTCCCCCTAACCCTAACCTTAACAATAAACCTAACCCTAACCCTTAAGCTCACCCTAACCCTAACCCTAACCCTCACCCTCAACCTAACCCTAACCCTCACCCTAACTATAACCCTCATATTAACCCTAACCCTAACCTACAGCCTCACCCTAAACCTAACCCTCACCCTCACCCTAACCCTAACCCTCACCCTCACCCTCACCCTAACCCTAAACCTCACATCACCCTAATCCTAACACTAATCCTCACCCTCACCCTAACCCTAACCCTACCCCTAAACCTAACCCTAACCCTAACCCTCACCCTCAACCTAACCCTCACACTAACACTAACCCTCACCCTAATCCTACCCCTAACCCTCACCCTCACACTCATCTTCAGCCTAACCCCAAACCTAAACCTAATGCAAACTCTAAACCTAACCCTCAATCTAACCCTAACCCTAACCCTAACTGCAAACCTCACCCTAACCCCTACCCTCACCCTCACCCTCACTCTCAGCCTCACCCTCACCCTAACTCTAATCCTAAACCTAGCCCTCACCCTCACCCTAACTCTAACCCTAACCCTAACCCTTACCCTCACCCTAACCCTAACCCTAACACTAACCCTCTCCCTAAACCTAAACCCTAAACCCTCACGCAAACGCTAACCCTAACCCTCATCCTCAACCTAAACCTCACCCTAACCCTTATTCTCACCCTAACCCTAAATCTAACCCTAACCCTCACACTAACCCTTACACTAACCCTCACCCTCACCTTCACCCTAACCCTTACCCTCACCCTAAACCTAACACTAAACCTCACCCTAAACCTCACCCTCACCCTAATCATCACCCTAAACCTTACTCTCACCCTAACCCCAAAGCTAACCCTAAACCTCACCCTCACCCTCACCCTAGCCCTAAAACTCGCCCTAACCCTAAACCTCACCGTCACCCTCACCCTAAACCTAACCCTAACCCTAACCCTAACCCTTACCCTCACCCTAATCCTAATACTTACCCTATCCCTAACCCTAACCCTTACCTAAACGAAACCCTCACTCTCAACCTCACCCTAACCCTCACCCTCATACTAGACCTCACCCTCACCCTTATCCTCACATTCACTCTGACCCTCACCCTCAGCATAACCCTCCCCATAACCCTAACTCTCACCCTAACCCTAACCCTAAACCTCAAGCTAACCCTAAACCTAACCCTAACCCTCACCCTAACCCTAAACCTCAACCTAAACCTCACCCTCACACTACCATCACCCTAACCCTTACTCTCACCGTAACCCTAAACCTAACCCTAAACCTCACCCTCACCCTAACCCTAACACTCGCCCTAACCCTAAACCTCACCCTCACCCTCACTCTAAACCTAACCCTAACCCTAACCCTTACCCTCACCCTCACCCTAACTCTAACCCTAACCCTAACCCTAAACTTCACCTCACCATAACCCTAACCCTCACCCTAACACTCGCCCTAACCCTAAACCTCACCGTCACCCTCACCCTAAACCTAAACCTAAACCTAACCTTATCCCTAACCCTCACCCTAACACTCGCCCTAACCCTAAACCTCACCCTCACCCTCACCCTAAACCTAAACCTAAACCTAACCTTATCCCTTACCCTAACCCTAACCCTCACCCTAATCTTTACCCTAATCCTAACCTAACCCTCACCCTAAGAGTTACCCTCACCCTACCCCTAACCCTAAACCTAACCCTCAACCTAACCCTAACCCTAAACCTAACACTCAGCCTAACCCTAACCCTCACCTTAACCCTAAACCTAACACTCACACTAACAATAACCTTAACCCTCACCCTAAACCTCAACCTCACCCTAACCCTAACACTCACCCTAACCCTGACCCTCACTCTAACCCTCACCGTCACCATAAACCTCACCCTAACCCTATCCCTCACCCAACACCCTAACCTTCACTCAAACCCAAAACCTCACGCTCACACTGAACATCACCCTAACACTAACCCTAACCCAAATCCTCACTCTAAACCTCACCCTAACCCTCACCCTAAACTTAAAGCTAACCCTAAACTTAACCCTAACCCTCACTCTCACCCTTACCATAATCCTGTCCTAACCCTCACCCTCACCCTTATTCTCACCCTAACCCTAACCCTCACACTAACCCTAACCCTAACCCTCACCCTAACCCTCACCCTAATCCTAATCCTAATCCTAACCCTTACCTTTACCCTCAACCTAACCCTAACACTCAACCTAATCCTAAACCTAACCCTCACCCACACTTTAACCCACAACATCACCGAAAACCTCACCCCAACCCTTACCCTAACCCGCACCATAACCCTCACTCGAAACCGAACCCTCACCATCACCCTAACCCTCACCCTGACCCTAGACCTCACCCTAACTCTAACCCTAACAATATGCCTAACCCTAACCCTAAACCTAACCTTCACCCTAACCCTAACCCTCAGCCTAACCCTCACCCTAACCCTAACGATAACCCTAACCCTCCCACTTAATCTCACCCTAACCCTAACGCTAACCTTAACCCTCAGCCTCAGCCTAACCCTCACCCGCACCCTAATCCTCACCCTAAACCTAACGTTAACCCTCACCCTCAGCCTAACCCTCAGCCCAACTCTTTTCCTCACCCTAACAGTAACATTAACCCTAACCTTCACCCAAACCGTAACCTTCACCCTAAACCTAACCATCACCCACACCCTAACCCTCACGCTCACCCTCACCCTCACTCTAAACCTAAACCTAACCCTAACCCTAACCCAAACACTCACCATAACCCTTACGCTCACCCTCAATCTAAACCTAACCGTAACCCTCACAGTAACCCTAACCCTCAACCTAACGCGAACCCTAAGCCTAACCCGAACCCTAAACATTATCCTCACCCTAACCTTCACCCTCACCCTCACCCTAAACCTAACCCTAACCCTAACCCTGACCCTCACCCTCACACTAAACCTCACCCTCACTCTAATCATCACCCTAACCCTAACCCTCACCCTAATCCTCACCCTAACCCTAAACCTCAACCTAAACCTCACCCTCATCCTAATCCTCACCCTAACCCTAAACCTCAACCTAAACCTCACCCTCATCCTAATTCTCACCCTAACCCTAACCCTAAACCTTACCTAACCGAAAACCTCACCCTCACCCTCATCTTAACCCTAATCCTCATCCTCACCCTAGCCCTCACCCTAAACCTAACCCTAAACCTCACCGTCACCCTCACCCTCAGCCTAACCCTAACCCTAACACTAACACTAACCCAAACCTTAACCATAAACCTAACTCAAACCCTCACCCTAATCCTAACCATAACCCTAACCCTAACTCACACCCTAACCCAAACCCTAATCCTAAAACTCATCCTAACCCTAACCCTCAACCTAAACCTCACACAAACCATAACCCTCACCCTAACTCTTACTCTCACCCTAACACTAAGCCTAACATTAAACCAAAGCCTCACCCTCACCCTAACCCTAATTCTAACCCGAACCCTAAACCTAACCCTAAACCTAAACCAACCCTAACCCTAAACCTAACCCTAACACTCATCCTCAGGCTAACCCTAAACCTAACAGTAACCCTAGCCCTCACCCTCATGCTAACCCGCACACTAACCCTAACACTCACCCTAACTCTGCCCTGAAACCTCACCCTCAACCTCAGCTTAGCCTTAAGCCTAGCCCTACCCCTAACCCTCACCTTAACCCTAACCCTAACACTAACCCTCAGCCTGACCCTCAGGCTCACACTAACTATAAGTCTAACCCTCACCCTCACCCTCAACCTAACCCTAACCCTCACACTCAACCAAGCCCTCACCTTAATACTCATGGTAACCATAACCCTCACTCTCATCCTAACCCTCAGCCTAACCCTTACTTTCACCCTAACCCTAACCCTAAGCCAAACCCTAACCCTCACACTAACCCTAACCCTCAGTCTAAACCTAACCCTCACCCTCATACTAACCCTAACCCTAACCCTAACCCTCACCCTCACGTCAACCTCACCCTCATCCTCACCCTAACTCTAACCCTAAACTTTAAGCTAACACTAACCCTAACCCTAATGCTAACCCTAACCCTAATGCTAACCCTAACCCTCACCCTCACCCTCACCCTACCCCTCAGCCTAACCCTCACCCTCACCCTAACCCTAATCCTCACCCTTTCCCTCACCCTAACCAGAACACTCACCCTCACACTAGCCCTCAACCTAACCCTAACACTAACCCTAAAACTCACCCTAAAACTAATGCTAACCCTAACCCTCACCATCACCCTAACTGTCACCCTAACCCTTAGCCTCACCCTAACCCTAAACCTCACCCTCACCCTCACCTTCACCCTAACCCCAACCCTAACAATAACCCGAACCCTAACCCTAACTCTAATATTAACCCTCATCTAACTCTAACCCTAAACCTAACCCTAACCCTAACCGTAACCTTAACCCTCACCCTCACCCTCATCCTAAACCTCACCTTAACCCTAACCCTTACCCTAACCCTAACCCACACCCTAAAACTAAACCTAACCCTAAACCTCACCCACAACTTAACGCTCACACTAACCCTAATCCTAAACCTAACCCTCACCAAAACGCTAACCTTAACCCTCATCCTAAACCTCACACTAACCCTAAGCTTAACCCTAACCCTAACCCTCACCCTAACCCTCATCCTAACCCTCACCCTCACCCTAAACCTCAACCTAACCCTTAATCTCAACTTAACCCTAACCCTAACCCTAACCCTAATCCTCACACTAACCCTAACCCTAAAAATAACCCTCACCTTACCCCTCACCCTAACCCTAACCTAACCCTAACCCTCACCCTAACACTAACCCTAACCCAAACCCAAATCCTCACCCTCACCCTAACCCTCACCATCAGACTAACACTCACCCTAACCCTAACCCTCACCCACACCCAAATCCTCTCCCACACCCTAACCCACACCCACACCTGAACCATCACCCTCACCCTAACCCTCACGGTCACCCTAAACATCACCCTAACACTAACCCTCACCCTAATACTCACCCTCACCCTAAACCTCAACCTAATCCTAACCCTTACCCTAACAATAACCCTAGCCGTAACCCTAAACCTAACCCTAACACTCAATCTAACCCTAATCCTCACCTTAACCCTAAACCTAACCCTATACCTAACCCTCACCCTCACACTGACCCTAACCCTAACCCTAAAGGCAACAATAACCCTAACCCTAATCCTAAACCTAACCCTCACCCTAACCCAAAACCTAACCCTCACAATAACCCTAATCCTCAACCTAACACTAACCCTACCCCTCACCCTAACCCTCACCCTAACCCTCTCACTAACCCTAATGCTAACCTTAAACCTCACTCTAAACCTAACCCTCAACCTAACCCTAGCCCTCACCCTAACTCTAACCCTAACCCTCACCCTAATCTTCACTCTCATCCTAAACATCACTGTAACCCTAATCCTCACCCTAACCCTACACCTCAGCCTCACCCTCATCCTAACCCTAAACCTAACCCTATCCCTCACCCTAACACTAACCCTAATCCTCACCCTCACACTAACCCTAACACTGATCTTTACAGTAACCCTCACCCTCACACTCACCCTAACCCTAACGCTAACCCCAACCCTCACCCTCACCCTCACCCTAACACTAACCCTCACTCTAACCCTTACCCTCAGCCAAACCCTAACCCTAACCCAAAAACTCACACTAACCCTAACTCTCACCCTGACCCTAATCCTCAGGATCACCCTAACATTCACCCTAAACCTAACCCTCACCCTCACCCTCACCCAAAACTTCACCCTAACCCTCACCCTCACCCTCAACCTAACCCTAAACCTCACCCTCACCATAACCCTCACTGTAACACCCTCACGCTCAGCCTAACCCTAACCGAAACCCTCACACTAACCCTAACCCCCACCCGAACCCGAACCCTAACCATAACACTCACCCTAACCCTAACCCTAACCCTCACCGTCACACTAACCCTAAACCTAAGCCTAACCCTAACCCTAACCCTTACCCTGACGTCACCCTAATCCTAACACTAACCCTCTCCCTCATGTTCACCCCAATCCTAACCCTAACCCTCACCTCACCATAACAAGAAATCTCACAATAAGCCTAACCCTCACCTGAACCTGAACCCTAACTCTAACTTTAACCCTCACCCTCACCCTCAGCCTAACCCTAACCCTAAACTTCACCCTCACCCTAACGCTAACTCTAACCCTAACCCTAACCCTATCTGTCACCCTCACACTCAACCTAACATAAACCATATCCATCAACCTCACCCTAACCCTAACCCTCACCCGAACCCTCACTCTAACCCTCACCCTCACCCTCAACCTAACCCTAAACCTCACCTTCACCCTAAACCTCAACCTAACCCTTAACCTCACCGTAACCCTAACCCTAATCCTAACGCTGACCCTCACTCTAACCCTCTCCCTCACCCTAAACCTAACCCTCAACCTAACCTACAGCCTTAACCTCACCCTCACCCTAACCCTCACCCTCACCCTAACCCTCACCCTTACCATTACTCTTACCCTAACCGTAACCTTAACCCTTGCTCTAACCCTCACACTAACATTATCCCTCAACCTAAACCTAACACTAACCATAACACTAACCTTAACCCTCACCCTCACCTTCACCCTCAAAACAACCCTAACCATAACCCTAATCCTAACCCACACCCTCAACCTAAACCTAACCATAATCATAACCCTCACCCTCACGCGAGCCATCACCTTAACCCTAATCCTAACCCTAACCCTCACCCTCACCCTCACCCTAACTCTAACACTAACCCTAACCCTCATGCTCACCATAAACCTAACCCTAACCCTGACCCTCACCCTCACCCTAACCCTAACCCTACCCCTAACCCTCACCCTAACCCTCACCCTAACCCTACCACTAACTCTAACACTCACACTCACCCTAAACCTCACCCTAAACTTTACCCTAACACAAACACTAATCCTTACACTAACCCTAAACTTAAAACTAACCCTCAGCCTAACCCTCAACCTAACCCTAACCCTAACCCTAAACCTCCCCCTAACTCTAACTCTCACCCTAACCCTAACCCTAAACCTCACCCTCACCCTAACCCTCACCCTAACCCTAACCCTCATTCTAACACTAACCCTAACCCTAACCATGACCTTAAACCTAACCCTCACCCTAGCCCTAACGCGAACCCTAACCCTCACCCTCAGCCTAACCCTCACCCTAACCCTCACTCTCACTCTCACCCTCATCCTTACCCTAAGCTTAACCCTTACCTAAACCTATCCCTCTCCCTCACCCTCACCCTCACCCTAACCCTCACTCTCAGCCTAACCCTCACCCTAACCCTTTTCCTCAACCTAAACCTAACCCTAAGCATAACCCTAACCCTCACACAAACCGTAACCCTCACCCTAACCCTCACCTACATCCTAACCGTCACCCTCACCTTCACCCTCACCCTCACGCTAACCCTAACCCTAAACCTTACCCTAACCCTTACCCTAACCCTAACCGTAACCCTAACAATAACCCTAACCCTAAACCTAACCCTAACCCTCACCCTAAACCTAACCCTAACCCTCACACTACACCTCACCCTAACCCTCACCCTAACCCTTAATCTCACCCTAACCCTAACCCTAACCCGCACCCTCAACCTAACTCTAACCCTAACCCTAACCCTTACCCTAACCCTAACCCTCAACTTAACCCCAACTCTAACCCTCACCCTGAAGCTAACCCTATCCCTAAACCTCACCCTCACCCTTACCCTAACCCTAACCCTAATCCTAATCCTAACCCTCACCTTCACGCTAACCATCACCCTAACCCTAATACTAACCCTAACCCTCATCCAAATCCTAACTAGAACCGTTATCCTAAACCTCACCCTAACTGTCCCCCTAACTCTCTCACCCTAACCTTAACCCTAATTCTAACCCTCATCCTAACACTAACCCTCACCCTAAACCTCACCCACACCATAATCCTCACCCTAACACTTACTCTCATCTTAACCCTAACCCTAACACTAAACCAAACACTCATCCTCACCCTCACCCTAACCCTAACGCTAACCCTAAACTTAACCCTTACCCCCCCTCTACCCTAACCCTAACCCTAACCCTGACCCTCACCCTCACCCTAACCCTAAAACTCAACCATACCCTCACCCTAACCCTAAGCCTAACACTAAACCAATCACCCTCACCCTCACCCTAACCTTCACACTCACGCTCAACCTCAACCTAAGCCTAACCCTAAACCTAACCCTCACCTTCAACCTCACCATAACTCTAAACCTAACCCTAAACCTAACCCTCACCCTCAACCTCACCCTAACCTTAACCCTATCCCTAAACCTCACCCTAAACCTAAACCTAAACCTAACCCTCACCCTAACTCTAAACCTAACCCAAACCCTCACCTCAACCTAACCCTCATCGTCACCCTAACCCTCACCCTATCCCCAACCCTCACCCTCACCCTAACCCTCACCCAAACCCTTACCCTCACCCTGACACTAAATCTAACCCTCACCCAAACCCTTGCCCTCACCCTAACCCTCAACATAACCTAACTGTTATATTAACCCTAACCCTCATCCTAATCCTGTCCCTACCCCTCAGCCTAACCCTTATCCTAACCCTAACCCTAACCCTCACCCTAACCCTAACCATAACCATAACCCTAATTCTCACAATAAACCTAACGCTCACCCTAACCCTAACCCTACTCCTCAGCCTAAAGCTCACCCTAACCCTAACCCTAACCCTATTCCTCACTCTATCCCTCACCCTAACATTCACCCTCACCTTAGCCCTCACCCTAACCCTAACTCTAACCCTAAACCGCACCCCAAAACTAATGCTAACCCTAACCCTCACCCTCACCCTAACCCTCACACTTACCCTTAACCTTAAGCTAAACCTATACCTCACCCTCACCCTAAACCTAACTCTAACCCTTACCCTCACCCTAACTCTCACCCTAACCCTAACACTAACCCTCACCATCACCCTTACCCTAAACCTAAGCATAACCCTAACCCTAACCCTTACCCTGACCTCACCCTAATCCTAACCCTAACCCTCTCCCTCAACCTCACCCTAATCCTAAACCTAACCCTAACCCTAACCCTATCCCTAACCCTCAACTCACCCTAACTCTAACCCTCACCCTAACCCTCACCCTCACCCTAAACCTAAACCTAACCCTAACCCTCACCCTCACCCTAACCCTTACAATAATCCTTACCCTCACCCTCAACCTAACCCTAACCATAACCCTCACACTAACCCTAAGCCCCATCTTAACCGGAACCCTAACCATAACACTCACCCTAACCCTAACCCTCACCCTCACCCTTACCCTAAACCTAAGCCTAACCCGAACCCTATCCCTAACCCTAACCCTCACCCTCACCGGAAACCTAACCCTAACCCTAACCCTCCCCCTCCCCCTCCTCATCACCCTAACCCTAACCCTATCCCTAACCCTCACCCAAACCCTAACCCTCACCCTCACCCTCACCCTAAACCTAACCCTAAAAATAACCCCAACCGTAACCCTAACACTAAACCTAATCCTAAACCTCACGCTAACCCTAACCCTAACATTAACACTAAACCTCACCCTAACCCTAACGCAAACCCTTATCCTAACCCTACCCCAAAACCTAACCCTAACGCTCACCCTCACCCTAGCCTTCACCCTCACCCTAACCCTAATCTTAACACTAAACCTCACCCTCACCCTAACCTTAATGATAACCCTAACCCTCATCCTCAGCCTAACCCTCACCCTAACCCTTACCCTCACCCAAAACCTGACCCTCACCCTCACCCTAACCCTCACCCTAATCCTAAACCTCACCCTCACGTTAACCCGATCACTCCTCCTAAACCTAAACCTCACCCTCACCCTCACCCTAACTCTAACCCTCCCCGTCACCCTTAACCTCACCATCAGCCTAACCCTAACCCTTACCCTAATGCTAACCCTAACCCTCACCCTCATCCTAAATCTAACCATAACCCTAACCCTAACCCTTACCCTCACCCTCACTGTAACCCTAATACTTACCCTAAGCCTCACTCTAAACATCACCTTCACCATAATCCGCAAACTAACCATAACCCTAAACCTTACCTAACCGAAACCCTCACCCTCACACTCACCCTCAATCTAACCCTCACCCTCACACTAGCGCTCACCCTAACTCTCACCCTAACCCTCACCCTCACTCTCACGTTCAGCCTAACCCTAACACTAACCCTAACTCTAACCCTCACCCTAACACTAACCCTAAACTTAACACTAACCCTAAAGCTCACCCTCACCCTCACCCTCAGTCTAACTCTAACCCTAAACATTATCATAATCCTAACCCTCACCCTCACCCTCTCCCTCAACCTAAACCTAACCCTAACCCTCACCCTCACCCAAACACTAACCCTCACCCTCACCCTCACCCTAAACGTAAGCCTCACCCTCATCCTAACCCTCATCCTAACCCTTACCCTCACCCTAAACCTAAACCTAATCCTAATCCTAACCCTCACACTAACCCTAACCCTCACCATAACCCTAACCCTAACACTAACCCTAACCCTCACCCTCACCCTCATACCAACACTAAACCTAATCCTAACCCTAACCCTCACCCTCAACCTCACCCTAAACCTAACCCTAACACTCATCCTCAAACTCACCTCAACCTCATTAATCATAACCCTAACAATAAACCTAACCCTAACCCTAACCTTAACCCACACCCTAACTGTAACCTAACCTTAACCCTCACACTCACCCTAACCCTATCCCTCACCCTCACCCTCAACCTAAGCCTAACCCTAACCCAAACCTAATGATAAACCTAAACCTGACCCTCAACCTCACCCTAAACCTAACCCTCACCCTAAACCTCAACCTAACTCCAACCATAAACCTAACTTTCACCCTCATTCTCACCCTAACCCTCACGGTCACACTAACCCTGAACCTAAACCTAACCCTCACCCACACCCTAACCCTCACCCTCAAACTCACCCTCACCCTAATGCTAACCCTAAACCTAACCCTAACCTCACCCTTACCCTCAGACAAACCCTAACAATAACCCTAATCCTAACCCTAACCCTAACCCTCACCCTAAACCTAACCCTAAACCTCACCCTCACACTCACCCTAACCCTAACAATAACCTTAACCCTAACCCTCACCCTCACCCTAATCATCACCCTAATTCTAACCCTAACCTCACCCTCAACTTCACCCTAACCCTAACCCTAAACCTAACCCTCACCCTCAACCTCACTCTCACCCTAACCCTAACCCTAACCCTCATGCTAACAATAGCCCTAACTCTAATGCTAACGCTAACCCTCACCCTCACCCTAACCCTCACCCTCACGCTAACACTACTCCTCAGCCTAAACCTCACCCTAACCCTAACCCTAACACTAATCCTCACCCTGTCCCTCACCCTAAACCTAACACTCATCCTCACCCTAGCCCTCACTCTAACCCTAACCCTAATAATAAACCTCACCCTAAAACTAAACCTAACCCTCACCCTCACCCTAAACCTCACTCTTACCCTTACCCTCACCCTAACCCTCACCCTAAAGCTAACCCTCACCCTCACCCTAACCCTCATTGTAACCCCAAACCTAACCCTCACCCTAACTTTCACTCCAATCTTAACCCTAAACCTAACACTCAACCTCACCCTAACCCTCAACCAACACCTTACCCTCACCCTCACCCTAACGCTAACCCTAACCCGAACCCCCACACTAACCCCAACACTCACCCTAATCCTATCCCTACTCTTCAGCCTCACACTCATCCTAACCCTAACCCTAACCCAACACTCACCCTAACCTTAAATTTAACCCTAACCCTCACCCTCACCCTTAACCTCACCCCCACCCTCACCCTAACTCTAACCCTAATTATCATGCTAACAATAGCCCTAACCCTAATGCTAACCCTCACCTTCAACCTCACCCTCACCCTCAACCTCACCACCACACTCACCCTAAATCTAACCCTAACTATCATGCTAACAATAGACCTAACCCTAATGCTAACCCTAACCCTCACCCTCAACCTCACCCTCAACCTCACCTGCACCCTCCCGCTAACACTACCCCTCAGCCTAAACCTCAAGCTAACCCTAACCCTAACACTAATCCTCACCCTGTCCCTCACCCTAACCCTAGCCCTAACCATAAACCTCACCCTAAAACTAATGCTAACCCTAAACCTCACCCTCACACTAGCCATCACCCTAACACTTACCCTTATGCTAAACCTAACCCTCACCCTCACCCTAAACCTCACTCTAAAAATTCCTCACACCCTAACCCTCACCCTAAAGCTAACCCTCACCATCACCCCAACCCTCATCGTAACCCTAACCCTAACCCTAAACCTAACCCTCACCCTAACCTTCACTCTAATCCTAACCCTAATCCTAACACTCAACCTCACCCTAACCCTCAACCAACCCCTTACCCTCACCCTCACCCTAGCGCTAACCCTAACCCTAATCCTCACACTAACCCCAACACTCACATTAATCCTATCAATACTCCTCAGCCTCACCCTCATCCTAACCCTAACCCTAACCCAACACTCACCCTAAACCTAACCCTAACGCTCACCCTCACCCTCAACCTCACCCTCGGCCTAACCCTAACACTAAACCTAATCCTAACCCTAACCATCACCCTCACCCTCAGTCTAACTCTAACCCTAATCTTAACCCTAACCCTCACCCTCACCCTCACCTTAACCCTAACACTATCCCTAACGTTCACCCTAACCCTAACACTCACCCTAACCCTCACCCTCACCCACACCCTCAGCATAACCCTAACCCTCAACCTCACTCTAACCCTCACCCTATCCCTTTACCTCACCCTAACCCTAACCCTAATCATAACTCTAACCTTCATACTAACCCTAACCCTAACACTAACACTAAACCTAACCCTCACCCACAACCTAAACCTCACCCTAAGACCAACCCTAACCCTTACCCTAATCCTAACCCTAACCCCAACCCTCACCCTCACCCTCACCCTAAACCTAACCCTAACCCTCACCCTAACCCTAGCCCTCACCCTCACCCTCACCGTAATCCTAAACCTAACCCTAACCCTCACCTTTACCCTAACCCTCATCCTAACTGTTATCCTCAACCTTTCCCTAACCTTTACCCTAAACCTAACCCTCACTCTAAACCTAACCCTTACCCTAACACTCACCCTAAACCTAAATCTAACTCTAAACCTCACCTTCACCCTAAACTTCACCCTAACCCTTACCCTCACCCTAACCCTAACCCTAACCCTAATCCTAACCCTAAACCTAACCCTCAGCCTAGCCCTCTACCTAACCCTAACCCTAACACTCACTCTAACGCTAAACCTAAAACAAACCCAAACCATCACCCACACCCTAACCCTCACCATCATCCTAACCCTCACCCTAACCCTAACCCTCTCCCATACCCTGATCTTCACCCTCACCAAAAACCTCACCCTATCCCTAACCCTCACCCTCACCCTAAACATCACCCTAACCCTAATCCTAACAGTAACCCTCACCCTAACCCTAAACCTCACCCTAACCCTAAACTTAACCCTAACGCTAAACCTAACACTCACCCTAACCCTAACCCTCACCCTAACCCTCACCCTCACCCTAAACCTCACTGAAACCCGAACCCTTACCTAACGAAACCCTCACCCTCACCCTCACCCTAAACCTCACCCTAACTCTTTCCTTCACACTAACCTTACCTCACCCTCACACTTGCCTTAAACCTAACCCTAACCATAACACTCAACCTCACCCTCACCCTCACCCTAACCCTAACCCTAACAATAACCCTAATCTTCACCCTAAGCATAACCCTAAACCTCACCCTCACCCTAACCCTAAACCTAACCCTAACAATCACCCTCACCCTAGACTTCACCCTAATACTCACGCCAACCCTAACCCTCACTCTCACACTAAACCTCATTCTAAACCTTACCCTTACCCTAACCCTAACCCCAAAGCTAACCCTAACCCTCACACTAAATCTAACCCTCAGCCTAAACTTAACCCTAACCCTCATCCTAAAACTAAACCTATCCCTCACACTAACCCTAATCCTCACCCTAATCCTATACCTATCCCTCAGCCTCACCATCATCCTAACCTTAACCCTAACCCTCACCATAACCCTACTTCTAAACCTAACTCTAACCCTCACCCTCACCCTCTCCCTCACCCTAACCCTAACGCTAACCCTAACCATAACCCTAACCCTAAACCTAAACCTAAACATCACCCTAACCCTAAGCATAAACCTCACCATCAATCTTACGCTAATCCTAACAATAAAAATAACCCTAACCCTAACTCTAACCCTCACCCTAACCCTCACCCTAAACCTAACAATAACCGTACCCCTAACCCTAAACCTAACCCTAACCCTCACGCTAACCCTCACCCTAACTCTAACCCTAAACCTAAACCTCACCCTCACCATAAACCTAAACCTAACCCAAAAACGTCACCCTCACCCTCACCCTCACCCTCAAACTTACCTCACCCCACCCTAGCCCTCCCCGTCACCCTAAACCTCACCCTATCCCTAAGATAAACATACACCTTAACCCTCACCCTCACCCAAACCTCTCCCTCAACCTAACCCTCACCCTCACCCTAAACATCACCCTAACCCTAACCCTAAACCTAACGTTTATCCTCACCCTAAACCTAACCCTTACCCTAACCCTAAAACTCAGTCTAAACCTAACCCTCAGACTAACCTAACCCTACCCCTCACCCTCACCCTCACCCTAACCCTAACCCTTACGCTAACCCTAACCCTCACCCTAAACCTAACCCTAAACCTAATCCTAATCCTCACCCTCACCCTAACCCTAACCCTCACCATCACACTAGCCCTCACCCTAACACTCACTATAAAAGTAACCCTCACTTTCACCCTGACCCTCACCCTGACCCTAAACCTCACCCTCACCCTAATCGGCACCCTAACACTTACCCTCACCCTAATCCTAAACCTAATACTAACCCTAAGCATTATCGTAACCCAAACCCTCACCCACACACTTACCCTAAACCTAACTCTAACCCTAACCCTCACCCTCACCTTAACCCTAAGCCTAACAATAACCCTAAATCTATCCCTAACCCTAACCCTAATCCTAACCCTCACCCTCACCATAACCCTAACCCTAACCCTAACCCTCACCCTCACCCTAGCCCTCACCCTAACACTCACTCTAACCTTAACCCTCATTCTCACCCTAAACCTCATCCTAACCCTTAATCGCAACCAAACCCTAATCCTAAACCAAACCCTAACCCTCACACTAAACCTAACCCTCAGCCTAAACCTAACCCTCACCCTTATCCTAACCCTAACCCTAACCCTCAAAATCAGCCTCAACCTCACCCTCACCCTAACTCTAACCTTAACCCTCATGCTAACCCTAACCCTAATGCTAACCGTAACCCTCACCCTAACCCTAACCCTCACCCTAACGTTAACCCTCACCCTCACCCTAACCCTAACCCTAAACCTAACCCTCACACTAAAACTAACCCATACTCTAACCCTAACCCTACGTCTCAGCTTAACCCTCACCCTAACCCTAACCCTAACCCTAACCCTCACCCTATCCCTCAATCCAAACCTAAGAGTCACCCTCACCCTAGCCCTCACCCTAACCCTTACCCTCACCCTAACCCTAAACCTAATACTAACCCTAACCCTTACACTCACCCTAACCCTATCCCTAACTGTCACACTAACCCTAACCCTCATCCTAACCCTTATCCTCACCCGAAACCTCAACCTAACTCTTACCGTCACCCTAACCCTAACCCTAACCCTAACACTCACACTAACCCTAACCCTCACCCTAACCCTAACCCTCACCCTCACCCTAACCCTCAGCCTAATCTAAACCCTAACCATTATCTTAATGCAAACCCTCACCCTCACACTCACCCTAAACCGAACCCTAACCCTAACACTCACTCACACCCTCACCCTCACCCAAACAATAACCCTAACAATAACCCTAAACCTAATCCTAAACCTAACCCTAACCCTCACCCTAACCCTAACCCTAACTCTAATCCTCACCCTAACCCTAACTCTAAACCTCACACTCACCCTACCCCTAACCCTAACCCTCACCCACACCCTAGCCCTCACCCTAATATTCACGCTAACCCTTACCCTGACACTCACACTAAAACTCATCGTAACCCTTAACCTCACCCTAACCCTAAACCTAAACCTAACCCTAACCCTCACACTAAACCTAACCCTCAGCCTAAACCTAACCCTCGACCTCATCCTAATCCTAACCCTAACCCTAACCCTCACCCTCACCCTCGACTTCACCCTCACCCTCACCCTAACTCTAAACCTAACCCTCACGTTAACCCTAATTCTAACCCTAATGCTAACCCTAACCCTCACCCTCACCCTAACACTCACCCTTAGTTAACGCTCACCCTAACCCTAACCCTAAACATCACACTAAACCTAACATTCACCCTAACTCTAACTCTACTCCTCAGCCTAAAACTCACCCTAAACCTAAACCTAATACTCAACCTATCCCTCACACTAACCCTAGCACTCACCCTCACCCTAGACCTCACATTTACCCTAAACATAACCCTAAACCTCATCCTAAAATTAATGCTACCCTAACCCTCACCCTCACCCTAAACCTCAACCAAACACTATCGCTAATTCTAGTCCTAACCCTAACCATTATCTTAACCCTAACCCTCACCTTCACACTCACCCTAAACCTAAGCCTAACCCTAACCCTCACCCTCACCCTCACACTCACCATAACCCTAACCCTAAAAATAATCGTAACACTAACCCTAAACCTAACCCTAACCCTCAGCCTCACCCTAACACTAACCCTAACCCTAACCTTCATCCTAACCCTCACACTAACCCTAACCCTCACCCTCACACAAACCCTAACGCTAACGCTAACCCTCACACTAAACCTAAACCTCACACTAACCCTAAACCTTCCCCTCAGCCTAAACCTCACCCTAACACTTACCCTAACACTAATCCTTCCCATATCCCTCACCCTAACCCTAACACTCAACCTCACCCTAGCCCTCACCATCACCCTAACCCTAACCCTAAACCTCACCCTAAAACTAATGCTAACCCTAACCCTCACCCTCACCCTAACCTTCATCCTAACCCTTACCCTTATGCTAACACTAACCCTCATCCTCACCCTAGCCCTCAGCCTAACCCTAATCCTAACCATAAATCTCACACAAACCTTAACCCTAACCCTCATCCTAAAACTCACCCTAACCCTAAGCCTAACCCTAAACCTAACCCTCACCCTAAATCTAAACCTTACCCAAACCCTAACCCTAACCCTCACCCTCACCCTAACCCTAACCCTAACCCTAACCCTCACCCAAACCCTCACCTTAACCCTAACGCTAACTCTAACACGCACCTTCACCCTAAACCTCACCCTAACCCTTACCCTCACCCTAACCCTAACCCTAACCCTAATCCTAACACTAACCCTAACCCTAAACCTAACCCTCACCCTAATCCTCAGCCTCACCCTAACCCTAACCCTAACCCTCACCCTAACGCTAACCCTAACCCAAACAAAAACCCAAACCCTCACCCTCATCCTAACCCTCACCGTCATCCTAACCCTCACCCTAACCCTAACCCTCACCCACACCCTAACCCTCAACCTCACCAAAAGCCTCACCCTCACCATAAACCTCAACCTCACCCTAAACATCACCCTAACCCTAACGCTTAAACTAACAATAACAGTAACCCTCACCCTAACCCTAAACCTAACAATAACCCTAACCCTAACCATAACACTCACCCTAACCCTAAACCTCACCCTAACCCTTTTCTTCAACCTAACCTTCACCCTAACTTTAACATTCACACAAACCCTAACTCTCACCCTAACCCTCAGACATCGAAAATTCACCCTCACCCTAACCCGCAACCTCACCCTAAACATCACCCTAACCCTAATACTCACCCTAAAACTAACCATCACCCTCGCCCTAATCCTAACCCTCACCCTAAACCTCAACCTCACCCTAAACCTCACCCTTACCTAACTGAAACCCACACCCTCACCCTCACTCTCCCCATAACCCTTAACGTCACCCTAAACCAAACCCTAACCCTAACCCTAACCCTCACACTAACCCTAACCCTCAACCTAACCCTAAACCTAAACCTAACCCTCACCCTCATCCTCACCCTCACCCTAACCCTCAGCCTAATCTTAACCCTAACCATTATCTTAACCCTAACAGTCACCCTAACCCTCACCCAAAACATCACCTTAACCCTAACCCTAACCCTAACCCAACTCTCACCCTAACCCTCACCCTCACCTTCACCCTCAAACTCACCCGAAGCCTAACCCTAACCCTAATCCTAAACCTTAACCTCACCCTGACCATCACCCTTACCCTAACCCAAACCCTAACCCTAACCCTCAAACTAACCCTCACCCTAACCCTAATCCTCACCCTAAACCTCACCATAACCCTAACGCTAACCCCAACCCTCACCCTCACCCTAACCCTCACCCAAACCCTTTTCCTCACCCTAACCCTTTCACAAACCCTAACCTTCACCCTAACCCTAACCCTATCCCTCACCCTAACTCTCACTCTACCCCTAACCCTCACCCTAACCCTAACCCGGACACTCACCCTAAACCTCACCCTCAGCCGAACTCTCAACCTCACCGTTACCCTCAACCTCACCCTCACCCTCACCCTAACCCAAAACCTTACCCTCACACTAACAGTCTCCCTAACCCATAACCTCACCCTAACTCTAGGCCTAATCCTAACCCTAACCCTCACACTAACCCTCACCTTCACACTAAACCTAACCCTCACTTCACCCTGACCCTCACCATAACCCTAAGTCTCACCCTCACCCTAACCCTCACGCTAACCCTTTACCTCACCCTAACCCTAACCCTAATCCTAACTCTAACCTTCATACTAACCCTAAACCTAAACCTAACCCTAAACCTCACACTCAACCTCACCCTAACACTAACCCTAACAAGAAACCTAACCCTAACCCTAACCTTAACCCTCACCCTAACTCTAACCCTAACCCTAAACCTCACCATAACCCTAACCCTAACACTCACCCTCACCCTAACCCTCATCCTAAACCTTACCCTCAACCTAACCCTAACCCAAACCCTGACCCTAACCCTCACCCTAACCCTAGCCCTCACCCTCACCCTCACCCTAATCATAACCCAAACCCTCAACCTCACCCTAACCCTCATCCTAACGCTTATCCTCACCCTAACCCTAAGCCTTACCCTAACCCTAACCCTCACTCTAAACCTAACCCTCAGCCTAAACCTAACCCTACCCCTCAGCCTCACCCTCAACCTAAACCTAACCCTAACCCTCACCCTAAACCTAACCCTAACACTAACCCTCATCCTCAGCCTAGCCCTCACCCTAACCCTAATCCTAACCATAACCCTCACACAAACCTTAACCCTGACCCTCATCCTAAAACTCACCCTAACCCTAAGCCTAACCCTAAACCTAACCCTCACCCTAAACCTCACCCTAAATCTAACTCTCACCCTAACCCTAACCCTCACACTCACCCTCACCCTAGCCCTAACCCTAACCCTAACCCTCATCCGAACCTACACCTTAACCCTAACGCTAACTCTAACCCGCACCTTCACCCTAAATCTCACCCTAAACCTTACCCTCACCCTAACCCTAATCCTAAACCTAACCCTAATCCTAATACTAGCCCTAACCGTAAACCTAACCCTCACCCTAACCCTCACTCTCACCCTATCCCTAACCCTAACCCTTACACTAACGCTAACCCTAACCCAAACCCAAATGCTCACCCTCATGCTAACCCTCACAGTCATCCTAACCCTCACCCTAATCCTAACCCTCACCCACACCCTAACCCTCAACCTCACCAAAACCCTCACCCTCACCGTAAACCTCACCCTCACCCTAAACATCACCCTAACCCTTTTCTTCACCCTAACCTTAAACCTAATTTTAACACTCACACAAACACTAACCCTCACCCTAACCCTCACACACCCGAAAACTCACCCTCACCCTAAACCTCACCCTCATTCTAAACATCACCCTAACCCTAACACTCACCCTAACCCTAACCCCAATCCTCGCCCTAATCCTAACCCTCACCCTAAACCTCAACCTCACCCTAATCCTCACCCTTACCTAACCGAAACAATCACCCTCACCCTCACTCTCCCCATAAACCTCACGCTAACCCTTAACGTCACCCTAAACCAAACCCTAACCCTAACCCTAAACCTATCCCTCACCCTCATCCTCACCCTCACCCTAACCCTCAGCCTAATCTTAACCTTAACCATTATCTTAACCCTAACCCTCACCCTCACAGTCACCCTATACCTAACCCTAACCCTATCAATAACCCTAACACTAAATTTAATCCTAATCCTAATCCTAACACTAATGCTAACCCTAATCCAAATCCTCACCCTCACCCTCACCCTAAACATCACCCTAACCCTAACCCTAACCCTAACTCTCACCCTAACCCTCACCCACACCCTCACACTCAACCTCACGCGAAGCCTAACCATAAACCTAATCCTAAACCTAAACCTCAGCCTGACCATCACCCTAACCCTAACCCAAACCCTAACCCTCACCATAACCCTAACGCTAACCCCAACCTTCACCCTCACACTAACCCTCACCCAAACCCTTTTCCTCACCCTAACCCTAACACTAACCGTCACACAAACCCTAAGCCTCACCCTAAACCTAACCCTAACGCTCACCCTAACCCTCACCCTCACCCTCACCCTCAACCTCACCCGAAGCCTAACCCTAAACCTAATCCTAAACCTAAACCTCACGCTGACGATCACCCTAACCCTAACCCTAACCCTTACCCTCACCTGAACCCTAAACCTAATCCTAAACCTAACCCTCACCCTAACCCTAACCCTAACCCTAACCCGAACCGTAACCCTCAAACTCATCCTCACCCTAAACCTAACCCTAACCCTCACCCTCACCCTCAACTTCACCCTCACGCTAACCCTAACAATAACCCTAACCCTAACCCTAAACTTAACACTCACCGTACCCGTAACCCTAACCGTGACCCTCAGCCTAAACCGAGCCCTCACCCTCAACCTAACACTAATCCTAACCCTAACCCTAACCCTCACCATAACCCTAACCCTGAACCTAACCCTAACCCTAACATTCACCCTCACCCTAACCCTAAACCTAACAAGAACCCTAACCCTAACCCTAAACCTAAACCTAAACCTCACCCTAATCCTAATCCTAACCCTCACCCTCACCCTAACCCTCATCCTAAACCTCATCCTCACCCTAAACCTAACCCTTACCCTCACCCTAACCTTCATTCTAAACCTAACCCTAAGTCTAACCCTAATTCTACCCCTCACCGTCACCCTAACCCTAACCCTCACCCTAAACCTAATCCTAACCCTTACCCTAACCCTCACCCTGACCCTCACCCTAACCCTAACCCTAACCCTAAACTTAACCCTCACCCTAACTCTAACCCTAACACTTACACTAACCCAAACACTCACCCTAACCCTAGCCCTCACACACAACGTCACCTTATTCATAACACTAACCCTCACCTTCACCCTAAAGCTCATCCTAACCCTTATCCTCACCCTAACCCTAACCCTCACCCTCACCCTAATCCTAACTCTAAACCTAACCCTCAGCCTAATCCTAACCCTACCCCTCATCCTCACAGTCACCCAAACCCTAACCCTAACCCTTACCCTAAACCTAACCCTAGCCCTAACTCTCATCTTCACCCTAGCCCTCACCCTAACCCCAATCCTAACCCTAAACCTCACCTTAACCCCACCTCTAACCCTAAACCTAACCCTCAGCCTCACCCTCACCCTAACCCTAACCCTAATTCTAACAATAACCCCAACCCTAAAATTAACCTAAACCTCACCCTAACACTAACCCTCAACCTCACCCTAACCCTAACCCTAAACCTAACAATAACCCTAATCCTAAACCTAAACCAAAACCTAACCCTCTCCCTAACACTAACCCTAATCCTAACCCTTACCCTAACCATTATCTAAACCCTAACCCTTACCCTCACAATCACCCTAATCCTAACCCTCACACAAACCCTCACCCTCAACGTCACCCTCACCTTGAACCTAACCTTAACAATAACCATAAACCTAACCCTAAACATAACCCTAATCCTAACACTAAACCTAAGCCCAAACCTAATCCTAAACCTAACCTAACCTCACCCTCATCCTATCCCTCACCCTAACTCTAAGCCTCACCCAGACCCTAACCCTAACACTAACACTAAACCTAACCCTAACCTTCACACTCACCCTAAATCTAATCCTAACACAAACCCTCACCCTCACCCTAACCCTAACCCTAACAATAACCCTAACCCTAACCCTAAACCTAACCCTAAGCCTCACCCTCCCCCTTACCCTAACCCTAACCCTAACCCTCACCCTCACCATAACCCTAACCCTAATCCTAAACCTAACCCTAATCCTCACCCTCACCCTAACCCTCACCCCAACCCTAAACCTCACCCCAAACCTAACCCTAAACCTAAACCTAACACTAACCCTCACATTCACCCTAAATCAAACCCTAACCCAAACCCTCAACTTCACCCTCACCCTAACCCTAACCCTAACAATAACCCTAACCCTAACCCTCACCCTGACCCTAGCCCTAACCCTAACCCTCACCCTCACCCTCAACCTCACCCTCACCCTCACCCTAACTCTAATCCTAACCCTCACGCTAACCCTAAACCTAACCCAAATGCTAACCCTAACCCTCATCCTCACCCTCACCCTCACTCTCAACCTCACACTCACCCTCACCCTAACACTATCCCTCAGCCTAAACCTCACCCTAACTCTAACCCTAACACTAATCCTCACCCTATCCCTTACTCTAACCCTAACACTCACCCTCATCCTAACCCTCAACCTAACCCTAACCCTAAAACGAATCCTCACCCTATCCTTCACCCTAACCCTCAAACTCACCCTAAATCTAACCCTAACCCAAACCCTCACGCTCACCCTCACCCTAACAATAACCCTAACCCTAACCCTCACTCTAATGCTAACCCGAAACCAAACCCAAACCATCACCCTCACCCTAACCCTCACCATCATCCTAACCCTCACCCTAAACCTAACCCTCTCCCACACCCTAATTCTCACCCTCACCAAAATCCTCACACTCACCCTAACCCTCACCTTCACCCTAAACATCACCCTAACCCTAAGCCTAAGCATAATCCTCACCCTAACCCTAAGCCTAACAATAACCCTAAACCTAAAGATAACCCTAACCCTAACCCAAACACTCACCCTAAACGTAACCCTCACCCTAACCCTCAACCTAACCCTAAAGCTAAACCTAACACTCACCCTCACCCTCACCCTAACCCTAACACTTTTCATCACCCTAAACCTAACCCTAAGTTTAACACACACACAAACACTAACCCTCACCCTAACCCTCACTCTAACCCTCACCCACACCCGAAACCTCAACCTCATCTTCAGCCTCATCCTCACCCTAAACATCACCCTAAACCTAACACTCACCCTAACCCTCACCATAAACATTCACCCTAAACCTAACCCTCACCCTAACCCTCACCCTCACCCTAAACCTCATTGAAACTCTAACCCTTACCTAACCGAAAAGCTCACCCTCACCCTCACCCTAAAACAAAACTCTTTGCCTCACCCTAACCCTCGCCCACACACTCCCCTTAAACTTAACCCTAACCATAACACTCAACCTCATCCTCACCCTAACCCTAACCCTAACAATATCCCTAATCCTCAACCTAACCCTAACCCTAAACCTCACATTCACCCTAAACCTAACCCTAATCCTAAACCTCACCCTCACCCTCAACCTCACCCTCAGGCTAACCCTAACCCTAACCCTAATCCTAACCCTAACACTCACCCTCAACCTCACCCTAACTCTAAACCTAACCCTAACACTCACCCTCACCCTAACCCTAACCAAAACCCTAACCCTCACCCTAACCCTAATGCTAACTCTAGCACTCACCCTCACCCTAAACCTCAACCTAATCTTTACCCTCACCCTAAACCTAACCCTAACCCTAATCCTCACACTAAACCTAACCCTCACCCATACCCTATCCCTTACCCTAAACAAAACACTTACCCTCACCCTAACCCTCACCCTAACACTTTCACTCACCCTAACCCTAACACCCTTCCACACCCAAATCCTCACCCACACCCAAACCATTACCCTCACCCTAACCCTCACCCTCACCATAAACATCACCCTCACCCTAACAGTCACCCTAACCCCAAACCTAACCCTAATTCTTACCTAACAGAAACCCTCACCCTAACCTCAACCTCACCCTAACCCTAACTCTGACCCTTACCTAACCGAAATCCTCACCCTCACCCTCACCCTCATCCTAACCCTTACCCTGACGCTAACCTTAAACCTAAACCACAAACTAACACTAACCCTCACCCTAAACCTTACCCTAACCCTAACCCTCAACCTAATCCTAACCCAATCATAACAATAACCCTAAACCTAACCCTAAACCTAAACCTAACACTCACACTAACCTTCAACCTCACCCTATCCCTACCTCTAACCCTAACCCTAACCCTCAGCCTCACCCTCACCCTCACCCTAACCCTAACCCTAACAATAAACCTAACCCTAACCCTAAACCTAAACATCACCCTAACCCTAACCCGAAACCTCACTCTCAATCTCACCTTAACACTAACAATAACAATAACCCTAACCCTAACCCTCACCCTAACACTCACCCTAACCCTAACAATAACCCTAATCTTAACCTTAAACCTAACCCTAATTCTGACCCTAACCTTAACCCTAATCCTAACCCGTAAAATAATCAATATTTTAAACCTAACCCTCACCCTCACAATCACCCTAAAACTAACCCTAACAGTAACCCTCACCCTCAACTTCACCCTCACCCTAAACCTAACCCTAAAAATAACCCTAACCCTAACCCTAAACGTAACCCTAACCCTCACCCTCTCCCTAACCCTAACCCTAATCCTAAACCTAACACTAACCCTCAAATTCACCCTATCCCTCACCATAACACTATTCCTCACCC
Organism: Dipodomys merriami; assembly: GCF_024711535.1. Classification (NCBI taxonomy): domain Eukaryota; kingdom Metazoa; phylum Chordata; class Mammalia; order Rodentia; family Heteromyidae; genus Dipodomys; species Dipodomys merriami. Next base: position 1,467,937 of record NW_027206080.1, on the reverse strand, counting down.
AAACCCTAACCCTAACCCAACCCTAACCCTCACACTCACCCTAAATCTAACCCTAACCCAAAACCTCACCCTCAACCACAACCTCACCCTCACCCTCACCCTAACCCTAACCCTAACCTTAACCCTAAAAATAACCCTAACCCTCACGCTTACCCTAACCCTAACCCTATCCCTAACCCTCACCCTCACCCTAACCCTAAACCTAATAGTAAACCTAACCCTAACCCTCACCCTCACCCTAACCCTCACCCTAACCCTAACACTCACGCCACCCCTAACCCTAACCCTAACCCTATACCTAACCCTAACCCTCTCACTCACCCTAAATCTAACCCTAACCCTAACCCTAACCCTAACCATCACCCTCACCCTAACCCTAACCCTCACCCTCACCATCACCCTAACCCTAACCCTAACCCTAATCCTCACCATCACCCTCACCCTCACCCTCACCCTAACTCTAACCCCAACCCTCATGCTAACCCTAAACCTAACCCTAATGCTAACCCTAACCCTCACCCTCACTCTCACCCTCAACCTCATCCTCACCCTCACCCTAACACTAACCCTCAGCATAAACTCACCCTATCCCTAAAAATAATCCTCACCCTATCCCCCACCCTAACCCTAACACTCACCCTCATCCTAACCCTCACCCTAACACTTATTGTTAAGCTAAACCTAACCCTCACCCTCATATTAAACTTCACTCTAACCCATACCTCACCCTAAACCTCCCCCTCCCCCTAACCCTCACCCTCACCCTAACCCTCACCGTAACCCTAACCCTAAACCTAAACCTAACCCTCACCATAACCTTCACTCTAATCCTAACCCTAAACCTAACCCTCACCCTCCCCCTAACCCTCAACCAAACCCTTACCCTCACCCTCACCCTAATTCCAACCCTAACCCTTACCCTCACACTAACCCCAACCCTCACCTTAATCCTATCCCTAACCCTCAGCCTCACCCTCAATCTCACCCTAACCCTAACACTCATCTTAACCATAATACTAACCCTAATACTCACCCTATCCCTAACTCTCACCATCTCCCTCAACCTCACCCTCGGCCTAACCCTAACACTAACCATAATCCTAACCTTAACCCTTACCCTCAACCTCACCCTAACTCTAACCCGAACCCACACCCTCACCCTAACCCTAACCCTTTCCCTAACGCTCACCCTAACCCTATCATTCACCCTAACTCTCACCCTCACCCACACTCTAACCATAACCCTAACCCTCACCCTCACACTAACCCTCACCTTAACCCTAACACTAACCCTCACCCAAACCCTAACCCTAATCCTAAACCTAAACGTAAACCTCACCCTCACCCTCACCCTCAACCTAAACCAAACCCTCACCCTCACCCTCACCCTCATCTTCATCCTAACCCTAACCCTAAAAATAACCAAAACCCTAACCCTAACCTTAACATTCAACCTAAATCTGATCCTAACACTAACCCTAACACACACCCTAAACCTAGCCCTCACCCACACCCTCACCCTAATCGTAAACCTAACCCTAACCCTCACCTTCACCTTAACCCTCATCCTAACCCTTAGCCTCACCCTAACGCTAACCCTTTCCCTAAATCTAACCCTCACTCTAAACTGAACCCTCAGCCTATCCCTCACCCTAACCCTAAATCTAACTCCAACCCTCACCTTCACCCTAAACCTCACCCTAACCCTTACCCTCACCCTAACCCTAACCCTAACCCTAATCCTCACACTAATCCTAACCCTAAACCTTACCCTCAGCCTAACCCTCACCATGACCCTAACCCTTACCCTCACTCTAACACTAACCCTAAACCAAACCCAAACCATCACCTTAACCCTAACCCTCACCATCATCCCAACCCTCACCCTAACCCTAACCCTCAGCCATACCCTAATCCTCACCCTCACCAAAATCCTCACCCTCACCCTAACCCTCACCCTCACCCTAAACATCACCCTAAACCTAACCCTTAACCTAACCCTAACCGTAACTCTCACCCTAATTCTAAGTGTAACAATAACCCTCAACCTAACCCTAACGCTAAACCTAACACTCACCCTCACCCTAACCCTCACCCTAACATTTTTCATCACCCTAAACCTAACAATAAGTTTAAAACTCACACAAACTCTAACCCACACCCTAACCCTCACCAATACCCGAACACTCACCCTAACCCTAACCTTCACCCTCACCCTAAACATCACCCTAAACCTAACACTCACCCTAACACTAACCCTAACATTCACCCTAACCGTAACCCTCACCCTAACCCTCATCCTAACCCTAAACCTCACCGAAACCCTAACCCTTACCTAACCAAAACCCTCACCCTAACCCTAACCCTAAACCTCACACTCACACTCACCTAAAACCTAAACCTAACCATAACACTCAACCTCACCCTCACCCTAACCCTAACCCTAACCCTAACAATAACCCAAACCCTAACCCTAAACCTAAACCAAACCCTCACCCTCATCCTAACACTAACTCTAACCCTAACCCTCACCCTCACCCTCAACCCAACCCTAACCCTAAACCTAACCCTAACCCTCACACTCACCCTAAATCTAACCCTAACACAAACCCTCACACTCACCCTCACCCTCACTCTAAACCTAACACTAACAATAACCATAACCCTAAACCTAAACCTAACACTCAACCTCACCCTCACTCAAACCCTATCACTCACCCTAACAGTCACCTTCACCCACACCCTCACCATAACCCTAACCCTCACGCTCACTCTAACACTCACCCTAACCTTTTACCTCAACCTAACCCTAACCCTAATCCTAACTCTAACCTATATACTAACCCTAACGTAAAGCTAAACCTAACCCTAACACTAACCCTTACCCTCACCCACAACCTCAACCTCACCCTCAGACCAAACCTAACCCTAACCCTAATCCTAACCCTAACCTTAACCCTCACCCTCATCCTAACCCTAACCCTAACTATAACCAAAACCCTAACCCTAACCTTAACCCTCAACCTACCTCTAACCCTAACTCTAAACCTAACACTCACCCTAACCCTAGCAATCACCCTCAACCTCACCCTCACCCTAACCGTAAACCTAACCCTAACCCTCACCTTCACCTTAACCCTCATCCTAACACTTATCCTCACCCTAACCCTAACCCTTACCCTAAACCTAATCCTCAATATAAACCTAACCCTCAGCCTAACCCTCACCCTAACCCTAAAGCTAACTCCAACCCTCACCTTCACCCTAAACCTCACCCTAACCCTTACCGTCACATGCACCCTAACCCTAACCCTAAACCTAATCCTCACACTAATCCTAACCCTAAACCTTATCCTCAGCCTAACCCTCACCCTAACCCTAAACCTAACCCTCACTCTAACGCTAACCCTAAACCAAACCCAAATCATCACCCTCACCCTAACCCTCACCATCATCATAACTCTCACCCTAACCCTAACCCTCACCCACACCCTAATCCTCATCCTCACCCAAACCCTCACCCTCACACTAACCCTCACCCTCACCCTAAACATCACCCTAACCCTAAACCTAAACCTAACCTTTATCCTCAACCTAACCCTAACCCTTACCGTAACCCTAATATTCAATCTAAACCTAACCCTCAGCCTAACCCTAACCCTACCCCTCACCCTCACCCTCACCCTAACCCTAACCCTAACCCTAATCCTAAACCTCACACTCACTCTAACCCTAACCCTAACCCTCACCATCAAACTAGCCCTCACCCTAACACTCACTATAACCCTAACCCTCACTTTCACCCTAACACTCACCCTAACCTTAACCCTTACCCTCACCCTAACACTAAACCTAATCCTAACCCTAACCCTTACACTAACCCTAACCCTCACCCTAACCCTAACCCTAACCCTAACACTCACCCTCACCCTCACCCTAATCCTCAGCCTAATCCTAACCCTAAGCATTATCCTAACCCTAACCTTCACACTCACACTCACCCTAAATCTAACTCTAACCCTAACCCTCACCCTCACCCTAACCCTAACCAAAACCTTAGCCCTCACCTAACCCTCACCATAACCTTAATGCTAACTCTACCACTCACCCTCACCATAAACCTCACCCTAAACTTTACCCTCACCCCCTCCCTAACCCTAACCCTAAACCTAATCCTCACACTAAACCTACCCTCACCATCACCCTAACCCTCACCCTATCACTTTCACTCACCCTAACCCTAACCCTAACACTCACACAAACCCTAACCCTCACCCTAACCCTAACCCTCTTCCACACACTAACCCTCACCCACACCCGAACCATTACCTTAACCCAAACCCTCAACCTCACCCTAAACATCACCCTAACCCTAACACTCACCCTAACGCTAAACCTAACCCTAATACTTACCTAAGCGAAACCCTCACCCTAAACCTCACCCTCACCCTAACCCTAACCCTAACCCTAAAAATAACCCTAACCCTAAACCTAAACATAAACCTAACCCTCACACTAACCCTAACCCTCACAAGAACTCTAACTCTAACACTAACCCTCAGCCTCACCCTCACCCTAAACCAAAACCTAACCCTAACAATAACCAAAACCTTAAACCTAAACCTAAACCTCACCCTAACCCTAACCCTAAACCGCACTCTCAATCTCACCCTAACCCTAACAATAACAATAACCCTAACCCTAACCCTAACCCTAAACTTAACCCTAACCTTCAGCCTGACCCTAACCCTTACCCTCACCCTCACCCTCAACCTCACCCTCACCCTCACCCTAACAATACTCCCCAGCCTAAACCTCACCCTAACCCTAACCCTAACACTAATACTCACCCTATCCCTCACCCTAACCCTAACACTCACCCTCACACTAACCCTAACCCTAACACTAATCCTCACCCTATCCCTCACCCTAACCCTCACACTCACCCTAAATCTAACTCTAACCCAAACCCTCATCCTCAACATCACCATTACCCTAACCCTAATCCTAACAATAACCCTAACCTTAACTGTAAACCTAACCCTAACCCTCACCCTAACCCTAACCCTAACCCTAACCCTTACCCTAATCCTAAACCTAACCCTAACCCTCACCCTCACCCTAACCCTCACCCTAACCATAACTCTCACCCCAACCCAAACCCTAACATTAACCTTAACCCTAACCCTCACACTCACCCTAAATCTAACCCTAACCCAAACCATCACCCTCACCCTAAACCTAACATTAACAATAACCCTAACCCTAACCCTAAACCTAACCCTAACACTCACCCTCAACCTCACCTTCACCCTAACCCTAACCCTAACCCTCACCCTCACCCTCAACCTCACCCTCACCCTCACCCTAACTCTAACCCTAACCCTCACGCGAACACTAACCCTAACCCTGAAGCTAACTCTAACCCTCACCCTCACTCTCACCCTAAACCTCACCCTCACCCTCACCCTAACACTACCCCTCAGCCTAAACCTCACCCTAACACTAACCCTAACCCTAATCCTCACCCTATTCCTCACCCTAACCCTAACACTCACCCTCATCCTAACCCTCAACCTAACCCTAACTCTAACCCTAAACCTCACCCTAGAACTAATGCTAACCCTAACATTCACCCTCACGCTAAACCTCACCCTAACACTTACCCTTACGCTAAATCTAACCCTTACCCTCACCCTAAACCTCACTCTAACCCATACCCTCACCCTAACCCTCACCCTAAACCTAACCCTCACCCTCACCGTAACCCTCACCGTAACCCTAACCCTAACCCTAAACCTAACCCTCACCCTAATCCTAACCGCAAACCTAACCCTCACCCTCACCTTAACCTTCAACCAAACCCTTACCCTCACCCTCATCCTAATGCTAAACCTAACCCTAACCCTCACACTAACCGCAACCCTCATGCTAATCCTATCACTACCCCTCAGCCTCACCCTCATCCTCAACCTAACCCTAACCCTAACCCTCACCCTAACCATAACCTTAAACCTAACCCTCACCCTAACCCTCACACTCAACCTCACCCTCGGCCTAACCCTAACACTAACCCTAATCCTAACCCTAATCCTCACCCTCACCCTAACCCTAATCCTATCCCTAACACTCACCCTAACCCTATCACTCACCCTAACCCTCACCGTCACCCACACCCTCACCATAACCCTAAGCCTCACCCTCACTCTAACCCTCACCCTAACCCTTTTCGTCACCCTAACCCTAAACCTTATCCTAACTCTAACTTTCATACTAACCCTAACCCTCACCCTAACGCTAACCCTAACCCTAACACTAACCCTAACCCTCACCCACAACCTCAACCTCACCCTCAGACCAACCCTAACCCTAACCCTAATCCTAACCCTAACCTTAACCCTCACCCTCACCCTAAACCTAAACCTAACCCTCACCCTCACCCTAACCCTCACCCACACGCTAATCCTCACCCTCACCAAAACCCTCACCCTCACCCTAACCCTCACCCTCACCCTAAACATCACCCTAACCCTAACCCTTAACCTAACCCTAACCGTAAGCCTCACCCTAACCCTAAGAGTAACAATAAACCTCAATCTAACCCTAACGCTAAACCTAACACTCACCCTCACCCTAACACTCACCCTAACACTTTTCATCACCTTAAACCTAACAATAAGTTTAACACTCATACAAACGCTAACCCTCACCCTAACCCTCTACCACACCCTCACCCTCACCCTAACCCTCACCCTCACCCTAAACATCACCCTAAACCTAACACTCACCCTAACCCTAAACCTAACCATCACCCTAACCCTAACCCTCACTCTCACCCTAAACCTCAACGAAACCCTAACCTTGACCTAACCGAAACCCTCATCCTCACCCTCACCCTAAACCTCATCCTAAACCTTGCCCTCACCCTAAACCTAACCATAACACTCACACTCACACTGACCTAAAACCTAACCCTAACCATAACATTCACCCTCACCCTCACCCTCACCCTCACCCTCACCCTAACCCTAACAATAACCCAAACCCTAACCCTAAACATAGCCCTAACCCTCACCCTCATCCTAAACCTCAACTTAACCCTAATACTCACCCTAACCCTAACCCTAAACCTCACCTTCACCCTAACCCTAACCCTAACCTGCACCCTCACCCTAGACTTCACCCTAATATTCACGCTAACCCTAACCCTCACTCTCACCCTAACCCTCACCCTCGCACTCAACCTCACCCTCACCCTCACCCTAACTTTAACCGAAACCCTCATACTAACCCTAACCCTAACCCTAATGCTAGCCCTAAAACTCACCCTCACCCTAACCCTCACCCTCAGCTAACCATCACCCTAACCCTAACCCTAAACCTCACATTAAACCCAACCCCCACACAAACCCTAACCCTATCCTTCAGCCTCAAACTCACCCTAAACCTAACCCTAACCCTAATCCTCACCCTATCCCTCACCCTAACGCTAACACTCACCCTCACCTTAGCCCTCACATTAACAGTAACCATAACGCTAAACCTCACCCTAAAACTAATGCTAACCCTAAACCTCACCCACATTCTAACCCTCACACTAACACTTACCCTCATCCTAACACTAACCCTAACCCTAACATTAACCCTAAACCTCACACTAATCTTATACCTAAATCTCAGCCTCACCCTCATCCTAACCCTAAACCTAACCCTAACCCTCACCCTACCCATAGCCCTAACTCTAACCCTAACCATCACGCTAAACCTAACCCTCACCCTCACACTCAACCTCACCCTCAGCCTAACCCTAACCCTAATCCTAACCCTAAACTTCACCCTCACCCTCACCCTAACTCTAACCATAACCATAACCCTCACCCTCACCCTAACCCTAACCCTAATCCTTACCTAACCCAAAACCTCACCCTCACCCTCACCCTCAAATTTACCCTCACACTCACCATCATCCTAACCCTCACCCTACCCCTAAACCTAACCCACACTCGAACCCTCACCCTCACCCGAAATCTCACCCTCACACTAACCCTCACCCTCACTCTAAACATCACCCTAACCCTAACCCTAAACCTAACCTTTATAGTCACCCTAACCCAAAACCTTACCCTAAGCCTAACATTCAGTCTAAACATAACCCTCAGCCTAACCCTAACCCTACCCCACACCCTCACCCTTACCCTAACCCTGACCCTTACACTAACCCTAACCATCACACAATCCTAACTATAACACTAATCCTAACCCCCAACATCACCCTAACCCTAAACCTAACCCTTATCCTCACCCTAACCCTAACCCTTACCCTAACCCTAACCCTCAGTCTAAACCTAACCCTCAGCCTAACCTTAACCCTACCCCTCACCCTCACCCTCACCCTAACCGTAACCCTTATACTAACCCTAACCCTAACCCTAAGCCTAACCCTAACCCTAATCCTAACCCTCACCCTCACCCTAACCCTAAGCCTAACCCTCACCATCACACTAGCCCTCACCCTAACACTCTCTATAACCCTAACCCTCACTTTCACCCTAATCCTCACCATAATCCTAAACCTCACCCTCACTCACACCCTAACCCTCAGCCTAATCTAAACCCTTACAATTATTTTAATCCTCTCACCCTCACACTCACCCTAAACCTAACCCTAACCCTAATCCTCACCCTCACCCTAACCCTAACCCTCAGCCTAAACCTAACCCTCAACCTCATCCTAATCCTAACCCTAACCCTAACCCTCACCCTCACCCTCACCCTAACTCTCACTCTAACCCTCAGCCTAACCCTAATTCTAACCCTAATTCTAACCCTAACCCTCACCCTCACCCTAACACTCACCCTTAGCTAACCCTCACCCTAACCCTAACCCTAACCATCACACTAAACCTAACCCTCACCCTAACCCTAACCCTACCCATCAGCGTAAAACTCACCCTAAACCTAAACCTAAAACTAATACTCAACCTATCCCTCACACTAACCCTAACACTCACCCTCACCCTAGACCTCACATTTACCCTAAACATAACCCTAAAACTCATCCTAAAATTAATGCTAACCTTAACCCTCACACTCACCCTAATCCTCACCCAAAAAGCTAACCCTAATCCTAATCCTAACCCTAACCATTATCTTAACCCTAAACCTCACCCTCACACTCACCCTAAACCTACCCCTAACCCTAAACCTCACCCTCACCCTTACCCTCACCCTAACCCTAACCCTAACAATAATCGTAACCCTAACCCTATACTTAACCCCAACCCTCATCCTCACCCTAACCCTAACGCTAACCCTAACCTTCATGTTAACCTTCACCCTAACCCTAACCCTAAACCTCAACCTCAACCTAACCCTCACCCTAAGCTTAACCTTCACCCCAACCCTAACTCTAACCCTAACCCTAACCCTCACACTAAACCTAAACCTCACAATAACCCTAACAGTTCCCCTCAGCCTAAAACCCACCCTAACCCTTACCCTAACAATAATCCTTCCCATATCCCTCACCCTAACACTAACACTCAACCTCATCCAACCCTCACCCTCACCCTAACCCTAACCCTAAACCTCACCCTAAAACTAATGCTAACCCTAAACCTCACCCTAACCTTCTCCCTAACCCTTACCCTTATTCTAAAACTAACCCTCACCCTCACCCTAATCCTTACTCTAACCCTTACCCCACCCTTAGCCTCACCCTAACTGTAACCCTCACCCTCACAATAACCCTCACCATAAACCTAACCCTAACCCTAAAACGAACCCTCACCCTAAACTTCACTCAAATCCTAACCCTAAGCCTAACCATCATCCTCACCCTAACCCTCACCCAAACCTCACCCTCTCACTCACACTAACCCTAAACCTCACTCTAATCCTATCCCTACACCTTAGCCTCACCCTCATCCTAACCCTAACACTAACACTCACCCTAAGCCTAACCCTAACCCTAACCCTCACCCTAACCCTCACCCTCAACCTCACCCTCAGCCTAACCCTAACCCTCACCCTAATCCTAACCCTAACCCTCACCCTCACCCTCACCCTAACTCTAAACCTAACCCTAATCCTAACCCTCACCCTCACCATCAACCTAACCCTAACCAAATCCCTAATACTCCCCCTAACCTTAACATTCACCCTAACCCTCAACCTCTCCCTCACCATAACCCTAAAACTCACCCTCACTCTAACTCTCACCCTAACCCTTTACCTCACCGTAACCCTAACCCTAATCCAAACTCTAACGTTCATACTAACTCTAACCCTCACCCTCACCCTAACCCAAACCCTAACACTAACCCTAAACCTCACCCACAACCTCACCCTCACCCTCAGACCAACCCTAACCCTAATCCTAACCCTAACCGTCACCCTCACCATCACCCTAAAGCTAACCCTATCTCTCACCCTCACCCTAACCCTAACACTAACAATAACCCTAAGCCTAACCCTAACCTTAACCCTCACCCTAACTCTAACCCTAAACCTCACGCTCACCCTAACCCTAACCCTAACCCTAACCCTAACCCTAACTCTCACACTTATCCTAACCCTCACCCTAACTCTAAGCCTAACACTCACCCTCACCCTCACCCTCAGCCTAACCCTCACCCTAACCCTAACCATAACCCTCACCATCACCCTAACCCTCACCCTAACCCGTACCCTCTCTCTAACCCTAACCCAAACTCTAAACCTAAGCCTCACTCTCAACCTAACCCTAAATCTCAACCTCACCCTTATCTCACACTCATCCTAACCCAAACCCTAATTCTAATCCTCACTCTAATCCTCACCTTCACCCTCACCCTCATGCTAATCCTCAACCTCACTCTCACCCTCACCCTCACCCTAAACCTAACCCTGACCTAACCCTAACCTTCACCTAAACCTAACCCTTACCCTCAACTTAACCCTCACCCAAACCCTAATGCTAACCCTAACCCTCACCTTCACCCTAACTCTCACCCTAACCCTAACCCTAACCCTAACCCTAACCCTAACCCTAACCCTAACCCTAACCCTAACCCTAACCATAATCCTAACCCTAACCCTAACCCTAACCCTAACCCTCACACCTAAACCTAACCCTAAACCTAATGTTCTCGCTAACCCCAACCCTCAACCTCACCCTCAACCACAGATTAACCATAACCCTAACCATCACCCTAACCCTCACCCTAAACCAAAACCTAACCTAACCCTCACCCTCACCCTAACCCTTACCCTCATCCTAACCCTAACCCTAAACCTCACACTAAACCTAACCCTCACCCAAACCCTAACCCTAACACTAACCCTCACCCTCACCCTCACCCTCAGGGTAAACTGAACCCTAACCTTAATCCTAACCCTAACACTCACCCTCACCCTCACCATAACCTAAACCTAACCCTAAACCTCACCCTCACCCCCACATTCACCCTCACCCTAAGCCTAACCCTAACCCTAACCCTAAGCCTAAGCCTAAAACTCTCCCTCACCCTCACCCTAACCCTCAGCCTAAACCTAACCCTAACCCTCACCCTCACCCTCACCCTAACCCTAAACTTAACCCTCACCCTAATCCGAACCCTCACCCTAACCCTAAGTTAAACCTCAGCCTCAACCTAACCCTCAACCCTAACGCTTACCTCACCCTAACCCTAACCCTAACCTAACCCTCACACTAACCCTAACCTTACCCCTCACCCTAACCCTCACCCTACTACTAACCCTAACCCTAACCCTTACCCTCAACCTAGCCCTCAACCTGACCCTAATCCTAACCCTAACCCTCACCCTCTACCTCACCCTCACCCTAACCCTAACCCTCACCCTAACCCTCACCCTCAACCTAATCCTAACCCTAACACTAACCCTAAACCTCACCCTCACCCTAACTCTAACCCTAACCCTAACCATAACCCTAACCCTCACCTTCATGCTCACCCTAACCCTAACCCTAAACAAAACCATAAACCTAAACCTCACCCTCACCCTCATCCTAACCTTCACCCTCACCCTCACCCTCACCCTAACCCTAACCCTAACCGTCACCCTAAAATTAATCCTCAACCTAGCCTTCACCCTAACCCTTATCCTAACCCTAACCCTCACACTAAATCTTACCCTCACCCTAATCCTAAACCTCAGACTAAACCTAACCCTCAACCTAACCCTAACCCTACCCCTCACCCTATCCCTCACCTAAACCCAACCTTAACCCTCACCCTCACCATAACCATAACCCTAACCCTCACCCTCACCCTCACCCTAACCCTAACACTAAACCTAACTATCACCCTAACTCTAACCCTGGCCCTAACCCTAATCCTCACCTTAACCCTAACACTAAATATCACCCTCACCCTGACCTTCACCCTCAACCTAACTCTAACCCTAACCATAATCCTAACCCTCAACTTGACCCTCACCCAAACTCTAACCATAACCCTAACGCTAACCCTAACCCTTACCCTAAACCTAACCCTCACCCTAACCCTAACCCGAACCCTCACCCTCAACCTAACCCTAACCTTTACCCTAAACCTAAGCCTAACCTTCACCCTAACCCTCACCCTCACCCTCACCTAACCCTAACCCTAACCCTCACCCTAAACCTAACCCACACCCTCACCCTCAACCTAATCCTAAACCTAACCCTCACCCTAACCCTCACCCTCAGCCTCACCCTCACTCTAACCCTCACCTAATTCTAACCCTAACAGGAACCCTAAGCCTCACCCTCAACCTCTCCCTCACCCTCACCCTCACCCTCAGCCTAACCCTAACTCTATCCCTAATCCATACCCAAACCCTAACCCTAAACTTGAACCTCAGCCTAAACCTAACCCTCACCCTAAACCTAACCCCAAACCTCCCCCTATCCCTTTCGCTAACCCTAACCCTAACCCAAACCCTCATCCAAACCCTCACACTAACCCTAATGCTAACCCTTACCCTAACCCTAACACTCACCCTCACCCTCACTCTAACCCTCACATCACCCTAGCCTTCCCCCTAACTCTAACCCTAACCCTAATCCTAACCCTAACACTCACTCTCACCCTCAAGCTAATCCTCACCCTCACCATCACCCTAACCCTAACCCTAACCCTCATCCTAATCCTCACCCTAACCCTAAAGCTCACCGTTACCCTACCCCAAACCCTCACCCTCACCTTCACCCGCACCCTAAACCTAATGCTAACCCTAAACCTCAACCGAACCCTAAACCTCACACTAACCCTTACCCTCACCCTAACCCTACCCCTAACCCTCACCCTGCCTCTCACCCTAACCCTTACCCGCACCCTAACCCTAACCCTAACCCTAACCCTTACCAAACCCTCACAATAACCCTAACCCTCACCAAAACCTGAACCCTACACTTTAACCTGACCGTCATCCTAACCTTAACCCTAACTCTAAGCCTCACCCTAAACCTAACCCTAACCCTAACCCTCACAAACATCCTAACCCTCAACCTCAAACTCACCCGCAGCCTAACCCTAACCCTAACCCTAATCCTATCCCTAACCCTTATCCTCACCCTCACCCTATCTCTAACACTTACCCTAACCCTAACCCTTACCCTCACCCTCACCCTAACCCTCACACTAACCCTAAATGTCACACTAAGTGTCACCCTAAACCTCACCCTAACCCTCACCCTAACCGTAACCCTAACTCTAACCTTAACCCTAACCCTCACCCTAACCCTAATGCTAACCCTAAACCTCAACCTCACCCTAAAACTCACCGTAAACCTTGCCCTCACCATAACCCTTACCCAAACCATAACCCTACCCTCACCCTCACCCTCAGCCTAAACGTCACCCTCAGCCTCATCCTCACCCTAACCCTCACCCTAACCCTAACGCTAACACTTAAACACCCTCACCGTAACCCTCACACTAACCCTTACCCTCACCCTAAACCTAACCCTAACCCTCACTCCAACCCTAACGCTAACCCTAAACCTAACCTACACCCACAATCTAACCTTAACCCACACCCTCACCCTCAGCCTAAACTTTAACCGTAATCCTAATATTAACCCTCACCCTCACCCTCACCCTAAATCTAACCCTAACCTTAACCTTAACTGTCACACAAACACTCACGCTAACCCTAACCCTAAACCTAACACACCGTAACCCTCACCCTCACCCTAACCCTATTCCTAACCCTCACCCTCACCCTAACCCTAAACCTAACCGTCACCCTAACCCTCACCCTAAACCTACCGCTCACCCTAACCCTCACCCTCACCCTAACCCTAACCATAACCCTGATTCTAACACTCACGTTAACCCTAACCCTCACCCTTACCCTAAACTCACCCAAACCCTTACCCTCACCCTAACCCTAACCCTAACCCTAACCTTAACCCTCACACTAAACATAATCCTGACCCTAAACTTAAACCTACCCCTTACCCTAACCCTCACCCTAAACCTAACCCTAACCATCACCCTAACCCTAAACTTAATCCTAAAGCTCACCCTCATCCTAGTCCTCACCCTAACACTAATCCTAACCCTAACCCTCACTCTAACAATAAACCTCACCCTAACCATTGCCCTCACCCTCAGGCTAACTCTCACACTAACCCTAACCCTCACACTAAACCTAACCCTAAACCTCAACCTCACCCTCAGCCTTACCCTAACCGTAACCCTAATCCTAACCCTAACCCTCACCCTCATCGTCAAAGTAAACAGGAACCCTAACCCTCACCCTCACCCTCTCCCTCACCGTCACCCTCACCCTCAGCCTAACTCTTACCCTAACCCTAATCCTAACCCTAAACCTAACCCTAACCCTAACATTAACCCTAACCCTCACCCTAACCCTCACCCTAACCCTAACCCTAAGCCTAACCGCAACCCTCACCCTAACCCTTACCCTAACACTCATCCTAACCCTAACCCTCACCTCACTCTAACCCTCACCCTGACCATAACCTCACCCTCAGTCTAAGCCTAACACTAACCCTAACCCTCAAACTAACCCTAACCCTAACCCTAATCCTAACACTAACCCTAACCCTCACCCTAACACTAACCCTAACATTAACCCTAACCCTCACCCTAACCATCACCTTTACCCTAATCCTAATCCTAACCCACATCCTAACCCTCACCCTCACCCTAAACCTCACCTTAACACTAACCCAAACCCTCACCCTCACCCGCAACCGCACCCTAACCCTAACGCTAACCCTAAACCTCACCCTCACCCTAAACCTCACACTAACCCTTACCCTCACCCTAAACCTAACCCTAACCCTCGCCCTCACCCTAACCCTAACACTAATCCTAAACCTCACCCTCACCCTAACCCTCACACTAACCCTAACCCTCACCCTAACCCTAACCCTAACCGTAACCGTCACACTAAACCTAAACCTCACCCTAATCCTAACCCTCACCCCAACCGTATCCCTAACCCTACCCGTCACCTCAACCTAAACCTCACCCTAAGCCTTGCCCTCACCTTCACCCTAACCCTCACCCTCACACTAAACCTATCCCTAAACCTCACCCTCACCCTCACCCTCAGCCTAACCCTAACACTAACCCTAATCCTAACCCTAACCCTCAACCTCACCCTCATCCTAACCCTCACCCTCACCCTCACCCTAACCCAAACCCTAACCCTAACCTTAAACCTCAGCCTAAACCTAACCATCACCCTAACCCTAACCCCAAACCTCCCCGTCACCCTCACCCTCACCCTAACCCTAACCCTATCCCTCATCCTAACCCTAATGCTAACCCTTACCCTAACCTTAACACTCACCCTCACCCTCACTCTAACTCTCACATCACCCTAGCCTTCACCCTAACCCTAACCCTAACCCTAATCCTAACCCTAACACTCACCCTCACCCTCAAGCTAACCCTCACCCTCAACATCACCCTAACCATAACCCTAACCCTCATCCTAATCCTCACCCTAACCCTAAAGCTCACCCTTACCCTACCCCAAACCCTCACCCTCATCCTCACCCTCACCCTAAACCTAGTGCTAACCCTAAACCTCAACCTCACCCTAACCCTCACACTAACACTTAACCTCACCCTAACCCTATCCCTAAACCTCACCCTGGCTCTCACCCTAACCCTTCCCCTCACCCTAACCCTAAACCTAACCCTTACCCTAACCCTCACACTAACCCTAACCCTCACCCAAACCTAACCCTACCCTTTAACCTAACTTTCATCCTAACCTTAACCCTAACTCTAACCCTCACCCTAAACCTAACCCTCATGCTAACCCTCACAAAAACCCTAATCCTCACCCTCAACCTCACCCTCAGCCTAACCCTAACCCTAACCCTAATCCTAACGCTAACCCTTACCCTCACCTTCACCCTAACTCTAACCCTAACCCTAAAACTAACCTTAACCCTCATCCTAACTCTCACACTAACCCTAAACCTCACCCTAACCCTAACCCAAACCCTTATCCTCACCTGCAAACTAACCCTAACGCTAACCCAACCTCACCCTCACCCAAAACCTCACACTAACACTTAACTCTCACCCTAACCCTTACCATAATCCTCACCCTAACCATAACCCTAACCTCACCCTCACCCTCACCCTCAGCCTACACCTAAACCTATCCTTCACCATCACCCTAACCCTAACTCTAACCCTAACCCTCAACCTCACCCTAATCCTCACACTAACCCTAACCCTCGCCCTAACCCTAACCCTAACCATTACACATACCTAATCCTCACCCTAATCCTAAACATCACCCCAACCCTAACCCTAACCCTAACCCTAACCTAAACCCTAACACTAACCCTAACCCTTATCCTCACTCTTTCCCTAACCCTAACCCTCACCCTCACCCTAGCCCTCACCCTAACCTAATCCTAACCCTAACCCTCACCCTAACCCTAACCCTAACCCTCACACTTACCCTCATAAACACATTAACCCTCACCCTCACACTCAGCCTAACCCTAACCCTAATCCTAATTATAATCCCAATCCTCACCCTTAACCCTCACCCTCACCCTAACCCTCACCCTAACCCTAACCCAACACTAACCAAAACCCTCAATCTAAACCTCACCCTCACCCTAACCATAATCCTGACCCTTCACCTCACCCCAACACTAACCCTAACCATAACCCTCACTCTAACCCTCACCCTAAAAGTTATCCTCAACCTAATCCTCACACTAACCCTCACACTAACCCTAACCCTCACACTAAAGGTAACCCTAAACCTCATCCTCACCCCCATCCTCAGCCTAACCCTAACCCTAATCATAAACCTAACCCTCAGCCTCACCCTCAACCTAACCCTAACCCTCACCCAAACACTAAGGCTAACCCTTACCTTAACCCTAACCCTCAGCCTCACCCTCACCAGCACTCTAACCCTAAACCTCAACCTAGTCTTCACTCTAACCATAACCATAACCATAACCCTAACCGGAACCCTCACCCTCAACCTCAACCAAACCCTCAACCCCACCATTACCCTAACCCTAACCCTAACCCTAACCCTCATCCTAACCCTCACCCTAACCCTAAGCTCACCCTAACCCTAAATCAAACCCTCACCCTCACCCTCATCCGCACCTTAAACCTCACCCTCAACCTAACCCTAACCCTTACCCTAATCCTAACGCTAACCCTTACCCTCACCCTCACCCTAACTCAAACCCTAAACCTAAAACTAACCCTAAACCTCATACTAACACTCACACTAACCCTAAACCTCACCCTAAACCTAACCCAAACCCTCACCCTCACCAGCAAACTAACCCTAACGCTAACCCTAAAACCCACCCTCACCCAAAACCTCACACTAACCCTTACCCTCACCCTAACCCTAACCATAATCCTCACCCTAATCATAACCCTAACCTCACCCTCACCCTCACCCTCACTCTCACCCTCAGTCTACACCTAAACCTATCCTTCACCATCACCTTAACCCTAACTCTAACCCTAACCCTCAACCTCACCCTAATCCTCACACTAACCCTAAACCTTACACAAAACCTAAACCTCACCCTAATCCTAACCATCACCCCAACCCAAAACCTAACCCTAACCATCACCTCACTCTAAACCTCACCCTAACCCTTGCCCTCACCCTCATGCTAACCCTCACACTAACCCTAACTTTCACACAAACTTAACACCAAACCTCACCCTCAACCTCACCCTCAGCCTTACCCTAAGCATAACCCTAATCCTAACCCTAACCCTCACCCTCATCTTCAAACTAACCCTAACCCCCAACCTAACACTAACGCTAACTCTTAGCCTAACCCAAACCCTCACCCTCAGCCTCACCCTCACCCTCAGCCTCACCCTAACCCTAACCCTAATCCTAACCCTAAACCTAACCCTAACCCTAACATTAACCCTAACCCTCACCCTAACACTCACCCTAACTGTAACCCTATGCCTAACCGTAACCCTCAACCTAACCCTTACCCTAACACTCATCTTAACCCTAACCCTCACCACACCCTAACACTCACCCTGAACATTACCTCACCCTCAGCCTAAACCTCACACTAACCCTAACCATCAAACTAACCCTAACCCTAACCCTAATCCTAAGCCTAACTCTAACCATAATGCTAACCCTAACCCTCACCCTCACCCTAACCCTCACCCTAACCCTAACCCTAACACTAACCAAAACCCGCACTATAACCCTCACTCTAACCCAAACCCGAACCCGAAACCTCAGTGTCACCCTAACCCTCAATCTAACCCTTACCCTCAACCTAACCCTAACCCTTAACCCTCATGTTAACCCTAACCCTAACCATAACACTAACCCTACAGCTCACCTTAACCCTCATCCTATCCCAAACCCTAAACCTAACCCTCAACCTGACCCTAACCCTAACCCTAAAACTAAACCTCACCCTAAGCCCTACCCTCACCCTCACCCTCACTCTCAGCCTCACCCTAACCCTAACACTAATCCTAACCCTAGCCCTCACCCTCACCCAAACTCTAACCCTAACCCTCACCCTAACCCTAACCCTAACACTAACCCTCACCCTAAACCTAACCCTCACCCTCAACCTAAACCTCACCCTAACCCTTAGTCTCATCCTAACCTTAAACCTAAGCCTAACCCTCACACTAACCCTAACCCTCACCCAAACCTTAATCCTCACCGTCAACCTAATCCTTACCCTAAACCTAACCCTAACCCTTACCTAACTGGAACCCTCACCTTCAACCTCACACTAACCCTGACCCTCACCCTATCCCTCAACCTCACCCTCAGCCTAACCATAACCCTAACCCTAATACTAACCCTCACCCTCACCCTCACTCTCACCCTAACCGTAACCCTAAACCTCACCTTATATTAACCAACACCCTAAAACTAATCCACACACTCACTCTCACCATAATCCTAACCCTAACCCTAACCCTCACCCTCACCCTAAACCTCGGCCTAACCCTCACACTAACCTTAACCCTTACATTAACCCTAACCCTCACCCTAACCATCACCCTAAACCTAACCCTAAACCTCATCCTAACCCAAACCCTAACCCTATCCCTAACCCTCACAAACACCCTAACGCTAACCCTCACCCTCACCCTCAAACTTACCGTAACCCTAATCCTAACCCTAACCCTCACTCTCACCCTCACCCTCACCCTAACTCTAATCCTAACCCTCAAACTCACCCTAACCCTCAAAGTCACCCTAACCCTAAACCTAACTGTCACCCTAACCATCACCCTAAACCTCACCCTAAACCTACCGCTAACCCTAAACCTCACCCTAACCCTAACCCTAACCATGACCCTCATTCTAACACTCATGCCAACCCTAACCCTCACTCTCACCCTAACCACACCCTAAACTTTACCCTCATCCTAACACTAACCGTAACCCTAACCCTCACACTAAACATAACCCTCAACCTAACCTTAAACCTACCCCTTACCATAACCCTCACCCTAAACCTAACCCTAAACCTCACCCTAACCCTACTCCTAATCCTAAACCACACCCTCACCCTAACCCTCACCCTAACCCTAACCCTAACCATAACCCTCATTCTAACACTCAGTCTAACCCTAAGCCTCACTCTCACCCTAACCTCACACTAACCCTTAACCTCACCCTCACCCTAACCCTAACCCTAACCCTCACACTAAACATAACCCTCAACCTAACCTTAAACCTAACCCTTACCATAACCCTCACCCTAAACCTAACCATAAACCTCACCCTAACCCTAAAACTAATGCTAAACCTCACCCTCACCCTAGCCCTCATTGTAACCCTAATCCTAACCCTAACCCTAACCTTCAACCTCAAAGTAACCCTAACCCTCAATTTAACCGTAAAGCTAACCCTTACCCTAACCATAACTCTCACCCTCACCCTCATCCTCAAACTAACCCTAACCCTCAACCTAACCCTAAAGCTAACCCTTACACTAACCCTAACCCTCACCCTCACCCTCACCAGCACTCTACCCCTAACCCTCAACCTAGCCTTCACTCTAACCGTAAGCATAACCCTAACCCTAACCCTAAACCTCACCCTCAACCTCAACTAAACCCTCAACCTCATCATCACACAAACCCTAACCCTAACCCTAACCCTCATCCTAACCCTCACCCTAACCCTAACGCTCACCTTAACCCTAACTCAAACCCTCACCCTCACCCTCATCCGCACCTTAAACCTCACCCTCAGCCTAACCCTAACCCTAACCCTAATCCTAACGCTAACCCTTACCCTCACCCTCACCCTAACTCTAACCCTAACCCTAAAACTAAACCTAACCCTCATCCTAACCTTCACCCTAACCCTAAACCTCACCCTAACCCTAACCCAAACCCTCACCCTCACCAGCAAACTAACCCTAACGCTAAACCTAAACCTCACCCTCACCCAAAACCTCACACTAACCCTTACCCTCACCCTAACCCTAAACATAATCCTCACCCTAACCATAACCCTAACCTCACCCTCACCCTCACCCTCACCCTCAGCCTACACCTAAACGTATCCTTCACCCTCATCATAACCCTAATGATAACCCTAACCCTCAACCTCGCCCTAACCCTAACCCTAACCCTCACACTAAACCTAAACCTCATCCTAATCCTAACCATCACCCCAACCCTAACCCTAACCCTAACCCTCATCCTTACCTTAAACCTCACCCTCACCCTATCCCTCACCATAACCCTAAATGTAACTCTAACCCTAATCCTCCCCGTAACCCTAAACCTAACCCTAAGCCTCACCCTAATCCTCACCCTAACCCTAACCCTAATGCTCACCCTAACCCTTACCTCACCCTAACCCTAACCCTAACCCTTAACCTAAAACTAACCCTCACCCTAACCCTAACCCTAACCTTAACACTCAACCTAAACCTAACCCTCACCGTAACCCTAACCTTAACCCTAACCCTAACCCTCACCCTCAGCCTAACCCTCAACCTAACCCTTAACCTCTACCTCACCCTAACCCTTACCCTAACCCTAACCCTCAAACTAACCCTAACCCTCATCATAACCCTAACCCTACCCCTAACCCTCACCTTCATCCTAACCCTAAACCTAAAACTGACCCTAACCATAAACCTCACCATAACCCTAACCCTAACCCTCAGCCTCACCCTAAAACTCATCCTAACCCTTACATTCAACCTAACCTCAACCCTAAACTTAACCCTTACTCTCACACTAACCCTAACCCTCACCCTAACCCTAACCCTACCCATCACCTTAACCCTAATCCTAAACCTAAACTTAAACCTAAACCTCACCCTAACCCTAACCCTAACTCTAAACCTCACTCTAAACCTAACCCTAACCCTCACCCTCACCCTCAATCTCAGCTTCACCCTAACCCTAAGCCTGCTCCTAACCCTAGCTGTCACCTTCAGCCTCACCCTATCTCTAAGCCTAACTCTAAGCCTCCTCCTCACCCTAACCCTAAACCTCACACTAACCCTGACCCTAACAGTAAACCTCACCTTAACCCTAACACTCACCCTAACCCTAACCTGAACACTAACCCTAACACTCACCCTACCCCTCAGTCTAACCCTAACCCTAACCGGAAACCTCACCGTCACCCTAACCCTCAATCTAACCCTTACACTCAACCTAACCCTAACCCTAACCCTCACCCTAACCCTTACCCTAACACTCACCCAAACCCTTACCCTCACCCTCACCCTAACCCTCACCCTAAACCTAACCCTCACCCTCGGCCTAAACCTCACACTAACCCTAACCCTAATATTAACCCTAACACTCACCCTAACCATCACCCTATACCTAACCCTCACTAACACCCTAACACTCACCCTCACCCTCACCCTGAAACTTCCCCTAACCCTAAACCTAACCCTAACCCTCACCCTCACCCTAACCCTCACCCTAACCCTAACCATCACACGAACCCTCACACTCACCCTAAACCTCTCTCTCACTCTAACCCTCAACCTAACCCTAACCCTTACCTTAAAACTAACTCTAACCCTAACCCTCACCCTAACCCTTACCCTAACCCTAACACTAACCCTAACCTTCACCCTCACCCTAAACCTCACCCTAACCCTTAACCTCACCCTAAACCTAATTCTAACCCTAACCCTAATCCTCACAATAAACCTACCCCTAACCATAACCCTCACCATAACCCTCACCCCAACTCTATCTCTAACCCTAACCTTCATGCAAATGCTAACCCTAACCCTAACCCTCACCCTCAGCCTAATGGTCTCCATCACCCTAACCCTCAACCTAACCCTACCCCTCACAAACACCCTAACCCTCACCCTCAACCGAACCCTCTCCCAAACCACCACCCTCACCCTAAACATCACCCTAACTGTAACCCTCACCGTAAACCTAAACCCCACCCTAACCCTAACCTTAACCTTCACCCTCACCCTAACTGTAACGCTAACCCTAACCCTCACCATCACCCTAACCCTCACCCTAACCTTATCCTCACATTAACCCTAACCTTAATCCAAACCCTCACACTAACCCTACCCCTCACCCTAACCCTAGACCTAATCCTAACACTAACCATCACCCTCACCTTCACCTTCAACCTATCCATAACCCTCACCCTCACCCTCACCCTTACTCTCACCATAACCCTTACCCTCACCCTCACCCTCACCCTAACCCTAACCCTAACACTCACACTTACATAACCCTAACTCTAACCCTAACCCTACCCCTCAGCCTAACACTCATCCTACCCCTAACCCTAACCCTAATGCTCACCCTATCACTAACAATAATGCTAACCCTCACCCTCAACCTAACTCTCATGCTAACACTAACCCTAACCCTCAACCTCACCCTTACCCTAACCCTCATTCTCACCCTATCCCTCACCATCGCCCTAACTTTAACTGTAACCCTAATCCTTCCCATAGCCCTCCCCCTAACCCTAACCCAAAGCCTTACCCTAATCCTCACCCTAACACTAACCCTAATGCTCAGCCTAACCCTTACCTCACCCTAACCCTCACCCTAACCCTTACCCTAAAATTAACCCTAACCCTTACCCTAACCCTAACCCTCACACTAACCCTAACCCTCATCGTAACCCTACCCCTACCCCTCACCCTCATCCTCATCCTAACCTTTAAACTAAAACTAACCCTAACAATAAACCTCACCATAACCCTAACCCTCACACTAATACTCAACCTAACCCTTACATTCAAACTAACATCAACCTTAAACATCACCCTAACACTAACCCTAACCCTAATCCACACAGTAAACCTAACCCTAACCCTCACCCACACTCACTCTCAGCCTCACCCAAACCATAACCCTAATCCTAACTCTAGCCCTCATCCTCACCCTCACCCTAACTCAAACACTAACCTTAATCCTAACCCTCACGCTCACCCTAACCCTAAAACTCACACTAACTCTAAACCTCACCCTAACCTTAACCGTAAACCTCACCCTAACCCTAACACTAAACCTAATCTTATTCCTCACCCTAACACTCACAGTAACCCTAAGCCGAACACTAACCCTAACCCTCACCCTACATCTCACTCTAACACTAACCTGAACCCGAAACCTCACCATCACCCTAACCCTCAATCTAAACCTTACCCTCAACTTAACCCTAACCCTAACCCTCACATTAACGCTAACCCTCACAATAACCCTAACCCTACAACTCACCCTAACCCTTATCCTATCCCAAACCCTAAACCTAACCCTCAACCTAACCCTAACCCTAACCATAAAACTAAACCTCACCCTAAACCCTACCCTCACCCTCACCCTCACTCTCAGCTTCACCCTAACCCTAAACCTAATCCTAACCCTAGCCCTCACCCTCACCCAAACTCTCACCTTAACCCTAACCCTTCGCTCACCCTAACCCTAACCCTAACACTAAGCCTCACCCTAAACCTAACCCTCACCCTCAACCTAAAACTCAACCTAACCCTTAGTCTCACCCTAACCCTAAACCCAACCCTAACCCTCACACTAACCCTAACCCTCACCCTAACCCTAACCCTCACCTTAACCCTCACCCTAACCCTCAACATAACACTAACCCTCAATGTCATCCTAATCCACACCCTAAACCTAAGACTCACGCACACACTAACCCTAACCCTCACCCTCACCGTCACCCTCACCATAAACCTCAGCCTCACCCTAACCATTACCCTAATGCTAAAACCAACCCTCACCCTCAACCTCACCCTCACCCTCACACTAAAACTGACCCTCACCCTAGTCCTCACCCTCACCCTCAGCCTAACCTAACCCGAACCCTAATCCTAAACCTAACCCTCACCCTCACACTCACCCTAACCTTAACCCTCACCTTATCTTAACCATCACCCTAACCCTAACCCTCACCCTCAACCTCACCTTCACCCTAACCCTTAGCCTCACCCTAAACCTAACACTAAACCTAACCCTCACACTAACACTGAACTTCACCCTAACCCTAACCATAAACTTAACTCTAACCCTCACCTTCACCCTCACCCTCACCCTCAGACTAACTCTAACCCTCACCCTAATCCTAAACCTAACTCTCAACTTCATTCTCAATCTGAACCTAACCCTAACCCTAAATCTAATCCTCACCCAAACCCTAACCCTAACCGAAACCCTAACCCTAACCTAACCCTCACCCTCACCCTAAATCTAACACTAACCCTAACCCTCACACTAATCCAAACCCTCACCCTAACCCTAACCCTCACCCTAACTCTAACCCTAAACCTAACCCTCACCCACACCCTCACCCTCACCCTAATCCTAACCGTAACCCTAACCCTCCAACTAACTCTAACCCTAACCCTACACTAACCCTACACTTAACCCTAACAAAAACCTTCACCTACACTTCACCCTCATCCTAACCCTAACCCTATCCCTATCCCTGACACTCACCCTACCAATCACCCTATCCCTACCCTAACCGTAACACTCACCCTCACGCGAACCCTCACTGCAAAGGTAACCCTCATCCTAAAACTCACCCTAACCCTTACCCTAATCCTAATCCTAACCCTAACCCTAACCCTCCACTAACCCTAACCCTCACCCTCACCCTAACCCTAACCCTAACCCTCACACTAACCCTAACCCTAACCCTCACTTTAACCCTCACCTTAACCCTCAACCTCACCCTAAACCTCACAGTCACCCTAACCCTCACCCTAACCCTAAGCCTCACCCAAATCCTAACCCTAACCGTTAATCGAACCCTCACCCTCACCCTAAACATCACCCTCACCCTAACCCTCACCCTAACCCTAAACCTAACCCTCACCCTAAACCTAACCCTCACCCTCACCCTAAGCCTAATCTTAACCCTAATTCTAATCCTAACCCTAACCCTCACCATCACCCTCACCCTAACCCTAAGCCTAACCCTTACCCTAAACCTAACCTTGACCCTCACCCTCACCCTCACCCTCACCCTAACCCAAGTTTGACCCTCACCCTAACCCTAAACCTAACCCTCACACTAACCCTAACAGTAAACCTCACACTAACCCTAACACTTACACTAACCCTCACCCTCACCCTAAACCTCAACCTAACCCTTACTCTCAACCCAACCCTAACCCTAACCCTAAACCTAATCCTCACACTAAACCAAACCCTCACCCTAACTCTAACCCTACCCCTCTCCCTAAACCTCATCCTAACCCTAACCCTAAACGTAACACTCAACCTAACCCTAACCCAAACCCTAACCCTAAACCTCACCCTAACACTAACCGTCACCCTCACCCTCACTCTCAGCCTCACCCTAACTCTAACCCTAACCCTAACCCTACCCCTAACCCTATCCCTCACCCTAACCCTAACCCTAACACTAACCCTCACCCTAAACTTAACCCTTACGCTAACGCTAACCCTAACCCTCATCCTCACCCAAATCCGAACCCTAAACCTTATTCTCATCCTAACACTAACCCTAACCCTAACCCTCACACTAACCCTAGCCCTTACCCTAACCCTAACCCTCACCTTTAACTCTCACCCTAACCCTCACCCTCACCCTAACCCTCACCCTCACCCTAATCCTAACCCTCGCATGAACCCTCACCCTCACCCTAAACATCACCCTCACCCTAACCCTCACCCTAACCCTAACGCTAACCCTAACCTTCACACTCAACTTAAGCCTCACCCTAACCCTTACCCTCACCCTAACCCTAACAATAACCCTAACCCTATTCCTCACAATAACCCTCTCCCTAACCATAACCCTCACCTTTACCCAATCCCTAAACCTAAACGTCACCCTAAAGATAACCCTAACCCTCACCCTCACCCTAACGGTCTCTGTCATCATAACCTTCACCCTAACCCTACCCCTCACCCACACGCTAACCCTCACCCTCACCCACACCCTCATCCTAACCTTCACTCTCACACTAACACTAAACCTAACCCTTAACCTCAACCTAACCCTAACCCTTACCCTAACCCTAACCCTCACACTAACCCTAACCCTCATCCTAAAAACCCTACCCTTCACCCTCACTCTCATCCGAACCCTAAACCTAAACCTAACCCTCACCCTCACGATCACCCTACCCCTACCCCTAACCCTAAACCTAACCTTGGCCCTCACCCTCACCCTAACCCTAACACTAACCCTCACCTTAACGCTCACCCTAACCCTCACACTCACCCTAAACCGCACAGTCACCCTAACCCTCACCCTAACCTAAGCCTCACCCACACCATAACACTAACCCTCACACGAACCCTCACCCTCAACCTAAACATCACCCTCACCCTAACCCTTAACCTAACGCTCACCCTCACCCTCACCCTCACCCTAACCCTAACGCTAAACCTAACCATAATCTTCACCCTAAAACGCACTCTAACCCTAACCATTACACTAACCCTAACCCTCACCCTACTCCTCACCCTAACCCTAACACTCACCCTAACCCTCAACCTAACCCTAACCCTAACCCTCAACCTCACCCTAACCTTCACCCTAAACCTTACTCTCACCCTAACTCTAAACCTAAACTTAACCCTCACACGAACCCTAACCATCACATGAACCCTAACCCTCACCCTAAACCTCTACCTCACTCTAACCCTCACCCTCACCCTAACCCTTCCCTTAAACCTAACTCTAAACCTAACCCTCACCCTAACCCTTACCCTAACCCTAACGCTAACCCTAACCTTCAACCTCACCCTAAACCTCAGCCTAACCCTTAACCTCACCCTAAACCTAACTCTAACCCTAACCCTAATCCTCACAATAACCCTACCCCTAACCATAACCTCACCCTAACCCTCACCCAAACTCTATCTCTAAACCTTACCTTCACGCAAACGCTAACCCTAAACCTAACCCTCACCTTCACCCTAACCCTACCCCTCACCAACAACCTAAACCTCACCCTCAACCTCACCCTCACCCTATCCCGCACCCTCACCCGAAATATCATCCTAACTCTAACCCTCACCGTAAACCTAAACCCCACCCTAACCCTAACCCTTACCCTAACACTCACCCTAACCCTAACCCTAACAGTGACCGAAACCCTCACCCTAACCCTCACCCTAACTGTAATGCTAACCCTAACCCTCACCATCACCCTAATCCTCACCCTCACTCTTATCCTCACACTAACCCTAACCTTAACCCAAACCCTCACACTAACCCTAACCCTCACCATAATCCTAAACCTACCCCTCACCCTAACCCTAGACCTAATCCTAACCCTAACTGTCATCCTCACCCTCACCCTCACCCTCACCCTAACCCTAACCCTAACCCTAACCCTAACCCTCACACTAACATAACCCACATTCTAATCCTAACCCTACCCCCATCCTAACACTCACCCTACCAGTAACCCTAACCCTAATCCTCACCCTATCACTAACCCTAATGTTGACCCTCACCCTCAACCTAGCTCTCATGCTAACACTAACCCTAACCCTAACCCTCACGCTTACCTTAACACTCACCCTCACCCTATCTCTCACCGTAACCCTAATGTTAACTGTAACCATAATTCTCCCCCTAACCATCCCCCTAAACTTAACCCTAAGCCTTAACCTAATCCTCACCCTAACCCTAACCCTAACACTCATCCTAACCCTTACCTCACCCTAACCCTCACCCTAACCGTTACCCTAAAACTAACCTTCACCCTAACCCTAACCCTAACCCTAACACTCAACCTCACCTTAACCCTTTCCCTAACCCTAACCCTCACCCTCAGCCAAACCCTCAACCTAACCCTAACCCTACCCCTCACCCTCACCCTCATCTTAACGCTAAACCTAAAATTCACCCTGACCATAAACCTCATCATAACCCTAAACCTAACCCTCACCCTCAACCTAAAACTCAACCTAACCCTTACATTCAACCTAACCTCAACCATAAACTTAAACCTAACTCTCACACTAACACTAACCCTCCCCCTAATATTAACCCTAACAGTAACCCTCACCCTAACCCAAATCCTAAACCTAAACATAACCCTAAACCTCACCCTAACCCTAACCCTAACCCTAACCCTAAACTTCACCCTAAACCTAAACCTAACCCTCACCCTCACCGTCACTCTCATCCTCACCCTAACCCTAACCCTAATCCTAACCCTAGCATTCACCCTCACCCTCACCCTAACTCTAACCCTAACCCTAACAATAACCCTCACCCTCA
Source organism: Dipodomys merriami (assembly GCF_024711535.1). Taxonomy (NCBI): domain Eukaryota; kingdom Metazoa; phylum Chordata; class Mammalia; order Rodentia; family Heteromyidae; genus Dipodomys; species Dipodomys merriami. The sequence goes on along the minus strand of NW_027206080.1, from coordinate 1,438,699 downwards.
TCCTAACCGAAACCTCACAATAACCCTAAACCTCACCCTAACCCTAACTGTAAACCTCACCCTAACCCTAACCTTAACCCTAACCCTAATGCTAAGCCTAACCTTAATCCTCACCAAAACACTCACCCTAACCCGAACCCGAACCCTCACCATCACACTAACCCTCATTCTAAACCTTACCCTCAACCTAAGCCTAACACTAACCCTCACATTAACCCTAACCCTCACCATAAACCTCACCCTACACCTCACCCTAACCCTCATCCTAATGCAAACTCTACACCTAACCCTCAATCTAACCCTAACCCTAACCCTAACTGCAAACCTCACCCTAACCCCTACCCTCACCCTCACCCTCACTCTCACTCTCAGCCTCACCCTCACCCTAACTCTAATCCTAAACCTAGCCCTCACCCTCACCCTAACTCTAACCCTAACCCTAACCCTTACCCTCACCCTAACCCTAACCCTAACACTAACCCTCACCCTAAACCTAAACCCTAAACCCTCACGCAAATGCTAACCCTAACCCTCATCCTCAACCTAAACCTCACCCTAACCCTTATTCTCACCCTAACCCTAAATCTAACCCTAACCCTCACACTAACCCTAACACTAACCCTCACCATCACCCTCACCTTCACCCTAACCCTTACCCTCACCCTAAACCTAACACTAAACCTAACCCTCACACCAACCCTGAACTTCACCCTAACCCTAACCCTAACCCTAGCTCTAACCCTGAACTTCACCCTTACAATCACCCTTAGAATAACTCTAACACTAACCCTAATCCTAAACTTAACCCTCACCTTCATCCGCAACCTGAACCTAACCTTAACCCAAAATCTAACCCTCACCAAAACCCTAACCCTAACTGAAACCCTGACCCGAACCCGCACCCTAACCCTAACCTAACCCTCACACTCAACCTAAACCTAACACTAAACATAACCCTAACCCTCACACTAATCCTAACCCTCACCCTAACCCTAACCCTAACCCTCAATCTAACTCTAACCCTAACCCTAAATCTAACCCTCGCCCAAACCCAAACCCTAACCAAAACCCTAACCCTAACCCTCATCCTAACGCTAACCCTAACCCTAACCCTCAACCACACCCTCACCCTCACCATCAGCCTAACTCTAAACCTAACCCTAATCCTAAACCTAACCCTAACCCTCACCCTCAACCTAAACCTAACCCTAAACCTCACCCTCACCATAACCCTCATCCTCACCCTAACCCTAACCCTCACCCTAACCCTCACCCTAACCCTCACCCTAATCCTAACCTTAACCCTAACCCTCAACCTAACCCTAACCCTAACCCTAGACTAACCCTACACCTAACCCTAACAAAAACCTTCACCTACACTTCACCCTCACCCTAACCCTAACCATATACCTATCCCTAACACTCACGATACCCATCACCCTAACACTAACCCTAACCGTAACACTCACCCTCATGCGAACCCTCACTCCAAAGGTAACCCTCACCCTAAACCTCACCCTATACCTTACCCTCACCCTAATCCTAACCCTAACCCTAACCCTCCACTAACCCTAACCCTCACCCTAACCCTAAACCTACACTTCTCCCTATCACTCACCCTAACCCTAACCCTAAACCTCACACTCACCCTCACCCTAACCCTAAACCTAACCCTCACCCTAAACCTAACCCTCACCCTCACCCTCACCCTAAGCCTAATTGTAACCCTAACCCTAATCCTAAACCTGACCCTCCCCCTCCCCCTCACCCTAAACCTCACCCTAACCCTTACCCTAAACCTAACCTGGACCCTCACCCTCACCCTAACCCTAACCATCACTCTAACCCTTACCCTCACCTTAACCCTCACCCTAATCCTCACCCTAACCCTAACCCTCACCGTCACCCTAACCCTCACCCTAAGCCTAAGCCAAACCCACACCCTAACCTTAACCCTAACCCTCACCCTCACCATAAACATCACCCTCACCCTAACCCTAAACCCAAACCTCACCCTCACCCTAACCCTCACCCTCCCTCACCCTAACTCTAACCCTAACCCTAACCCTTACCATAAACCTAAGTCTAACCCTAACCCTCACGCTAACACTCAACCTAACCCTGACGCTAACCCTAACCTTCACCCTCACCCTAAACCTCACTCTAACCCTTACCCTCACCCTGACACTAACCTTAACCCAAACCCTAAACCTCACACTAACCCTAACCCTCACCCTCACCCTAAACATCACCCTAACCCTAACCCTCACACTAACCCTAACCCTAATGCTCACCCTAACCCTAACATTCACCCTCACCCTCATCCTAAACCTAACCCTAACCCTAAACCTAACGCTCTCCCTCAAACTCAAGCTAAGTGTAACCCTAAACCTAACCCTCACTCTCACCCACATCCTAAACCTAACCCCAACCCTAACCCTCACCCTAACACTCACCATCACCATAATCCTCACCCTAGCCCTAAACCTCAACCTAACTCTAAACCTAGCCCTCAACTTAAACCTCACCCTAAGCCTAACCCTAACCCTGACCCTATTACTAAACCTAATACTCTGCCTCACATTCACTCTAACTGTATCCTTCACCCCAACCCTCACCCTATCCCTAACGCTAACCCTAACCCTCACCATCACAATAACCCTCACCCTAAACCTTATCCTCACATTAAGCATAACCCTAACCCTAACCCTAACCCTAACCCTCACCCTCACCCTAACCCTACCCCTCACCTTATACCTCACCCTAATCCTTATCCTAACCCTAAACCTAATACTCACCCTAATCATAACCCTAATCCTAACCCTCACCCTCACCCTAACCCTCACCCTAAACTTAACCCTACAGCTCACCGTAACACTCAAGCTAATCCTAAAACTAACCCTAACCCTAAACCTCACTCTAACCTTAACCCTCACTCTAACATACCCCTCACCCTCACCCTCACTCTACCCCTCAGCCTAACCCTAACCCTAAACCTAATCCTCACCCTATAACTAACCCAAACCCTAACCCTCACCCTCACCCTGGCTCTCACGCTAACACTAAACCTAAGCCTAAACCTCACCCTAACCCTAAACCTCACCCTATCCCTAACCCTTACCCTCACCCTATCCCTCAGCTTAACCCTAACTTTAACCCTAACCCTAATCCTCACCCTAAACCTCTTACCCTAACCCTTACCCTAACCCTAACCCTCACTCTAAACCTAACCATAACACTAACCCTAACCCTAACCCTCACCCTTACACTCACCCTAACCCTAACCCTCACACTAACACTAACCCTCACCCTAACCATACTCCTAACGCTCACCCTCACACTCACCTTCAGCCTATCCCTAACCCTAACCCTAATCCTAACCCTAACCCTCCCACTCCCCCTCACCTTAACCCTAATCCTAACCCTCACCCTAACCCTAACCCTCACCTTAACCCTAAACCTAACCTTCACCCTCACCCTCACCCTAACCCAAGCCCTCACCCTTACCCTAACCCTAACCCTAACACTAACACTAACCCTAAACCTAACCCTCACGCTAACCCTAAGGCTTACACTAATCCTAATCCCTCACCCTAAACCTCACCATAACCTTTATCCTCACCCTAACTCTAAGTTTAACCTTAACCCTAAGCCGCACACCAAACCTAACCCTCACCCTAATCCTAACCCTACCCCTCACGCTAACTCTCACCCTCACCCTAAACCTAACACTCACTCTAACCCTAACACTAAGCCTCACCCTCACTCTAACCCTCACCTTCACCCTAAACCTTAAACTCACCCTAACCCTCACCCACAACCTAACACACACCTGAACCCGAAGCCTCACGCTTACCCTAACCCTCACCCTCACCCTGAACATCACCCTAGCCCTAAAATTAAAGCTAACTCTCAGCCTAACCCTAACCTTCACCTTAAACCTAACTCTAAACCGTACCCTCACCCTAACCCTAACCCTCACCTTAACCATAATCCTAACCTTCAAACTAACCCTAACCCTAAACTTAACCCAAATCCTAACCCTCACCCTAACCCTCAACCTCACCATAACCCTAAACCTTACCTAACCCTATCCCTCACCCTCAACCTAACTGTCACCCTAACGCGCACCCTCACCCTAGCCCTCACCCTAACTCTAACCTTAACTCTTACCTAACCTTATCCCTCTCCCTCAACCTCACCCTCAACCTAACCCTCACCTCACCCTATTATGAACCCTAAACCTCACCCTCACCCTCACCCTAACCCTAACCCTAAACCTCACCCTAACCCTAAACCTAATCCTAACACTCAACCTAACCCTAAGCTTCACCCTAAAACTCACTCTCACCCTAAAAATCACCCTAACCCTTACTCTCACCATCACCCTAAACCTCACCCTCACCTCACCCTAAACCTAACACTCGCCCTAACCCTAAACCTCACTCTCACCCACACCCTAAACCTAACCCTAACCCTTACCCTTACCATCACCCACACCCTAAACCTAACCCTTACCCTTACCCTCATCCTCATCCTAATCCTCACGCGAATCCTAACCCTAACCCTTACCCTTACCTAAAGGAAACCCTCACCCTCACCCTCACCCTAACCCTCACCCTCACACTAGCCCTCACCCTAACCCTAATGCTCACCCTCACCCTCACCTTCAGCCTAACCCTAACCCTAAACCTAACTCTAACACTCACTCTAACCCTAACACTAAACCTAACTCTAAACCTCACCCTAAACTTAACCCTCATAATAACCCTAACCTAAACCTAACCCCTACCCTCACCCTCACCCTCACTCTCAGCCTCACACTCACCCTAACTCTAATCATAAACCTAGCCCTCACCCTCACCCTAACTCTAACTCTAACCCTAACCCTTACCCTTACCCTAACCCTAACCCTAACACTAACCCTCACCCTAAACCTAAACTCTAAACCCTCACGCAAACGCTAACCCTAACCCTCATCCTCAACCTAAACCTCACCCTAACCCTTATTCTCACCCTAACCCTAAATCTAACCCTAACCCTCACACTAACCCTAACACTAACCCTCACCCTCACCCTCACCTTCACCCTTACCCTTACCCTCACCCTAAACCTCACCCTAAACCTCACCCTAAACCTCACCCTCACCCTAATCATCACCCTAAACCTTACTCTCACCCTAACCCCAAAGCTAACCCTAAACCTCACCCTCACCCTCACCCTAGCCCTAAAACTCGCCCTAACCCTAAACCTCACCGTCACCCTCACCCTAAACCTAACCCTAACCCTAACCCTAACCCTTACCCTCACCCTAATCCTAATCCTTACCCTAACCCTAACCCTAACCCTTACCTAAATGAAACACTCACTCTCAACCTCACCCTAACCCTCACCCTCATACTAGACCTCACCCTCACCCTTATCCTCACATTCACCCTGACCCTCACCCTCAGCATAACCCTCCCCATAACCCTAACTCTCACCCTAACCCTAAACCTAAACCTCAAGCTAACCCTAAACCTAACCCTAACCCTCACCCTAACCCTAAACCTCAACCTAAACCTCACCCTCACACTACCATCACCCTAACCCTTACTCTCACCGTAACCCTAAACCTAACCCTAAACCTCACCCTCACTCTCACCCTAACACTCGCCCTAACCCTAAACCTCACCCTCACCCTCACTCTAAACCTAAACCTAACCCTAACCCTTACCCTCACCCTCACCCTAACTCTAACCCTAACCCTAACCCTAACCCTAAACTTCACCTCACCATAACCCTAAACCTCACCCTAACACTCGCCCTAACCCTAAACCTCACCCTCACCCTCACCCTAAACCTAAACCTAAACCTAACCTTATCCCTAACCCTCACCCTAACACTCGCCCTAACCCTAAACCTCACCCTCACCCTCACCCTAAACCTAAACCTAAACCTAACCTTATCCCTAACCCTCACCCTAACACTCGCCCTAACCCTAAACCTCACCCTCACCCTCACCCTAAACCTAAACCTAAACCTAACCTTATCCCTTACCCTAACCCTAACCCTCACCCTAATCTTTACCCTAATCCTAACCTAACCCTCACCCTAAGAGTTACCCTCACCCTACCCCTAACCCTAAACCTAACCCTCAACCTAACCCTAACCCTAAACCTAACACTCAGCCTAACCCTAACCCTCACCTTAACCCTAACCCTAACATTCACCCTAACAATAACCTTAACCCTCACCCTAAACCTCAACCTCACCCTAACCCTAACACTCACCCTAACCCTAACCCTGACCCTCACTCTAACCCTCACCGTCACCCTAAACCTCACCCTAACCCTATCCCTCACCCAACACCCTAACCTTCACTCAAACCCAAAACCTCACGCTCACACTGAACATCACCCTAACACTAACCCTAACCCAAATCCTCACTCTAAACCTCACCCTAACCCTCACCCTAAACTTAAAGCTAACCCTAAACTTAACCCTAACCCTCACTCTTAACCTTACCATAATCCTGTCCTAACCCTCACCCTCACCCTTATTCTCACCCTAACCCTAACCCTCACACTAACCCTAACCCTAACCCTCACCCTAATCCTCACCCTAATCCTAATCCTAATCCTAACCCTTACCTTTACCCTCAACCTAACCCTAACACTCAACCTAATCCAAAACCTAACCCTCACCCACACTTTAACCCACAACATCACTGAAAACCTCACCCCAACACTTACCCTAACCCGCACCATAACCCTCACTCGAAACCGAACCCTCACCTTCACCCTAACCCTCACCCTGACCCTAGACCTCACCCTAACTCTAACCCTAACAATAAGCCTAACCCTAACCCTAAACCTAACCTTCACCCTAACCCTAACCCTCAGCCTAACCCTAAAGCTAACCCTATCCCTCCCACTTAATCTCACCCTAACCCTAACGCTAACCTTAACCCTCAGCCTCAGCCTAACACTCACCCGCACCCTAATCCTCACCCTAACCCTAACGTTAACCCTCACCCTCAGCCTAACCCTCAGCCCAACTCTTTTCCTCACCCTAACACTAACATTAACCCTAACCTTCACCCAAACCGTAACCCTCACCCTAAACCTAACCATCACCCACACCCTAACCCTCACGCTCACCCTCACCCTCACCCTAAACCTAAACCTAACCCTAACCCTAACCCAAACACTCACCATAACCCTTACGCTCACCCTCAATCTAAACCTAACCGTAACCCTCACAGTAACCCTAACCCTCAACCTAACGCGAACCCTAACCCTAACCCTAAACATTATCCTCACCCTAACCTTCACCCTCACCCTCACCCTAAACCTAACCCTAACCCTAACCCTGACCCTCACCCTCACACTAAACCTCACCCTCACTCTAATCATCACCCTAACCCTAACCCTCACCCTAATCCTCACCCTAACCCTAAACCTCAACCTAAACCTCACCCTCATCCTAATCCTCACCCTAACCCTAAACCTCAACCTAAACCTCACCCTCATCCTAATTCTCACCCTAACCCTAACCCTAAACCTTACCTAACCGAAAACCTCACCCTCACCCTCATCTTAACCCTAATCCTCATCCTCACCCTAGCCCTCACCCTAAACCTAACCCTAAACCTCACCGTCACCCTCACCCTCAGCCTAACCCTAACCCTAACACTAACACTAACCCAAACCTTAACCATAAACCTAACTCAAACCCTCACCCTAATCCTAACCATAACCCTAACCCTAACTCACACCCTAACCCAAACCCTAATCCTAAAACTCATCCTAACCCTAACCCTCAACCTAAACCTCACACAAACCATAACCCTCACCCTAACTCTTACTCTCACCCTAACACTAAGCCTAACATTAAACCAAAGCCTCACCCTCACCCTAACCCTAATTCTAACCCGAACCCTAAACCTAACCCTAAACCTAAACCAACCCTAACCCTAAACCTAACCCTAACACTCATCCTCAGGCTAACCCTAAACCTAACAGTAACCCTAGCCCTCACCCTCATGCTAACCCGCACACTAACCCTAACACTCACCCTAACTCTGCCCTGAAACCTCACCCTCAACCTCAGCTTAACCTTAAGCCTAGCCCTACCCCTAACCCTCACCTTAACCCTAACCCTAACACTAACTCTCAGCCTGACCCTCAGGCTCAAACTAACTATAAGTCTAACCCTCACCCTCACCCTCAACCTAACCCTAACCCTCACACTCAACCAAGCCCTCACCTTAATACTCATGCTAACCCTAACCCTCACTCTCATCCTAACCCTCAGCCTAACCCTTACTTTCACCCTAACCCTAACCCTAAGCCAAACCCTAACCCTCACACTAACCCTAACCCTCAGTCTAAACCTAACCCTCACCCTCATACTAACCGTAACCCTAACCCTCACCCTCACGTCAACCTCACCCTCATCCTCACCCTAACTCTAACCCTAAACTTTAAGCTAACACTAACCCTAACCCTAATGCTAACCCTAACCCTAATGCTAACCCTAACCCTCACCCTCACCCTAACCCTACCCCTCAGCCTAACCCTCACCCTCACCCTAACCCTAATCCTCACCCTTTCCCTCACCCTAACCAGAACACTCACCCTCACACTAGCCCTCAACCTAACCCTAACACTAACCCTAAAACTCACCCTAAAACTAATGCTAACCCTAACCCTCACCATCACCCTAACTGTCACCCTAACCCTTAGCCTCACCCTAACCCTAAACCTCACCCTCACCCTCACCTTCACCCTAACCCCAACCCTAACAATAACCCGAACCCTAACCCTAACTCTAATATTAACCCTCATCTAACTCTAACCCTAAACCTAACCCTAACCCTAACCGTAACCTTAACCCTCACCCTCACCCTCATCCTAAACCTCACCTTAACCCTAACCCTTACCCTAACCCTAACCCACACCCTAAAACTAAACCTAACCCTAAACCTCACCCACAACTTAACGCTCACACTAACCCTAATCCTAAACCTAACCCTCACCAAAACGCTAACCTTAACCCTCATCCTAAACCTCACACTAACCCTAAGCTTAACCCTAACCCCAACCCTCACCCTAACCCTCATCCTAACCCTCACCCTCACCCTAAACCTCAACCTAACCCTTAATCTCAACTTAACCCTAACCCTAACCCTAACCCTAATCCTCACACTAACCCTAACCCTAAAAATAACCCTCACCTTACCCCTCACCCTAACCCTAACCTAACCCTAACCCTCACCCTAACACTAACCCTAACCCAAACCCAAATCCTCACCCTCACCCTAACCCTCACCATCAGACTAACACTCACCCTAACCCTAACCCTCACCCACACCCAAATCCTCTCCCACACCCTAACCCACACCCACACCTGAACCATCACCCTCACCCTAACCCTCACGGTCACCCTAAACATCACCCTAACACTAACCCTCACCCTAATACTCACCCTCACCCTAAACCTCAACCTAATCCTAACCCTTACCCTAACAATAACCCTAGCCGTAACCCTAAACCTAACCCTAACCCTCAATCTAACCCTAATCCTCACCTTAACCCTAAACCTAACCCTATACCTAACCCTCACCCTCACACTGACCCTAACCCTAACCCTAAAGGCAACAATAACCCTAACCCTAATCCTAAACCTAACCCTCACCCTAACCCAAAACCTAACCCTCACAATAACCCTAATCCTCAACCTAACACTAACCCTACCCCTCACCCTAACCCTCACCCTAACCCTCTCACTAACCCTAATGCTAACCTTAACCCTCACTCTAAACCTAACCCTCAACCTAACCCTAGCCCTCACCCTAACTCTAACCCTAACCTTCACCCTAATCTTCACTCTCATCCTAAACATCACTGTAACCCTAATCCTCACCCTAACCCTACACCTCAGCCTCACCCTCATCCTAACCCTAAACCTAACCCTCTCCCTCACCCTAACACTAACCCTAATCCTCACCCTCACACTAACCCTAACACTGATCTTTACAGTAACCCTCACCCTCACACTCACCCTAACCCTAACGCTAACCCCAAACCTCACCCTCACCCTAACACTAACCCAAACTCTAACCCTTACCCTCAGCCAAACCCTAACCCTAACCCAAAAACTCACACTAACCCTAACTCTCACCCTGACCCTCATCCTCAGGATCACCCTAACATTCACCCTAAACCTAACCCTCACCCTCACCCTTACCCAAAACCTCACCCTAAACCTCACCCTCACCCTCAACCTAACCCTAAACCTCACCCTCACCATAACCCTCACTGTAACACCCTCACGCTCAGCCTAACCCTAACCGAAAACCTCACACTAACCCTAACCCCCACCTGAACCCGAACCCTAACCATAACACTCACCCTAACCCTAACCCTAACCCTCACCGTCACACTAACCCTAAACCTAAGCCTAACCCTAACCCTAACCCTTACCCTGACGTCACCCTAATCCTAACACTAACCCTCTCCCTCATGCTCACCCCAATCCTAACCCTAACCCTCACCTCACCATAACAAGAACTCTCACAATAAGCCTAACCCTCACCTGAACCTGAACCCTAACTCTAACTTTAACCCTCACCCTCACCCTCAGCCTAACCCTAACCCTAAACTTCACCCTCACCCTAACGCTAACTCTAACCCTAACCCTAACACTATCTGTCACCCTCACACTCAACCTAACATAAACCATATCCATAAACCTCACCCTAACCCTAACCCTCACCCGAACCCTCACTCTAACCCTCACCCTCACCCTCAACCTAACCCTAAACCTCAACTTCACCCTAAACCTCACCCTAACCCTTAACCTCACACTAATCCTAACCCTAATCCTAACCGGGACCCTCACTCTAACCCTCTCCCTCACCCTAAACCTAACCCTCAACCTAACCTACAGCCTTAACCTCACCCTCACCCTAACCCTCACCCTCACCCTAACCCTCACCCTTACCATTACTCTTACCCTAACTGTAACCTTAATCCTTACTCTAACCCTCACACTAACATTATCCCTCAAACTAAACCTAACACTAACCATAACACTAACCTTAACCCTCACCCTCACCTTCACCCTCAAAACAACCCTAACTATAACCCTAATCCTATCCCTCACCCACACCCTCAACCTAAACCTAACCATAATCATAACCCTCACCCTCACGCGAGCCATCACCTTAACCCTAATCCTAACCCTAACCCTCACCCTCACCCTCACCCTAACTCTAACACTAACCCTAACCCTCATGCTCACCATAAACCTAACCCTAACCCTGACCCTCACCCTCACCCTAACCCTAACCCTACCCCTAACCCTCACCCTAACCCTCACCCTAACCCTACCACTAACTCTAACACTCACACTCACCCTAAACCTCACCCTAAACTTTACCCTAACACAAACACTAATCCTTACACTAACCCTAAACTTAAAACTAACCCTCAGCCTAACCCTCAACCTAACCCTAACCCTAACCCTAAACCTCCCCCTAACTCTAACTCTCACCCTAACCCTAACCCTAAACCTTACCCTCACCCTAACCCTCACCCTAACCCTAACCCTCATTCTAACACTAAACCTAACCCTAACCATGACCTTAAACCTAACCCTCACCCTAGCCCTAATGCGAACCCTAACCCTCACCCTCAGCCTAACCCTCACCCTAACCCTCACTCTCACTCTCACCCTCATCCTTACCCTAAGCTTAACCCTTACCTAAACCTATTCCTCTCCCTCACCCTCACCCTCACCCTAATCCTCACTCTCAGCCTAACCCTCACCCTAACCCTTTTCCTCAACCTAAACCTAACCCTAAGCATAACCCTAACCCTCACACAAACCGTAACCCTCACCCTAAACCTAACCCTCACCTACATCCTAACCGTCACCCTCACCTGCAACCTCACCCTCACGCTAACCCTAACCCTAAACCTTACCCTAACCCTTACCCTAACCCTAATCGTAACCCTAAGAATAACCCTAACCCTAAACCTAACCCTAACCCTCACCCTAAACCTAACCCTAACCCTCACACTACACCTCACCCTAACCCTCACCATAACCCTTAATCTCACCCTAACCCTAACCCTAACCCGCATCCTCAACCTAACTCTAACCCTAACCCTAACCCTTACCCTAACCCTAACCCTCAACTTAACCCCAACTCTAACCCTCACCCTGAAGCTAACCCTATCCCTAAACCTCACCCTCACCCTTAGCCTAACCATAACCCTAACCCTAATCCTAACCCTAACCCTCACCTTCACGCTAACCATCACCCTAACCCTAATACTAACCCTAACCCTCATCCAAATCCTAACCCTAACCCTCTCCCTCAACCTCACCCTAATCCTAAACCTAACCCTAACCCTAACCCTATCCCTAACCCTCAACTCACCCTAACTCTAACCCTCACCCTAACCCTCACCCTCACCCTAAACCTAAACCTAACCCTAACCCTCACCCTCACCCTAACCCTTACAATAATCCTTACCCTCACCCTCAACCTAACCCTAACCATAAAACTCACACTAACCCTAAGCCCCATCTTAACCTGAACCCTAACCATAACTCTCACCCTAACCCTAACCCTCACCCTCACCCTTACCCTAAACCTAAGCCTAACCCGAACCCTAACACTAACCCTCACCCTCACCGGAAACCTAACCCTAACCCTAACCCTCCCCCTCCCCCTCCTCATCACCCTAACCCTAACCCTATCCCTAACCCTCACCCAAACCCTAACCCTCACCCTCACCCTCACCCTAAACCTAACCCTAAAAATAACCCCAACCGTAACCCTAACACTAAACCTAATCCTAAACCTCACGCTAACCCTAACCCTAACATTAACACTAAACCTCACCCTAACCCTAACGCAAACCCTTATCCTAACCCTACCCCAAAACCTAACCCTAACGCTCACCCTCACCCTAGCCTTCACCCTCACCCTAACCCTAACCTTAACATTAAACCTCACCCTCACCCTAACCTTATTGATAACCCTAACCCTCACCCGCAGCCTAACCCTCACCCTAACCCTTACCCTCACCCAAAACCTGACCCTCACCCTCACCCTAACCCTCACCCTAATCCTAACCCTCACCCTCACGTTAACCCGATCACTCCTCCTAAACCTAAACCTCACCCTCACCCTCACCCTAACTCTAACCCTCCCCATCACCCTTAACCTCACCATCAGCCTAACCCTAACCCTTACCCTAATGCTAACCCTAACCCTCACCCTCATCCTAAATCTAACCATAACCCTAACCCTAACCCTTACCCTTACCCTCACTGTAACCCTAATACTTACCCTAAGCCTCACCCTAAACATCACCTTCACCATAATCCGCAAACTAACCATAACCCTAACCCTTACCTAACCGAAACCCTCACCCTCACACTCACCCTCAATCTAACCCTCACCCTCACACTAGCGCTCACCCTAACTCTCACCCTAACCCTCACCCTCACTCTCACGTTCAGCCTAACCCTAACCCTAACCCTAACTCTAACCCTCACCCTAACACTAACCCTAAACTTAACACTAACCCTAAACCTCACCCTCAACCTCACCCTCAGTCTAACTCTAACCCTAAACATTATCATAATCCTAACCCTCACCCTCACCCTCTCCCTCAACCTAAACCTAACCCTAACCCTCACCCTCACCCTCACCCTCACCCTAACCCTAACCCTAAAAATAACCCTCACCGTAACCCTAACCCTAACCCTAAAACTCACCCTAACCCTAACACAAACCCTTATCCTCACCCTATCCCTAAACCTAATCCTAATGCTCACCCTCACCGTAGCCCTCACCCTCACCCTAACCCTAACCCTAACCCTGAACCTCACCCTCACCCTAACCTTAATGCTAACCCTAACTCTCACCCTCAGCCTAACCCTCACCCTAACCCTTACCCTCACACAAAACTTAACCCTCACCCTCACCCTAACCCTCACCCTACCCTAAACCTCACCCTCACCCTAACCCTAACCCTAACCCTAACCCTCAAGCTCACCCTCTCCCACACCCTAACCCTAACCCTAACCCTCACCCTAACCCTCACACTAAAACCAAACCTCAGCCTAAACCTAACCCTCACCCTCATCCTAACCCTAATCCTAACCCTAACCCTCAACCTCACCCTCACCCTCACCCTAACTCTAAACCTAACCCTCATGCTAACCCTGACCCTAACCCTAATGCTAACGCTAACCCTCACCCTCACCCTAACGCTCACCCTAACCTTAACCCTCATCCTAACCCTAACCCTAAAGCTAACCCTCACACTAAACCTAAACCTCACCCTAAACCTAAATCTATCCCTCAGCCTAACCCTCACCTATTCCTAAACCTAATACTCACCATATCCCTCACCCTAACCCTAACACTCACCCTCACCCTAGCCCTCACCCTAACCCTCACCCTAACCTTAAACCTCACCCTAATCCTAACCCTCACCCTAACCCTAAACCTAACCCTCACCCTAGCCCTCACTCTAAACCTAACACTAACCCTAACCCTCACCCTAGCGCTAACCCTAACTCAAACCCTAACCCTCACCCTCACCCTCACCATCATCTTAACACTCACCTAACCCTAACCCTCACCCACACCCTAATCCTCACCCTCACCAAAACACTCACCCTCACCATAACCCGCACCCTAACACTTTTGGTCAACCTAACCCTAACCCTAAGACTCACACAAACGCTAACCATCACCCTAACCCGAACCCTATCCCACAACCTAACCCTCACCCACACCCGAACCATCACCCTCAACCTAACCCTCATCATCACCCTAAACATCACCCTAACCCTAACCCTCACCCTAATGCTAACCCTAACCCAAACTCAAACCCTCACACTCACCCTAACCCTCACCGTGAACCTAACTCGCCCCAACCCTAACTATCACCCATAACCTAACCGTCACCCTCACCAAAACCCTCACCCTAACCCTCACCCTCACCCTAAATATCACCCTAACCCTAACGCTTAACCTAACCCTAACCGTAACCCTCACCCTAACCCTAAACCTAACATTAACCCTAAACTTAACAATAACCCTAACCCTAACCCTCATCCTAACCCTAACCCTCACCCTAACCCATTTCCTCAACCTAACCCTAAGTCTAACTTTAACAATCACACAAACCCTAACTGTCACCGTAACCCTCACACAAACCCTCACCCTCACCCTAACCCTCACCCTCACGCTAAAAATCACCCTCACCCCAAACCTCACCCTAACCCTAACCCTTACCTAACTGAAACACTCCCCCTCCCCCTGCCCCTCCCCCTAAACCTCACTCTAACCCTTACTGACACCCTAACCCTAACCCTAATCCTAACCCTCACACTAACCCTAACCCTCACCCACACCCTAACCCTAACCCTAACCCTAAACCTAAACCTAACCCTAACTCTCACCCTAAAGCTCACCCTCAACCTCAACCTCACCCGAAGCCTAACCGTAACCCTAAACCTAAACCTAAACCTCACCCTGACCCTCACCCTAACCCTAACCCTAACCCTCACACTAACCCTAACCCTATCCCTAACATTCACTTTAACCCTAACACTCACCCTAACCCTCATCATAACCCTAACACTAACGCCAACACTCACCCTCACCCTAACCGTCACCCTAACCCTTTTCCTCACCCTAACCCTAACCCTAACCCTAAACCTCACACAAACCCTAACCCTCATAATAACTCTAAACCTATCCTTGATCCTAACCCTCACTCTACCCTAACTCTAACCCGAACCCTCACCCTAACCCTAACCCTAACATTAACCCTAACTCTCACACTAACCCTAACCCTCACCCTCACACTAACCCTAACCCTAACCCACACCCTCACCCTCACCTCCCTAACGCTCAGCCTAATCTTGACCCTAACTATTATCTTAACCCTAACCCTCAACCTAACAATCACCCTATACCTAACCCTAACCCTAACACTCACCCACAACCTCACACTCACCCTAACCCTAACCCTAACAATAACCCTAAACCTAACCCTATACCTAACACTTACCCTCACCTTAACCCTAACCCTAGCCCTACTCCCAAAACTAACCCTAATTCTAAACCTCAACCTTAACCTAACCCTTACCCTAACCGTCACCCTCACCCTAGCCCTCACCCTAATACTCACGCTAACCCTTACCCTCACTCTCACACTAACCCTCATCCTAACCCTTAACCTCAACCTAACCCTAATCCTAAACTTAATCCTAACCCTCACACTAAACCTAACCCTCAGCCTAAACCAAACCCTCACTCTCATCCTAACCCTAACCCTAACCCTAACCCTCACCCTCACCCTCACCCTCACCCTAGCTATAACCCTAATCCTCACGCTAACCCTAAGCCTAACCCTAATGCTAGCCCTAACCCTCACCCTCATCTTAACCCTCACCCTAACCCTAACCCTAACCCTCACACTGAACCTAACCCTCACCCTAACCCTAACCCTACCCCTTAGCCTAAAACACACCCTAAACGTAAACCTGAACCTATCCCTCACCCTAACCCTCACACTCAACCTCACCCTAGACCTCACATTAACCCTAACCATAAACCTAAACCTCACGCTCAAACTAATGCTAACCCTCACACTAACCCTAACCCTCACTCTAATCCTATCCCTACCCCTCAGCCTCACCCTCATCCTAACCCTAACCCTAACCCTAACCCTCACCCTCACCCTAACCCTAACCCTCACCCTCACCCCAACCCTAACTCTAACCCTCACCCTAACCCTCACCCTAACCCTAACGCTAACTCTAACACTGACCCTCACCCTAAACCTCACCCTAAACTTTACCTTCACCCAAACCCTAACCCAAACCCTAACTCTAGTACTCACGCTAAACCTATCCCTAACCCTAACCCTAACCCTAACCCTAAAGCTCAACCAGACCCTAATCCTAATCCTAAATCTCACCCTAATGCTAACCGTAACCCAAATCCTCACCCTCACCCTAACCCTCACCGTCACCCAAAACCTGACCCTATCCCTAAACCTCCACACCCTAACCCTCACCATAACCCTAACGCTAACACCAACCCTCACCCTCACCCTAACCGTCACCCTAAACCTTTTCCTCACAATACCCTAACCCTAACCCTCACACAAACCCTAATCCTCACCCTAACTCTAAGCCTATCCCTGAACCGAACCCTCCCCCTACCCTAACCTTAGCCCTAACCCTCACCCTAACCCTAACCCTGTCACTCACCCTCACACTCACCCTAACCCGAACCCTAAACTGAACCCTCACCCTCACCCTAACCCTCACACTCACCGTCACCCTCACCTAATCCTCGACCTCACCCTAAGCCTCACCCTAACCCTAAACCTCACCCTTAGCCTAACCATCAACCTAACACTTACCCTCACCCTAACTCTAACCCTAATCCTAACCATAACCCTAACACTAACCCTCACCCTCACCCAAACACTAACCCTCACCCTCACCCTCACCCTAAACGTAAGCCTCACCCTCATCCTAACCCTCACCCTAACCCTTACCCTCACCCTAAACCTAAACCTAATCCTAATCCTAACCCTCACACTAACCCTAACCCTCACCATAACCCTAACCCTAACCCTAACCCTAACCTTAACCCACACCCTAACTGTAACCTAACCCTAACCCTAACACTCACCCTAACCCTATCCCTCACCCTCACCCTCAACCTAAGCCTAACCCTAACCCAAACCTAATGATAAACCTAAACCTGACTCTCAACCTCACCCTAACCCTAACCCTCACCCTAAACCTCAACCTAACCCCAGCCATAAACCTAACCCTCACCCTCAGCCTCAGCCTAACCCTCACGCTCACACTAACCCTGAACCTAACCCTAACCCTCACCCACACCCTAACCCTCACCCTCAACCTCACCCTCACCCTAATGTTAACCCTAAACCTAACCCTAACCTCACCCTTACCCTCAGACAAACCCTAACCCTAACCCTAATCCTAACCCTAACCCTAACCCTCACCCTAAACGTAACCCTAAACCTCATCCTCACACTCACCCTAACCCTAACAATAAACTTAACCCTAACCCTCACCCTCACCCTAATCATCACCCTAATTCTAACCCTAACCTCACCCTCAACTTCACCCTAACCCTAACCCTAAACCTAACCCTCACCCTCAACCTCACTCTCACCCTAACCCTAACCCTAACCCTCACCCTCACCTTTAACCTCACCCTCACACTCACCCTAGCCCTAACCCTCATGCTAACAATAGCCCTAACTCTAATGCTAACCCTAACCCTCACCCTCACCCTCACCCTCACCCTCACGCTAACACTACTCCTCAGCCTAAACCTCACCCTAACCCTAACCCTAACACTAATCCTCACCCTGTCCCTCACCCTAACCCTAACACTCATCCTCACCCTAGCCCTCACCCTAACCCTAACCCTAATCCTAAACCTCACCCTAAAACTAAACCTAACCCTCACCCTCACCCTAAACCTCACTCTTACCCTTACCCTCACCCTAACCCTCACCCTAAAGCTAACCCTCACCCTCACCCTAACCCTCATCGTAACCCTAAACCTAACCCTCACCCTAACCTTCACTCCAATCTTAACCCTAAACCTAACACTCAACCTCACCCTAACCCTCAACCAACACCTTACCCTCACCCTCACCCTAACGCTAACCCTAACCCGAACCCCCACACTAACCCCAACACTCACCCTAATCCTATCCCTACACTTCAGCCTCACACTCATCCTAACCCTAACCCTAACCCAACACTCACCCTAACCTTAAACTTAACCCTAACCCTCACCCTCACCCTTAACCTCACCCCCACCCTCACCCTAACTCTAACCCTAATTATCATGCTAACAATAGCCCTAACCCTAATGCTAACCCTCACCTTCACCCTCACCCTCACCCTCAACCTCACCACCACACTCACCCTAAATCTAACCCTAACTATCATGCTAACAATAGACCTAACCCTAATGCTAACCCTAACCCTCACCCTCACCCTCACCCTCAACCTCACCTGCACCCTCACGCTAACACTACCCCTCAGCCTAAACCTCAAGCTAACCCTAACCCTAACACTAATCCTCACCCTGTCCCTCACCCTAACCCTAACCCTAACCATAAACCACACCCTAAAACTAATGCTAACCCTAAACCTCACCCTCACACTAACCATCACCCTAACACTTACCCTTATGCTAAACCTAACCCTCACCCTCACCCTAAACCTCACTCTAAAAATTCCCCACACCCTAACCCTCACCCTAAAGCTAACCCTCACCATCACCCCAACCCTCATCGTAACCCTAACCCTAACCCTAAACCTAACCCTCACCCTAACCTTCACTCTAATCCTAACCCTAATCCTAACACTCAACCTCACCCTAACCCTCAACCAACCCCTTACCCTCACCCTCACCCTAGCGCTAACCCTAACCCTAATCCTCACACTAACCCCAACACTCACATTAATCCTATCAATACTCCTCAGCCTCACCCTCATCCTAACCCTAACCCTAACCCAACACTCACCCTAAACCTAACCCTAACGCTCACCCTCACCCTCAACCTCACCCTCGGCCTAACCCTAACACTAAACCTAAACCCTAAACACTAAACACTAAACCCTCACCCTGACCCTCATCCTAACCTTAACCCTAACCCTAAACTTAACCCTCACCCTAACTCTAACCCTAACCCTAACACTAACCCAAACACTCACCCTAACCGTAGCCTTCACACACAACGTCACCTTATTCATAACACTAACCCTCACCCTCACCCTAAAGCTCATCCTAACCCTTATCCTCACCCTAACCCTAACCCTCACCCTCACCCTAATCCTAACTCTAAACCTAACCCTCAGCCTAATCCTAACCCTACCCCTCATCCTCACAGTCACCCAAACCCTAACCCTAACCCTTACCCTAAACCTAACCCTAGCCCTAACTCTCATCTTCACCCTAGCCCTCACCCTAACCCCAATCCTAACCCTAAACCTCACCTTAACCCCACCTCTAACCCTAAACCTAACCCTCAGCCTCACCCTCACCCTAACCCTAACCCTAACCCTAACAATAACCCCAACCCTAAAATTAACCTAAACCTCACCCTAACACTAACCCTCAACCTCACCCTAACCCTAACCCTAAACCTAACAATAACCCTAATCCTAAACCTAAACCAAACCCTAACCCTCTCCCTAACACTAACCCTAATCCTAACCCTTACCCTAACCATTATCTAAACCCTAACCCTTACCCTCACAATCACCCTAATCCTAACCCTCACACAAACCCTCACCCTCAACGTCACCCTCACCTTGAACCTAACCTTAACAATAACCATAAACCTAACCCTAAACATAACCCTAATCCTAACCCTAAACCTAACCCCAAACCTAATCCTAAACCTAACCTAACCCTCACCCTCATCCTATCCCTCACCCTAACTCTAAGCCTCACCCAGACCCTAACCCTAACACTAACACTAAACCTAACCCTAACCTTCACACTCACCCTAAATCTAATCCTAACACAAACCCTCACCCTCACCCTAACCCTAACCCTAACAATAACCCTAACCCTAACCCTAAACCTAACCCTAAGCCTCACCCTCCCCCTTACCCTAACCCTAACCCTAACCCTCACCCTCACCATAACCCTAACCCTAATCCTAAACTTAACCCTAATAATCACCCTCACCCTAACCCTCACCCCAACCCTAAACCTCACCCCAAACATAACCCTAAACCTAAACCTAACACTAACCCTCACATTCACCCTAAATCAAACCCTAACCCAAACCCTCACCTTCACCCTCACCCTAACCCTAACCCTAACAATAACCCTAACCCTAACCCTCACCCTGACCCTAGCCCTAACCCTAACCCTCACCCTCACCCTCAACCTCACCCTCACCCTCACCCTAACTCTAATCCTAACCCTCACGCTAATCCTAAACCTAACCCAAATGCTAACCCTAACCCTCATCCTCACCCTCACCCTCACTCTCAACCTCACACTCACCCTCACCCTAACACTATCCCTCAACCTAAACCTCACCCTAACTCTAACCCTAACACTAATCCTCACCCTATACCTTACTCTAACTCTAACACTCACCCTTATCCTATCCCTCAACCTAACTCTAACCCTAAAACGAATCCTCACCCTATCCTTCACCCTAACCCTCAAACTCACCCTAAATCTAACCCTAACCCAAACCCTCACGCTCACCCTCACCCTAACAATAACCCTATCCCTAACCCTCACTCTAATGCTAACCCGAAACCAAACCCAAACCATCACCCTCACCCTAACTCTCACCATCATCCTAACCCTCACGCTAAACCTAACCCTCTCCCACACCCTAATTCTCACCCTCACCAAAATCCTCACACTCACCCTAACCCTCACCTTCACCCTAAACATCACCCTAACCCTAAGCCTAAGCATAATCCTCACCCTAACCCTAAGCCTAACAATAACCCTAAACCTAAAGATAACCCTAACCCTAACCCAAACACTCACCCTAAACGTAACCCTCACCCTAACCCTCAACCTAACCCAAAAGCTAAACCTAATACTCACCCTCACCCTAACCCTAACCCTAACACTTTTCATCACCCTAAACCTAACCCTAAGTTTAACACACACACAAACACTAACCCTCACCCTAACCCTCACTCTAACCCTAACCCACACCCGAAACCTCAACCTCATCCTCAGCCTCATCCTCACCCTAAACATCACCCTATACCTAACACTCAC
The DNA here is from genome assembly GCF_024711535.1 of Dipodomys merriami. Lineage (NCBI taxonomy): Eukaryota > Metazoa > Chordata > Mammalia > Rodentia > Heteromyidae > Dipodomys > Dipodomys merriami. The sequence continues at coordinate 1,416,843 of NW_027206080.1, read as the reverse complement.
CCTAACCCTCACCCTAAACATTCACCCTAACACTAACCCTCACCCTAACCTTCACCCTCACCCTAAACCTCATTGAAACTCTAACCCTTACCTAACCGAAAACCTCACCCTCACCCTCACCCTAAAACAAAACTCTTTGCCTCACCCTAACCCTCACCCACACACTCCCCTTAAACTTAACCCTAACCATAACACTCAACGTCACCCTCACCCTAACCCTAACCCTAACAATATCCCTAATCCTCAACCTAACCCTAACCCTAAACCTCACATTCACCCTAAACCTAACCCTAATCCTAAACCTCACCCTCACCCTCAACCTCACCCTCAGGCTAACCCTAACCCTAACCCTAATCCTAACCCTAACACTCACCCTCAACCTCACCCTAACTCTAAACCTAACCCTAACACTCACCCTCACCCTAACCCTAACCAAAACCCTAACCCTCACCCTAACCCTAACGCTAACTCTAACACTCACCCTCACCCTAAACCTCAACCTAAACTTTACCCTCACCCTAACCCTAACCCTAACCCTAATCCTCACACTAAACCTAACCCTCACCCATACCCTATCCCTTACCCTAAACAAAACACTTACCCTCACCCTAACCCTCACCCTAACACTTTCACTCACCCTAACCCTAACCCTAACACTCACACAAACCCTAACCCTCACCCTAACCCTAACACCCTTCCACACCCAAATCCTCACCCACACCCAAACCATTACCCTCACCCTAACCCTCACCCTCACCCTAAACATCACCCTCACCCTAACAGTCACCCTAACCCTAAACCTAACCCTAATTCTTACCTAACAGAAACCCTCACACTAACCCTCACTCTAACCCTAACTCTAACTCTTACCTAACCGAAATCCTCACCCTCACCCTCACCCTCATCCTAACCCTTACCCTGACGCTAACCTTAAACCTAAACCACAAACTAACACTAACCCTCACCCTAAACCTTACCCTAACCCTAACCCTCAACCTAATCCTAACCCAATCATAAAAATAACCCTAAACCTAACCCTAAACCTAAACCTAACACTCACACTAACCTTCAACCTCACCCTATCCCTACCTCTAACCCTAACCCTAACCCTCAGCCTCACCCTCACCCTCACCCTAATCCTTACCCTAACAATAAACCTAACCCTAACCCTAAACCTAAACATCACCCTAACCCTAACCCGAAACCTCACTCTCAATCTCACCTTAACCCTAACAATAAAAATAACCCTAACCCTAACCCTCACCCTAACCCTCACCCTAACCCTAACAATAACCCTAATCCTAACCTTAAACCTAACCCTAATTCTGACCCTAACCTTAACCCTAATCCTAACCCGTAAAATAACCAATATTTTAAACCTAACCCTCACCCTCACAATCACCCTAAAACTAACCCTAACAGTAACCCTCACCCTCAACTTCACCCTCACCCTAAACCTAACCCTAAAAATAACCCTAACCCTAACCCTAAACGTAACCCTAACCCTCACCCTCACCCTAACCCTAACCCTAATCCTAAACCAAACACTAACCCTCAAACTCACCCTATCCCTCACCATAACACTAATCCTCACCCAAACCCTAACCCTAACCCTAACCCTAACCCTCACACTCACCCTAAATCTAACCCTAAACAAAACCTCACCCTCACCCACAACCTCACCCTCACCCTCACCCTAACCCTAACCCTAACCTTAACCCTAAAAATAACCCTAACCCTCACGCTCACCCTAAACCTAACCCTGTCCCTAACCCTCACCCTCACCCTAACCCTAACCCTAATACTAAACCTAACCCTCACCCTCACCCTCACCCTAACCCTCACCCTAACCCTAACCCTCACGCCACCCCTAACCCTAACCCTAACCCTATACCTAACCCTAACCCTCACACTCACCCTAAATCTAACCCTAACCCTAACCCTAACCCTAACCATCACCCTCACCCTAACCCTAACCCTCACCCTCACCATCACCCTAACCCTAACCCTAACCATAATCCTCACCGTCACCCTCACCCTCACCCTAACTCTAACCCTATCCCTCATGCTAACCCTAACCCTAACCCTAATGCTAACCCTAACCCTCACCCTCACTCTCACCCTCAACCTCATCCTCACCCTCACCCTAACACTAACCCTCAGCATAAACTCACCCTATCCCTAAAAATAATCCTCACCCTATCCCTCACCCTAATCCTAACACTCACCCTCATCCTAACCCTCACCCTAACACTTACTCTTACGCTAAACCTAACCCTCACCCTCATATTAAACTTCACTCTAACCCAAACCTCACCCTCCCCCTAACCCTCACCCTCACCCTAACCCTCACCGTAACCCTAACCCTAAACCTAAACCTAACCCTCACCATAACCTTCACTCTAATCCTAACCCTAAACCTAACCCTCACCCTCCCCCTAACCCTCAACCAAACCCTTACCCTCACCCTCACCCTAATGCCAACCCTAACCCTTACCCTCACACTAACCCCAACCCTCACCTTAATCTTATCCCTAACCCTCAGCCTCACCCTCAATCTCACCCTAACCCTAACATTCACCTTAACCATAATACTAACCCTAATACTCACCCTATCCCTAACTCTCACCATCACCCTCAACCTCACCCTCGGCCTAACCCTAACACTAACCATAATCCTAACCTTAACCCTTACCCTCAACCTCACCCTAACTTTAACCCGAACCCTCACCCTCACCCTAACCCTAACCCTTTCCCTAATGCTCACCCTAAGCCTATCATTCACCCTAACCCTCACCCTCACCCACACTCTAACCATAACCCTAACCCTCACCCTCACACTAACCCTCACCGTAACCCTAACCCTAACCCTCACCCAAACCCTAACCCTAATCCTAAATCTAAACTTAAACCTCACCCTCACCCTCACCCTAAACCAAACCCTCACCTTCACCCTCACCCTCATCTTCATCCTAACCCTAACCCTAAAAATAACCAAAACCCTAACCCTAACCTTAACATTCAACCTAAATCTAACCCTAACACTAACCCTAACACACACCCTAAACCTAGCCCTCACCCACACCCTCACCCTAATCCTAAACCTAATCCTAACCCTCACCTTCACCTTAACCCTCATCCTAACCCTTAGCTTCACCCTAACGCTAACCCTTACCCTAAATCTAACCCTCACTCTAAACTGAACCCTCAGCCTATCCCTCACCCTAACCCTAAATCTAACTCCAACCCTCACCTTCACCCTAAACCTCACCCTAACCCTTACCCTCACCCTAACCCTAACCCTAACCCTAATCCTCACACTAATCCTAACCCTAAACCTTACCCTCAGCCTAACCCTCACCCTGACCCTAACCCTTACCCTCACTCTAACACTAACCCTAAACCAAACCCAAACCATCACCTTAACCCTAACCCTCACCATCATCCCAACCCTCACCCTAACCCTAACCCTCAGCCATACCCTAATCCTCACCCTCACCAAAATCCTCACCCTCACCCTAACCCTCACCCTCACCCTAAACATCACCCTAAACCTAACCCTTAACCTAACCCTAACCGTAACTCTCACCCTAATTCTAAGTGTAACAATAACCCTCAACCTAACCCTAACGCTAAACCTAACACTCACCCTCACCCTAACCCTCACCCTAACATTTTTCATCACCCTAAACCTAACAATAAGTTTAAAACTCACACAAACGCTAACCCACACCCTAACCCTCACCAATACCCGAACACTCACCCTAACCCTAACCTTCACCCTCACCCTAAACATCACCCTAAACCTAACACTCACCCTAACCCTAACCCTAACATTCACCCTAACCGTAACCCTCACCCTAACCCTCATCCTAACCCTAAAACTCACCGAAACCCTAACCCTTACCTAACCGAAACCCTCACCCTAACCCTAACCCTAAACCTCACCCTCACACTCACCTAAAACCTAAACCTAACCATAACACTCAACCTCACCCTCACCCTAACCCTAACCCTAACAATAACCCAAATCCTAACCCTAAACCTAAACCAAACCCTCACCCTTATCCTAACACTAACTCTAACCCTAACCCTCACCCTCACCCTCAACCTAACCCTAACCCTAACCCTAACCCTAAACCTAACCCTAACCCTCACACTCACCCTAAATCTAACCCTAACACAAACCCTCACACTCACCCTCACCCTCACTCTAAACCTAACACTAACAATAACCATAACCCTAAACCTAAACCTAACACTCAACCTCACCCTCACTCAAACACTATCACTCACCCTAACAGTCACCGTCACCCACACCCTCACCATAACCCTAACCCTCACGCTCACTCTAACACTCACCCTAACCTTTTACCTCAACCTAACCCTAACCCTAATCCTAACTCTAACCTTCATACTAACCCTAACCTAAAGCTAAACCTAACCCTAACACTAACCCTTACTCTCACCCACAACCTCAACCTCACCCTCAGACCAAACCTAACCCTAACCCTAATCCTAACCCTAACCTTAACCCTCACCCTCATCCTAACCCTAACCCTAACAATAACCAAAACCCTAACCCTAACCTTAAACCTCAACCTAACTCTAACCCTAACCCTAAACCTAACACTCACCCTAACCCTAGCAATCACCCTCACCCTCACCCTCACCCTAAGCGTAAACCTAACCCTAACCCTCACCTTCACCTTAACCCTCATCCTAACACTTATCCTCACCCTAACCCTAACCCTTACCCTAAACCTAATCCTCAATATAAACCTAACCCTCAGCCTAACCCTCACCCTAACCCTAAAGCTAACTCCAACCCTCACCTTCACCCTAAACCTCACCCTAACCCTTACCGTCACATGCACCCTAACCCTAACCCTAAACCTAATCCTCACACTAATCCTAACCCTAAACCTTATCCTCAGCCTAACCCTCACCCTAACCCTAAACCTAACCCTCACTCTAACGCTAACCCTAATCCAAACCCAAATCATCACCCTCACCCTAACCCTCACCATCATCATAACTCTCACCCTAACCCTAACCCTCACCCACACCCTAATCCTCATCCTCACCCAAACCCTCACCCTCACACTAACCCTCACCCTCACCCTAAACATCACCCTAACCCTAAACCTAAACCTAACCTTTATCCTCAACCTAACCCTAACCCTTACCGTAACCCTAATATTCAGTCTAAACCTAACCCTAAGCCTAACCCTAACCCTACCACTCACCCTCACCCTCACCCTAACCCTAACCCTAACCCTAATCCTAAACCTCACACTCACTCTAACCCTAACCCTAACCCTCACCATCACACTAGCCCTCACCCTAACACTCACTATAACCCTAACCCTCACTTTCACCCTAACACTCACCCTAACCTTAACCCTTACCCTCACCCTAACACTAAACCTAATCCTAACCCTAACCCTTACACTAACCCTAACCCTCACCCTAACCCTAACCCTAACCCTAACACTCACCCTCACCCTCACCCTAATCCTCAGCCTAATCCTAACCCTAAGCATTATCCTAACCCTAACCTTCACACTCACACTCACCCTAAATCTAACTCTAACCCTAACCATCACCCTCACCCTAACCCTAATCCAAACCTTAGCCCTCACCTAACCCTCACCATAAACCTAATGCTAACTCTACCACTCACCCTCACCCTAAACCTCACCCTAAACTTTACCCTCACCCTCTCCCTAACCCTAACCCTAAACCTAATCCTCACACTAAACCTACCCTCACCATCACCCTAACCTTCACCCTATCACTTTCACTCACCCTAACCCTAACCCTAACACTCACACAAACCCTAACACTCACCCTAACCCTAACCCTCTTCCACACACTAACCCTCACCCACACCCGAACCATTACCTTAACCCAAACCCTCATCCATACCCTAAACATCACCCTAACCCTAACACCCACCCTAACCCTAAACCTAACCCTAATCCTTACCTAAGCGAAACCCTCACCCTAAACCTCACCCTCACCCTAACCCTAACCCTAACCATAAAAATAACCCTAACCCTAACCCTAAACATAAACCTAACCCTCACACTAACCCTAACCCTCACCATAACTCTAACTCTAACCCTAACCCTCAGCCTCACCCTCACCCTAAACCAAAACCTAACCCTAACAATAAACAAAACCTTAAACCTAAACCTAAACCTCACCCTAACCCTAACCCTAAACCGCACTCTCAATCTCACCCTAACCCTAACAACAACAATAACCCTAACCCTAAACCTAACCCTAAACTTAACCCTAACCTTCACCCTGACCCTAACACTTACCCTCATCCTCACCCTCAACCTCACCCTCACCCTCACCTTAAGTCTAATCCCAACATTCACGCTAACCCTAACCCTAACCCTAATGCTAACACTAAACCTCACACTCACCCTAACCCTCACCCTCAACCTCACCCTCACCCTCACCCTAACAATACTCCCCAGCCTAAACCTCACCGTAACCCTAACCCTAACACTAATACTCACCCTATCCCTCACCCTAACCCTAACACTCACCCTCACACTAACCCTAACCCTAACACTAATCCTCACCCTATCCCTCACCCTAACCCTCACACTCACCCTAAATCTAACTCTAACCCAAACCCTCATCCTCAACATCACCATTACCCTAACCCTAATCCTAACAATAACCCTAACCTTAACTGTAAACCTAACTCTAACCCTCACCCTAACCCTAACCCTTACCCTAACCCTAACCCTCAGTCTAAACCTAACCCTCAGCCTAACCTTAACCCTACCCCTCACCCTCACCCTCACCCTAACCGTAACCCTTATACTAACCCTAACCCTAACCCTAAGCCTAACCCTAACCCTAATCCTAACCCTCACCCTCACCCTAACCCTAAGCCTAACCCTCACCATCACACTAGCCCTCACCCTAACACTCTCTATAACCCTAACCCTCACTTTCACCCTAATCCTCACCATAATCCTAAACCTCACCCTCACTCACACCCTAACCCTCAGCCTAATCTAAACCCTTACAATTATTTTAATCCTCTCACCCTCACACTCACCCTAAACCTAACCCTAACCCTAATCCTCACCCTCACCCTAACCCTAACCCTCAGCCTAAACCTAACCCTCAACCTCATCCTAATCCTAACCCTAACCCTAACCCTCACCCTCACCCTCACCCTAACTCGAACTCTATCCCTCAGCCTAACCCTAATTCTAACCCTAATTCTAACCCTAACCCTCACCCTCACCCTAACACTCACCCTTAGCTAACCCTCACCCTAACCCTAACCCTAACCATCACACTAAACCTAACCCTCACCCTAACCCTAACCCTACCCATCAGCGTAAAACTCACCCTAAGCCTAAACCTAAACCTAATACTCAACCTATCCCTCACACTAACCCTAACACTCACCCTCACACTAGACCTCACATTTACCCTAAACATAACCCTAAAACTCATCCTAAAATTAATGCTAACCTTAACCCTCACACTCACCCTAATCCTCACCCAAAAAGCTAACCCTAATCCTAATCCTAACCCTAACCATGATCTTAACCCTAAACCTCACCCTCACACTCACCCTAAACCTACCCCTAACCCTAAACCTCACCCTCACCCTCACCCTCACCCTAAACCTAACAATAATCATAAACCTAACCCTATACCTAACCCCAACCCTCATCCTCACCCTAACCCTAATGCTAACCCTAAACTTCATGGTAACCCTCACCCTAACCCTAACCCTAAACCTCAACCTCAACCTAACCCTCACCCTAACCTTAACCTTCACCCCAACCCTAACTCTAACCCTAACCCTAACCCTCACACTAAACCTAAACCTCACAATAAACCTAACAGTTCCCCTCAGCCTAAAACTCACCCTAACCCTTACCCTAACACTAATCCTTCCCATATCCCTCACCCAACACTAACACTCAACCTCATCTAGCCCTCACCCTCACCCTAACCCTAACCCTACACCTCACCCTAAAACTAATGCTAACCCTAACCCTCACCCTAACCTTCTCCCTAACCCTTACCCTTATTCTAAAACTAACCCTCACCCTCACCCTAATCCTTACTCTAACCCTTACCCCACCCTAAGCCTCACCCTAACTGTAACCCTCACCCTCACAATAACCCTCACCATAAACCTAACCCTAACCCTAAAACGAACCCTCACCCTAAACTTCACTCAAATCCTAACCCTAAGCCTAACCATCATCCTCACCCTAACCCTCACCCAAACCTCACCCTCTCACTCACACTAACCCTAAACCTCACTCTAATCCTATCCCTACACCTTAGCCTCACCCTCATCCTAACCCTAACACTAACACTCACCCTAACCCTAACCCTCACCCTAACCCTCACCCTCAACCTCACCCTCAGCCTAACCCTAAGCTTCACCCTAATCCTAACCCTAACCCTCACCCTCACCCTCACCCTAACTCTAAACCTAACCCTAATCCTAACCCTCACCCTCACCATCAACCTAACCCTAACCAAATCCCTAATACTCCCCCTAACCTTAACATTCACCTTAACCCTCAACCTCTCCCTCACCATAACCCTAAAACTCACCCTCACTCTAACTCTCACCCTAACCCTTTACCTCACCGTAACCCTAACCCTAATCCAAACTCTAACGTTCATACTAACTCTAACCCTCACCCTCACCCTAACCCAAACCCTAACACTAACCCTAAACCTCACCCACAACCTCACCCTCACCCTCAGACCAACCCTAACCCTAATCCTAACCCTAACCGTCACCCTCACCATCACCCTAAAGCTAACCCTATCTCTCACCCTCACCCTAACCCTAACACTAACAATAACCCTAAGCCTAACCCTAACCTTAACCCTCACCCTAACTCTAACCCTAACCCTAACACTAACCCTCACTCTAACACTCAACTTAACTCTAAATCTCACCCTAAACCTCACCCTAACCCTAACCCTAACCCTAATATTCACACTAACCCTAGCCCTAAACCTCACTCTAACCCTCACCCTACCCCTAACCCTAATCCTCACTCTAATGCTAACCCCAATCCAAACCCAAACCCTCACCCTCACCCTAACCCTCACAGTCTTCCTAACCCTCACCCTAACCCTAACCCTCACACACTCCCTTACCCTCACCCTCACCAAAACCCTCACCCTCACCGTAAACTTCACCCTAAACCTAACCCTTAATCTAAACCTAACCGTAACCCTCACCCTAACCCTAACCCTAGCAATAACCCTAAACCTAACAATAACCCTAAACCTAACCCTAACCCTCACCATACCCTAACCCTCAGCCTAACCCTCAACCTAACCCTAATGCTAAACCTAACACTCATCCTCACCCTAACCCGCATCCTAACACTTTTCCTCACCCTAACCCTAACCCTAACTTTAACACTCACACAAACCCTCACCCTCAACCTAACCCTCACCCAAACCCTTACCATTACACTAAATCTAACCCTAACCCTGAAACTAACCCTAACCCTCTCCCTAATCCTATTCCTAACCCTCAGCTTAGGTCTTATTCTAACCCTAACCCTAACCCTAACCTCACCCTGACCCTCACCCTAACCCTAACTCTCATGCTCACACTCAACCTTACCTTCAGCCTACACCTAACCCTAACCCTAATCCTAACCCTAACCCTCACTCTCACCATCACCCTAACTCTAAACCTAACCATAAACCAAACCCTCACGCTCACCCTCACCCTAACCCTAACATATCGCTAAACCTCACCTTAACCCTAACCCTCACCCTAACCCTCACCCTCACCCTCACCATAACCCTCACCCTAACCATCACCCTAAACCTAATGCTAACTCTAAACCTCACCCTCACCCTAAACCTCACCCTAACCCTTACCCTCACCCTAAACCTAACCCTAACCCTAACCCTAATCCTCTCACTAACCCTAACCCTAACCCTCATCCTAAACCTCACCCTAACACTAAAGCTAACCCTAAACCTAACCCTCACCGAACCCTCACCCTAACTCTGAATCTCACCCTAACCCTAAACCTAACCGTCATCCTCACCCTAACCCTAACCCTAACCCTAACAAGAACCCTAAACCTAACCCTTACCATAACCCTCACCCTAAATCTAACCCTAACCCTCACCCTAACCCTCACTCTAACCCTAGCCCTCACCCTCACCCTTACCCTAATCCCAATCCTAACCATAACCCTCACCCTCACCCTAACCCTCATCCTAACCCTTATCCTCAACCTAACCCTAACCCTAACCCTCACTCTAAACCTAACCCTCAGCCTAACCCTATCCCTACCCCTGCCCCTCCCCCTCCCCCTAACCCTAAGCCTAACCCTCACCCTTAACCTAACCCTAACACTAACCCTCATCCTCACCCTAGCCCTCACCCTAACCCTAAACCTAACGATAACTCTCACCCAAACCTTAACCCTAACCCTCATCCTAAAACTCACCCTAACCCTAAGCCTAATCCTAAACCTAACCCTCACCCTAACCCTCACCCTAACTCTAAATCTCACCCTAACCCTATCCTTAATCCTCATCCTCACCCTAACCCTAACCCTAACCCTCACCCAAAACCTCACCCTAACCCTAACACTAACTCTAACCCTCAACTTCACCCTAAACTTCACCCTAAACCTTACCCTCACCCTAACCCTAACCTTAAAACTAACCTTAAACCTCACCCTAACCCTACCCCTCAACCTCACTCTCACCGGATTCCTAACCTTAACCCTAACCCTCACCCGCACACTCACCCAAAACCTCATCCTAACCTTTATCCTCACCCTAACCCTAACCCTTACCCTAACCCTAACCCTCACTGTAAACCTAACCCTCAACCTAACCCTAACCCTACCCCTCACCCTCACCCTAACCCTAACCCTCACCCAAAACCTAACCCTAAATCTAACCCTAACCGTGACCCTGACCCTCACCCTAACGCTAACTCTAACCCTCACCTTCACCCTAAACCTCACCTTAACCCTTACCCTCACCCTAACCCTAACCCTAACCCTAACCCTAAACCTAATCCTAACACTAACCCTAACCCCAAACCTAACCCTCACCCTAAACCTCACCCTAACCCTAACCCTAAACCTAAACCTCACCCTAACCTAACCCTAAACCTAACCCGAACCCTCACCATCATCCTACACCTCACCCTAACCCTTATCCTCACCCTAACACTAACCTTAAAACTCACACTAACCCTAACCCTCACCCGAAACCTAACCATAACCCTAACCCTCACCCTCACCCTAACCTTAACCCGAACCCTAACCCTCACCCTCACCCTCAAGCTCACCCTCATCCTCACTCTAAATCTAACCCTTACCCTCACCGCTAACCCTAACCCTGACCCTAATGCTAACCCTAACCCTCACCATCACCCTTACCTTCAACCACAACCTCACCCGCACCCTAACCCTCATGCTATTCTTAACCCTAACCATTATCTTAACCCTAACCCTCACACTCACACTCACCTTAAACCTAACCCTAACCCTAACACTCAACCTCACCCTTACCCTCACCTTAACCCTAACCCTAACAATAAACGTAACACTAACCCTAACTCTAACCATAACCATCATTATCATCCTAAACCTCACCCTAAACCTAACACTCACACACACCCTAATCCTCAACCTCACCAAAACCCTCACCCTTACCCTAACCCTCACCCTCACCCTAATCACCACCCTAACCCTAACCCTTAACCTAAACCTAACCGTAACCCACACCCTAACCATAACCCTAACAATAACCCTAAACCTATCAATAACCGTAACCCTAACCCTCACCCTAACCGTAACCCTCACCCTCACCCTAAACTTAACCCTAACCCTCACCCTCACCCTTAACCTCACCCTCAGCCTAACCCTAACACTAAACCTAACCCTAATCCTAAACCTAACCCTCACCCTCCCCCTCACCCAAACTCTAATCCTAACCCTAACCCTCACCCTCACCCTAACCCTAACCCTAAACCTCACCCTCACCCTAACCCTGCCGATAACTCTAACATGAACCCTCACCCTAAACCTCACCTTAAACTTTACCCTCAACCTAAACCTAACCCTAATCCTAACCCTAAACCTTACCCCAACTCTAACCCTCACCCAAACACTCACCCTAACCCTAACACTCACCGTCACCCTAAACCTCACCCTATCCCTAACCCTCACCCACACCCTAACCCTCACCCTCACCTGAAAACTCACTCTCAACCTAACCCTCACCCTAAAACTAACCCTAAACTTCACACTAACCGTAACCCTCACCCTAAACTTAACACTAACCCTAACCCTCACCCTAACTTTAACACTCACAAAAACACTAACCGTCATCCTAACCCTCCCCCACACCTGAATCGTCACCCTCACCCAAGCCCTCACTCTCACCCTAAACATCACCCTAAACCTAACACTCACCCTAACCCTAACCCTAACTTTAACACTCACACAAACCCTAACCCTCACCCTAACCCTCACCTCACCTTAAACCTCACCATAACCCTACCCCTTACCTAAACGAAACCCTTACTCGCACCCTCACCCTCACCCTAAACCTCACCCTAACCCTTAATCTCACCCTAACCCTAACCCTAAACCTAACCCTCACCCTCACCCTCAACCTCACCCTCACCCTAACTCTAACTCTAATCCTAACCCTCATGCTAACCCTAACCCTAACCCTAATGCTAACCCTAACCCTCATCCTCACCCTTAGCTAACCATCACCCTAACCCTAACCCTAACCCTCACATTAAACCTAACCCTCACCCTAACCCTAACCCTAACCCTCAGCCTAAAACTCACCCTAAACCTAACCCTAATCCTAATCCTCACCCTATCCCTCACCCTAACCCTAACACTCACGCTCGCCCTAGCCCTCACATTAACCCTAACCATAACCCTAAACCTCACCCTAAAATGAATGCTAATCCTAACACTCACCCTCACCCTAACCCTCACCCAAACCCTTACCCTCAACTTAACCCTAACCCTCACAATAACCCTAACCCTCACCCTAATCCTATCCCTACCCCTGAGCCTCACAATCATCCCAACCCTAACCCTAAACCTCACCCTAAACCTAACCCTCACTCTCACCCTCACCCTAAACCTAACCCTAACCCACACCCTCTCCCTAAACCTAACCCTAACCCTCACCTTCACCCTCAACCTCACCCTCAGCCTAAACCTAACACTAAACTTCAGCCTAACCCTAACCCTAACCCTAACCCTCACCCTAAACTTCACCATAACCCTAACCCTTATCTAAATGAAACCCTCACTCTCACCCTCACCCTCAACCTAAACCTCACCCTAACCCTTTCCCTCACCCTCACCCTAACCCTAACCCTCACACTAACCCTAACGCTCACCCTCACCCTAACCCTTACTCTTACCCTCACCCACACCCTAACCCTAACCCTCAGCCTAATCTTAACCCTAACCATTATCTTAACCCTAACCCTCACCCTCACCCTCACCTTATACCTAACCCTAACACTCAACCTCACCCTCACCCGCACCCTAACCCTAATCCTAACAATAACCCTTACCCTTAACCTAAACCTAACCCTTACCTTTACCATAACCCTAAACCTAACCATAATCCTCACACTAATCCAAACCCTAAACCTCACACTTACCCCAACCCTAACCCTCACACTCACCCTCAACCTCACCCTCAGCCTAAACCTAACCCTAAACCGAAACTAAATCCTAAACCTAACCCTCACCCTCAACCACACCCAAACTCTAACCCTAACCCTAACCCTCACCCTCACCCTCACCCGAACCCTAACCCTCACCCTCACCCTAACCTTTACGATAACTCTAAGATGAACCCGCACCCTAAAACTCACCTTAAACTTTACCCTCAACCTAAACTTAACCCTAATCCTAACCCTAAACCTTACCATAACTCTAACCCTCACCCAAACACTCACCCTCACCCTAACCCTCACCATCACCCTAAACCTCACCCTATCCCTAACCTTCACCCACACCCTAACCCTCACCCTCATCCGAAACCTCACCCTCACCCTCACCCACACCCTCATCCTAAACATCACCCTAACACTAACCCTAACCCTAACACTAACCCTAATCGTAACACTAACCCTAACCCTAACCCTCACCCTACCCCTAAACCTAACCCTCACCCTCACCCTAACATTAACCCGAACTCTAACGCTCACCCTCACACTAGCTCTCACCCTAACATTCACTCTAACCGTAACCCTCAATCTCACTTTAACCCTCATCCTAACCCTTACCCTCACCATAACCCTAACCCTAAACCAAACCCTAACCCTCACACTAAACCCAACCCTCAGCTTAAACCTAACCCTCACCCTCATCCTAACCCCTACCCTAACCCTAAACCTAACCCTCACCCTCAACCTCACCCTCACCCTCACCCTAACACTAACCCTAACCTGCATGCTAACCCTAAACCTAAACCGTAATGCTAAGCATAATCCTCAACCTCACTCAAGCCCTCACCCTAAACCTAACCCTAACCCTAACCCTAACCCTAGCCCTCACCCTAACCCTAATCATCACTCTCACCCTAACCCTCACCATAACCCTTACCCTCAACCTAATCCTAACCCTAAAATTTACACTGACCCTAACCCTCATCCTAACCCTAAACCTAACTCTAATCCTAAACCTTACCCTCTCCCTCACCCTAACCCTAACAATAACCCTAAGCCTAACCCTAACCATAACCCTAAACCTAATCCTAACCCTCACCTTCACCCTCATCCTAACTCTAACCCTAACATTCACGCTAACCCTAACCCGAAACCTAATGCTAACCCTAAACCTCACCCTCACCCTAACCCTCACCCTAAACCTAAACTTCACCCTAACAGTAAACCTAACTCTCACACTAAACCTAAACCTCACCCTAACCCTAAAACTACACCACAGCCTAACTCTCACCCTAACCCTAACCCTAATCCTCAAAATATCCCTCACCCTAACCCAAACACTCACCCTCACCCTAAACCTAACCCTAACAATAACCCTAACCCCAACCCTAAACCTAACCCTAACTCTCAACCTCACCCTAACCCTAACCCTAACCCTCACCCTCACCATCACCCTCAACCTCACCTTCACCCTCACCCTAACTCTAACCCTACCCTCACCCTAACCCTATCCGTATCCCTAATGCAACCCTAAACTTCACCGTCACCCTCACCCTTAAACTTAACCTCACCCTCACCTTCACCTCATCCTAATTATCACCCTAACCCTAACCCTTAACCTAACCCTAACCCTAACCTGCACACTAACCCTAACCCTCACCCTAAACCTCACCCTAAACCTAACCCTTACCTAACCAAAACCCTCACCCTCACCCTCACACTAACCCTCGGCCTAATCTTAACCCTAACAATTATCTTAACCATAACCCTCACCCTCACGCTCACCTTAAACATAACCCTAACCCTAACACTCAACATCACCCTAACCCTCACCCTAACCCTAACCCTCAACCAAACCATAATGCTCACCCTCGCCAAAACCCTCACCCTTACCCTAGCCCTCACCCTCACCCTAAACCTAACTCTTAACCTAACCCTAACTGTAACCCTTACCCTAACCCTAACCCTAACAATAACCCTAAACCTAACAATAACCCTAACACTAACCCTCACCCTAACCCTAACCCTTGCCCTAACCCTCAACCGAACCCTAACCCTAACCCTAAACTTCAACCTCAACCTAAACCTAACCCTCACCCTAAACCTCACCCTAACCCTAACCCTTACCAAAATGAAACCCTCACTGTCACCCTCACCCTCACCCTAACTCTTACCCTTAACCTAACCCTAACTAGTCCTAACCCTCACTCTAACCCTAACGTTCACCCTCACCCTAAACCTTACCCTTACCCTCACCCACACCCTAACCCTAACACTCAGCCTAATCTTAACCCTAACCATTATCTGAACGCTAACCCTCACCCTCACACTCACCTTAAACTTAACCCTAACCCTAACACTCAACCTCAACCTGACCCTAACCATAACCCCACCTCTAACACTCACCCTCACACTAGCCCTCACCATAACTCTCACTCTAACCTTAACCGTCAAGCTCACTTTAAACCTCATCCTGACCCTTACCCTCACCATAATGCTAACCCTAAACCAAACAGTAACCCTCACACTAACCCCAACCCTCACCCTCATCCTAACACTAACCCTAACCCTAAACCTAACCCTCACCCTCAACCTCACCCTCACCCTCACACTAACTCTAACCCTAACCTGCACGCTAACCCTAAACTTAACCCTAATGCTAACCCTAAACCTCAACCTCACCCTAGCCCTCACCCTAACCCTAACCCTAACCCTAACCCTCACCCTAACCCTAAACCTTACCCTAGCCCTCACCCTAACCCTAACCCTCACCCTCAGCCTAACCCTCACCCTAACCCTAACCCTCACCCTAACCCTCACCCCAACCATAAGGCTAAACCTAATACTCAACTTCACCCTAACCCTCACCCTAACACTTTACCTCACCCTAACCCTAACTCTAACACTCACAAAAAACCTAACCCTCACCCTAACCCTCCCCCACACCCGAATCCTCACCCTCACCCAACCCTCACTCTCGCCCTAAACGTCACCCTAAACCTAACAGTCACCCTAACCCTAACCCTAACTTTAACACTCACACATACCCTAACCCTCACCCTCACCCTAACCCTAACCCTTACCCTAGCCTTCACCCTAATCCTAACCCTCATCCTCACCCTAACCCTCACCATAACTCTTACCCTCACCCTAACCCTAAAATTAATCCTAACCCTAACATTTACACTGACCCTAACCCTCATCCTAACCCTAACCCTAAACCTCACCCTCACCCTCACCCTCACCCTAACCCTCAGCCTAATCCTAACCCTAACCCATATCATATCTCTAACCCTAACCCTCACACTCACCCTAAACGTAACTCTAACCCTAAACCTCACCCTCTCACTCACCCTCACCCTAAAAATAACCTTAAACTTAAACCTAAACCTAATCCTAATACTAACCCTCACCCTCACCCTCACACTAACCCTAACGCTAAACCTAAAAATAACCCTAACCCTAAACCTAAATCTCAACCTAACCCTAACCCTAACCCTCACCCTCACTCTCACCCTAACCATAACCCTAACACTAACAATAACCCTAACCCTAAAACTAAACTTATCCCTAACCCTCACCCTAAACCTCACCGACATCCTAAACCTCACCCTAACCCTTACCTTCACCCTAACCCTAACCTTAAACCACACACTAACCCTAACCCTCACCCTATACCTAACCCTAACCCTAACCCTCACCCTAACCCTAGCCCTAACCCTAACAATAACCCTAAACCTAAACCTAAACCTAAACTTCATCCTAACCCTAACCCTAAGCCTCACCCTCAATTTCACCCTAACCCTAACCCTAACCCTAACAATAACCCTAACCCTAACCCTAACCCTAAACCTAACCCTAATCTTTACCCACACCCTAACCCTAATCCTAATCCTCACCCTCACCCTCACCCTCACAAGATCCCTAACACTAACAATAACCCTAAACCTAACTCCAAACCTAACCCTAACCCTCACCCTCACCCTAACCCTAACAATAACCCTAATCCTCACCCTAACCCTCACCCTCAAGCTCACCCTCACCCTCACCCTAACTGTAACCCTAACCCTCATGCTAACCCTAAACCTGACCCTAATGCTAACCCTAAACCTCACCCTCACCCTCACCCTTCCCCTCAACCTCAACCTCACCCACACCCTAACCCTCATGCTAATCTTAACCCTAACCATTATAATAACCCTAACCCTCACACTCACACTCACCTTAAACCTAACCCTAACCCTAACACTCAACCTCACCCTTACCCTCACCCTAACCCTAACCCTAACAATAACCATAAACCTAAGCCTAAGCCACACCCTAACCCTCACTATCATCCTAACCCTCACCCTAAACCTAACACCTACACACACCATAACCCTCACCCTCACCAAAACCCTCACCCTCACCCTAACCCTCACCCTCACCTTAATCATTACCCTAACCCTAACACTTAACCTAAACCTAACCGTAACACTCACCCTAACCCTCACCCCAACCATAACGCTAAACCTAACACTCACCCTCACGCTAACCCTCACCCTAACACTTTACCTCACCCTAACCCTCAAGCGAACTTTAACACTGACAAAAAACCTAACCCTCACTCTAACCCTCCCCCATACCCGAATCCTCACCCTCACCCAAACCCTCACTCTCACCCTAAACATCACCCTAAACCTAACATTCACCCTAACCCTAACCCTAACTTTAACACTCACACAAACCCTAACCCTCACCCTAACCCTCACCTCACCCTAAACCTCACCCTAACCCTTACCCTCACCCTAACCCTAACCTTAAACCTCACACTAACCCTAACCCTCACCCTAAACCTAACCCTAACCCTAAACCTCACCCTCACCCTCACTCTAACCCTAACCGAAACCTAACAATAACCCTAACCCTAAACCTAAAAATAAACCTCATCCTAACCCTAACCCTAACCCTCACCCTCAATCTCACCCTAACACTAACCCTACCCCTAACAATAACCTTAAACCTAACCGTAGCCCTAACCTTAACCCTAAACCTAACCCTAACCCTCACTCTCACCCTAACCCTATAGCTAACCTTAATCCTCACCCTCACCCTTACCCTCACCCTAACTCTAACCCTAACAATATCCCTAACCCTAACCCTAAACCTAATCCTAACCCTCACCGTCACCCTAACCCTAACCCTAATCCTAAACCTAACCCTAACCCTCAACCTCACCCTAACCCTCACCCTAACCCTAAAACTCACCCCACCCCTAACTCTAACCCTAACCTAAATCTAACCCTCAGCCTCACCCTAACCCTAAAGCTAACCCTAATCCTCACCCTCACCCTCACCCTCACGATAACCTTAAAACTTACAATAATCCTAACCCTAATCTTAAACCTAACCCTAACCCTCACACTCACCCTCACCCCAACCTTAACCGTAACCCTAACCCTCACCCTCACCCTGAAGCTCACCCTCACCCTAACTCTAACCCTAACCCTCATGCTAACTCTTACCCTGACCCTAATGCTAACCCTAACCCTCAATCTCACCCTTGTCCTCAACCTAACCCTAACCCTTAACCTAACCCTAACCCTAACCTTCACCCTAACCCTAACCCTCACCCTAAACCTCACCCTAAACCGAACCCTTACCTAACCGAAACCCTCACCCTCACCCTCACCCTAACCTTCATGCTAATCTTAACCCTACAATTATCTTAACCCTAACCCTCACCCTCACACTCAACTTAAACCTAACCCTAACGCTAACAGTCAACCTCACCCTTACACTCACCCTAACCCTAACCCTAACAATAACCCTAAACCTAACCCTAACCCTCACCCTAACCCTCAGTATCATCCTAACCCTCACCCTAAACCCAACACTCACACACACCCTAACCCTCACCCTCACCAAAACCCTCACCGTCACCCTAACCCTCACCCTTACCCTAATCATCACCCTAACCCTAACCCTTAACCTAAACCTAACCGTAACCCTCACCCTAACCCTAACCCTAACAATAACCCTAAACCTATCTATAACCATAACCCTAACCCTCACCCTAACCTTAACCCTCACCCAAATCCTCACTCCAACCATAACGCTAAGCCTAACACTCACCCTCACCCTAACCCTCACCCTGACAGTTTACTTCACCCTAACCCTAACCCAAACTTTAACACTTACAAAAACCCTAAATCTCACGCTAACCCTCTCCCACACCCGAATCCTCACCCTCACCCAAACCCTCACTCTCACCCTAAACATCACCCAAAACCTATAACACTCACCCTAACCCTAACCCTAACTTTAACACTCACACAAACCCTAACCCTCACCCTAACCCTCACCTCACCCTAAACCTCACCCTAACCCTAACCCTTACCTAACCGAAATCCTCACTCTCACCCTCACCGTCACCCAAAACCTCACCCTAACCATTACAAGCACCAAAACCCTAACCCTCACACTAACCTAACCCTCACCCTAACCCTAACCCTAACCCAAATCCTCACTCCAACCATAACGCTAAGCCTAACACTCACCCTCACCCTAACCCTCACCCTAACAGTTTACTTCACCCTAACCCTAACCCAAACTTTAACACTTACAAAAACCCTAAATCTCACGCTAACCCTCTCCCACACCCGAATCCTCACCCTCACCCAAACCCTCACTCTCACCCTAAACATCACCCAAAACCTATAACACTCACCCTAACCCTAACCCTTACTTTAACACTCACACAAACCCTAACCCTCACCCTAACCCTCACCTCACCCTAAACCTCACCCTAACCCTAACCCTTACCTAACCGAAACCCTCACTCTCACCCTCACCCTCACCCAAAACCTCACCCTAACCATTACAAGCACCATAACCCTAACCCTCACACTAACCCTAACCCTCACCCTAACCCTAACCCTAACCCTTACCCTCACCCTCAACCTCACCCTAACTCTCAGCCTAATCTTAACCCTCACCATTATCTCAACCATCTCACTCTCACACTCACCTTCAAACTAACCGTAACCCTAACACTCAGCCTCACCCTCAACCTCACCCTAACCCTAACCCTAACAATAACCCTAAACCTAACCCTAAACCTAACCCTAACCCTCAACCTCACCCTAACCCTCACCCTAACCCTAACCCTCACCCACACCCTAACCCTCACCCACACCCTAACCCTCACCCTCACCAAAACCCTCACGCTCACCCTAACCCTAAACCTCACCCTAATCATCACCCTAAACCTAACCCTTAACCTAACCCTAACTGTAACCCTCACCCTAACCCTAAACCTAACAATAACCCTAACCCTAACCCTCACCCTAAGCCTAAACCTCGCCCTAACCCTAACCCTAACCCTAAATTTCACCCTAAGCATAACCCTAACCCTAAACCTCACCCTAAACCTCACACTAACCCTAACCCTTACCTAAACAAAACCCTCACTCTCACCCTCACCCTCACCCGAAATCTCACCCTAATCTAAACCCTAACCCTAATTCTAACCCTATCCTCACCCTCATCTTCACCCTAAACCTAACCCTCACCCTCAACCTCACCCTCACCCTAACCCTATCCCTAACTCTAACGCTCACCCTAACAGTAACCCTTACCTTAGCCCTCACCTTTACCCTCACCCTAACACTATCCCTCACCCTCACCCTAACCCTCACTCTAACCATGAGCCTCACACTAACCCTTACCCTCAACCCCACCCTGACCCTCAGACAAAACCTAACCCTTACCCTCACCCTCATCCTAATCCTAAACTTCATCCTCACCCTAGCCCTCATCATAACCCTTACCCTCACCCTAACCATAACCCTAAACCTAACCCGAACCCGAACCCTCACCCTAACCCTCACCCTCACCCTAACTCTAACCCTAACAATAACCCTCACCCTAACCCTAAACCTAAACCTAACCCTCACCCTCACCCTAACCCTAAAACTAACCCTAAACCTCACCCTCACCCTCAACCTCACCCTCACCCTCACCCTAACTCTAACCCTATCCCTCACGCTAACACTAACCCTAACCCTAATGTAACCCTAAAATTCACCCTCACCCTCACCCTTACCCTCAACCTCACCCTCACCTTCACCCTCACCCTAATCATCACCCTAACCCTAACCCTTAACCTAACCCTAACCATAACCTGCACACTAACCCTAACCCTCACCCTAAACCTAACCCTTACCTAACCAAAACCCTCACCCTCACCCTCACACTAACCCTCGGCCTAATCTTAACCCTAACAATTATCTTAAACATAACCCTAACCCTCACACTCACCTTAAACCTAACCCTAACCCTAACACTCAACCTCAACCTAACCCTCAACGTAACCTTAACCCTCACCCACACCCTAATCCTCACCCTCACCAAAACCCTCACCCTCACCCTAACCCTCACCCTCACCCTAATTATCACCCTAAACCTAACCCTTAACCTAACCCTGACTGTAACCCTCACCCTAACCCTAACCCTAACAATAAACCTAAACCTAACAATAACCCTAAACCTAACACTCACCCTAACCCAAACCCTCACCCTAACCCTCAATCTAACCCTAACTCTAACCCTAAAATTCACCCTAACCCTAACCGTAACCCTAAACCTCACCCTAAACCTCACCCTAACCCTAACCCTTACCTAAATGAAACCCTCATTCTCACCATCACCCTCACCCTAAAACCTCACCCTAAACCTTACCCTCACCCTCACCCTAACCCTAACCCTCACAGTAACCCTAACGCTCACCCTCACCCTAACCCTTACTCTTACCCTCACCCACACCCTAACCCTAACCCTCAGCCTAATCTTAACCCTAACCATTATCTTAACCCTAACCCTCACCCTCACACTCACCTTAAACCTAACCCTAACCCTAACACTCAACCTCACCCTCACCCTCAACCTAACCCTAACCTGAACTCTAACCCTCACCCTCACACTAGCCCTCACCATAACACTAATTCTAACCCTAAACCTCACTCTCTCTTTAACCCTCATCCTAACCCTAACCCTCACCATAACCCTAACCCTAAACCAAACCCTAACCCTCACACTAAACCCAAACCTCAGCCTAAACCTAACCCTCGCCCTCATCCTAACGCTAACCCTAACCCTAATCCAAACCCTAACCCTCAATCTCTCCCTCACCTTCACATTAACTCTAACCCTAACCTGTATGCTAACCCTAAAACTAACCCTAATGCTAACCCTAAACCTCAACCTCACCCTAGCCCTCACCCTAACCCTAACCCTAACCCTAAACCTCACCCTAACCCTAACCCTTACCCTAGCCGACACCCTAACCCTAACCCTCACCCTCAGCCTAACCCTCACCATAACCCTTGCCCTCAACCTAACCCTAAACCTAATCCTAACCCTAACATTTACACTGACCCTAACCCTCATTCTAACCCTAACCCTAACTGTAACTCTCACCCTCAACCTCACCCTAACCCTCAGCCTAATCCTAACCCTAACCAGTATCATATCTCTAACCCTCACCCTCACACTCACCCTAAACCTAACTCTAATCCTAAACCTCACCATCTCCCTTACACTAATTCTAACCCTAACCCTCATGCTAAACCTAACCCGAACCCTAATGCTAACCCTAAACCTCACCCTCACCCTAACCCTCACCCTAAACCTAAACTTCACCCTAATATTAAACCTAACTCTCACACTATACCTAAACCTAACCCTAACCCTAAACCTACACAACAGCCTAACCCTCACCCTAACCCTAACTCTAATCCTCAACATATCCCTCACCCTAACTGGAACACTCATCCTCACCCTAGTCCTCACCCTAACCCTAATCCCACCCTTAAATCTCACCCTAAAAGTAATGCTAACCCTACCCCTTATCCTCACCCTAACCCTCACCCTAACCCTAAACCGAATCCTAACCCTCACCTTAACCCTAAACCTAAACCTCACCCTAGCCCTCACTCTAACCCTAACACTAACCCTAACCCTCACCCTAATGCTAACCCTAACCCTAACCCTCACACTAACCTTCACCCTCAACCTAATCCTCACCCTAATCCTAAACCTAACCCTAATCCTAACCCTCACCCTCACCCTCAACTTCACCCTAACCCTAACCTAAACCTAACCCTCACCCTCAACCTCACCCTCACCTAACGTTAACCCTAACCCTAACCCTAACCTCACCCTCACCCACAGACAAACCCTAACCCTAACACTAATCCTAACACTAACCCTAACCCTCACCCTCACCCTAAACCTAACCCTAACCCTCACCCTCACCCTCACCCTCACCCTCACCCTAAACCTAACAATAACCCTAACCCTAACCCTCACCCTCAACCTAATCCTCACCCTAATCTTAACCCTAACCCTAATTCTAACCCTAACCTCACCCTCAACTTCACCCTAACCCTAACCCTAAACCTAAACCTCACCCTCAAACTCAACCTCATCCTAACCCTAACCCTAACCCTAACCCTCACCCTAACACTAACCCTTACCTTAGCCCTCACCTTTACCCTCACCCTAACACTATCCCTCACCCTCACCCGAACCCTCACTCTAACCATAACCCTCACACTAACCCTAACCCAAATCCTAACACTCACACTAACCCTAACCCTCACCCTAAACCATATCCTAACTCGAACACTAACCCTTACCCTCAACCTCCCCCTGACCCTCAGACAAAACCTAACCCTAACCCGAAATCTAACCCTAAACCTCACCCAAACCCTCACACTTACCCTCACCCTCACACTGACAATACACCTCATCCTCACCCTAACCCTCAACATAAACCTTATCCTCACCCTAACCTGAACCCTAAACCTAACCCTAACCCTCACCCTCACTCTCACCCTAAAACTAAACCTAACCCTAACCCTCACCCTCACCGTAACCCTAACCCTAACAATAACCCTAACACTAAACCTAACAATAACCCTAACACTCACCCTCACCCTAAACCTAACCCTAACTCTAACCCTCACCCTCACCCTCAACCACACCCTCACCCTCACCCTAACTCTAACCCTATCCCTCATGCTAACCCTGTCCCTAACCGAAATGTAACCCTAACCCTCAACCTCACCCTCACCCTCATCCTTACCCTCACCCTCACCCTCACATTCACCCTCACCATAATCATCACCCTAAACCTAACCCTTAAACTAACCCTCACCCTAACCTGCACACTAATCCTAACCCTCACCCTAAACCTAACACTTACCTAACCAAAACCCTCACCCTTACCCTCACACTAACCCTGAGCCTAATCTTAACCCTAAACATTATCTTAATCATAACCCTCACCCTCACACTCACCTTAAACCTAACCATAACCCTAACACTCAACCTAAACCTAACCCTCACCCTAACCCTAAACCTCACGCAAACCCTAACCCTCACCCTCACCAAAACCCTCACCCTCACCCTAAACCTCACCCTCACCCTAATCATCACCCTAAACCTAACCCTAACTGTAACCCTCACCCTAACCCTAACCATAACAATAACCCTAAACCTAACAATAACTCTAACCCTAACCCTCACCCTAACCCTAACCCTCGCCCTAACACTCAAGCTAACCCTAACCCTAACCCTAAACTTCACCCAAACCCTAACCGTATCCCTCACCCTAAACCTCACCCTAACCCTAAGCCTTAACAAAACGAAACCCTCACTATCACCCTTACCCTCACCCTAAACCTCACCCTAACCCTTATCCTCAACCTAACCCTAACCCTAACCCTCACACTAACCCTAACACTAACCCTCACCCTAACCCTTACGCTTACCCTCACCCACACCCTAACCCTAACTTTCAGCCTAATCTTAACCCTAACCATTATCTTAACCCTTACACTCACCCTCACACTCACCTTAAACCTAACCCTAATCCTAACACTCAACCTCACCCTCATGCTCACCCTAACCCTAACCCTAACAATAACCCTAAGCCTAAACTTAAACCTAACCCTAACCCTAACCCTAACCCTAATCCTCACCCTAACCCTAACCCTAAACCTCACCCTTACCCTAACCCTAACCCTAATCCCCACCCTAGCCCTCACCCTAAAACTCACACTAACCCTAACCCTCACTCTCACCCTAACACTCATTCTAACCATTAACCTCACCCTAACCCTCACCATAAACCTTATCCTAAACCTGACACTAAAACTAACCCTCAGCTTAAACCTAACCCTCACCCTCATCCTAAACCTAACCCTAAACCTCACCCTCACCCTCACTCTAACTCTAATCCTAACCCTCACGCTAACCCTAACCCTAATCCTAAAGCTAACCCTAACACTCACCCTCACCCTAACCCTTACCCTAACCCTAACCCTAACCCTCAAATTAACCCCAACCCTCACCCTAACCCTAACCCTAACCCTCAGCCCAAAACTCACCCTAAACCTAACCCTAATCCTAATCCTCACCCTATCCCTCACCCTAACCCTAACACTCACATTCGCCCTAGACCTCACATTAACCCTAACCATAACCCTAAAACTCACCCTAAAACTAATGCTAACCCTAACCCTCACCCTCAACCTAACCCTCACCCAAACCCTTACCCTCAACCTAACCCTAACACTCACAATAGCCCTAACCCTCAACCTAATCCTATCCCTACACCTGAGCCTCACAATCATCCTAACCCTAACCCTAACCCTAACCTTCACCCTAACCCTAACCCTCACCCTCACCCACAACCTAACCCTAACCCAAACCCTGACCCTAAACCTAAACCTAACCCTCACCCTCACCCTCAACCTCACTCTCAGCCTAACCCTAACACTAAACCTAACCCTAATCCTAAACCTAACCCTCACCCTCACCCTCACCCAAACTGTAATCTTAAGCCTAACCCTCAAACTCACCCTAAGCCTAACCCTCACCCTCACCCTAACCCTCACCCTAACCCTAATTACATCTCTAACATGAACCCTCACCCTAAACCTCACCTTAAACTTTACCCTCAACCTAAACCTAACCCTAATCCTAACCCTAAACCTTACCCTAACTCTAACCCTCACCCCAAAACTCACCCTCACCTTAACCCTAAGGGTCACCCTAAACCTCACCCTATCCCTAACCCTCACCCACACCCTAACCCTCACCCTCACCTGAAACCTCAACCTCACCCTAACACTCACCCTCACCCTAAACATCACCCTAACCCTAACCCTAACAATAACCCTAATCCTAACCCTAACCCTAACCCTCACCCTAACCCTAATCCTAACCCTCACCCTCACCCTAACCCTATCCCGAACTCTAACCGTCACTCTCACACTAGCCCTCACCCTAACACTCACTCTAACCCTAACCCTCACTCTCACTTTAACCCTCATCCTAACCCTTACCCTCAACATAAACCTAACCCTAAACCAAACCCTCACCCTCACACTGAACCCAACCCTCAGCCTAAACCTAACCCTCACCCTCATCCTAACACTAACCCTAACCCTAAACCTAACGCTCAAACTCACCCTCACCCTAACTCTAACCCTAACCTGCACGCTAACCCTAACCCTAACCCTAATGCTAACCCTAATCCTCAACCTCACCCTAGCCCTCACCCTAACCATAACCCTAACCCTAAACCTCACCCAAACCCTAACCCTTACCCTATCCGTCACCCTAACCCTAACCCTCACCCTCACCCTAACCCTCACTATAACCCTTACCCTCACTCTAAACCTAAACCTAATCCTAACACTAACATTTACACTTAACCTAACCCTCATGCTAACCGTAAACCTAACCCTCATCCTCACCCTCACCCTCACCGTAACCCTCAGCCTAATCCTAACCCTAACCAGTATCATATCTCTAAAGTTCACCCTCACACTCACCCTAAACCTAACCCTTATCCTAATCCTCACCCTCACCCTAACTCTAACGCTAAACCTAACACAAATCCTAACCCTAACCCTAAACCTCAACCTCACCCCAATCCTAACCCTAAACCTCACCCTCAATCTCACCCTAACCCTAACCCTAACACTAACAATAACTCTAACACTAAACCTAACCCTCACCCTAACCCTAACCCTAAACCTCACACTAACCCTAACCCTCACCCTAAACCTAGCACTAACCCTAACCTTCACCCTCACTCTCACCCTAACCCTAACACTAACACTAACAATAACCCTAACCCTAAAACTAAACCTATCCATAACCCTCACCCTAAACCTTACCATCATCCTAAACCTTATCCTAACCCTTACCCTCACCCTAACCCTAACCTTAACCCACACACTAACCCTAACCCTCACCCTAAACCTAATCCTAACCCTCACCCTCACCCTCACCCTCACCCTAACCCTAACCCTAAACCTAACCATAACCCTAAAGCTAAACCTAAACTTAAACCTCATCCTAACCCTAACCCTAAACCTCACCCTCAATCTCACCATAACCCTAACCCTAACCCTAAAAATAACCCTAACCCTAACCCTTACCTAAACCTAACCCTAAACCTCACGCTCACCCTAAGCCTAAACCTAACCCTAACCCTCACCCTCACCCTAACCCTAACCCTAATCCTAAACCTAACCCTAACAATCAACCTCACACTAAGCCTCACCCTAACCCTAAACCTCACCCCAACCCTAACCCTAGCCCTAACCTAAACCTAATTCTAACCCTCACCCTCACCCTAACCCTAAACCTAACCCTAAACCTCAGCCTCACCCTCACCCTCACGATAACCCTAACACTAACAATAACCCTAAACCTAACCCTAAACCTAACCCTAACCCTCACCCTCACCCTCACCCTAACCTTAACCATTACTCTAAACCTCACCCTCCCCCTCAAGCTCACCCTCACCCTCACCCTAACTCTAACCCTAACCCTCACGCTAACCCTATACCTGACCGTAATGCTAACCCTAACACTCACCCTCACCCTCACCCTTACCCTCAACCACAACCTCACCCGCACCCTAACCCTCATGCCAATCTTAACCCTAACCATTATCTTAACCCTAACTCTCACTCTCACACTCACATGAAACCTAACCCTAACCCTAACACTCAACCTCACCCTTACCCTCACCCTAACCCTAACAATAACCCTAACCCTCACCCTCACCCTCACTACCATCCTAACCCTCACCCTAAACCTAATATTCACACACACCCTAACCCTCACCCTCACCAAAACCCTCACCCTTACCCTAACCCTCACCCTCACCCTAATCGTTATGATAACCCGAACCCTTAACCTAAATCTAACCGTAATCCTCACCCTAACCCTAACCCTAACAATAACCCTAAACCTATCAATAACGGTAACCCTAATCCTCACCCTAATCCTAACCCTCACGCTAACCCTAACCCTAATCCTAATGCTAACCCTAAACTTCACCCTCACCCTAAACCTCACCATAAGCTAACCCTCACCCTAACCCTAACCCTAACCCTCACATTAACCCCAACCCTCACCCTAACCCTAACCCTAACCCTCAGCCTAAAACTCACCCTAAACCTAACCCTAATCCTAATCCTCATGCTATCCCTCACCCTAACCGGAACACTCACACTCACCCAAGCCCTCTCAATAACCCTAACCATAACCCTAAAACTCACCCTAAAACTAATGCTAACCCTAACCCTCACCCTCACTGTAACCCACAACCAAACCCTTACCCTCAACCTAACCCTAACCCTCACAATAACCCTAACCCTCACACTAATCCTATCCCTACCTCTAATCCTCACTCTCATCCTAACCCTAATCCTAACCTTAAACCTCCCCCTAACCCTAACCCTCACCCTCACCCTAAACCTAACCCTCACCCTCACACTCATCCTCACCCTCACCCTAACCCTAACCCTCACCCTCAACCTAACCCTCACAATAACCCTTACCCTCACCCTAAACCTAATCCTAACCCTAATCCTTACACTAACCGTAAGCCTCATCCTAAACCTAACCCTACCCTAACCCTAACCCTTACCCTTTCCCTAACCCTCAGCCTAATCCTAACCCTAACAATTATCATAACCTTAACCCTCACCCTCACACTCACCCTAAACCTAACTCTAACCCTAACCCTCACCCTCACCCTCACCCTAACCCTAACAATAACCCTATACCTAACCCTAAACCTAACCCTCACCCTAACCCCAATCCTAACCCTCACCCTCACCCTCACCCTAACTTTAACCCTAACCCTCATGCTAACCCTAACCCTAATGCTAACCCTAAAGCTCACCCTCACCCTAACCGTCAAGGTAACCCTAACCCTAAAAATAACTCTAAACCTCCCCCTAAGCCTCACTATCATCCTAACCCTCACCCTAACCCTAACACTCCCGCACACCCTAACCCTCGCCCTCACCAAAACCCTCACCCTCACCCTAGCCCTCACCCTCACCCTAATCATCACCCTAACTCTAACCCTTAACCTAACCCTTACCGTAACCTGCACCCTAACCCTAACCGTAACAATAATCCTAACCCTATCAATAACCATAACCCTAACCCTCACCCTAACCCTAACATTCACCCTAACACTCAACCTAACCCTAACGCTAAACTTAACACTCATCCTCACCCTAACCCTCAACCTAACATTTTAACTCACCCTAACCATAACCCTAACTTGAACACTCACACAAACACTGAACGTAACCCTAACCCTCCCGCACACCCGAACATTCACCCTCACACAAACCCTCACCCTCACCATAAACATCACCCTAAACCTAACACTCACCCTAACCCTAACCCTAACTTTAACACTCACACAAACCCTAACCCTCACCCTAACCATCACCTCACCCTAAACCTCACGCTAACCCTACCACTTCCCTAACCGAAACCCTCACTCTCACACTCACCCTCACCCTAAACCTCACTGTAACCCTTACCCTCACCCTAACCCTAACCCCAACCCTAACCCTCACACTAACCCTAAACCTCACCCTAACCCTACCCCTAACCGTTACCCTCACCCTGAACCTTACCCTGACCCTCAGGCTAATCTTAACCCTCACCATTATCTTAAACATAACCCTCACCCCCACAATCACCTCAAACCTAACGCTAACCCTAACACTCAACCTCACACTCACCCTCACCCTCACCCTAACCCTAATAATAACCCTAACCCTAACTCTAACCCTAACCCTAACCCAAACCCATACCCTAACCCTAACCCTAATCCTGACCCTAACCCTAACTGTAAATCTCACTCTCACACTAACCCTAAACCTAACCCTAACCCTGACCCTGACCCTAGCCCTCACTTTAAAACTCACGCTAAACCTAACCCTCACTCTCACCTTAACACTCATTGTAACCCTTACCCTCTCCCTAACCTTAACCCTAAACCTAACCCTAACGTTCACACTAAACCTAACCCTCAGCCTAAACCTAATCCTCACCCTCATCCTAAATCTAACCCTCACCCTCACCCTAACCCTCAACATAACCCTTACCCTCACACTAACCCTAAACCTAATCCTAACCCTAACCCTTACACTAACCCTATCCCTCACCTTAACCCTAATCCTAACACTCATCCATACCCACAAACTCACCATAACCCTCAGCCTAATCCTAACCCTAACCATTATGGTAACACTAACCCTCACCCTCACACTCACCCTAAGCCTAATTCTAACCCTAACCCTCACACTCACCTTAACACTAACCCTAACCCTAACAATAACCCTAAATCTAACCCTAATCCTAACCCTCACCCTAACCCTAATCCTAACCCTCACCCTCACCCTCACCCTAACTCTAACCCTAACTGTCATGCTAACCCTAACCCTAATGCTAACCCTAAACCTCACCCTCACCTTAACCCTCACCCTAAATCTAACCCTCACCCTCACCCTATCCATAACAATAACCCTAATCCTAATCCTATCCCTAACAATAACCGTAAACCTAACCCTCAACCTAATCCTAACCCTTACCCTCAACATAACCTAAACCTAAACCTAAACCTAAACCTAACCCTAAACCTCACCCTCAAACTAGCCTTCACCCTAACAATCACTCTAACCCTAACCCTCACACTCACCCTAACCCTCACTCTCACCCTAACCCTCACCCTAACCCTAGCCCTCAACCTAACCCTAACCCTAAACCTCACCGTCATCCTACCACTCACCTAACCCAAACCCTCACCCACACCTTAACCCTCACCCTCACCAAAGCACTCACCCTCACACTAACCCTCACCCTAACACTTTTCCTCACTCTAACCCTAACACTAACACAAACAATAACCCTCACCCTAAACCTAACCCTCTCCCACACCTTAACCCTCACACACACCCGAACCATCACCCTCACCCTAACACTCAACCTCACCCTAAACATCACCCTAACCCTAACACTCACCCTAACCCTAAACCTAACCGTCACCCTAACCCAAACACACACCCTAACTATCACCTTCAGCCTAACCACAACCTTAACCCTAACCTAACCAAAACCTCACCCTCACCCTCACCCTGACCCTAAACCTCACCCTAAACTTTACCCTCACCCTAACCCTAACCCTAAACCTCAGACTAACCCTAACCCTAACCCTAACCCTAAACCTAACCCTCACACTAAACCTAAACCTCACCCTAACACTAAACCTACCCCTCAGCCTAACCCTCACCCTAACCCTAACCCTAATCCTCACCATATCCCTCACCGTATCTCTAACTCTCAACCTCACCCTAGCCCTCACCCTAACCCAAACCCTAAAATTAAACCTCACCCTGAAATAATGCTAACCCTAACCCTCATCCTCACCCTAACCCTCACACTAACCCTAACCCTAATCCTAACCCTGACCCTAACCCTAAACCTAAACCTCACTCTAGCCCTCACTCTAACCCTAACACTAACCCTAACCCTCACCCTAAAGCTAACCCTAACCCAAACCCAAACCCTCACCCTAACCCTTACCGTCATCCTAACACTCACCTAAACCTATCCCTCACCCACACCCTAACCCTCACCCTCACCAATACATTCACCCTCACACTAACCTTCACCCTAACACTTTTCCTCACCCTAACCCTTACACTAACACTCACACAAACCCTAACCCTCACCGTAAACCTAACCCTTCCCCACACGTTAACCCTCACCTACACCCGAACCATCACCCTCACCCTAACACTCAACCTCACCCTAAACATCACCCTAAACCTAACACTCACCCTAACCCTAAACCTAACCCTTACGTAACCAAAACCCTCAGCCTCACCCTCAGCCTAACCCTAACCCTAAACCTAAACCTCACCATAACCCTAACCCTAAATTTCACCAGCAATATTACCCTAACCCTAACCCTAAGCCTAACAATAACCTTAACGCTAAACCTAACCCTAACCCTCACGCTAACCCAAACCCTAAATCTAACAATAAGCCTACCCCTAACCCTAAACCTAACCCTAACCCTCACCCTAACCCTCACCCTAACTCTAACCCTAATCCAAACCTTTTCCGTAACCATTATCATAACCCTAACCTTCACCCTCAAAATCACCCTAAACGTAACCGTAAACCTAACCCTCACCCTCACCTTAACCCTAACCCTAACAATAACCCTAACCCTAACCCTAACCCTAAACCACACCCTCACCCTCACCCTAACCTTCAGCCTAATCCTAACCCTAATCATTACCATAACCCTAACCCTCACCCTCACACTCACCCTAAACCTAACTCTAACCCTAACCCTCACCCTCACTCTAATCCTAACCCTAACCCTAACAATAATCCTAAACCTAACCATAACCCTAACCCTCACCCTAACCCTAAACCTAACCTTCACCCTCACCCTCACCCTAACTCTAACCCTAACCATCACGCTAACCCTAACCCTAATGCTAACCCTAAACCTCACCCTCACCCTAACCCTCACCCTAAACCTAACCCTCACCCTAACCCTAACCCTAACAATAACCCTAAACCTAACCCTAACACTAACCCTCACCTTAACACTAACACTAAGCCAAACCCAAACCCTCACCCTAACCCTCACCGTCATCCTAACACTCAACTAACCCTAAACCTCACTCACACCCTAACCCGCACCCTCACCAAAACACTCAATCTCACCCTAACCCTCACCCTAACACTTTTCCTCACCTTAACCCTAACCCTAACACTCACACAAACCCTAAACCTCACCCAAACCCTAACCCTCTCTCAATCCCTAACCCTCACCCACACCCGAACCATCACCCTCACCCTCACCCTCTCCCTAAACGTCACCCTAACCCTAACAGACACCCTATCCCTAAACCCAACCGTCACCCTAACCCTAACCCTCAGTCTAACCCTCACCCTCACCCTAACCATAACCCTATCCCTTAACTAACCGAGACCCTCAACCTCATCCTAAACCACACCCTACCCCTTACCCTCACCCTAACCCTAATCCTAAACATCACGCTAACCCTAACCCTCAACCTAAACCTAACCGTCACCCTAACCCTCACCCTCACCCTCAACCTAATCCTAACCCTAACCCTAACAATAACCCTAACCCTAACCCTAAAGCTAAACCTAACACTCACACTAACCCTAACCCTTAACCTAACCCTAAACCTCACACTAACCCTAACACTCACCCTCACCCTCACCCTCAACCTAAGCCTAACTCTAACCCTAAACCTAATCCTAAACCTAAAATTGACGCTCACCCTCAACCTAACCCTAACCCTAACCCTCACCGTAAACCTCACCCTATCCCTAACCATAACCCTAACAATCACCCTCAGCCTCAACCTAACCCTCACCGTAACCCTAACCCTAAACCTAACCATAACCCTCACCCTAACCCTAACCCTCACCCTCACCGGAAACCTCACCCTCACCCTAAACCTCACTCTCACCCTTACCTCACCCTAACACTAACCCTCACCCTAACTCTAACCTTAAACTTCACCCTAATCCTAACCCTCACCCTAACCCTCACCCTAATCCTCACCCTAATCCTAAACCTAACCCTAATCCTAATCCTAACCCTCATCCTCAACTTCACCCTAACCCTAATCTAAACCCAACCCTCATCATCAACCTAAACATCACCCACAGACAAATCCTAACCCTAACCCTAATCCTAACACTAACCCTAACCCTCACCCTCACCCTAAACCTAAACCTAACCCTCACCCTCACCCTAAGCCTAACCCTAACCCTCACCCTAAGACTAACCCTTACCCTAGCCCTCACCCTTACCTTCACCTTTATACTAACCCTATCCCTCACCCTAAACCTAATCCTAACCCTAACACGAACCCTAACCCTCAACCACATACTCACCCTACGACAAACCCTAACCTGAACCCGAAACCTAACCCTAAAACTAACCCTCACCCTCACCCTCACCCTAACGCTAACCCGCATCCTCACCCTAACCCTCAATATAACCCTAACCCTCACCCTAACCCTAAACCTAATCCTAACCCTAACCCTTACACTAACCCTAACCCTCACCCTCACCCTCACCCTAACCCTAAACCTAACAATAACCCTAAACCTAACCCTAACCCTAACCCTAAATTAATCCTCACCATATCCCTCACCCTAACCCTAACACTCACCCTCACCCTAACCCTAACCCTAACTTTAAACCTCAACCTTAAAGTAATGCTAATGCTAAACCTCATCCTCACCCTAATCCTAACCCTCACCCTAACCCTAAACCTAACCCTCACCCTAGCCCTCACTCTAACCCTAACATTAACCCTCACCCTAACGCTAACTCTAACCAAAAACCAAACCCTCACCGTCATCCTAACACTCACATAACCCTAACCCTCACCCACACCCTAACCCTCAGCCTCACCAAAACACTCACCCTCACACTAACCGTCACCCTAACACTTTTCCTCACCCAAACCCTACCCTAACACTCACGCAAATCCTAATCCTCACCCTAAACCTAACCCTCTCCCAAACCCTAACCCTCACCCACACCCGAACCAACACCCTCACCCTATCCCTCACCCTCACCCTAACCCTAAAACTAACCATCACCCTAACCCTAACCCTCACCCTAACCTTCACCCTCATCCTAAACCTAACCCTAAACCTTACCTAACTGAAACCCTCAAGCTCAACCTCACCCTCACCCTAAACCTCACCCTAACCCTTATCCTCACTCTAAACCTAACCCTAAACCTCACACTAACCCTAACACTCAGCCTAAACCTAACAAAACCCTCACTCTATGTAGCGACCGCCTACTCGACCAGCGAGGAAAAACGACCACCACTCCAGGAGTCTTCTCAGATCACGCTTTATTGGAGAGCCTTTTAGTTGTAGGAGAGCTTGGGCGCGAGAGAGCGTGCACCCGAAATACAGCCGCTTATATAGGGAATTCGAACACGGGTCTTTTCTATTGTTGGTCGCCTGCCTTTTACCGTCACCAGGTGTCATGGGATTGGCTGGGGACACTACCTTGCTCGCGCACGCGCACAGCCCAGGCGTCCCGCCAAGCACCGTCTGGAGTGGTAATCCTCAAAACTGCAAGGGAGTGGGCGGAGTCTCGCCTCGGCTCCCTACAGTTCCCCCTTCTTTGTTTTATGGCAACAGGTAAGAGTAGAGGTTGGGCCTCTGTCTAAGACATTAATGAGAGGACCTTGCACTGGCCTTCGCCTGAGGGGCGCCTTCCCCAGTGATGACCAGGCCCGTCCGATGCCTTTTTTGCAGAGGTGGGATCTTGGGCATCAACCCACTTGCAACCCAGCATTCTCTTCTTGAGGAGATGAGAACCATCTCCTCAAGTGCAGTGCACTTGCCTTGCACCCTGTTCCAAATTGCAAATTGCATACCTGTCCCGGTGCAATGGGATCCCCTGATCCCTCGGGGTGCTAAGGCTATGCAGAATGGTAAGGCTTAACTGCCTCTTAGGGCCGACAGCCAAATCTGGGGTGAGGATCCACTCTCCAAAGTGGCTAATGCTTGCAAGATAACAACCTTGTCCCTTCTGGTTTGGGCTCGAAGGCGACAGACCAACCATAGGCAGACCACGCATCCTCCCAAGCAGCAGGCTAAAAACATTCCGACTCCCACCCGCTCTTTGACAAAGGACACCACAGAGGCAATCCAGTCAGTAAATTGTAACAGCCCACAGCATCATTGGTTTAGCTATCACAGGGATTGCTATTAGCACTGTTGCTAACAGCAGGAAGATCAGCTGAGTGGATGGCATCTTCAAGATGGGGTTCTTCTGCAGTCTCCACCGGCCTGGTCAGTCTCGTTGGCACCCAGTGAGGTACTTCTTGACTCTGTGGAAAAACACAAACAGCTCCCCTGGATCTCGTTATTACCGGATCCGGTCCATACCATTTATTATTAATAACATCCTTCCACATAACCATGTCTTTAGTATCCATGGAGTCTCTTGTCATATGCCGATCTGCGGCAGACTGATCGTTGTCATTTAGAATTAAAAAATTAAGGGTAAAGAGCGCAAGAGAAAGTCTTTCCTTGGGGGACGCGGACTCAGCAACTCCCCCTTTTTGTTTTTGAAGCATTTCTTTTATGCTTCTATTAGCTCTTTCCACTATACCTTGTCCTTGAGGATTGTAGGGCAATCCAGTGGTGTGGGCAACCTGCATTTGTGCGCAAAAGGCGCGAAAACCATGGGAAGTATAAGCAGGGCCATTATCCGTCTTGAGTCTAAGGGGCTTTCCCCAAGCTGCCCAAGCTTCTAAGCAGTGTATTCTGACGTGAGACACCTTTTCTCCTGCCAAAGGTGTGGCATGAATGACACCGGAAAAGGTGTCCACAGACACATGTAAATATTTCAACTTACCAAATTCCGTCAGATGAGTAACATCCATTTGCCATAGGGCATTTGGTCTCAACCCCCTGGGGTTTACCCCCACATGGGGAGGATGAAGAAAGGTAACACAAGATTTACAGGCTTTAACAATATCTCTTGCCACATGCCTGGACAAATTATATCTTTTCCTAAGGGTATTAGCAGGTACATGATACAATCTATGAAAGTCTTTTGCCAATTCTACAGGATCAGCAGCAACCAGAGCCATAGCCCGAGTTGCCTGGTCCACCAAATCATTACACTTTGCCATCGGGCCCGGCAACATAGAGTGGGCACGAATATGTCCAATATAAAAAGGATGTTTTCTGTTTAAGATAAGGGATTGAATCTGTAACAAAACATTAGAAATTGTACTGGCCTGCTTAATTGAAGCAGCAACTTCAAGAGAAGCAACGGCATTTACAACATATAATGAATCAGAAAATAAGTTAAAAGGTTGATCAAATCTTTTAAAAACTTCAAGCACAATTAAACATTCAACAGCCTGTGGGACATTCGGCCGAAAATTAAAGACTACCGGCTGTTTGTGTCCTTGAACAAAAAAGGCACCTTGTCCAGATTTTGATCCATCCGTAAAGATGGTCAGAGCATCAGCCAAGGGCTCCTTTGAAGTGACAACAGGAAAATACACTAAATTTTTGTTAACTATGGCAAGCAGAGGATGCTTAGGATAATGATTATCAATTACATTTGGAAATGAGCAAACAAGAATTGCCCACATATCCATTGTGGCTGCTAAAATTTCAACTTGCTCACGGGTGTATGGAATAATTAATTTATCTGGAATTTTTGCAAAGTGCATTAAACAATACTTCATACCCAAAATTGCCTGTTTAGCCACTAATTCAGGAAAATATTGAACAGTTTTTGCTCCCACAGAATTGCCGTGGAGCCACAATAAGGGGCCATTTTGCCAAAGAACCCCCGTGGGATAATTTTTTGTTTTTAATATACATAAATCAATAGGTAATTTTAAATCAACCCGTGAAAGTTGAGCCCTAGACAAAGCTGCCTCAACCTTTTGTAGGGAATTTAGTGCTAAAGGTGTCAGGGATCTAGAGGAGGTGACTTCAGGGTCGCCCTCCAAAATAGCAAATAAAGGTAACAACTCTGACCGAGGGAGATTAAGAAACCCCCTTATCCAATTAATATCTCCTGCCAATTGCTGAAAATCATTAAGTGTTTTAAGATGACCAGTTCGAATGGAAAGTTTTTGTGGTTTAATCTCAGTAGGGGAAACAATGGTTCCCAGAAATTGAACAACACTAGTCTGCTGAACCTTCTCAGGGGCAATAATTAATCCTTTATTAGCTAAGGTCTCCGTTACCTGCCCAAACACTTTATGAAGAGTCTCTACCGAGGGAGCAGCCAACAAGATATCATCCATATAATGGACAATCCGTACTTTTGGAAATTTTTCCCTAACAGGGGTTAATGCAGCCCCCACGAACAATTGACAAATTGTTGGGCTATTAGCCATCCCTTGGGGGAGAACTTTCCACTGACAGCGAGCATCCGGGGTTTCATGATTAACCGAGGGCAAAGTAAAGGCAAAGCGCTCCCTATCCTTTTCATAAAGAGGTATGGAAAAAAAGCAATCCTTAATGTCTAAGGCCAGAATAGGCCACTCCCTAGGTAACGCAGACAGCAGTGGAAGTCCCCTTTGGATGGGTCCCATAATTTGCATCTGGGCATTTACTGCTCTAAGGTCATGTAATAATCTCCATTTTCCGGAGGCCTTTTTGATAACAAAAATTGGGGTATTCCAAGATGACACTGAAGGCTCAACATGCCCCAGCTGCAGCTGTTCCTGGACAAGAGTTTGAGCCGCTTCCAATTTTTCTCGAGAGAGGGGCCACTGAGGAACCCACACCGCCTTTTGCGTTAACCAAGGTATGGGTACCACACCTTCAGTGGAAGCTTTGTTTTCAGAGGCCCCTAAGAAAAACCCAAACCCTTCTTGTCCTGTTTAGGAAGTGGCTCTATCGGCTCCTTGCGTCCTTGGAGACGCCGACCAAGCCCCAAGGCTGGCACAAATCCTTGCTGTTTCATCATATTCTGACTGGCCTCAGAATAATCATTAGTTAAAGTTAACTTTAGCTGTTGCTGCACATCTCTTCCCCAAAGATTGACAGGGACGTCTACCACAAATGGCTGCATTTTTCCAACCTGGCCTTCGTCTGTTCTCCAAGTCAATTCTTTTGCACTTAACTGTGGGGCATCAGCATAGCCCAGCCCTTGCAAGGTCTGGGAGGATTTCTGAGTTGGCCATTGCTTTGGCCACTCCCCTCTTTGGATGATGCTTCGATCTGCCCCTGTATCCACCAGTCCCTCAAATCTTTTCCCTTCTACTTGGAGAGTTAACATGGGTCTTTGGTCTAAAGTTATGGACAGGCATGTAAGGTCGACTCCAGTGGGGCCTAGCCCTTTATCTCCTCTCTCTATCTCCTTAGCAGGGAAGTTGCCATGAAGAGAAGGCAAAAGCAGGAGCTGTGCAATTCTATCCCCGGGAGAAATGGACACCACTCCATGGGGGACATGGCAGAGGACCTTGATAGTCCCCGTATAGTCAGGGTCAATTACTCCCGGGAAAATTATTAATCCTCTCATTGTGGAGGAGGAGCGTCCTAAAACTATTCCTACAGTGCCTTCATCTAGGGGTCCTGTCATGTCTGTCTCCACAATCTGGACTCCCATCTGCTGTGTTAATACCCGTCCGGAGGTGGCACAGAGGTCCAACCCTGCGGAGCCTGAGGTTGCTCTTCTTGGCTGGGGGGTTGTAGCAGGTGCTGTCCGGGAGCCAGAGTCTGAAATGCCCCATAAACTTTCGGGCCCTGGGGACGAGGGCCCTTCTCTCCGTTTTTTGGCTCCTGTTCCGAATTAGTGTTTGGAGTAATTTGGGGGATAAAATGTCCATTGATGTCTCTAACTGACCTGCATTCATTGACCCAATGCTTTCCCTTTTTACAACGAGGACACACTCCTGGAGTCCTTGGCGGCCTGGGTATGTTTTGTGCAGGACCACCATTTTGTGGGCATTGCTGTCTAAAATGTCCCAACTGACCACACCGGAAACACCCTTTTCCTTTACTATCTTTTGCGGCCCCGGCAGCCGACAAGACAGCAGCTGCCAGCCCCGCATTGGTCAGGGGGCCACCTACTTCTCTGCAGGCTTTTAACCAAGCTTCTAGGCTTTGGGTTCTTACTGGGGTAATTGCCCTCTGACATTCCTTGGTGCTTTGTTCAAAAATGATTTGTTGTACAAATGGCATGGCTGTTTCCAGATTTCCTAACACCCGCTCGGCTGTCTCTAGCATACGGGCAACAAAATCAGAAAATGGCTCATTAGGGGCCTGCATGATTTTTGTTAGATTGCCAGCCACCTCTCCCTTGTTTGGGAGGGCTCGCCAGGACATGTAAAAAACCTCGTTTACCTGGCGGTATACTTCAAAGGGATATCCTGTCTGGTCTACCGAGTAGATTCCCTGCCCGAGAAGCATGTCTATGGTCCAGTCCGGGTGCCCGTCACGGACATTTTGTCTGTATTGGGCTTGAGCCTTGTCTTGAACAATAGACCGGAGATCGAGGTACTGCCCATGATTAAGGCAGGTACGGGCTACCTCAAACCAGTCCGTGGAGTTGCTGAGTCCGCGTCCCCCAGGGAAAGACTTTCTCTTGCGCTCTTTACCCTTAATTTTT
The DNA here is from genome assembly GCF_024711535.1 of Dipodomys merriami. NCBI lineage: Eukaryota > Metazoa > Chordata > Mammalia > Rodentia > Heteromyidae > Dipodomys > Dipodomys merriami. The sequence continues at coordinate 1,375,555 of NW_027206080.1, read as the reverse complement.
TAATTCTAAATGACAACGATCAGTCTTCGGAGCAAGGCAGTGGTATAATTAGCCGTCACTCCATAAGTCCGGACTGCCTCAACTAAATCCTTAAGCTGGGAGTAGGAAACCGGCTCAAAATTTCTTTCAGCAGTAATCGGATTTTCAAAAACTGGGAAAGCAGCTGCCAGCTGCGACCAGGTATTTTCTTTAATAAAGTGACTCTTCCCTGCCAGCGGGCACGGCGGTGGGGCCGACGGGTGAGGGCCAGCTCCGTTTCCTCTCCCTGGCTGTTGCGGTACTCCCACCCCTAGGGGGCGCCACCCTCCATATTTGTCTGCCACGTGCTCCGCCGCAGCCTCTTCTAACTCTTCACTATCAGCTGGATCGAGCTGCTCTCCCTCCTCCTCTAACATTTCTTCCTCTGAGTCACTCACAAGATTACTATATTCTTGGTCCCGCCCTTCCACATGTAGGGCTGAGAACCGGTTTGCTTTTAAAGAAGGGCACGGAGGTCTCCTTGAGACCCCCTCCCTAAAACCCTTCTCCTTTTGTGAGGGCTGCAGCCCCTCTCGCTTCAATTCTTTAGGATCCTTCTGTCTTTTTTCCCTTTTTCTTTTAGGCCTCTTTTCCTCCCCATTACTGTATACTGACTCTGATAGACTATCCTGATGCTGCATTAGTACTTTGCGTCCTTCCTGGATTAAATCAAACCCTCCCTCCTCGAGGCAAGTGCGCACCATCAAAAAGACAAGCCACAAGGGAAGAAGCAATGCAAGCAACCAATAAATATCTAAATCTACAGTGGACAGCATACCGGGGGATATTTACCAACGTCTCCTCTCCGCGTGTTGAGTTCTGGCTCCAATTCGGCCTCTCGCGCGGGTCCGGTCCCAGGTTCGTTCCCGGGTTTCGGCACCAGTTGTAGCGACCGCCTACTCGACCAGCGAGGAAAAACGACCACCACTCCAGGAGTCTTCTCAGATCACGCTTTATTGGAGAGCCTTTTAGTTGTAGGAGAGCTTGGGCGCGAGAGAGCGTGCACCCGAAATACAGCCGCTTATATAGGGAATTCGAACACGGGTCTTTTCTATTGTTGGTCGCCTGCCTTTTACCGTCACCAGGTGTCATGGGATTGGCTGGGGACACTACCTTGCTCGCGCACACGCACAGCCCAGGCGTCCCGCCAAGCACCGTCTGGAGTGGTAATCCTCAAAACTGCAAGGGAGTGGGCGGAGTCTCGCCTCGGCTCCCTACAACTCTAACCCTCACCCTAACCCTCACCCTAATCCTAACCCTAAACCTAACAATAACCCTACCCCTAACCCTAACCCTAACCCTAATCCTAACCCTTACTCTAACCATAATCTTAATTCTAACCCTCACCCTCACAATCACCCTCAACCTCACCTGAAACATAACCCTCACCCTCACCGTCACCCTCACCCTAACAGTAACCTTAACAATAACCATAACCCTAACCCTAAACCTAACCCTAACCCTCACCCTCACCCTAACTCTAACCCTCACCCTTACCCTCACCCTCAACCTAAACCTCACACTAACCCTTACCCTAACCCTAACCCTAAATGTCACACTAACCCTAACCCTCAACCTAAACCTAACCCTAACCCTAACACTAACCCTCACCCTCACCCTAACCCTAACCCTAAATATAACCCTAACCCTAAACCTATACCTAAACCTAAACCTCATCCTAACCCTAAACCTAAACCTCACCGTCAATCTCACCCTAACCCTAAACCTAACCCTAAAAATAACCATAACCCTAAACCTAAGCCTAACCCTAACCCTCACCCTAACACTAACACTAAACCTAACAATAACCCTACACTTAACCCTAAACCTAACCCTAACCCTCACCGTAAACCTAACCCTAATCCTAACCGTTACCCTAACCATTATCTTAACACTAACCCTCACCCTCACAATCACCCTCACCCTCACCCTCACCCTCACCCTCACCCTCACCCTCACCCTCACCCTAACCCTAACCCTAAAAAGATCCCTAACCCTAACCCTAAACCTAACCCTAACCCTCAACCTCACCCTCAACCTCACCCTAACCCTAACGCTTACACTAACCCTAACCCTAACCCTAAACCTAATCCTAACCCTCACCCTCATCCTAACCCTAACCATAACCCTAACCCTCACTCTCACCCTCAACCTCACCCTCAACCTCACCCTAACTCCAACCGTAACCCTCAGGCTAACCCTAACCCTAACCCTAATGCTAAACCTAACCCTCAGCCTCACCCTCACCCTTACCCTCAATCTCACTCTCACCCTCACCCTCACCCTAATCATCACTCTAACCCTAACTCTTAACCTAACCCTAACCCTAAACTTCACCCTAACCCTAAGCCTCACCCTAAACATCACCCTCACACTCACCCTCATGTTAATCTTAACCCTAACCATTATCTTAACCCTAACACTCACCCTCACACTCACCTTAAATCTAAACCCAACCCTAACACTCAACCTCACTCTTACCCTCACCCTAACCCTAACCCTAACAATAACCCTAACTCTAACCCTAACCCACACCATAAACCTCACTATCATCCTAACCCTCACCCTAACCCTAACACTCACACACACCCTAAACCTCACCCTCACCAAAACCCTCACCCTCAACCTAACCCTCACCCTCACCCTAATCAGAACACTAACCCTAACCGTAACCCTCACCCTAACCCTAACCCTAACAATAACCCTAAAACTATCAATAACCCTAACCCTAACCCTCACCCTCACCCTAACCCTCACCCTAACCCTCACCCTAATATTTTACCTCACCCTAACCCTAACCCTAACTTTAACACTCACACAAACCCTCAACCTAACCCTAACCCTCCACCACAACCAAAACCTCACTCTCACCCAAACCTTCACCCTCACCCTAAACATCACCGTAAACATAACACTCACCCTAACCCTAACCCTAACTTTAACCTTCACACAAACCTAATTATCAAGCTAACCCTCACCTCACCCTAAACATCACCCTAACCCTACCAGTTACCTAACCGAAACCCTCACTCTCACCCTCACCCTCACCCTAAACCTCACCCTAACCCTTACCCTCACCCTAACCCTAATCCTAACCCTCACCCTCACACTAACCCTAACCCTCACCCTAACCCTAACCCTAACCCTTACCATCAACCTCACCGTCACCGTAACCCTCAGCCTAATCTTAAACTCACCATTATCTTAACCCTCACCCTAACCCTCACCTCACCCTAAACCTCACCCTAACCCTACCACTTACCTAACCGAAACGCTCACTCACACACTCACACTCACTCTTAACCTAACCCTAACCCTAATCCTCACCCTAACCCTAAACCTAACCCTAACCCTCACCCTCACCCTAGCACTCACCTTAAAACTCAAGCTAAACCTAACCCTCACTCTCACCCTAACACTCATTCGAACCCTTACCCTTACCCTAACCCTAACCCTAAACCTAACCCTAACGTTCACACAAAACCTAACCCTCAGCCTAAACCTAACCCTAACCCTAACCCTCACCCTCATATTCAACCTCACCCTCATCCTCACTCTAACTCTAACCCTAACCCTCATGCTAACACTAACCCTAAGCCTAATGCTAACCCTAACCCTCACCCTCACCCTAACTCTCACCATAACCCTTACCCTCACCCTAACCCTAACCCTAATCCTAACCCTAACCCTTACACTAACCCGAACCCTCACCCTAACCCTAACCCTAAACCTAACCCTAACCCTCACACATACCCTCAACCTCACCCTAACCCTCAGCCTAATCCTAACCCTAACCATTATCTTAACCCTAAACCTCACCCTCACACTCACCTTAAACCTAACCCTAACCCTAAACCTCACCCTCACCCTCACCCTAACCCTAACAATAATCCTAAACCTAACCCTAACACTAACGCTAACCCTAACCCTCACTCTAACCCTAATCCTAACCCTCATCCTCATCCTAACCCTAACCCTAACCCTCACCCTCACACTAGCCTTCACCCTAAAAATCACTCTAACCCTAACCCTCATTATCACCCTAACCCTAACCCTAACCCTAACTTTCACCCTAGCCCTATCCCTATACCTAACCCTCACACTAAATCTAAACCTCACCCTAACACTAAACCTACCCCTCAGCCTAACCCTCACCGTAACCCTAACCCTAATCCTCACCATATCCCTCACCCTATCCCTAACACTCACCCTCACCCTAGCCCTCACCCTAACCCAAACCCTAACCTTAAACCTCAACCTAAGAGTAATGGTAACCCTAACCCTCATCCTCACCATAACCCTCACCCTAACCTAACCCTAATCCTAACCCTCAACTTAACCCTAAATCGAACCCTCACTCTAGCCCTCACTCTAACCCTAACACTAACCCTAACCCTCACCCTAACGCTAAGCCTAACCCAAACCCAAACCCTCACCCTAACCCTCACCGTCATCCTACCAGTCCCCTAACCCTAATCCTCACACACACCCTAAACCTCACCCTCACCAAAACACTCACCCTCACCGAAACTCTCACCGTAATACTTGTCATCATCCTAACCCTAACCCTAACACTCACACAAACCCTAACCCTTACCCTAAAGCTAACCCTCTCCCACACCTTAACCCTCACTCACACCCAAACCATCACCCGCACCCTAACACTCAACCTCACCCTAAACATCACCCTAACCCTAACACTCACCCTAACCCTAACCTTCACCCTAACCCTCACCCTCACCCTAACCCTAACCCTAACCCTTACGTAACCGAAACCTCACCCTCACCATCACTCTCACCCTAAACCTCACCCTAATCCTTACCCTCATCCTAACCCAAACCCTAAACCTAACCCTAATGTTCACACTAAACCTAACCCTCGGCCTAAACCTAACCCTAACCCTAACCCTCACACTCACCCTCAGCCTCATCCTCACCCTCAATCTAACTCTAACCCTCATGCTAACCCTAATCCAAAGCCTAATGCTAACCCTAACCCTTTCCATCACCCTAACCCTTACCATAACCCTTACCCTCACCCTAAACCTAAACCTAATCATAACCCTAATCCTTACGCTATCCCTCACCCTAACACTAACCCTAACCCTAACACTAACCCTCACCCATACCCACAACCTTACCCTTACCCTCAGTCTAATCCTATCCCTAAACATTATTGTAACCCTAACCCTCACCCTCACACTCACCCTAAAACTAACTCTAACCCTAACTCTCCCCCTCCCCTTCCCATAACCCTAAACCTAACAATAACCCTAAACCTAACCCTAACACTAACCCTAAACCTAACCCTCACCCTAACCCTAATCCTAACCCTCACCCTCACCCTATCCCTAACCCTACCCCTATCCCTCACCCTCACACTAGCCCTCACCCTAACACTCCCTCTAACCCTAACCCTCACTCTCACCCTAACCCTCACCTTAACCCTAAGCTCACATTAACCCTAACCCTAACACTAAACCTAACACTCACACTAAACTTAAACCTCACCCTAACCCTAAACCTACCCCTCAGCCTAACCCTCACCCTAACCCTAACCCTAATCCTCACCATCCCTCACCCTATCCCTAACGCTCACCCTCACCCTACCCCTCACCCTAACCCAATCCTTAACCTTAAACCTCACCCTAAAATTAAGGCTAACCCTAACCCTCATCCCCACCCTAACCTTCACCCTAACCCTAAACCTAATCTTAACCCTCACCCTAGCCCTTAACTTCACTCTTCCCTAGCCCTCACTGTAACCATAACACTAACCCTAACCCTCACCCTAACGCTAACCCTAACCCAAACCCAAACCCTCACCTAACCCGCACCGTAATCCTAACACTCACCTAACTCTAACCCTCACCCACACCCTAACGCTCACCCTCACCAAAACACTCATCCTCACACTAACCCTCACCGTAACACTTTTCTTTACCCTAACCTTAATCCTAACACTCACACAAACCCTAACCCTCACCCTAAACCTAACCCTCTCCCACACCTTAACCCTCACGCACACTCGAACCATCACCCTCACCCTAACACTCAACCTCACCCTAAACATCACCCTAACCCTAACACTTACCCTAACCCTAAACCTAACCCTTACCTAACGGAAATCCTCACCCTCACGCTCACCCTAAACCTCACCCTAACCGTAACCCTCACCCTTAACCTCACCCAAACCTAAACGTAACCCTAACAAAAACCTAACCCTAAACCTAAATCTAAACCTCATCCTAACCCTAACCCTAAACCTCACCCTCAATCTCACCCTAACCCTAACCCTAACCCTAACAATAACCCTAACCCTAACCATAACCCTCATGCTAACCCTAAACTTAAACCTAAAAATAACCCTACCCCTAACCCTAAACCTAACCCTAACCCTCACCCTAACACTAACCCTAATCCTAAACCTTACCTTAACCATTATCTTAAACTTAACCCTCAACCTCACAATCACCCTAAACCTAACCCTAAATCTAACCCTCACCCTCACCCTAACCCTAACCCTAACAATAACCCTAATCCTAACCCTAAACCTAACAGTAACCCTCACCCTCACCCTAACCCTAACCCTAATCCTAAACCTAACCCTAACCTTCACCCTAACCCTCATCCTCACCTCAAACCTAATCCTAAACCTAACCCTAAACCTAAACTTAACCCCCACCCTCACCCTAACCCTAATCCTAACCCTAACCCTTACCCTCACCCTCATCCTCCACCTCACCCTCACCCTCACGCTAACTCTAACCCTAACCCTAACGCTAACCATAACCCTAACCCTAATGCTAACCCTGACCCTCAACCTCACCCTCACCCTTACACTCAACCTCAACCTCACCCTCACCCTCACCCTAATCATCACCCTAACCCTAACCCTTAACCTAACGCTAACCATAACCTTCACCCTAACCCTAACCCTCACCCTAAACCTAACCCTTTCCTAACCGAAACCTCACTGTCACCCTCACACTAACCCTCAGCCTAATCTTAACCCTAACCATTATCTTAACCCTAACCCTCACCATCACACTCAACTTAAACCTAACCCTAACCCTAACACTCAACATCACCCTTACCCTCACCCTAACCCAAACCCTAACAATAACCCTAACCCTAACCCTAACCCTCACCCTAACCCTCAGTATCATCCTAACCCTCACCCTGATTCTAACTCTCCCCCCACCCTAACCCTCACCCTCACCAAAACCCTCACCTCACCCTAACCCTCACCCTCACCCAGATTATCACCCTAACCTTAACCCTTCACCTAACCCTAAACCTAATCCTGACCCTAAACATAAACCTAAACCTCACACTAACCCTAACCCTCACCCTAAATTTAACCCTAACCCGAACCCTCACCCTCACCCTCAACCTAATCCTAACCCTAACCCTAATAATAACCCTAACCCTAAACCTAAACCTAAACCTAACCCTCACAATAAGCCTAACCCTCACCCTAACCCTACCCCTACCCCTAACCCTAACCCTCACCCTCATTTCACCCTCACCCTAAACCTAACCATAAAAATAACCCTAACCCTAAACCTAAACCTAAATCTCACCCTAACCCTAACCCTAAAGCTCACCTTCAATCTCACCCTAACCCTAACCCTAAGCCTAACAATAAACCTAACCCTAACCCTAACCCTAACCCTCACGCTAACCCTAACCCTAAACCTAACAACCACCCTACCCTAACCCCAAACCTAACAGTAACCCTCACCCTAACTCTAACCCTAAACGTCAAGTTCAATCTCACCCTAACCCTAAACCGAAGCCTAACAATAAACATAACCCTAACCCTAAACCTAACCCTCTTACTAACCCTAACCCTAAACCTAACAATAACCCTACTCTAACCCTAAACCTTACCCTAACCCTAATCCTAACCCTTACCCTAACCATTATCTTAACCCTAACCCTCAACCTCACAATCACTGTAACCCTAAACCTAAACCTAAACCTCACCCTCAACCTCACCCTAACCCTAACAATAACCCTAACTCTAACCCTAAACCTAACCCTAACCATCACCCTCACCCTCACCCTAACCCTAACCCTAATCCTAAACGTAACCCTAACCCTCACCCTCACCCTCACCTTAAACCTCACCCTAACCCTTACCGTCACCCTAACCCTAAACCTCACACTAACCCTAAATCTCACACTAACCCTAATCCTCACCCTAAACCAAACCCTAACCCTAAACCTCACCCTCACCCACACCCTAATCCTAACCCTAACCCTAAAAATAACCCTAAACCTAAACCTAAATCTAAACCTCATCCTAACCCTAAACCTAAACCTCACCCTCAATCTCACCCTAAATCTAACTCTAAAAATAACCCTAACCCTAAGCTTAACCCTAACCCTAACCCTCACCCTATCACTAACCCTAAACCCAATAATATTCATACCCCTAACCCTAAACCTAACCTTAACGCTCACCCTAAAACTAACCCTAATCCTAACCCTTACCCTAACCATTATCTTAACCCTAACCATCACCCTCACATTCACCCTAAACCTAACCCTAAACCTCATCATCACACTCACCCTCACGCTATCCGTAACCCTAACAATATCCCTAACCCTAACCCTCACCCTACCCCTCAGCCTAAAACTCACCTAAACCTAACCCTAATCCTAATCCTCACTCTATTCCTCACCCTATTCTGAACACTCACACTCACCCAAGCCCTCACATTAACCCTAACCATAACCCTAAACCTCACCCTAAAACTATTGCTAACCCTAACCCTCACCCTAACCCTAACCCTCAACCAAACACTTACCGTCAACCTAACCCTAACCCTCAAAATAACTCTAACCCTCACCCTAATCTTATCCCTACCTCTGAGCCTCAACCTCATCCTAATCCTAACCCTAACCCTAACCCTCACCCTAACCAAACCCTCACCCTCACCCAAACCCTAACCCTCACACTCACACTCACACTCATCCAAACTGTCACCATAACCCTTACCCTCACCCTAACCCTAAACCTAATTCTAACCCTAACCCTTAAACTAACACTAACCCTCATCCTAAGCCTAACCCTAATGCAAACCCTAACCCTCACCCTCACCCTCACCCTAAACCTCAGCCTACTCCTAACCCTAACCATTATCGTAACCCTAAACACACCCTCACCCTCACCCTAAACCAAACTGTAACCCTAAACCTGACCCTCACCATCACCCTAACCCTAACCATAAAATTAACCCTAAATCTAACCCTAAACCTAACCCTCACCCTAACCCTAATCCTAACCCTTACCCTCACCCTCACCCTAACTCTAAACCTAACGGTCATGCTAACCCTAACCCTAATGCTAACCCTAACCCTCACCCTAACACTAACCCTAACAATAACCCTAAACCTAACCCTCACCCTAACCCTAACCCTAACAATAACCCTAAACCTAACCCTAACCCTAACCCTAACCCTCACCCTAAACCTAATCCTAACCCTCACCCTCACCCTCACCCTAACTCTAACCCTAACTGTCAACCTAACCCTAACCCTAATGCTAACCCTAAACCTCACCCTCACCCTAACACTCACTCTAACCATAAACCTAACCCTCACACTAAATGTAAAGCTCACCCTAACCCTAAACCAACCCCACAGCCTAACCCTCACCCTCACCCTAACCCTAAGCCTCAACATATCCCTCACCCTAACCGTAACACTCACCCTCATCCTAGTCCTCACCCTAACCCTAACCCTAACCTTAAACCTCACCCTAAAAGTAATGCTTACCCTAACCTTTACCTCAACCTAACCCTCACAGTAACCCTGACCCTAATCCTAACCCTCACCCTAACCCTAAACCTAAACCTCACCCTAGCCCTCACTCTAACCCTAACACTAACCCTAACCCTCACCCTAACGCTAACACTAACCCAAACCCAAACCCTCACCCTAAACCTCACCGTCATCCTAACACTCACCTAACCCTAACCCTCACCCACACTTTAAGCCTCACCCTCACCAACACACTCACCCTCACCCTAACACTTTTCCTCACCCTAACCCTAACCCTAACACTCACACAAACCCTAAACCTCACCCGAACCCTGTCTCCCAAACCCTAACCCTCACCCACATCTGAAACATCACCCTCACCCTCACCCTCACCCTCACCCTCACCCTAAACATCACCCTAATACTAACCTACAACCTAACCCTAATCCCAACCGTCACCCTAACCCTAACCCTCACCCTAACCCTCAACCTCACCCTAACCCTAACCCTATCCCTTAACTCACCAAAACCCTCACCCTCACCCTCACCCTCACCCTAAACCACACCCTAACTCTTATCCTCACCCTAACCCTAAAGCTAAACCTAACACTCACACTAACCCTAACCCTTACCCTAACCCTAACCCTAACCCTCACTCTCACCCTCACCTGAAACCTCACCCTAACCCTCAACTTCACCCTCACCCTAACCCTAACCCTCAGCCTAACCCTATCCCTAACCATAACCCTCACCCTAACCCTCTCCCTCACCCTCACCCTCACCCTCAACTTCACCCTAACCCTAACCCTAAACCTAAACCTCACACTCAACCTCACCCTCACCCTAACCCTAACCCTAACCCTAACCCTCACCGTAACACTAACCCTTACCCTAGCCCTCCCCTTTACCCTCACCTTCACATTAACCCTATCCCTCACCATCCCCCTAACCCTCAACCTAACCCTTACCCTCACCCTAACCCTAACCCTAATCCTAGCCCAAACCCTCCCACTAACCATAACCCTCACCCTAAACCTAATCCTAATCCTAACACTAACCCTTACCCTCAACCTAATCCTCACCTTCAGACAAACCCTAACCCTAACCCGAAACCTAACCCTAAACCTAACCCTCACCCTCATCCTCAACATCACCTTAACCCTAACCCTCATCCTCACCCTAACCCTCACCATAACCTTTACCCTCACCCTAACCCTAAACGTAATACTAACCCTAGCCCTCACTCAATCTCTAACACTAACCCTCATGCTAAAGCTAACTCTAACCAAAACCCTAATCCTCACCCTAACCCTCACCGTCATCCGAACACTAACCTAACACTAACCCTCACCCACACCCTAACCTTCACCCTCACCAAAACAGTCACCCTCACACTAACCCTCACCCTATCACTTTTCCTCACCCTAAACCTAACCCTAACACTCACACAAACCCTAATCCTCACCCTAAAACTAACCCTCTCCCAAACCCTAACCTGCACCCACACCCGAACCATCATCCTCACCCTAACCCTCACCCTCACTCTAAACATCACCCGAACCCAAACACTAAACCTAACCCTAAACCTAACCGTCACCCTAACCCAAAACGTCACCCTATCACTCACCCTCACAGTAACCCTACTCCTAACCCTAACCCTCACCCTGACCCTCACCCTAACCCTAAACTTAACCATAACAATAACCCTAACGCTAAACCTAAACCTCAACCTAACCCTAACCCTAAACCTCACATTCAATCTCACCCTAACCCTAACCCCAAACCTAACATTAACCCTAACCTAACCCTAATCATAACCCTAATCCTAACCCTTACCGTAACCATTATCTTAACCCTAACCCTCACCCTCACCCTCACCCTAAACCTCACCCTAACCCTTACCCTCACCCTAACCCTAAACCTCACACTAACCCTAACCCTCAACCTAAACCTAACCCTAACCCTAACCCTCACCCTCACCCTCACCCTAAACCTAAAAATAACCCTAACACTAAACCTAAACCTAAACTTCATCCTAACCCTAACCCTATACTTCACCCTCAATCTCACCCTAACCCTAACAATAACTCTAACGCTAACCCTTACCCTAACCCTCACCCTAACACTAACCCTTAACCTAAAAATAACCCTACACCTAATCCTAAAACTAACCCTATCCCTCACCCTAAACCAAACCCTAATCCAGCCCTTAACAAAACCATTATGTTAACCCTAACCCTCACAATCACCCTAAACCTAACCCTAACCCTTACCCTCACCCTCACCCTCACCCTCACACTAACCCTAACCCTAACAATATCCCTTACCCTAACCCTAAACCTAACCCTAACCCTCACCCACACCCTAACCCTAACCCTAATCCTAAACCTAACCCTATCCCTCACCCTCACCCTAACCCTCACCATAACTCTAACCCTCACCCTCACCCTAACCGTAACCCTAAACCTAAACCTAACCCTAACCCTCACCCTCACCCTAACCGTAATCCTCACCCTCACTCTCAACCTCACCCTAACCCTAACACTAACAATAACCCTAACCCTAACCCTAAACCTAATCCTAACCCTCACCCTCAACCTAATTCTAACCATAACCCTAACCCTCACACTCACCCTCAACCTCACCCTCACCCTCACCCTAACTCTAACCCTAAACCTCACGCTAACCCTTACCCTAACCCTAATGCTAAAACTAACGCTCACCCTCACCCTCACCCTTACCCTAAACCTCACCCTCACCCTCACCCTCACCCTCGCCCTAATCATCACCCTAACCCTAACCCTCACCCTAAACCTCACCCTAAACCTAACCCTTACCTATCCGAAACCCTCACCCTCACCCTAACCCTCATGCTAATCTAAACCCTAACCATTATCTTAACCCTAACCCTCACACTCACACTCACTTTAAACCTAACCCTAACCCTAACACTCAACCTCATCCTTACCCTCACCCTAAGCCTAACAATAACCCTAACCCTCACCCTAACCCTCAATATCATCCTAACCCTCGCCCTAAACCTAACACTCACACACACCCTAACCCTCTCCCTCACAAAAACCCTCACCCTCACTCAAACCCCCACCCTCACCCTAATCATCACCCTAAACCTAACCCTTAACCTAACCATAACCATAACCCTAACGCTAACCCTAACAATAACCCTAACCCTATCAATGACCGTAACCTTAAACCTCACCTAACCCTAACCCTCACCCTAACCCTCATCCTAACCCTAACGCTAAACCTAACACTCACCCTCACCCTAACCCTCACCCTAACACTTTACCTCACCCTAACCCTAACCCTAACTTTAACACACAAACCCTTAACCTCACCCGAACCCCCCACACAACCGAACCCTCACCCTCACCCAAACCCTCAACCTCACCATAAACATCAACCTAAACCTAACACTCACCCTAACCCTAACCCTAACTTTAACATTCACACAAACCGTAACCCTCACCCTAACCCTCACCTCACCCTAAACCTCACCCTAACCCTAACCCTTACCTAACCGAAACCCTCACTCTCACCCTCACCCTCACCCTAACCCTCACCCTAACCTTTACCCTCACCCTAATCCTCACACTAACCCTAGCCCTAACCCTAACCCTCAACCTCACCCTCACCCTAACCCCCACACTAACCCTAACCCTTACACTCAACCTCACCCTCACCCTAACCCTCAGCCTAATCTTAACCCTCACCATTATCTTACCCCTAACCCTCACCCTCACACTCACCTTAAACCGAATGGTAACCCTAACACTCAACCTCACCCTCACCCTAATCCTAACCCTAACAATAATCCTAACTCTAACTCTAAACCTAACCCTAACCCTAACTCTCACCCTAACCCTAACCCTCACCCTAATCCTAAACCTAACCCTAACCCTCACACTCACCCTAGCCCTCAACTTAAAACTCACGCTAAACCTAACCCTCACTCTCACCCTAACACTCATTCTAACCATTACCCTCACCCTAACCCTAACCCTAAACCTAATCCTAACGTTCACACTAAACCTAAAACTCAGCCTAAACCTAACCCTCACCCTCATCCTAAACCTATCCCTACCTCTAACCCTCACCCTCACCCTCAACCTCACCCTCACACTCACACTAGCCCTCACCCTAACACTCACTCTAACCCTCACCCTCACTCTTACCCTAACTCTCACCCTAACCCTAACCTTCACCCTAGACCTAACAATAAACCTAACCCTCACACGAAACCTAAACCTCACCCTAACCCTAAACCTACACCTCAGACTAACCCTCACCCTAACCCTAACCCTAATCCTCACCATATCCCTCACCCTGTCCCTAACACTCACCCTCACCCTATCCCTTACCCTAACCCAAACCCTAACCTTAAACCTCACCCTAAAATAATGGTAACCCTAACCCTCATCCTCACCCTAACCCTCACTCTAACCATAACCCTAATCCTAACCCTCACCCTAACCCTTAAACTAACCTTCAACCTAGCCCTCACTCTAACCCTAACCCTAACCGTAACCCTCATCCTAACGCTAAGCCTAATTCAAACCAAAACCCTCACCCTAACCTTCACTGTCTTCCTACCAGTCCCCTAACCCTAACCCTCACCCACACCCTAACCCTCACCCTCACCAAAACACTCACCCTCACCGTAACACTCACACTAACACTTTTCCTCACCCTAACCATAACCCTAATACTCACACAAACCCTAACCCTTACCCTAAACCTAACCCTCTCCCACACCTTAACCCTCACTCACACCCGAACCATCACCCTCACACTAACACTCACCCTCACCCTAAACATCACCCTAACCCTAACACTCACCCTAACCCTAAACCTAACAGTCACCCTAACACATACCTTCACCCTAACCCTCACCCTCACCGTAACCCTAAACCTAACCCTTACCTAACCGAAACCCTCACCCTCAACCTAAACCTCACCCTAAACCCTAACCTCACCCTAACCCTAACCTTAAATCTAACCCTAACGTTCACACTAAACCTAACCCTCAGCCTAAACCTAACACTCACCCTCATATTAAACCTAAACCTAACACTAACCCTCACACTCATCCTCAACCTCACCCTCACCCTCACTCTAACTCTAACCCTAAACCTCATGCTAACCCTAACCCTAAGCCTAATGCTAACCCTAACCCTCACCATAACCCTTACCCTCAACCTAACCCTAAACCAAATCCTAACCCTAACCCTTACACTAACCCTAACCCTCAACCTAAACCTAACCCTAACCTTCACCCATAACCTCAACCTCAACCTAACCCTCAGCCTAATCCTAACCCTAACCATTATGGTAACCCTAACCCTCACCCTCACACTCAACCTAAACGTAACTCTAACCCAAACCCTCACCCTCACCCTCACCATAACCCTAACCCTAACAATAACCCTAAACCTAACCCTAACATTAACCCTAACCCACACCCTAACCCTAACCCTAATCCTAACCCTCACCCTCACCCTAACCCTAACCCTATCCCTAACCCTAACCCTCACACTAGCCCTCACAATAACACTCACTCTAACCCTAACCCTCACTCTCACCCTAACCCTCACCCTAACCCTAACCCTCACCCTAACCCTAACCCTAAACCTAACCCTCACACTAAACCTAAACCTCACCCTAAAACTAAACCTACCCCTCAGCCTAACCCTCACCCTAACCATAAACCTAATCCTCACCATATCCCTCTCCCTATCCCTAACACTCACCCTCACCCTAGCCCTCACCCTAACCCAAACCCTAACCTTAAACCTCACCCTAAAATTAATGCTAACCCTAACCCTCATCATCACCCTGAACATCACCCTGACCCTAACCCTAATCCTAATCCTCACCCTAACCCTAAAACTAACTCTTACCCTAGCCCTCACTCTAACCCTAACACGAACCCTAACCCTCACCCTAACTCAAACCGAAACTCTCACCCTAACCCGCACCGTCATCCTAACATTCACCTAACACTAACCCTCATCCACATCCTAAACCTCACCCTCACCAAAACACTGACCCTCACACTGACCCTCACCCTAACACTTTTCCTCACCCTAACCCTAACCCTAACACTCACACAAAACCTAACCCTCACCCTAAACTTAACCCTCTCCCACACGTTTCCCTCACCCACACCCGAACCATTACACTCACCATAACACTCAATCTCACCCTAAACATCACCCTAACCCTAACACTCACCCTAACCCTCACCGTCACCCTAACACAAACCCTCACCCTAACCCTTACCCTCACCCTAACCCCAACCCAAACCCTTACCTAAACAAAACCCTCACCCTCACCCTCACCCTCACACTAAACCTCACCCTAAACCTTACCCTCACCCTAACCCTAACCCTAAACCTCAGACTAACCCTAACCCTAACCCTAACCCTAACCCTCACACCAAACCTAAACCTCACCTAACACTAAACCTACCCCTCAGCCTAAACCTCAACCTAACCCTAACCCTAATCCTCACCATATCCCTCACCCTATCCTTACCACTCACACTCACCCTAGCCCTCACCCTAACCCTCATGCTAAACCTAAACCTAACCTTCACCCATACCCTCAACATGAACCTAACCCTCAGCCTAATCCTAACCCTAATCATTATGGTAACCCTAACCCTCACCCTCACACTCAACCTAAACGTAACTCTAACCCCCACCCTCACCCTCACCCTCACCATAACCCTAACCCTAACAATAACCCTAAACCTAACCCTAACACTAACCCTAACCCTCACACTAACCCTAACCCTAATCCTAACCCTCACCCTCACCCTAACCCTAACCCTAACCCTAAACCTCAACTTCACACTTGCCCTCACCCTAACGCTCACTCTAAACCTAACCCTCACTCTCACCCTAACCCTCACCCTAACCATAACCCTCACCCTAACCCTAAACCTCACCCTAAACCTAACCCTCACACTAAACCTAAACCTCACCCTAACCCTAAGCCTACCCCTCAGCCTAACCCTCACCCTAACCCTAAACCTAATCCTCACCATATCCCTCACCCTATCCCTAACACTCACCCCCACCCTAGCCCTCACCCTAACCAAAACCCTAACCGCAAAACTCACCCTAAAATTAATGCTAACCCTAAACCTCATCCTCACCCTAACCCTAAACCTAATCCTAACCCTAAACCTAATCCTAACCCTCACCCTAACCCTAAACCTAACTCTTACCCTCACTCTAACCCTAACACTCACCCTAACGCTAACCCTAACCCAAACCCAAACCCTCACCCTAACCCTCACTGTCATCCTTACACTCACCTAACCCTAACCCTTACCCACACCCTATCCTCACCCTCATCAAAACACTCACCCTCACACTAACCCTCATCCTAATCCTCACCCTAACGCTAACCCTAACCCTTTCCTAACCTAAACCCTCACCCTAACTCTCACCCTCAACCCTCACCCCCACTCTAGCCCTCAACCTAAACCTAACCCTAACCCTAACCCCAAACCTAACCCTCATGCCCACCCTCACCCTCAGCCTAAACCTACACCTAACTTTAATCCTAATTCTAATCCTAATACTTACCATAAACCTCACCCTCACCCTCACCCTAACCCTTACCCTAATCCTCACCCTCACCCTAAAACTAACCCTCACCCTAATCCTAACCCTCACACTATCCCCAAACTTCACCCTAACCCTATCCCTAATCCGAACCCTAAACATAACCCTAATCCTAACACTAACCCTAATCCTTACCCTAACCCTCACCCTAACATTAATCCTAACCCTAACCCTAATACTCATCCTAACCCTAATCCTAACCCTAACCCTCACCATCAACGTCACACTCACCCTAACCCTCATCCTCACCCTCACCCTAAACCTAACCCAAACCCTCACCCTAACCCTAACCCTCAAACTAACACTCACCCTCATCCTAATCCTCAGCCTAAACCTAACCCTAACCATTACCTAACCAAAACCCTCACTCTCACCCTCAACCTAGCCCACCCTGTAAACCTAAACCTCACCCTAACCCTAATCCTTAACCTCACCCTCACCCTAACCCTCACCTAAACCTAACCCTAACCCTAACCCTCACCCTAACCCTAACCCTAACCCTCACCCTAACCCTAACGCTAACCTTAACCCTCACCCTCACCCTAACCCTCACCCTAACACTTACCCTCACACTAACCCTAATGCTAACCCTAACCCTCAAACTCCACCCCCTCACCCTCAGCCTAAACTAAATCCTAACCGTAAATCTAACCCTAAGCCTCACCACCACCATCTTCCTAACCCTAACCCTAAACTTAAAAATAACTCTAAACCTAAAGCCAACCCTAATCCTAACCCTAAACCTAACCCTAAAACTCACCCTAACCCTCACCCTAACCCTTATGCTCAACCTCACCCTAACACTAACCTTAACCCTAACCCTCACACTAACCCTAACCCTCACCCTAACCCTAACACTACCCCTCACTCTAACCCTCACCCTAACCCTAACCCTAACCCTTACCTAACCCAAATCCTCACCCTCACCCCCACCCTCACCATCACCCTTACCCTCACCCTCAACCTAACCCTCACCCTAATCCTAACCGTAAACCTCACCCTAACACTAACCCTCACCCTCACTCTCACCCTCAGCCTAAACCTAAACCTAACCCTAATCCTAAGCCTAGCCCTAATCCTCACCCTCACCCTCACCCTCAGCCTCACCCTAACTCTAACCTTAACCATCACCCTCAGCCTCACCTTAAACTTAACCCTAGTCTTCACCCTAAATCTCTCCCTAACCCTAACTCTAACCTTAACCCTCACCCTCAGCCTCAACCTAACCCTAACCCTAACACTCACTCTAACCCTAAACATCACCCTAGCCCTAACCATCACCCTAACCCTAAACCTAACCGTCACATTAACCCTCACCCTCACGCCAATCCTCACCCTAATCCTAACCCTAAACCTTACCTAACCCAAACCTTCACCCTCACCCTAAAACTCACCCTCCCCAAAACCTAAACCTTACCCTAACCCAAACCCTAACCCTCACCCACCCCCTAACCGTCATCCTCACCCAAACTCTCACACTCACCCTAACCTTCACCCTCACCGTAAACATCACCCTAAGCCTCTCCCTAACCCTAAACCTAAACCTCACCCTCATCCTGAACTTGACCCTCAGCCTAATCCTAACCCTAACCCTAATCCTAACCCTAACCCTCACCCTCACCCTAACCCTAAAGCTAATCCTAACCCTAACCCTCACCCTAAACCTAACACTCCCCCTCCCACTAACCCTCACCGTAATCCTAATCCTAACTCTCACCTTAACCGTAACCCTAATCCTATCCCTCACCCTCACCCTGACTCTCAGCCTAATCCTAACCATAACCCTAATCCTAACACTAATCCCTCACCCTCATCCTAACCCAAAGGCTAACTCTAACCCTAACCCTCACCCTCACCCTAACCCTAAACCTAAACCTAACCCTCACCCTAACACTAATCCTAACCCTAACCCTCATACTAACCCTAACCCTTACACTTACCCTCACCCTAACCCACACCGTCAACCTAAACCTCAACCTAAACCTAACCCGCACCCACACACTAATTCTCACCCTCAACTGAACCTTCACCCTCACTCTAAACCTCACCCTTACCCTAAACATCAACCTAACCCAAGCCCTCACCCTAACCCTTACCTTAACCCTCACCCTAACCCTAACCCTACCCTCACCCTCACCCTCATCCTAATCCTCACCCTATCCCTAATCCTAACCCTTACCTAACCCAAACACTCACCCTCATCATCAACCCTCACCCCGACCCTAGCCCTCACCCTAACCCTTAAACTAACCCTAACCCTCACCCTCACATTCACCCTAAACCTAACCCTCAACTTAACACTAACCCTCACCCTAAACCTAACCCTCACCCACACCCTCATCCTCACCCTAAACCTAACCCTCACCCTAACCCTAAGGCTCACCCTAACCCTAACCCTCACCCCAACCCTAACCCTCACGCTCACTCTAATTGTAACACTAACACTAACCCTATGACCCACCCTCACCTAACCCTCACCCTAACCCTTACCCTCACCCGAAAGCTAGCCCTAAGCCTAATCCTCACCCTCACCATAACACTCACCGTCACCCTAACGCTCACCCTAAGCCTAATTGTCACCCACACACTAACCCTCACCCTCACTCGAACCCTCACCATCACCCTAACCCTCACCCTCACCCTAAACATCAGCCTAACCCTAACCCTCACCCTAACCCTAACACTCAACCTCACCCTCACCCTCACCCTCAGCCTAACCCTAATCCTAACCCTCATCCTAAACCTAACCCTCACCCTCACCCTCACACTAACCCTAACCCAAACCCTAACTCACCCTCACCATCACCCTAACCCTAACCCTCACCCTAACCCTAACTCCATCCCTAATACTCAACCTAACCCTAACACTCACACTAACCCTCAACCTCAATTTAATTCTCACCCTAACAATAACCCTAACCCTTAACTAACTGAAACCCTCACCCTCACTCTCACCCTCACTCTAACCCTCACCCTAGCCCTCACCCTCACCCTAACTCTAACTCTAACCCTCACCCTTAATCTCATCCTCACCCTCAGCCTAACCCTATCCCTAACACTAATCCTAACCCTATCCCTCACCCTCACCTTCACCCTAAACCTAACCCTAACATTAACATTAAACCTCATCCTCACCCTAACCCTTATCCTAACCCTAACAATAACCCTAACCCTAACCCTAACTCTAATCCAAACAGTAACCCTCAACCTAACCCAAACCCTAACCCTAAAACTCACCCAAACATTAATCCTAAACCTAACCCTCACCCTCATCATCACCCTCACCCTCACCCTCACCCTCACCCTAACCCTCACACTAACCCTAACCCTCACCCTAACCCTAACCCTAACCCTCACCCTCACCCTAACCTCAGCCTAACCCTAACCCTAACCCTAACCCTAATCCCATCCCTAATCCTCCCCTGAACCCTAACCCTAAACCTAACCCTCACAGTCACCCTCACCCTCACCCTTACCCTCACCCTAACCCTAACCCTCACCCTCACACTCACCCTAAAATTCACCCTCACCCTAAACATAACCCTATCCGTAACCCTCACCCTAAGCCTAACTCCAACCCTCACCCTAACCCTATCCTTCACCCTAACCCTCACCCTAACCCTAATGATAACCCTAACCCTCATCCTCACACTAACTCTCAGCCTAACCCTTATCCTCACACTAACCCTAACCGTCAGCCTGATCCTAACCCTCACGGTCACCCTAACCTTCACCCTCATCCTAACACTAACCCACACCTAACCCTCACCCTCACTCTCAAATGAACCATCAACCTCACCCGAACCCGAACCCGAACCCTAACCCTCACCCTCAGCCTAGCCCTCACCCTCACCCTAACCTTAACCCTAACCCTAACCCTCACCCTCACCCTTACCCTAACCCTAAACCTCACCCTAATCCTCACCCTCACCATAACCCCAACCCTAAACCAACGCTCACCCTAACCCGAACCCTAATGCTCATCCTAACCCTCACCCTAAACCTAATGTTAACCCAAATCCTCACCCTCACTCTAATCCTCACACTAACCCTTAACCTCACCCTCACCCTAACCCTAACCCTAAGTCTAACCCTCACACTAACCCTGACCCTCACCCTCACCACAACCCTACCCCTCACAAACATACTCACCCTAACTCTAATCTTGACCCTAACCTTCACCCTCAACATAACCCTCATGGTCACTCTAACCCTCACCCTAAACATCACCCTAACCCTCAACCTCACCCTAACCCTAACACTCATCCGAACCCTCACCGTAACACTAACGATAACCCAAACCCTCAACCTCACCCTAATCCTCACCCACTCCCTAAGCCTCACTCTCAACCGAAAGTTCACCCTCACCCTATCCCAAACGCTCACCCTAAACAGCACCCTAACCCTAACCCTCACCCTAACCCTAACCCTAACATTCACCCTAACCCTAACCATCAACTTAACTCTCACCCTCACCCTAATCCACACCCTAATCCTAGGCCTAACACTTAAGTAATTGAAACACTCACCTTCACCCTCCCCCTCACCCCTAAAATCACCCTCACTCTAGCACTCAACCTAACCTTAACACTTACCCTAACACTAACACTAACCATCACCCTCACCCCCACGCTAATCCTAACTATAACCTTCACCCTAACCCTCATACTAAGCATATACCTAACACTAACCCTAAACCTCACCGTAACCCCCACCCTAACCCTAACCATCACCCTAACCCTAACCCTCACTCTAACCCTAACCCTCACCCTAAGCCTCACCCTCACCCTCATCCTAACCCTCAACCTCACCCTCACCCTAACCCTCAACCTAACCCTCAACCTCACCCTCACCCTACCCCTCACCCTAACCCTTATCCTCACAGGAACCCCAAACCTAACCCTCACCCTAAACCTAACCCTAACACTCACCCTCACTCTCACCCTCACTCTAAGCCTAACCCTAACCCTAAACCTCACCCTCACCCTAACTCTAACCCTAATCCTAATCTTAACACTAACCCTAACCCTGACCCTAACCCTCACAGCATGGTTATATCACAGGCAACAGCAGTCTGCATCCTAGCAGGGCTTGAAGCTACTTACATTGTCCACAGTAACAAGTCAGAATTTTTTCCTTGCAATTCAGGGTGGGAAGACCAGAGTAGGGATGCTCAGGATGTAAACGACAAGATAGAGCACTGAGAATGTGGGGAACTTAAAACAAAATTGTTTTATGGCGCCAAGGTTCTGAATGCTCTATACCTTCGAAAAAGAAAAGAGCAGCCCCTGAAGAGAAAAAGACAACATCGTTCGGTTTCTAGCAGCCCCGTTTGCATCCTGGCATGGTTCAAAGCCCCTCTTGGTGTCACCATCCGCACGTCAATCTTTTTCCTTGCAATTTTGGGAGAGCTGTGGAGGGTTTGGGAGCACAGGATGCAAACAACAAGAGAGAGTTCTCACAATTTGGGGACCATAAAGAAAATTGTTTTAAGTTCTCCAAGTTCTGAGTGCTCTCAACTTTTCCCAAAAGCGAGACAAGCCACTTAGGCGAAATGGACAGCATTGGTCGGTCCCAGGCAACTGTGCTCTGAATCGTAGCAAGGCTTAATGACCCTGGCATTATCCACAGTAAACAGTCCAAACTTTGTTCTTCCAATTCTGGGATAAGTGACCAGTGTTAGGGAGCCCAGGTACAAATGATAAAATAGAGTACTCAGAATAAGGGGACCCTAGAACAGTCTTAATGCCCCCAGGGAGGAGGGCTCTACCGCTTCCCCAAGGAAAAGACATCCCTCCAAAGAGAAATTCACAGCTCCCATCTTTCCCCAGAAGATCTGCTCAGCATACTAGCAATATTGAAAGTGCCTCATTCTGTCTACAATAACAAGTGAAATTTTTTTTCCTTTTAATTCTGAGAGAGGTCAAAAGTTTTTAGGAATTCAGGATGCAAAGAACCAGATAGAGCACTCAGAACCTCAGCGATTTAAAACATTATTGTTTTACGATGACTAGGTTCTAAATGCTCTACACATTCGCCAAGGAAAGACAGGGCACTAAGGAG
Source organism: Dipodomys merriami (assembly GCF_024711535.1). NCBI lineage: Eukaryota > Metazoa > Chordata > Mammalia > Rodentia > Heteromyidae > Dipodomys > Dipodomys merriami. Next base: position 1,352,042 of record NW_027206080.1, on the reverse strand, counting down.
AGTTAGACATCACCGATCTATCCCAGGCATCTTCGGTCTGCATCCTAGCAGAGCTTAAACCTCCTCACACTGTCCCCATTAACCTGTCCCAATTTTTTCCTTACAATTCTGGGATTGCTGAGCAGTGTTAAGGAGGTCAGGATGAAAACAACAAGATAGAGCCCTGAGAACTTGGGTACGTTAAAACTGAACTGTTTTTGCGCCTCAGTTGTGAATACTCTCCACCTTCCATAAAGAAGAGACAAGCCACCAAAGAGAAATAGACAGGATATTTCGGTCTCTAGTAGCTCCTATATGCATCCTGGCATGGTTCACAGGCCCTCTCGGTATCACCATTCATAGGTCAAAAGTTTTCTTTGAAATATTGGGAGAGCTGAGGAGGTTTTGGGAGCACAGGATGCAAATAACAAGAAAGAGCACTCACATCTTCCCCAAAGCTGAGAAAAGCCGCTAAATAGAAATAGACTGCATTTTTCTCACCCAGGCAACTCTGGTCTGCATCCATCAGGGCTTAATGCCCCTCACACTGTCCACAGAGCCCAGTCCAATATGTTTCATCCAATTCTGGGAGAGCTGACCTGTGTTAGCGAGCTCAGGAAGCAAACGACAACATAGAACACTGAGAAATTAGTGACCTTAATACTTTTAAGGTCCCCAAGTGAGGAGGCTCTACTCCTTCCCCTATGGAGAGACAAGCCTGCAAAGATATAGGGACAGCACCGACCTTTCCTACTAAGCCCTAATCTACATCCTAGCAAGACTGAAAGTTCCATATACTGTCAACAATAACAGGTCCAATTATATTCCTTGCAATTCTGGGAGAGCTGAAAAGTGTTTGGAAGCACAGGATGCAAACGACAAGATAGAGCAACAGAGAAATTTGGCACCTTAAAACAAAATTGTTTTTCAGGGCTCAAATTCTCAATGATCTACACCTTCCCCAAAGGAGAGACAAGCCTCTAAATAGAAATATACCGCATTTTTCTAACCCAGGTTACTCCGGTCTGCATCCTAGCATGGCAGAAAGCCCCTTATACAGTCCATCCACAGTATCCAGTCCAATATTTTCTTCCAATTCTGGGATAGCTGACCAGTGTTAGCTAGTTCAGCATGCAAACGAAAGTTTGAGTAAAGCAGAGAAAGTCAGATAATGTGATGCTAATGAAATGAACCCTAAGATATGTATTCAAATGTATTTTATTTGCTTTCAAGCGATTGTTTATGACACATTCATAAGATCATTTCTTTTTTACTTTGTAAGTCCCTCCCCCATTGTAAAACCACTGCTTTCACTGTATTTAATGTCGGTATAATTTGTGGAGGGGAAGGGGAAACACAATTCTTTTAAATAAGGATACAAGTGAGGTTTGAGTTCCGGGAAGATGGCGGAGGAGAAGCTGGAATCTGAACAAGCTCTCGCATAGAAAGCAGTTTTAGAGTTCCAGTGAACAGTCCTAAGCCAGAGAATCACACCAAGTGTGCCATCACAGGACAGAGAGTTAGACAAGAGAGGGGAAGCCAAGGAAACACATCAGCTGCCGCTACGGCGGCAGGGTCGCGGTGGCGACCACCGCCGCGGGGTCATACCTGAGACACAGAGAGTCCGGGACGAAGGAGCCAGATGCAGTGGACGAGCGGATTCTACTCAACACCAACAAGAACCGACAAGGAGCGGACATCTTCATCCTGCTGTTTGCAGACCAGAGACGACCCAGGATCCAAGACTCGGTGTGACTACAAGCCCGACGTCCTCACTCCTTCTCAGGGAGCAGAGGAGGGAAGGCCACCCCTCCCCCCCCAGCACCGGTGATCTCCATCTTGGATACTGACAAAGCTCGGAGGAGCTGCTAGCTCCAGCTCAGGCCTTGGAATAAAACGAGTCATTTAGCAGGTCACAAGAACTTAACGGCGAAGTGACCTGCCAGACTCAGCTCCATCCAGGGAAAAGTCACCCAGCTCAGGCGCCAGCCATTGGAGTGCCTTGCCTCACTGGGTAACCAGAGCCAGAGGCTGCCCCTCCCTCTAGCAGCCACCACAATCAATTGAAAAACAGAAACCCTGAGAATGGCTCCAGGCTGGGCGCTGTGAGCTTTATCACAAAATAGCCCCAGGGAAAAACTACTGTTCGTTGAAAGGCCTCAACTCTACCCAGAACCTAGCCTCATCACCACATCCCCCTCTTTTGTGACTCTCAAAGCAGATCACCCTCCCAGAAAACTAACCTGGGAGGGGGATCTCAAAATCTTGGGTAAAGCAGAGCATTTTTCTGCCTCTTACAACCAACCGACTTAAGAAACCAATCAAGCCACAGGACCTCAAGCTGACCAGAGACTCCAACAAAAGACTGGTTACAGACAAAAGGGAGATACAGGATTCTTCCCACTCCTCCCCCCACCCCAAAAAAAAATCAAAAGAATTTTTTTCTTTTTTTTTTTCTTCTTCTTCTTTTCTTTTTTTTTGCTTGTTTTTTGTTTTTTGTTACCATATATATATATATATATATATAAATTTTTTCCCTTCTAAAACTTTTATTAATCTTTAATTTTTGCCTCTTCTGAAAGAATAATTGTTTTCCAGTAACTTTTTTTTTCTCATCTTATAATTTTTATTTTAGGAATATGTGAACGAGCGTTTTCCTTTCATTTCTTGTCTTCTTTCTCTTTTTCTTTCTTTCTTAATTATCTTTTTGTTTTTTGTCTAGCTCTACTGAACTTCTGATCTTTTCTTCTCCCTTTCCCATCCTTAAAGTTTTTCACATCTCCTCTATGTCCCTCCCCTTCTCTGAACATATTCACATTCCTCTATAAATAGACGGTCTTTTAACCTCTATAATAACATTAATTTTTACGTTTCTATTTTTTTTCTGGTCTCTCTTCATTCCCCTTTCCGTCTCTTCTTTTTCTCTCTCTCTCTACTTGCATCCTACCCAACCCATTTCCTGCATTGTGATTAGGACATAGTTAACTCTCCCTGTGCCTCCCCACACCAATCTATTCCTAATTTTTACCCACATCTCTCCCTAATCCTAATAATTTCTGGTTTTCCAAATTCTTTTCTGTGGTTCGAAGTCCTTTAACATATAGTTGTTTGATGTTGAATAGATGTATCTGTTGAACTAGATTGTATCTGTAGACTATTGACTGTACAAAAGCAAACTTTGGTTGATGGTTGCCTTAAGATAGTGTTCTAGCACAAAACTGGTGCAATCTTCATCTCAAATGGGCCGAGTAAGCCGGAAAAACACAAGAAAAATGGCAAATTCGGGTATCTCAATTCCCAATCTTGATAATCAGGGATTAGAACAGATAAAGAATAATCCAGAGGAGAGTTCCCAAATAGCTCTACAAACACTAATAGCAAACATGATAAATGAGAAGTTTGACAATGTACAAAGGACTCTGTATGAGAGTGATAGGGAGAGAGAGGAGGCATCCCAGAAGTTTATACAGGAATATCATAAGCATGAGGAAGCTACTCAAAAACTGATACAGTATTTGCGTGAACAACTTGAGAATACTCAAAGAGAAAAGGAGGAATGGCGTGAGCAGGCAGAGAACACTCAAAGAGAAATGCAGGAATCCCACGAACGGGAAGAAAGAGAACTGCAGGAATCCCACAGACGGGAGGAAGCTAATCAAAGAGTAATTCAGGAATTGAGAGACCAGGTAGAGAATACACAAAGATCACTAAAGGCATTCATGGAATCCATTAACAAAGCTGAAGGAAGTCAGGGAGACCACAAAGGGAATGCTGAATGGAACCCAACAGAAGGAATGGGAGTCCAAAGAAACCATAACCTATCAACTAAGTGATTTGAGAACAAACACTGAACACCAAATTAAGGAAGTAAAAAAATTCATACAAGACCTAAAACAGAGCTGCAACAAAGAACTTGAAGCCATCAAAGCTGACCAATTAGAAGGAAAAGAGATAAAAAAACAAAGTAGAAAGTCTTGACAGCAGGTTAGACCATGCAGAATATCGAATCTCAGGGATTGAAGACAGCCTAGATATTATAGAGAAAGAACATACAACCATCCAAGACAAGTCCAAGAAATATGATAGGTCTATCCAACACCTGGAAGACACCATCAGAAGGCCCAATCTAAGGATAATGGGTGTAGAGGAGCACCTAGAAACAGAAGTTAATGGTCTAGGAAATTTGTTTAACAGGATCCTAGCAGAGAACTTCCCAAACATACCAAAAGATAGGCCTACTCAGATACAAGAAGCTTTTAGAACCCCAAATAGACCAGACCAGAATAGGACATCCCACCGTAACATTATAATCCACACAGGATCAACTCAGACCAAGGAAAAGATCCTTAAAGCGGTCAAGGAGAAAGGGGTAATTACCTATAAAGGGAAACCAATTAGAATTACCTCAGATTTCTCAGCAGAGACAATTAAAGCAAGAAGAGCCTGGAATGATGTATGCCATGCCCTAAAAACAAACAACTATCAACCAAGAATACTGTACCCAGCTAAACTGTCCTTCATAACTGAAGGCCAAGTAAAAACCTTCCCTAGCAAAGAAAAATTGAAACAATACATTTCCACTAAACCAGCCCTACAAAAGATTCTTAAAGAAGTCCTACACATAGAAAACCAACAAGACCGCAACAAAGGCCAAGAAACTGAACCCAAACTGAGAATCCAAGAACCTTAGGAAGAACACAGTTTTCGCAGCCCCCAAGAAGGTGGATAACATGGCAGGAACTCTCAGTCCTATCTCTTAACGTTAACGGACTGAACTCTCCAATTAAGCGACATAGACTGTCTAGTTGGATTAAAAAACAAGACCCTTCTATCTGCTGCCTGCAGGAGTCACATCTTGCCTGTAAAAACAAACACATTTTCACTGTTAAAGATTGGAACAAAATCTACCAAGCAAACGGCCCTCATAAACAGGCGGGAATTGCAATCCTAATATCAGATAAAATAGACTTCAAATTAAAATTCGTGAGAAGAGATAAAGAAGTTCGCTATATACTAATGAAGGGATCTCTTTTTCAGGAGGATATTACAATTCTAAATATCTATTCGCCAAACAATGGAGCACCCAAATTTATCCAAGAAACATTACTTTCCCTCAAATCCCATATAGATCCAAAGACATTAATTGTTAGGGATTTTAACACACCACTCTCCCACTAGATAGATCAACTCGGCAAAAACTCAACAGAGAAACCGCAGATCTAAACAGCTGCATAGATCAACTAGACTTAACAGACATTTACCAAACATTTCACCCAGCAGCATCAGAATACACGTTCTTCTCAGCAGCACATGGAACGTTTTCCAAAATAGACCACATTTTAGGCCACAAAGCAAACTTGTCTGAATTCAGAAACATTGAAGTTATACCTTGCATACTCTCTGACCACAAGGGAATAAAATTAGAACTCAACACCAAAAGCCACCAAAGAAAGTCCGGTATCACATGGAGGCTGAACAACACACTGCTGAAACATGAGTGGGTCATGGAAGAGATTAGAAAGGAAATTCAAATGTTCATGCTATTCAACAAAAATGAACACACAAATTACCAGCTCCTCTGGGACACAGCAAAGGCAGTACTCAGAGGCAAGTTTATAGCTCTGAGCTCCTACATCAACAAATTGGAGAGATCTGAAACTAACAATTTAATGACACATCTAAACCTCCTTGAAAAAGAGCAGCAAGATAAACCCCAATCCAGTAGACGGAAAGAAATAATCAAAATTAAATCAGAATTTAATGAATTAGAATCCAAAAACCTATAGAAAGAATCAACAAAACAAAGAGTTGGTTCTTCGAAAAACTTAACAAAATTGACAGACCCTTAGCAAACCTTATCAGAAAAAGGAGAGAACACACCCAAATTAATAAACTCAGAGATGAGAATGGAAACATCACCACGGAAACAACCAAGATTCAAAACATTATAAGGGAATACTTCTCAAAACTTTATGCTAATAAGTTTGAGAACTTGACAGAAATGGACCTTTTCCTAGCAAATATTGACATGCCAAAACTAAACCAAGATGAGTTAAACCAGCTTAACAGGCTCATATCAAGCATTGAAATAGAAACAGCAATAAGAGACCTCCCAGCTAAGAAAAGTCCAGGACCAGATGGTTTTACAGCGGAATTTTACAAGGCCTTCAAAGCAGAGCTCACAGCAATACTCCTCCAACTCTTCAATGAAATTGAAAGAGAAAGCTCACTACCGAACACATTCTATGAAGCCATCATAACCCTCATCCCAAAACCAGGCAGGGACTCATCAAAGAAAGAGAACTAGAGACCCATTTCTTTGATGAACATTGATGCAAAACTTCTCAACAAAATTTTGGCCAATCGACTTCAACAATTCATCCAAAAAATCATACACCATGATCAAACAGGATTCATTTCAAGGATGCAAAGCTGGTTCAATATACGCAAATCAAATAATATTATTCATCACATCAACAGGAGCAAGAATAAGAATCACATGGTTATCTCAATAGATGCAGAAAAACATGTGACAAGATCCAACACCCCTTTATGATGAAGGTTTTGGAAAAATTAGGAATCCATAGATCATTCCTCAATACAATAAAGGCTGTATATGACAAACCTACAGCCAGCATTATACTCAATGGTGAAAAACTAAAGCCATTTCCTCTTAACTCAGGAACAAGACAAGGATGCCCACTCTCTCCACTTACCTTCAATCTAGTATTAGAATGCCTAGCTACAGCAATAAGACAAGATGCCAGACATAAAGGGGATCCAAATAGGGAAAGAAGAAATAAAACTCTCCCTCTTTGCAGATGACATGATCTTGTATTTAAAGAATCCCAGAGACTCCACTCCCAAATTACTCAAGCTGATTCAAAACTTTGGCAAAGTAGCAGGGTATAAAATTAACCCCCCCCCAAATCAATGGCTTTTCTGTATGCCAACAATGAGAAAAGTGTGGCTGAAATTAGGAAAGCAACTCCATTTGTAATAGCCCCACAAAAAATAAAATACCTAGGAATTAACTTAACCAAAGAAGTGAAGGACCTCTATGATGAAAACTTTAAAATCTTGAAAAAGGAAATCAACACAGAACTTAAAAAATGGCAAAACCTCCCATGCTCCTGGATTGGAAAGATTAACATCGTGAAAATGGCAATACTTCCCAAGGCTATCTACAAATTCAACGCGATACCTATCAAAATTCCACCCTCATTCTTCAAGGAAATAGAGGAGGGAATCCAAAAATTCATATGGAACAATAAAAGACCCCGAATAGCAAAAACGCTCCTCAACGGAAAGAACACTGCTGGAGGAATATCAATACCAAATTTCAAACTCTACCATAAAGCCATAGTAATCAAAACAGCTTGGTATTGGCATAAGAACAGACCTCAGGACCAATGGAATAGAATTGAAAACCCAGAAATGAACCTACAGACCTATAGCCATCTAATCTTCGATAAGGAAGCTAAAACAATAGAATGGAAGAAAGACAGCCTCTTCAGTAAATGGTGCTGGCAAAATTGGTTAACTACATGTAGAAAACTAAAGCTAGATCCTTATATATCACCCTGCACCAGAATCAACTCCAAATGGATCAAAGACCTTGAACTCAAAGCAGACACTCTGAAAACATTACAGGATGGAATAGGAGAAACCCTAGGTCTCCTTGGCTCAGGCCGAAATTTTCTGAATAGAGACCCGGAAGCACAACAAATCAAAGAAAGGTTGGACAAATGGGATTGCATAAGGTTGCAGAGCTTCTGCAGGGCAAATGACATAGCTAGCAAGATCAATAGAAAGCCCACCGATTGGGAGAAGATCTTTACTAGCCATACAACGGACAAGGGTCTCATATCTAAAATATACTTGGAACTCAAAAAATTAAACCACCCAACAACAAATCCTCAAAGAAACAACTGCCCAATAAATAAGTGGGCGAAAGACTTAAAGAGAAGCTTCTCTGAAGAAGAAAGAAGGATGGCCAATAGACACATGAAGAAATGTTCAACATCCCTAGCCATAAAAGAAATGCAAATCAAAACAACATTGAGATATCACCTCACTCCAGTTAGAACAGCAAAAATCAAGAACTCTAACAACAACAGATGCTGGAGGGGATGTGGACAGAAAGGCACCTTACTTCATTGTTGGTGGGAATGTAAACTTGTTCAACCACTTTGGAAAGCAGTATGGAGGTTCCTCAAAAGACTTCACATAGATCTCCCCTATGATCCAGCAATCCCACTTTTGGGCATTTACCCAAATGTTTACAAACAAGACCACACTAAAGCTACCAGCACAACTATGTTTATTGCAGCATTATTTGCCATAGCTAAGATATGGAACCAACCCAGATGCCCCTCAGTAGATGAATGGATCAAGAAAATGTGGTATATATACACAATGGAATTCTATGCCTCCATCAGAAAGAATGACATTTCCCCATTTGTTAGGAAATGGAAAGGTTTGGAAAAAATTATATTAAGTGAAGTAAGCCAGGCCCAAAGAAACATAGGTCCCATGGTTTCCCTTATTTGCAATATCTAGTATAGGTATGAGTCAAGCGGAAAAGGTCAGATAATGTGATGTTAGGAAAATGAACCCTTAAATATGTATTTTATGTTTTCCTTTCTTTCATGCATGTGTTTCTAACGCATTTATAAGATTATTTCTTTGTTGCTTTGTATGTCCCTCCCCGACAGTGTAACCCCCGCTTTCACTATATTTGATGTCAGTATAACATGTGGAGGAGATGGGGACAAACAAGTCGTTTAAGGATTCAGGTGGACCTGTTGCAACAATGAGAAGTACAAAATGTCATGTCAAAACCAACTTTACAATGTCGGTGTGAGGGGGGGTAGGGGGGTAAAATTGGGTGGGGGGAGGGGGGAGGCTGGGAAGGGAGGTGAAGGGTAAACAAAGGAGGAGGCTGCAATGCTTGGTAAGAAATATATGCATTATCCTGCCCATGCAATTGTAGCCCCTCTGTACAGTATGTTCTAAAATAAAATAAAATAAAATTTAAAAAAAAAGGATACAAGTGAACCCACTGCAAAAATGCGATGTACAAGTTGTTATGTCCAAAACGAAATTTACAACTTTGGTTTTTGGGTGGTGCGGAGTATTGGAGCGGGGAGGACTGATGGGGAGGGCAGGAGGAGTATGGGAAAAAATGGGAAAGGGAAACAAAGGATGACGTAACAATACTTTATAAAAACTGTACTCATTATTTGCACATGTAATTTTAACCCCTCTGTATATTGTTTTCACAAAAAATAAATGAACAAATAAATAAATATATACATTTAAAAGCAAGAAAAGGTAGAGCACTCAGAAATTGGGCACCTTGAAACAGTTTGAAGGCCCCCAAGAAATGAGGTTTTACAAGCCTCCATAGAGAAATTGACAGCACCAATCTTCCCAAGAAGCTCTGGTCTGCATCCTAGCAAGACAGAAAGTGTCTCATCCTGTCTACAATCACAGGTTCCGTTTTTTTCCTTACCACTGGGAGGGCTGAAAATTTATTGAGATATCAGGATGTAAACGACAAGATAGAGCACTCACACCTTCGGTGAGGTAAACAATATTGTAAGATGACAAGTTCTGAAGGCTCTACAATTCCTCAAAGAGATACAAGCCACTAAAGAGAAATAGACAGCAAGGATCTATCACAGGCAACAGCGGTCTGCATCCTAGCAGGGCTTGAAGACACTTACACTGGCCAAAGTAACATGCCCGAATTTTTTCCTTGTAATTCAGGGTGGGCTGACCAGAATTAGGATGCTCAGGATGAAAATGACAAGATAGAGCACTGAGAATGTGGGGAAATTAAAACAAAATTGTTTTATGGCACCAAGGCTCTGAATTCTCTATACCTTCGAAAAAGAATAGACCAGCCCCTGAAGAGAAATAGACTACATCGTTCGGTTTCTAGCAGCCTCTGTGTGTATCCTGGCATGGTTCAAAGCCCCTCTTGGTGTCACCATCCGCAGGTCAATCTGTTTTCCTTGCAATTTTGGCATAGATGTGGATGGTTTGGGAACACAGGATGCAAACAACAAGAGGGAGTTCTCAGAATTTGTGACCATAAAGAAAATTGTTTTAATGTCTCCAAGATCTGAGTGCTCTCAACTTTTTCCAAAAGTGAGACAAGGAAATTAGGAGAAATAGAAAGCATTGTTCTGTCCCAGGCAACTTTGCGGGGCTTAATGACCCTTGCACTATCCACAGTAAACAGTCCAAACTTTGTTCTTCCAATTCTGGGAGAAGTGACCAGTGTTAGGGAGCCCAGGTAAAAACAATAAGATAGAGTGATCAGAATATGGGGACCCTAGAACAGTCTTAAGGCCCCCAAAGAACGAGGGCTTTACAGCTTCCCCAAGGAAGAGACACGCCTCCAAAGAGAAATTCACAGCACCCATCTTTCCCCAGAAGCTCTGCTCTGCATACTAGCAATATTGAAAGTGCCTCATTCTGTCTACAATAACAAGTGAAATTTTTTTTCATTTTAATTCTGAGAGAGGTCAAAAGTATTTAGGAAGTCAGGATGCAAAGAAGAAGATAGAGCACTCAGAACCTCGGCGATTTAAAACATTATTGTTTTACGGTGACCAGGTTTTAAATGCTCTACACATTCGCCAAAGGAAAGACAGGGCGCTAAGAAGAATTTGACAGCATCGGTCTATCCCAGGCATCTTTTGTCTGCATCCAATCACGGCTTAAAACTCCTCACACTGTTCCCATTAACCTGTCCCAATTTTTTCCTTGCAATTCTGGGATTGCTGAGCAGTGTTAAGGAGTTCAGGAAGAAAATGACAAGATAGAGCCCTGAGAACTTGGGTACGTTAAAACAGAACTATTTTATGGCCCCTCAGTTGTGAATACTCTCCACCTTCCAAAATGAATAGACATGCCACCAAAGAGAAATAGACAGGATATTTCGGTCTCTAGTAGCTCCTATGTGCATCCTGGCATGGTTCACAGCCGCTCGCGGTATCACCAGCCACAGGTGAAAAGTTTCTTTGAAATATTGGGAGAGCTGAGGAGGTTTTGGGAGCACAGGATACAAATAACAAGAAAGAGCACTCACATCTTCCCCAAAGCTGAGAAAAGCCGCTAAATAGAAATAGACTGCATTTTTCTCACCCAGGCAACTCTGGTCTGCATCTATCAGGGTTTAATGCCCCTTACACTGTCCACAAAGCCCAGTCCAATATGTTTCATCCAATTCTGGGAGAGCTGACCTGTGTTAGCGAGCTCAGGAAGCAAACGACAAGATAGAGCACTCAGAAATTGGTGACCTCAGAACAGTTTTAAGGTCCCAAAGTGAGGAGGCTCTACTCCTTCCCCAATGCAGGGACAAGCCTCCAAAAATATATGGACAGCACCGACCTTTCCCACTAAGCCCTAATCTACATGCTAGCAAGACTGAAAGTTCCATATACTGTCAAACATTACAGGTCCAATTATATTCCTTGTAATTCTGGGAGAGCTGAAAAGTGTTTGGAAGCACAGGATGCAAACGACAAGATAGAGCAACACATAAATTCGGCGACTTAAAACAAAATTGTTTTTCAGGGCTCAAATTCGCAATGTTCTACATCTTCCCCAAAGGAGAGACAAGCCTCTAAATAGAAATACACTGCATCATTCTAACCCAGGTTACTCCGTTCTGCATCCTAACATGGCTGAAAGCCCCTATACTGTCCACTCACAGTAACCAGATCAATTTTTTTCTTCCAATTCTGGGATAGCTGACCAGTGTTAGCGAGTTCACCATGCAAACGAAAGTTTGAGTAAAGCAGAGAAAGTCAGATAATGTGATGTTAATGAAATGAACCCTAAGATACGTATTCAAATGATTTTTATTTGCTTTCAAGTGATTGTTTATGACACATTCATAAGATCATTTCTTTTTTACTTTGTAAGTCCCTCCCCCATTGTATAACCACTGCTTTCACTGTATTTCATGTCGGTATAATTTGTCGAGGGGAAGGCAAGAACAATTCGTTTAAATATCAATACAGGTGGACCCATTGCAAAAATGCGATGTACAAGTCGTTATGTCTAAAACAAACTTTACAACTTTGGTTTGTGATTGGTGGGGGCTATGGGAGAGGGGAGGACTGTGTGGGAGGGCAGGAGGAGGATGGGAAAAGATGGGAAGGGGAAAGAAAAAAGGACATTACAATACTTCATACAAAATGTACTCAATGTCTTGCACAGGTAATTGTAACCCCTCTGTACATTGTTTTCACAAAAAAATAAATGAACTAATAAATTAATTAATTAATTAAAACAAGAAAAAATGGAGCACTCAGAACTTAAGGACCTTGAAACAGTTTGAAGGCCCACAAGCAATGAGGTTTTACAAGCCTCCATAGAGAAATTGACAGCACCAATCTTCCCAAGAAGCTCTGGTCTGCATCCTAGCAAGACAGAAAGTGTCTCATCCTGTCTACAATCACAGGTTCCGTTTTTTTCCTTACCACTGGGAGGGCTGAAAAGTTTTTGAGATATCAGGATGTAAACGACAAGATAGAGCACTCAGACCTTCGGTGAGGTAAACAATATTGTAAGTTGCCCAAGTTGTGAAGGCTCTACAATTCCTCAAAGGAGATACAAGCCACTAAAGAGAAATAGACAGCATGGTTCTATCACAGGCAACAGCGGTCTGCATCCTAGCAGGGCTTGAAGACACTTACACTGTCCACTGTAAGAAGTCCGAGTTTTTTTCTTGCAATTCAGGGTGGTCTGACCAGAATTAGGATGCTCAGGATGAAAATGACAAGATAGAGCACTGAGAATGTGGGGAAATTAAAACAAAATTGCTTTATGGCGCCAAGGCTCTGAATTCTCTATACCTTCGAAAAAGTAAAGACCAGCCCCCGAAGAGAAATAGACAACATCGTTCGGTTCTAGCAGCCCCTGTGTGCATCCTGAAATGGTTCAACGCCCCTCTTGGTGTCACCATCCGCAGGTCAATCTTTTTTCCTTGCAATATTGGCAGAGATGTAGATGGTTTGGGAGCACAGGATGCAAACAACAAGAGAGAGTTCTCAGAATTTGGGACCATAAAGAAATTTGTTTTAATGTCTCCAAGATCTGAGTGCTCTCAACTTTTCCCAAAAGCGAGACAAGGAACTTAGGAGAAATAGAAAGCATTGTTCTGTCCCAGGCAACTGTGCTGGGCTTAATGAACCTTGCACTATCCATAGTAAACAGTCCAAACTTTGTTCTTCCAATTCTGGGAGAAGTGACCAATGTTAGGTAGCCCAGGTAAAAACGATAAGATAGAGTACTGAGAATATGGGGACTCTAGAACAGTCTTAAGGCCCCCAAAGAAGGAGGGCTCTACAGCTTCCCCAAGGAAGAGACACGCCTCCAAAGAGAAATTCACAGCACCCATCTTTCCCCAGAAACTCTGCTCTGCATACTAGCAATATTGAAAGTGCCTCATTTTGTCTACAATAACAAGTGAAATTTTTTTTCATTTTAATTCTGAGAGAGGTCAAAAGTATTTAGGAACTCAGGATGCAAAGAAGAAGATAGAGCACTCAGAACCTCGGCGATTTAAAACATTATTGTTTTACAGTGACCAGGTTTTAAATGCTCTACACATTCCCCAAAGGAAAGACAGGGCACTAAGAAGAATTTGACAGCATCGGTGTATCCCAGGCATCTTCTGTCTGCATTCTAGCACGGCTTAAACCTCCTCACACTGTCCTCATTAACCTGTCTCAATTTTTTCCTTGCAATTCTGGGATTGCTGAGCAGTCTTAGGGAGCTCAGGATGAAAAAGATACGATAAAGCCTTGCAAAGTTGGGTACCTTAAAAGAGATGTGTTTTTTGGCGCCTCAGTTGTGAATATTCTCCACTTTCCAAAATGAAGAGACAAGTCACCAAAGAGAAATAGACAGAATATTTCGTTCTCTAGTAGCTCCTATGTGCATCATGGTATGATTCACAGCCCCTCTAGGTATCACCAGCCATAGGTCTAAAATTTTCTTTGAAATATTGGGAGAGCTGAGGAGGTTTTGGGAGCACAGGATGCACATAATAAGAAAGAGCACTCACAAATTCCCCAAAGCTGAGAAAAGCCGCTAAATAGAAATAGACTGCATTTTTCTCGCCCAGGCAACTCTGTTCTGCATCCATCAGAGCTTAATGCCCCTCACACTGTCCACAGAGCCCAGTCCAATTTGTTTCATCTAATTCTGGGAGGACTGACCTGTGTTAGTGTGCACAGGATGCAAACGACAAGATAGAGCATTCAGAAATTGGTTACCTTAGAACAGTTCTAAGGTCCCAAAGTGAGGAGGCTCTACTCCTTCCCCAATGCAGAGACAAGCCTCCAAAGATATATGGAGAGCATCGACCTTTCCCACTAAGCCCTAATCTACATTCTAGCAAGACTGAAAGTTCCATATACTGTCAACAATAACAGTTCCAATTATATTTCTTGCAATTCTGGGAGAGCTGAAAAGTGGTTGGAAGCACAGGATGCAAAAGACAAGATAGAGCAACACATAAATTCGGCGCCTTAAAACACAATTGTGTTTCAGGGCTCAAATTCTCAATGATCTAAACCTTCCCTTGAGGATAGCCAAGCCTCTAAATAGAAATAGACCACATCTTTCTAACCCAGGTTACTCCGGTCTGCATACTGGCATGGCTGAAAGCCCCTTATACTATACATCCAGACTAACCAGTCCAATTTTTTTCTTCCAATTCTGGGAGAGCTGACCAGTGTTAGCGAGTTCACCATGCAAACCAAAGTTTGAGTAAAATAGAGAAAGTCAGGTAAGGTGATGTTAATGAAATGAACCCTAAGATATGTATTCTAATGTTTTTTATTTTCTTTCAAGCGATTGTTTATGACATATTCATAAGATCATTTCTTTTTTACTTTGTAAGTCCCTTCCCCTTTGTATAACCACTGCTTTCACTGTATTTAATGTCGGTATAATTTGTGGAAGGGAGGGGGAACAATTCGTTTAAATAGGGATACAGGTGGACCCATTGCAAAAATGCGATGTACAAGTCGTTATGTCCAAAATGAAATTTACAACTTTGGTGTTTGATTAGTGGGGAGTATGGGAGCGAGGAAGACTGTGTGGGAGGGCAGGAGGAGGACGGGAAAAGATGGGAAGGGGAAACAAAGGAGGACGTTACAATACTTTATAAAAAATGTACTCATTATCTTGCACATGTAATTGTAACCCCTCTGTACATTGTTTTCACAAAAACATAAATGAACAAATAAATAAATAAATTTAAGAACAAGAAAAGATCGAGCACTCAGAACTTGGGAACCTTGAAACAGTTTGAAGGACCCCAAGCAATGAGGGTTCACTCATTGCTCAAAGAAGGGACACGCCTCCTTAGAGAAATTGACAGCACCAATCTTCCCAAGAAACTCTGGTCTGCATCCTAGCAGGACAGAAAGTGTCTCATCCTGTCTACAATCACAGGTTCTGTTTTTTCCTTACCACTGGGAGGGCTGAAAAGCTTATGAGATCTCAGGATGTAAACCACAAGATAGAGCACTCAGACCTTCGGTGAGGTAAACAACATTGTATGCTGCCCAAGTTCTGAAGAGTCTACATTCCTGAAAGGAGAGACAAGCCACTAAAGAGAAATAGACAGCATGTTCTATCACAGGCAACAGCGGTCTGCATCCTGGCAGGGTTACAGCTCCTTACACTGTCCATAGTAACGAGTCCTAATTTTTTCCTTGCAATTCAGGGTGGGCTGACCAGAGTCAGGATGCTCAGGATGTAAAGGACAAGATAGAGCACTGAGAATGTCGGGAACTTAAAACAAAATTGTTTTATGGCGCCAAGGTTCTGAATGCTCTATGCCTTCGAAAAAGAAAAGACCAACCTCCGAAGAGAAATAGACAACATTGTTCGGTTTCTAGCAGCCCCTGTGTGCATCTTGGCATGGTTCAAAGCCCCTCTTGGTGATACCATCAGCAGGTCAATCTTTTTTCCTTCCTTGGGCGAGCTGTGGAGGGTTTGGGAGCACAGGATGCAAACAACAAGAGAGAGTTCTCACAATTTGGGGACCATAAAGAAAATTGTTTTAAGATCTCCAAGTTCTGAGTGCTCTCAACTTTTCCCAAAAGCGAGACAAGGAACTTAGGAGAAATAGAAAGCATTGTTCTGTCCCAGGCAACTGTGCTCTGAATCTTAGCAGACCTTAATGACCCTTGCACTATCCACAGTATACAGTCCAAACTTTCTTCTTCCAATTCTGGGATAAGTGACCAGTGTTAGGGAGCCAAGGTACAAACGATAAGATAGAGTACTCAGAATATGGGGCCCCTAGAACAGTATAAAGGCCCCCAGGGAAGTAGGGCTCTACACCTTCTCCAAGGAAGAGACACGCCTCCAAAGAGAAATTCACAGCACCCATCTTTCCCAAGAAGCTCTGCTCTGTAACCTAGCAATATTGAAATTGCCTCATTCTGTCTAAAATTACAGGTGAATTTTTTTTCTTTTAATTCTGAGAGAGTTCAAAAGTGTTTAGGAACTCTGGATGCAAAGAACAAGATAGAACACTCAGAACCTCGGCGATTTAAATCATTATTGTTTTACGGTGACCAGGTTCTAAATGCTCTACACATTCCCCAAGCGAAAGACAGGGCACTAGGGAGAATTAGACAGCATCGCTCTATCCCAGGCATCTTCGGTCTGCATCCTAGCAGGGATTAAACGTCCTCACACTGTCCCCATTAACCAGTCCAAATTTTTTCCTTGCAATTCTGGGATTGCTGAGCTGTGTTAGGGAGCTCAGGATGAAAACAACAAGATAGAGCCCTGAGAACTTGGGTACGTTAAAACAGAACTGTTTTTGGCGCCTCAGTTGTGAATAGTCTCCACCTTCCATAATGAAGAGACAAGCCACCCAAGAGAAATAGACAGCATATTTCGGTCTCTAGTAGTTCCTATGTGCATCCTGGCATGGTTCACAGCCCCTCTCGGTATCACCAGCCCTAGGTCAAAATTTTCTTTGAAATATTGGGAGAGCTGAGGAGGTTTTGGGAGCACAGGATGCAAATAACAAGAAAGAGCACTCACAACTTCCCCAAAGGAGAGAAAAGTCGCTAAATAGAAATAGAGTGCATTTTTCTCGCCCAGGCAACTCTGGTCTGCATCCATCAGGGCTTAATGCCCCTCACACTGCCCACAGAGCCCAGTCCAATTTGTTTCATACAATTCTGGGAGAGATGACCTGTGTTAGCGAGCTGAGGATGCAAAAGACAAGATAGAACACTCAGAAATTGGTGACCTTAAAACAGTTTTAAGGTCCCAAAGTGTCCAAATTTGTTCTTCTAATTCTGGGAGAAGTGACCAGTGTTAGGGAGCCCAGGTACAAAAGATAAGCTAAAGTACTCAGAATATGGGGACCCTACAGAGTAAGCCGGAAAAACACAAGCTAAATGGCAAATAGGGGTATCTCAATTCCCAATTCTGATAACCAGGGGACAGAACAGATAATGAATAATTCAGAAGAGAATTCCCAAATATCTCTACAAACACTGCTGGCAAACATGATAAATCAAAAGATTGAAAGCATACAAAGGACTCTGTATGAGCGTGATAGGGAGAGAGAGGAGGCAATCCAAAAGTTTATACAGGAATATCATAAGCGTGAGGAAGCTACTCAAAAACTGATACAGGATTTGCGTGAGCAGCTTGAGAATACTCAAAGAGAAAGGCAGGAATGGCGTGAACAGGCTGAGAACACTCAAAGAGAACTACAGGAATCCCCTGAACGGGAGGAAGCTAATCAAAGAGTAATACAGGAATTGAGAGAGCAGGAAGAGAATACACAAAGATCACTAAAGACATTCATGGAATCCATTAACAAAGAGCTGAAGGAAGTCAGGGAGACCATAAAGGGAATGCTGACTGGAACCCAACAGAAGGAATGGGAGTCCAAGGAAACCATGACCAATCAACTAAGTGATCTGAGAATAAACACTGAACATCAAATGAAGGAAGTAAAGTTCATACAAGATCTAAAACAAAGCTTCAACAAAGAATTTGAAGGCATCAAAGCTGACCAATTAGAAGGAAAAGAGATAAAAAACAAAGTAGAAAGTCTTGACAGCAGGTTAGACCATGCAGAAGATCAAATCTCAGGGATTGAAGACAGCCTAGATATTATAGAGAAAGAACATACAACCATCCAAGACAAGTCCAAGAAATATGATAGATCTATCCAAAACTTGGAAGACACCATCAGAAGGTCTAATCTAAGGATAATGGGTGTAGAGGAGCACCTAGAAACAGAAGTTAATGGTCTAGGAAATTTGTTTAACAGGATCCTAGCAGAGAACTTCCCAAACATGCAAAAGGATAGGCCTATTCAGATACAAGAAGCTTTTAGAACTCCAAACAGACCAGACCAGAATAGGACATCCCACCATCACTTTATAATCCACACAGGATCAACCCAGACCAAGGAAAAGATCCTTAAAGCGGTCAAGGAGTAAAGATTAATCACCTATAAAGGGAAACCAGTTAGAATCACCTCAGATTTCTCAGCAGAGACAATCAAAGCAAGAAGAGCCTGGAACGATGTGTGCCATGCCCTAAAAACAAACAACTATCAACCAAGAATACTGTACCCAGCTAAAATCTCCTTCATAACTGAAGGCCAAATAAAAACCTTCCCTAGCAAAGAAAAATTGAAACAATACATCTCCACCAAACCAGCCCTACAAAAGATTCTTAAAGATGTCCTACACATAGAAAACCAACAAGACCACAATAAAGGTCAAGAAGCTGCACCCAAACTGAGAATCAAAAAACCATAGGAAGAACCCAGTTTTCGCAGCCCCCAAGAAGGTGGATAACATGGCAGGAACTCCCAAATACCTCTCAGTCCTTTCTCTTAACGTTAACAGACTGAACTCTCCAATTAAGCGACATAGACAGTCTAGTTGGATTAAAAAACAAGACCCTTCTATCTGCTGCCTGCAGGAGTCACATCTTGCCCGTAAAAACAAACACATTTTCACTGTTAAAGGTTGGAACAAAATCTACCAAGCAAACGGCCCTCATAAACAGGCGGGAGTTGCAATCCTAATATCAGATAAAACAGACTTCAAATTAAAATTCATGAGAAGAGATAAAGAAGTTCGCTACATACTAATGAAGGGATCTCTTTTTCAGGAGGATATTACAATTCTAAATATCTATTCGCCAAACAATGGAGCACCCAAATTTATCCAAGAAACACTAATTTCCTCAAATCCCATATAAATCCAAAGACATTAATTGTTAGGGATTTTAACACACCACTCTCCCACTAGATAGATCAACTCTGGAAAAACTCAACAGAGAAACCGCAGATCGAAACAGCTGCATAGATCAACTAGATTTAACAGACATCTACCGAACATTTCACCCAGCAGCATCAGAATACACGTTCTTCTCAGCAGCACATGGAACATTTTCTAAAATAGACCACATTTTAGGCCACAAAGCAAACGTGTCTAAATTCAGAAACATTGAAGTTATACCTTGCATTCTCTCTGACCACAAGGGAATAAAATTAGAACTCAACACCAAAAGCCACCAAAGAAAGTCCGGTATCACATGGAGGCTGAACAACACACTGCTGAATCACGAGTGGGTCATGGAAGAGATTAGAAAGGAAATTCAAATGTTCATGCTATTCAACAAAAATGGACACACAAATTACCAGCTCCTCTGGGACACAGCAAAAGCAGTACTCAGAGGCAAGTTTAGAGCTCTGAGCTCCTACATCAACAAATTGTGGAGATCTGAAACCAACAATTTAATGACACATCTAAACCTCCTTGAAAAAGAGCAGCAAGATAAACCCCAATCCAGTAGAAGGAACGAAATAATTAAAATTAAATCAGAATTAAATGAATTAGAATGCAAAAAACTATAGAAAGAATCAACAAAACAAAGAGTTGGTTCTTCGAAAAAATTAACAAAATTAACAGACCCTTAGCAAATGTAATCAGAAAAAGAAGAGAACACACCCAAATAAATAAACTCAGAGATGAGTATGGAAACATCACCACGGAAACAACCAAGATTCAAAACATTATAAGGGAATACTTCTCAAAACTTTATGCTAATAAGTTTGAGAACTTGACAGAAATGGACCTTTTCCTAGCAAATATTGACATGCCAAAACTAAACCAGATGAGTTAAACCAGCTTAACAGGCCCATATCAAGCATTGAAATAGAAACAGCAATAAGAGACCTTCCAGCTAAGTAAAGTCCATGACCAGATGGTTTTACAACAGAATTCTACAAGGCCTTCAAAGTAGAGCTCACACCAATACTCCTCCAACTCTTCTATGAAAATGAAAGAGAAAGTTCACTACCGAACACATTCTATGAAGCCATCATAACCCTCATCCCAAAACCAGGCAGGGACTCATCAAAGAAAGAGAACTAGAGACCCATTTGTTTGATGAACATTGATGCAAAACTTCTCAACAAAATTTTGGCCAATCGACTTCAACAATTCATCCAAAAAATCATATACCACGATCATACAGGATTCATTTCAGGGATGCAAAGCTGGTTCAATATACCCAAATCAATTAATATTATTCATCATATCAAGAGGAGCAAGAATAAGAACCACATGGTTATCTCAATAGATGCAGAAAAAGCATTCGACAAGATCCAACACCCCTTTATGATGAAGGTTTTGGAAAAATTAGGAATCAGTGGAACATTCCTCAATACAATAAAGGCTGTATATGACAAACCTACAGCCAGCATTATACTTAATGGTGAAAAACAAAAGCCATTCCCTCTTAACTCAGGAACAAGACAATGATGCCCACTCTCTCCACTTATCTTCAATCTAGTATTAGAATGCCTAGCTACAGCAATAAGACAAGATGCAGACATAAAGGGGATCCAAATAGGGAAAGAAGAAATACAACTCTCCCTCTATACAGACGACATGATCTTGTATTTAAAGAATCCCAGAGACTCCACTCCCAAATTACTCAAGCTGATTCAAAACTTTGGCAAAGTAGCAGGGTATAAAATTAACCCCCCCCCCAAATCAATGGCTTTTCTGTATGCCAACAATGAGAAAAGTGTGGCTGAAATTAGGAAAGCAACTCCATTTGTAATAGCCCCACAAAAAATAAAATACCTAGGAATTAACTTAACCAAAGAAGTGAAGGACCTCTATGATGAAAACTTTAAAATCTTGAAAAAGGAAATCAACACAGAACTTAAAAAATGGCAAAACCTCCCATGCTCCTGGATTGGAAAGATTAACATCGTGAAAATGGCAATACTTCCCAAGGCCATCTACAAATTCAACGCGTTACCTATCAAAATTCCACCCTCATTCTTCAAGGAAATAGAGGAGGGAATCCAAAAATTCATATGGAACAATAAAAGACCCCGAATAGCAAAAACGCTCCTCAACGGAAAGAACACTGCTGGAGGAATATCAATACCAAATTTCAAACTCTACCATAAAGCCATAGTAATCAAAACAGCTTGGTATTGGCATAAGAACAGACCTCAGGACCAATGGAATAGAATTGAAAACCCAGAAATGAACCTACAGACCTATAGCCATCTAATCTTCGATAAGGAAGCTAAAACAATAGAATGGAAGAAAGACAGCCTCTTCAGTAAATGGTGCTGGCAAAATTGGTTAACTACATGTAGAAAACTAAAGCTAGATCCTTATATATCACCCTGCACCAGAATCAACTCCAAATGGATCAAAGACCTTGAACTCAAAGCAGACACTCTGAAAACATTACAGGATGGAATAGGAGAAACCCTAGGTCTCCTTGGCTCAGGCCGAAATTTTCTGAATAGAGACCCAGAAGCACAACAAATCAAAGAAAGGTTGGACAAATGGGATTGCATAAGGTTGCAGAGCTTCTGCAGGGCAAATGACATAGCTAGCAAGATCAATAGAAAGCCCACCGATTGGGAGAAGATCTTTACTAGCCATACAACGGACAAGGGTCTCATATCTCAAATATACTTGGAACTCAAAAAATTAAACCACCCAACAACAAATCCTCAAAGAAACAACTGCCCAATAAATAAGTGGGCGAAAGACTTAAAGAGAAGCTTCTCTGAAGAAGAAAGAAGGATGGCCAATAGACACATGAAGAAATGTTCAACATCCCTAGCCATAAAAGAAATGCAAATCAAAACAACATTGAGATATCACCTCACTCCAGTTAGAACAGCAAAAATCAAGAACTCTAACAACAACAGATGCTGGAGGGGATGTGGACAGAAAGGCACCTTACTTCATTGTTGGTGGGAATGTAAACTTGTTCAACCACTTTGGAAAGCAGTATGGAGGTTCCTCAAAAGACTTCACATAGATCTCCCCTATGATCCAGCAATCCCACTTTTGGGCATTTACCCAAATGTTTACAAACAAGACCACACTAAAGCTACCAGCACAACTATGTTTATTGCAGCATTATTTGCCATAGCTAAGATATGGAACCAACCCAGATGCCCCTCAGTAGATGAATGGATCAAGAAAATGTGGTATATATACACAATGGAATTCTATGCCTCCATCAGAAAGAATGACATTTCCCCATTTGTTAGGAAATGGAAAGGTTAGGAAAAAATTATATTAAGTGAAGTAAGCCAGGCCCAAAGAAACATAGGTCCCATGGTTTCCCTTATTTGCAATATCTAGTATAGGTATGAGTCAAGCGGAAAAGGTCAGATAATGTGATGTTAGGAAAATGAACCCTTAAATATGTATTTTAATGTTTTACTTTTTTTCATGCATGTGTTTCTAACGCATTTATAAGATTATTTCTTTGTTGCTTTGTATGTCCCTCCCCCACAGTGTAACCCCCGCTTTCACTATATTTGATGTCAGTATAACATGTGGAGGAGATGGGGACAAACAAATCGTTTTAGGATTCAGGTGGAACTGTTGCAACAATGAGAAGTACAAAATGTCATGTCAAAACCAGCTTTACAATGTCGGTGTGGGGGGGGGGTAGGGGGGTATAATTGGGTGGGGGGAGGGGGGTAAAATTGGGTGGGGGGAGGGGGGAGGCGGGGAAGGGAAGTGAAGGGTAAACAAAGGAGGAGGCTGCAATGCTTGGTAAGAAATGTATGCATTATTCTGCTTATGTAATTGTAGCCCCTCTGTACAGTATGTTCTCAAATAAAATAAAATACAATTAAAAAGAAAAAAAAAAAAAAAGAAAGAATTCCGGAATTTTGCTGCCGGCAGGCCTCCGGCTGTTCCGGGTGAACATCTCCTTGTAAATCCCCCGTGGTTTCTTGTACACCCGTGAAATTTGGCCAGGTTATGCAGTTTGCATTGCTGCACAATTGCGCCTGCCTAGCACTGCCGCGGTTACAAACATTCAGGCGTGGCAGCCAGATAGGCTGGTCTCCATTGGAAACGGCCAGCGGACTGGGTATATCTGCTTCTCGTTCTTCTCACCTGAGTGCTACTGATTCCAGCTTTGACAGCTACACTCTACTCAACCGGAGCAGTGAACTGAACCTCAAGTTATGGCAATTTGTGAAAGTGTTGAGAATTAGAGCTCAGTTGTTGGGCACGCCACCACTGTCCATCCAGCACTATGGACGGCACTGCCTACATCTGGCACTACTTAGTCCACGTTTATGTTCAGCTGAATGAACTCTGCCGGCAACACTCAGAATGAGGTTCTGAGTTATTGCAACATAGGAGCGTTTCACTGCTTTCAAGGCTTCTTAGGAAGAATTCGGGAATCTTGCTGCCGGCAGGCCTCCGGCTGTTCCGGGTGAAAATCTCCTTATAAATCCCCCGTGGTTTCTTGTACACCCGTGAAATTTGGCCAGGTTATGCAGTTTGCATTGCTGCACAATTGCGCCTGCCTAGCTCTGCCGCGGTTGCAAACATTCAGGCGTGGCAGCCAGATAGGCTGGTCTCCGTTGGAAATGGCCAGCGGACTGGGTATATCTGCTTCTCGTTCTTCTCACCTGAGTGCTACTGATTCCAGCTTTGACAGCTACACTCTACTCAACCGGAGCAGTAAACTGAACCTCAAGTTATGGCAATTTGTGAAAGTGTTGAGAATTAGAGCTCAGTTGTTGGGCACGCCACCACTGTTCATCCAGCACTATGGACAGCACTGCCTACATCTGGCTCTAATTAGTCCACAGTTGTGTTCAGCCGAATGACCTCTGCCGGGAACACTCAGAATGAGGTTCTGAGTTATTGCAACATAGGAGCGTTTCACTGCTTTCAAGGCTTCTTAGGAAGAATTCGGGAATCCTGCTGCCGGCAGGCCTCCGGCTGTTCCGGGTGAACATCTCCTTGTAAATCCCCCGTGGTTTCTGGTACACCCGTGAAATTTGGCCAGGTTATGCAGTTTGCGTTGCTGCACATTTGCGCCTGCCTAGCTCTGCCGCGGTTGCAAACATTCAGGCGTGGCAGCCAGATAGGCTGGTCCCCGTAGGACACGGCCAGCGGACTGGGTATATCTGCTTCTCGTTCTTCTCACCTGAGTGCTACTGATTCCAGCTTTGACAGCTACACTCTACTCAACTGGAGCAGTAAGCTGAACCTCAACTTATGGCACTTTGTGAAAGTGTTGAGAACTAGAGCTCAGTTGTTGGGCACGCCACCACTGTCCATCCAGCACTATGGACGGCACTGCCTACATCTTGCTCTAATTAGTCCACGGTTGTGTTCAGCTGAATGACCTCTGCCGGGAACACACAGAATGAGGTTCTGAGGTATTGCAACATAGGAGCGTTTCACTGCTTTCAAGGCTTCTTAGGAAGAATTCCGGAATCTTGCTGCCGGCAGGTCTCCTGCTGTTCCGGGTGAACATCTCCCTGTAAATCCCTCGTGGTTTCTTGTACACCCGTGAAATTTGGCCAGGTTATGCCGATTGCATTGCTGCACAATTGCGCCTGCCTAGCTCTGCCGCGGTTGCAAACATTCAGGCGTGGCAGCCAGATAGGCTGGTCCCCGTAGGTCACTGCCAGCGGACTGGGTATATTTGCTTCTCGTTCTTCTCACCTGAGTGCTACTGATTCCAGCTTTGACAGCTACACTCTACTCAACCGGAGCAGTAAGCTGAACCTTAACTTATGGCACTTTGTGAAAGTGTTGAGAACTAGAGCTCAGTTGTTGGGTACGCCACCACTGTCCTTCCAGCACTATGGATGGCACGGCCTACATCTGGCTCTAATTAGTCCACGGTTGTGTTCAGCTGAATGACCTCTGCCGGGAACACACAGAATGAGGTTCTGAGGTATTGCAACATAGGAGCGTTTCACTGCTTTCAAGGCTTCTTAGGAAGAATTCCGGAATCTTGCTGCCGGCAGGCCTCCAGCTGTTCCGGGTGAACATCTCCCTGTAAATCCCCCGTGGTTTCTTGTACACCCGTGAAATTTGGCCAGGTTATGCAGTTTGCATTGCTGCACAATTGCGCCTGCCTAGCTCTGCCGCAGTTGCAAACATTCAGGCGTGGCAGCCAGATAGGCTGGTCCCTGTAGGTCACTGCCAGCGGACTGGGTATATTTGCTTCTCGTTCTTCTCACCTGAGTGCTACTGATTCCAGCTTTGACAGCTACACTCTACTCAACCGGAGCAGTAAGGTGAACCTTAACTTCTGGCACTTTGTGAAAGTGTTGAGAACTAGAGCTCAGTTGTTTGGTACGCCACCACTGTCCTTCCAGCACTATGGACGGCACGGCCTACATCTGGCTCTAATTAGTCCACGGTATGTTGTAATACCTCAGGACCTCATTCTGAGTGTTCCCGGCAGAGGTCATTCGGCTGAACACAACCGTGGACTAATTAGAGCCAGATGTAGGCAGTGCCGTCCATAGTGCTGGATGGATAGTGGTGGCGTGCCAAACAACTGAGCTCTAGTTCTCAACACTTTCACAAAGTGCCATAAGTTGAGGTACAACTTACTGCTCCGGTTGAGTAGAGTGTAGCCGTCAAAGCTGGAATCAGTAGCACTCAGGTGAGAAGATGGGGAAGCAGATATACCTAGTTCCCTGGCCGTGTCCTACGGGGACCAGCCTATCTGGCTGCCACGCCTGAATGTTTGGAACTGCGGCAGAGCTAGGCAGGCACAATTGTGCAGCAATGCAAACTGCATAACCTGGCCAAATTTCACGGGTGTACCAGAAACCACGGGGGATTTACAAGGAGATGTTAACCCGGAACAGCCGGAGGCCTGCCGGCAGCAAGATTCCGGAATTCTTCCTAACAAGCCTTGAAAGCAGTGAAACGCTCCTATGTTGCAATACCTCAGAACCTCATTCTGAGTGTTCCCAGCAGAGGTCATTCGGCTGAACACAACCATGGACTAATTAGAGCCAGATGTAGGCAGTGCCGTCCATAGTGCTGGATGGACAGTGGTGGCGTGCCAAACAACTGAGCTCTAGTTCTCAACACTTTCACAAAGTGCCATAAGATGAGGTTCAACTTACTGCTCGGGTTGAGTAGAGTGTAGCCGTCAAAGCTGGAATCAGTAGCACTCAGGTGAGAAGAAGGGGAAGCAGATATACCCAGTCCTCTGGCAGTGTCCTACGGGGACCAGCCTATCTGGCTGCCACGCCTGAATATTTGCAACCCTCACCCTAAACCTCACCCTAACCCTAACCCTCACCATAAACCTAACCCTAACCCTCAACCACACCCTAAACCTCACCGTCACCCTATCACCCTTACCCTAACCCTCACCCACACGCTAATCCTCATCCTCACCCGAAGACTCACATTCACCCTAAACCTAAAACTCACCCTAAACATGGCCCTAACCCTAACCATAAACCTAACCCTCATGCTAACCCTAAACCTCACCCTAAACCTCAAACTCACCCTGATCCTCACCCTAACCCTAACCCTAGTGCTTAAACTAAACCTAACCCTCACCCTCACCGTAACCCTCATCCTAATCCTCACCTTCTCCCTAGCCCTCACCCTAACCCTAACTCTACCCCTACCCCTAATCCTAACCCTCACCCTCACACTCACCCTCAGCCTAACCCTAATCCTAACCCTAACCCTAACGTAACCCACACCCTAAACCTAACCCTAACGCTAACTCTCACCCTCACCCTCACCATCACGCTAACCCTCACTCTAACCCTAACACTAATACTAACCCTCACTCTAACCCTAAACCTCACCCTCACCCTAACCCTAACCCTAACCCTCACACTAAACCTAACACTCAACCTAACCCTTAACACTACCCCTCATCCTATCCCTCACCCTCACCTTCAGCCTAACAATATCCCTAACCCTAATTCTAACCCTAACCCTCACCCCCACCCTAACCCTAACGCTAAGCCTAACACTCACCCTAACCCTAACCGTACCCCTCACCCTAACCCTAACCCTAACCCTAACCATCACCCACACCTAACCCTCAATCATCAACTTAACCCTCACCCTAAACCAAACCCTCATGCTCACCTTAAACATCACCCAAAACCTAACCCTAACCCTAACCCTCACCCTAAACCTAACCCTCAGCCTAAACCTCACCCTAACTCTCACCCTAACCCTAAACTAAACCTAACCTTAATCCTCACCTTACTCGTCAAACTAACCCTAACCCTAACCCTCACCATAACCCTAAAAATAACCCTAACCCTCACCTTCAGGCTAGCCCTCACCCTAACCCTAATCCTAAGCCTAACACTCACCCTAACCCTAACCCTAACCCTAACCCTAAACCTCAACCTCACATTACCCCTCAGCCAAACCCTAACCCTAACCCAAACCCTAACCCTCACCCTCACCCTAACCCTAACCCTAACAGTACCCTCACCTTCAACCTAACCCTAACCCTAACCCTCACCCTAACCCTAACAATAACCTTAACCCTCACGTTCACCCTAGCCCACACCTTAACACTAATCTGAACCCTAACCCTCACCCTAACCCTAACCCTAATCCTCAACCTCGCCCGAAAACTCACCCTAACTCTAACCCTAAGCCTCACCCTAAACCTAACCCTAACCCTAACCCTAACACTAACTCTAACCCTCACCTTACACCTCACCCTAACCATAACCTTAACCTTCCCCCTGCCCCTCCCAATAACCCTCACCCTAACATTACCCTCACTCTAACCCTCAACTTAACCCTAACCCTAACAATAACTCTCACACTAATCCTCAAAATAACCCTAACCCTAACCCTAAACCTCATCCTAACCTTCACCCTAACCCTATCCCTAACCCTCACGCACACCCTAACCCTCACCCTAATCCTAGCCCTCACCATAACCCTACCCCTAACCCTATACCTAATCCTCACACTAACCCTAACCCTCCCCCTAACCCTCACCCTCACCCTAACCCTCACCCTAACCCTAACCCTAATTCTAACCCTCACCCTAACCCTCATCCTAATCCTAACCCTCACCCTTACCCTAAACCTCACCCTAACCCTAATCCTAACCCTAACAATCACCATCTCCCTCACCCTAACCCTAACCCTCACCCTCACCCTAACCCTCACCCTAACACTAACCCTAATCCTAACCCTCACCCTAACCCTAAACCTCACCCTAACCCTAACCCTAACCCTAACTCTCATCCCAAAACTTATCCTAACACTGACGCTAACCCTAACCCTCACTCTCACCCTAACCCTCACCCTCACACTAACCATAACCCTAACCCTAACTCTAACCCTCAAACTAACCCTAAACCTAACCCTAACCCTCACCCTAACCCTCACCCTAACCCTAACACTTAAACTAACCCTAAACTTCACTCTTACCCTCACTCTCACCCTTACCCTCACCCTAACCCTAACCCTTACCCTAACCCTCACCCGCACCCTAAAGCTCTCCGTCACCTTAACCCTAACCCTAAACCTAACCCTCACATTCAACCTAACACCTCACACTCACCTCACCCTCAGCTTAACCCTAACCCTAACCCTAATCTTAACCCTAACCCTCATCCTCACCCTAACCCTCACCCTCACCCTTACCCTAAACCTAACACTAGCCCTAACTGTAACAATAACCCTAACCCTAATCCTAACCCTAACCCTAACCCTCATCCTCATCCTAACCCTAACCCTAACCCTAAATCTCACCCTCACCCTTACCTCACACTCATCCTAACCCTAACCCTAATGCTAATCTTCACTCTAATCCTCACCCTCACCCTCACCCTCACCTGCACCCTAACCCTCACCCTCACCCTAAACCTAACGTATATCTCACCTTCACCCTAACCCTAACCCTCACCTAAACCTAACCCTTACACTCAACTTAACCCTCACCCAAACCGTAAGGCTAACCCTAACCCTCACCTTCACCCTAACCCTCACTCTAACCCTTAACCTCAACCTAACCCTAACCCTAACCCTAACCCTCACCCTCTCCCTAACCATCACCCTAACCCTAACGTTATCTTTAACCCTGACCCTAACCCAAACCCTCACCCTAATCCTAAAACGAACCCCCACCCTAACCCACATCCTAAACTTGACCCTAATCCTATTCCGAACCCTAACCCTCACCCTCACCCTATCCCTCAACCTAACCCTTACCCTCACCGGAAGCATTACCCACACCATCACCCTCACCCTCAGGCTAACCCTAACCCTAATCCTAACCCCAAACCTCACCCTCACCCTAAACCTAACCCTAACCCTAAACCTAACCCTCAGGCTAAACCTCACCCTAAACCTGACGCTAACCCTAACCCTCAATTTCACCATAACCCTCACCCTCACCCTCACCCTAACCCTAACCCTCACACAAAACCTAACCCTAACCCTAACCCTAACCCTAACCCTCAATTTATACCTAACTCTAACCCAAACCCTAAACATCACCATAACCCTCACCCTAACTCTAATCCCCACCCACACCCTAATCCTCACCATAACCCTAATCCTAACCCTAAACCTAACCCTAACCCTCACCCTAACCCTCACCCTAATGCTAACCCTCACCCACACCCTCACCCTAAGCCTAACCCTAATCCTAACCCTAACCCTCATCCTCACCCAAACCCTAACCCTAAACCTCATCCTTACCATCACCCTCACCCTTGCCCTCACCCTAACCCTAACCCTAACAATAATCCTAACCCTAACCCTAACACTAATCCTAACCCTCAACATAACCCTAATCCTAACCCTCACCCTAACCCTAACCCTCACCTAACCCTAACCCTTACCCTCAACTTAACACTCACCCTAACCCTAAGGCTAACCCTAACCCTCACCTTCACCCTAACCCTCACTCTAACCCTTAAGCTCACCCTAACACTAACCCTAACCCTAACCCTCTCCTTCACCCTAACCATCACCCTACCCATCACCCTAACCCTAACCCTAAACGTAACCCTGACCCTAACCCAAACCCTCACCCTAAGCCTAACACTAACCCTCACTCAAACCCACATGTAAACTTCACCCTAACCCTATCCCTAACCCTAACCCTCACACTCACCCTCACCCTCAACCTAACCCTTACCCTCACACTAACCATAACCCACACCCTCACCCTCACCCTCAAGCTAACTCTAACCCTACCCCTAATCCTAACCCCAACCCTCACCCTCACACTAAACCTATCCCTAACCCTAAACTTAACTCTCATCCTAAACCTCACGCTAAACCTCATGCTAATCCTAACCCTCACTCTCACCCTAACCCTCACCCTCACCCTAACCCTAACCCTACCGCTCACCCTAACAATAACCCTAACCCTAACCCTCACACTAAACCTAACCCTAACCCTAATCCTCACCCTCACCCAAACCCTCACACTAACCCTTACTCTCACCCTCACCATACACCTCACACCCTAACCCTCACCCTAACCCTAAACCTAACCCTCACCCTCACCCTCACTCTCAGTCTAACCCTAACCCTAAGCCTAAATCTAACCTTAAACATCCCCCTCACCCTAACCCTAAACCTAACCGTAACCCTATACTTCATGCTAACCCTAACCCTAACCCTAACCATCACCCTCACCCTAAGCCTAACCCTAACCCTCACCCTAACCCTGAAGATAACCCTCACCCTAACCCAAACCATAACCCTCACCTTAACCCTAACCCTAAACCTCACCCTAACCCTAACCCTCAACATCACCCTAACCGTCATTCTAACCCTAACACTCACCCACACCCTAACCCTCACCCTCAACCGAAACCTCACCCTTGCCCTAATATTCACCCTCACCCTAAACATCACCCTAAACCTAACCCTCACCCTCACCCTAACACTAACCCTCACTCTAATCCTAACCCTCACCTTCACCCTAAAGCTCACCCTCACTCTAACCCTAACAATAACCCTAACCCTAACCCTCACCCTAATCCTCACCCTAACCCTAACCCTAGCCCTAACCCTCACCCTAACCCTAACCTTCACCGTCACCCAAACCCTCAACCTAAACCTAACCCTCACCCACACCCTAACCCTCACCTTCACCCTAACCCTCACCCTCACTCTAAACATCACCATATGCCTAACCCTCACCCTAACCCTAAACTTAACCCTCACACTAATCCTAACCTTCACTCTAAACCTCACCGTCACCTTAACCCTCACCCGAACTCTAACCCTTACCCTAACCCTCACCCTCACCCCAAACGTCTCCATGACCATAACCCTAAACCTAACACTTACCCACAAACTAACCCTCACTCTCACCCTCAACTTAAACCTCACCATAATCCTCACCCTTACCCTACACAACACCTTAAACCTAACCCTCACCCTAATGCTAAGCCTAAACCTCACCCTAAACTAAATCTCACCCTTACCCTCACCCTCACCTTCAGCCTAACCTAACCCTAACCCTAACCCTAACCCTAAACATCACCCTCACCCTCACACTAAACCTAACCATAACCCTCACCCTAACCCTAAACATCACCCTCCCCCTCCCCCTCCCCCTCAGCCTAAGGCTAAACCTAACCTAATCCTAACCCTAACCCTCACCCTCACCCTCACCCTAACCCTAACCGTAACCATAAACCTCACCCTCACCCTCACCCCATCCCTAACACTAACCCTCATTCAAACCCGAACCCTTACCCTAACCCTAACCCTCACACTCATCCTAAAAATCACCCTAAAACTAACCTTCAACCTACCCCTAACTCTAACACTCACCGAAACCCTAACCCTCACCCTTACCCTAACCCTAACCCTACCCCTCACCCTAACTCTAACCCTAGCCCTAACCGTAAACCTAACCCCAACCCTCACCCTAAACTTAACCCGCACCCTCAACTTCACTCACACAATCAGCCTAACCCTAACCCTAACCCGAACTCGAACCTGAACCCTCAACCTAACCCTGACCATCACCCTAATCCTAAACCTAACCCTAACCCTCACCCTCACCCTAACCCTCACCCTACCATTCACCCTAACCCTAACCTTAACCCTCACCCTCACCCTAAACCTCACCCTAACCCTTACCCTCACCCTAACCATAACCCACACCCTCACCCTCACCCTCAGCCTTACCCTAACCCTAACCCTAATCCTAACTCCAACCCTCACTCTCACCCTAACCCTAACCGTAACCCTAAACCTACCCTCAACCTAAACTTCACCCTCACCCTCATGCTAACGCTAACCCTCTCTTTCACCATAACCCTCACCCTCACCCTCACCCTAACCCTAACCCTCACACAAAACCTAACCCTCACCCTAACCCTAACCCTACACCTCACCCAAACAATAACCCTAACCCTAACCCTCAAACTAACCCTAACCCTAACCCTCAAACTAACCCTAACCCTAACCCTAACACTCACCCTAACCTCACCCTAATCCTAACTCGAACCCTAACTCCCACCCTTACACGA
Source organism: Dipodomys merriami (assembly GCF_024711535.1). NCBI lineage: Eukaryota > Metazoa > Chordata > Mammalia > Rodentia > Heteromyidae > Dipodomys > Dipodomys merriami. The sequence goes on along the minus strand of NW_027206080.1, from coordinate 1,319,185 downwards.
ACCTTCACCCTAACCCTTACTCTCACCCTCACCCTAAACCTCATACTTACTCTAACCCTTACCCTAACCCTATCCCTAACCCTCACCCTCAGTCTCAGTCTAACCCTAACCCTAAGCCTAAATCTAACACTAAACATCTCTCTCACCCTAACCCTAAACCTAACCCTAACACTATCCTTCACGCTAACCCTAACCCTAACCCTCACCCTAACCCTCACCCTAACCTTCACCCTAACCTTCACCCTAATGCTAACTCTAACCCTCACCCTAACCCTAACCCACACCCTAATCCTAACCCTAACCCTAACTCTCAACCTAACACTAACCCTAACCCTAACAATAACCCTAACCCTAACACTAACTCTCACCCTAACCCTCATCTTCACCCTAACCCTAACCCTGACCCTAAACCTCACTCTCACCCTAACTCCCACCCTCACATCACCCTCACCCTCACATTTACCCTCAGCCTACCTCTCATTATCACCCTAAACCTCACCCTAAACCTCACCCTAACCCTCACCCTAACCCTAAACCTAACCCTCACCCTCACACAACCCTCACCCTAACGCTTACCCTCACCCTCATTCTAACCCTAACCCTAACCCTCAAACTAAACCTAACCCTCACCCTAACCCTAACCCTCACCCTAATCCTAACTCTACCCCTGAAGATAACCCTCACCCTATCCCAAACCCTAACCCTCACCCTAACCCTAACCCTAACCCTATTCTTCACCCTCACCCTAACCCTCAATGTCACCCTAACCGTCACTCTAACCTTAACCCTAACCCACACCCTAACCCTCACCCTCAACCGAAACCTCACCCTTACCCTAATACTCACCCTCACCCTAAACATCACCCTAAACCTAACCCTCACCCTAACCCTAACACTAACCCTCACCCTAAACCTAACCCTGACCTTCACCCTAACCCTCACTCTCACCCTAACCCTAACAATAACCCTAACCCTAACACTCACCCTCACCCTCAACCTCACTCTAAACCTAACGCTAACCCTAACCCTCATCCTCACACTATCCATCACCCTAACAAGTACCCTCACCCTAATCTTAACCCTAACCCTAACCCACTCACTAAACCTAACCCTCACACTAACCCTAACCCGACCCCTCAGCCTAAACCTCACCCTAACCCTAACCCTAACCCTAATCCTCATCCTAACCCTCACCCTCACCCTAACTTTCACCGTCACCCAAACCCTCACCCTAAATCTAAACCGCACCCACACCCTAACCCTCACCTTCACCCTAACCCTCACCCTCACTCTAAACATCACCATATGCCTAACCCTCACCCTAACCCTAAACTTAACCCTCACACTAATCCTAACGTTCACTCTAAACCTCACCATCACCCTATTCCTCACCCTAAATCTAACCATCACCCACACTGTAACCCTCACCTTCACCCTAACCCTCACCCTCACCCTAAACATCACCCTATGCCTAACCCTCAACCTAACCCTAACCCTAACCCTCACACTAATACTAACCTCCATTCTACACCTCACCGTCACCCTAAGCCTCACCCTAACTCTAACCATTACCCTAACCCTCACCCGCACCCCAAACCTCTCCGTGACCATAACCCTAAACCTAAACATAACCCTTACCCACAAACTAACTCTCACTCTCACCCTCACCCTAAAACTCACCCTAATCCTCACCCTTTCCTTCCACAACACCCTAAACCTAACCCTCAACCTAATGCTAAGCCTAAACCTCACCCTAAACTAAACCTCACCCTTAACCTCACCCTCACCCTCACCCTAACCCTGACCATCACCCTAATCCTAACTCTAACCCTAACCCTCAACCTCACCCTAACCCTCACCCTAACCCTTACCCTCACCTTAATGCTAACCCTAACCCTAACCCTCAACCTCACCCTAACCATCACCCTAACCCTAACTCTAACCGCAACCCTGACACTAACCCAAAACCTCACCCTAACCCTAACCTTAACCCTCACCCTAACCCTCACCCTACCATTCACCCTAACCCTAACCCTAACACTCACCCTCACCCAAAACCTCACCCTAACCCTTACCCTCACCCAAAACCTCACCCTAACCCTTACCCTCACCCTAACCATAACCCACACCTTCACGCTCACCCTCAGCCTTTCCCTAACCCTAATCCTAACTCCAACCCTCACTCTCACCCTAACCCTAACCGTATCCCTAAACCTAACCCTCAACCTAAACCTCACCCTCATCCTAATGCTAACCCTAACCCTCTCTCTCACCATAACCCTCACGCTCACCCTCACCCTAATCCTAACCCTCACACAAAACCTAACCCTCACCATAACCCTAACCCTACACCTCACCCAAACACTAACCCTAACCCAACCCTCAAACTAAACCTAACCCTAACCCTAACCCTCACCCTAACCTCACCCTAATCCTAACCCTAACCCTAACTCCCACCCTTATCTGAACCTTCACCCTAACCCTTACTCTCACCCTCACCCTAAACCTGACACTTAACCAAACCCTCACCCTAACCATAACCCTCACCCTTACCCTAACACTAACACTAACCTTCACTCTAACCCGCACCCTTACCCTCACCCTAACCCTCACCCTCATCCTAAACATCACCCTACCACTAACCCTCACAGTAACCCTAAGTCTAACTCTCACCATAACACTAACCCACACCCTAACCCTAACCCTAACCCTACCCATCACCCTAACACTAAGGCTAAGCCAAACCCTAACCGGAAACCTAAACCTAACCCCCACCCTCAAAGTAACCCTCACCCTCACCTTCACCCACACCCTCAGCCTTACCCTAACACTAAGGCTAAACCTAACCCTCACCCTTACCGTAATGCTCACCCTAACCCTGACACTCACCCTAATCCTAACCCTAACCCTAACCCTCACCCTAAACCTCACCCTAACCTTTACCCTCATCTTAACCCTAACCCTAACCTTAACTCTAATTCTCACACTAATCCTAACCCTCACCCTAACACTCACGATCACCCTAACCCTAACCGTAACATTAACCCTAACTCTCACATTAACTTTAACCCTCACCCTAACCCTAACCCTTACCCTCAGCCAAACCCTCACCCTCAACCTAACCCTAACCCCAACCCTAAACCTCACCCTAAACCTAACCCTCACCCTAACCCTAAACCTCACCCTCACCCTCACCCTCACGCTCACCCTCACATGCACCCTCAGCCTAACTCTCATCCTCACCCTAACCCTCACCCTAACCCGCACCCTCACCCTAATCCTAACCCTAAACCAAACCCTCCCCCTCACACAATCCTCACCCTAACGTTTACCCTCAACCTAACCCTAAAGCTAACCCTAAACCTCACACTAAACCTAACCCTCACCCTAACCCTAAGCCTAACCCTAAACCTCACCCTCACCCTACCCCTCAACGTCACCCTAACCCTCTCTCTAAACCTAACCCTCACCCACACCCTAAACCTCACCCACAACTGAACCCTCACCCTCACCCTAATACTCACCCTCACCCTAAACATCACCCTAAACCTAACAATCAGCCTAACCTTAACCCTAAACCTCACCCTAACCCTAACCCTCACCTTCATCCTAACCTTCACCCTCACCCTAACCCTAACAATATCCCTAACCCTAAACCTAACCCTCAGTCTCAGACTCACCCTAACCCTAACGCTAACTCTAACCCTCACCCTCACTCTATCCATCACCCTAACAAGTACCCTAAACCTAATCCTAACCCTAACCCTAACCCACACTCTAAAGCTAACCCTCACCATAACCCTAACCCTACCCCTCACCCTAACCCTCACCCTCACACTAACAACCCTAACCCTAATCCTCACCCTAAACCTAACCCTAACCCTCACCCTCACCCTAACCCTCACCGTCACCCTAACCCTCACCATAAACCTAACCCTCACCCACACCTTAACCCTCACCTTCACCCTAACCCTCACACTAAACATCACCCTATGCCTAACCCTCACCCTAACCCTAACCCTAACCCTCACACTAATCCTAACCTCCATTCTAAACCTCACTGTCACCCTAAACCTCACCCTAACTCTAACCATTACCCTAACCCTCACCCGCACCCCAAACCTCTCCGTGACCATAACCCTAACCCTAAACCTTACCCTTACCCACAAAGTAAACCTCACTCTCACCCTCACCCTAAACCTCACCCTAATCCTCACCCTCACCCTACACAACACCGTAAACCTGACCCTCAACCTAATAGTAAGCCTAAACCTCACTCTAATGTAAACCTCACCCTTACCCTCACTATCACCCTCAGCCTAACCCTAACCGTAACCCTAATCCTAACCCTAACCCTCACCCTCACCCTCACACTAAACCTAACCCTAACCCTCACCTCTACCCTAACCATCACCCGCACCCTCACCCTCACCCTCAGCCTAAGGCTAACTCTAACCCTATCCCTCACCCTCACCCTCACCCTAACCCTCACCCTAACCCTCACCCTACCATTCAACCTAACCCTAACCCTAACACTCACCCTCACCCTAAAATTCACCGTAACCCTTGCCCTCACTCTAACCAGAACCCACACCCTCAGTCTTACCCTAACCCTGACCCTAGTCCTAACTCCAACCCTCACTCTCACCCTAAACCTAACCCTAAACCTAAACCTAACTATCACCATAACCCTAACCCTCACCCTCACCCTAACCCTAACCCTAACAGTAAGCATCACCCTAACACTAACCCTAATCCTAACTCTAACCGGAAACCTAACCCTAACCCTCACCCTAAACTTAACCTTCACCCTCACCTTCACCCCCACCCTCAAGCCTAACCCTAACCCTAAACCTTAACCTAACCCTCACCCTAACCCTAATGCTCACCCTGACCCTGACCCTCACCCTAATCCTAACCGTAAACCTAACCCTAACCCACACACTCACCCTAACCCTCACCCTAACCCTTACCCTCACCTTAACCCTAACCCTAACCCTAACTCTCACACTAATCCTAAACCTCACCATAACCCTCACATTCACCCTAATCCTAACCCTAACATTAACCCTAACTCTCACACTAACTGTAACCCTCACCCTAACCGTAACCCTCACCCTCACCCTCACCCTCAGCCTAACCATAAGGCTAACCCTAATCCTAACCCCAACCCTCACACTCACCCTAACCCTAACCCTAAACCTAACCCTCACCCTAAACCTCACCCTAACACTCACTCTAACCCTAACCCTCACTTTCATCCTAACCCTCAGCCCCACCCTTACCCTAACTCTAACCCTCACACAAAACCTAACCCTCACACTAACCCTAAACCTACCCCTCACCCTAACCCTAACCCTCACACTGCCTCTCAACCTAATATTAACCCTAACTGTAACCATAACCCTAACACTAACCCTAACACTAGCCCTTAACACTCAACCTAACCCTAACCCTAACCCTCACCCTCAACCTCACCCTCAGCCTAACTCTAACCCTAAGCTTAAATCTAAACCTAAACATCTCCCTCACCCTAACCCTAAACCTAACCCTAACCCTCACCCTAAACCTCACCCTAACCCTAACCCTCACCCTCACCGTAACACTAACACAAACACTCACCCTCACCCTAACCCTAAACATAACCTTAACCCTCACCCTAAAACTAACCCTAACCCTAACCCTCACCCTAACCCTCACCCTAACGCTAAACCCTCATACTAATACTCACCATAACCCTAATACTAACCCCATACCTAACCCTCACACTCACCTTCACCCTCGCACTCATCCTAACCCTAACCTTAAACCTAATCCTAACCCTAACGCTCATCCTCACCCTAACATTAACACTAACCCTAAACCTCACCCTAAAACTCATCCTCACCCTTAACCTCAAACTAAAACTAACCCTAACCCTAACAATAACCCTAACCCTAACCCTAACCCTAACCCTCCTCCTCACCCTAATCCTAACCCTAAGCCTAACCGTAACCTTCACCCTAACCCTAACCCTCACCGTAACCCTTACCCTAACCCTCAACCTAACACTAACGCTAACCCTAACATTAACCCTAAACCTTACCCTAACCCTAACCCTCACCCTCAGCCTAACCCTAACCCTAAACCTTACCTAACCAAAACCCTCACCCTCACCTTATCCCTCACCATAATCCTAAACCTAATCCTAAAGCTCACACTCACCCTCAAACTCACGCTCAGCCTAACCCCAACCATAACTAATCCTAACCCTAACCCTCAAACTCACCCTCAACCTAACCCTCAACTTCACACTCACACTTACCCTAAACCTAACCCTAAACCTAACCCTCACCCTAACGCTAACACTCACTCTAACCCTAACCCTAACCCTCATGATAATCCTAACCCTAACCCTAAACAAAACCCTCCCACTCCCCCTAACCCTCTCCCGAACCCTTACCCTCAACTGAACCTGAACCCTAACACTAACCCTATCTTTCACAGTAACCCTAACCTTCACTCTAAAGCTAAACCTAACCCTTACCCTCAACCTCACCCTTACCTCACCCTCAGCCTAACCCTAACCCTAACCGGAAACCTAACCTTAACCCTCACCCTAACCCTAATCCTCACCCTCACCTTCACCCTCACCCTCAGTCTAACCCTAACCATAAACTAACCCTCACACTAAACCTAAACCTAACCCTAACTCTAACCCTCGCCCTAACCCTAACCCTAACCCTCACCCTCACAATCACCCTCACCCTCACATTCACCCTCAGCCTAACTCTCACCCTCACTCTATCCCTAACCCTCACCCTCATCCTCGCCCTGACTCTCACCCTAAGCCTTACACTCAACCTCACCCTAACCCTCACATTAAACCTAAGCCTCACTTTAAACATAACCCTAACCCACACCCTCACCCTTATCTCACCCTCAGCCTAACCCTAACCTTAACCCTCAACCCAACCCTAACCCTCACCTAAACCTTACCTCACCCTCAGCCTAACCGTAACTCTTACCGGAAACCTAACCCTTAACCTCACCCTAACCCTGACCTTCATCTTCACATTTACCGTCACCCTCAGGCTAAACCTAACCCTAACCTTAACCCTAACCCTAACCCTAACCCTTACCCTCACCCTAACCCTAACCCTTACCCTCAACTTGAACCTAACCCTAACCCTAACACTAACTCTCACACTAACCCTAACTGTCACCCTAACACAAACCCTAACACTCACGCTCACACTAACCCTAAACTAACTCTAACACCCTAACCCTAACTCTAAAATCAAACTAACCCTAACATTCACCTTAACCTTAAACCTAATCCTCACCCTCACCCTCAACCTAAACCTAACCCTAATCCTAACTCTCACCCTCACCCTCAACCTCACACTCACCATCACCCTCACCCTAACCATAATAACAAACCTAACCTTAACCAAAACCCTAACACAAACACAAACCCTAAATCTAACCCTCACCCAAACCCTAACCCTAACCAAAATCCTCACCCTAACACTAACATTAAACCTAACCCTCTACCTCACCTTCACCCTCACCCTCAGCCTAACACTAACCCTTACCCTAAACCTCACCCTAACCCTAACCCTGACCCTCACCCTAATCCTGACCCTGACCCTAACCTTAACCCTCACCCTCACCCTAACCATAACCCTAACCCTCACCCTCACCCTAACCCTCACCCTAACCCTTACACTCAACCTCACCCTAACCCTCACACTAACCCCAATCCTCACTCTAAACCTAACCCTAACCCTCACCCTCACCCTCACCTCATACTCAGACTAACCCTAACCCTAACCCTCAACCTAACCCTAACCCTCACCCTCACCCTTACCTCACCCTCAGCCTAAACCTCACCCTAACCGGAAACCTAACCCTAACCCTCACCCTAAACATAACCCTGACCCTCACCCTCACCCTCAGGTTAAACTTAAACCTACCCCTAACCCTAACCCTCACACTCATCCTAACCCTAACCCTAACCCTTAATCTCACCTTAACCCTAACCCTAACCCTAACTCTCATACTAACCCTAACTCTCACCCTAACCCTAACCCTAACCCCCACGCTCACCCTAACCCTAAACCTAACCCTAACCCTAATCCTAACCCTCTTATGAAACCTAACCCTCAACCTAACCCTAACCCACACCTTCACCTTCACCCTCACCCTCAACATAACCCTAACACTAATCCTAACCCCAACCCTCACCCTCACCCTAATCCTAACCCTAACCCTAACCCTCACGCTAAACCTTATCCTAGCACTCACGCTAACAATAACCCTCACTCTCACCCTAAACCTCACCCTTAACATGACCCTAACCCTAACCCTCACACAAAACCTAACCCTCACCCTAAACTTAACACTAACCCTCACCCTAACCCTAACCCTAACCCTAACCCTCACCGTAACCCTAACCCTAACCCTCACCCTCACCCTAACACTTACACTCACCCTGACCCTAAGCCTCACACTTACCTTAACCCTCACCGGAACCCTAATCCTAAGCCTCACCCTCACCCTAAACCTCACCCTAACCCTAAGCCTAAATCTAACCCTAAACATCTCTCTCACCCTAACCCTAACCTGAACCATCATCCTCACCGTAGCCCTCATCCAAACCCTAAACTTAACCTTACACCTCACCCACACCCTCACCCTCACCCTCACCCTAACCCGAATGCTAACCCTAACCCTCAACCTAACCCTAACCCTCAACATAGCCCTCAACCTAACCCTAACCCTAACCCTAAGCCTAACCCTCACCTTTACCCTCACCCTCACCCTCAGCCTAAAACTAACCCTATCCCTAAATATAACCCTAACCCTCACCCTCATCCTAACGGTCACCCTAACCCTTACCCTCACCATAACCCTAACCGTAACCCTAAACCTAACCCTCACACTAAATCTAACCCTCACCCTAACCCTAACCCTATCCCTCACCTTAACCCTCACCCTAACCCTCACCCTTACCTCACCCTCCGCCTAACCCTAATCCTAACCCTCAACCTAACCCTAACCCTCACCCTCACCCTTACCTCACCCTCAGCCTAACCCTAACCCTAACCGGAAACCTAAGCCTCACCCTCACCCTAACCCTCACCCTAACCCTAATGCTCACCCTAATCCTAACTCAAACCCTCATCCTAACCCTTACTATAACCCTAACCCTAAACCTTATAATAACATGCTAACCCTAACCCTCACTCTCAACCTAACCCTCACCCTCACACTAACCCTAACCCTAACCCTCACACAAAACCTAACCCTCACCCTAACCTTAACCCTACCTCTCACCCTCACTCTAACCCTAACCCTAACCCTAACACTAACCCTCAACCTAACCCTAACCCTAACCCTAACTCTCACCCTAACCCTCACCCTAACCTTAACCCTAACTCTCACTCTCATCCTCACCCTCACCCTAACACTTACACTCACCCTCACCCTAACCCTCACACTTACCTTAACCCTCACCCTAACCTTAATACTAAGCCTCACCCTCACCCTAAACCTCATCCTAACCCTAAGCCTAAATTTAACCCTAAACATCTCCCTCACATAACCTTAACCCTAAACACCTAGCTCACCCTAGGCCTCACCCTAACCCTAAACTTAACCTTAAACCTCACCCTCACCCTAACCCTCACCCTAACCCTAACGCTAACCCTAACCCTCACCCTAACCCTAACCCTCAACCTTACCCTAACCCTCAACATAGCCCTCAACCTAACCCTAACCCTAACCCTAAGCCTAACCCTCACCTTTACCCTCACCCTCAACCTCAGCCTAAAACTAACCCTAACCCTAAATCAAACCCTAACCCTCACCCTCATCCTAACGGTCACCCAAACCCTTACCCTCACCATAACCCTAACCGTAACCCTAAACCTAACCCTCACACTAAACCGAACCCTCACCCTAACCCTAACCCTATACCTCACCTTAACCCTCACCCTAAACCTAAACCTTACACTCACCCTAATCCTAACCCTAAACCTAACCCTCACCCTAACCCTCACCCTAACCCTCACCCTCACCCTAACCCTAACCCTAACCCTAACTATCACACTAAACCTAACCCTCACCCTAACCTTAACCATAACCCTCACCCTCACCCTCACCCTCAGCCTGACTCTCACCCTCAACCTAATCCTAACCCTACCCCTAACCCTCAGCCTAACGCTTACCCTCACCCTCACACTAGCCATCACACTAACCCTAAGCCTGACTCTAACCCTAACCCTAACTCTCACCCTCACCGTTACCTCACCCTCAGCCTAACCCTAACCCTAATCCTAATCCTCACTCAAATCCTCACCCTCACCCTCACCCTAATCCTCAGCCTCACCCTCACCCTACCCATAACCCTAAACCCAACCTTCACCCTAAACTTAACCCTTACCCAACCCTCCCCCTAACCCTCCCCCTAACCCTCACCCTCATTCTAGCCCTCACCCTAACCCTAATCCTAACCCTAAACCTCACCTTCACCCTAACCCTCACCATCACCCAAACCCTCACCATCACCCTAACCCTCACCATCACCCTAACCCTCAACCTCACCCGAAGCCTCCCCCTCCCCTTAACCCTCAGCCTCACCCTAAACATCACCAGAACCCTAACCCTCACCCTAAATCTAACCCTACCCCTCACCTTAACCATCACCCTAAACCTAACCTTAACCCTCACCTAACCCTAATCCACACCCTCATCCTCAACCTAATCCTAACCCTAACTCTAACCCTTACATAACAGAAACCCTCACCCTATCCCTCACCCTAACCCTTTCCCACAACCTAAGCCTAACCCTAAACCTAACCCTCATCCACACCCTCACCCTAACCCTAACCCTAACCATAACAATAACCCTCATCCTCACCCTCACTCTCACATTAAGCCGAAACCTAACCCTTACCCTAATCCTAAACCTAACACTCTTAATCACCCTCACCCTAAACCTAAGCCTAAACCTAACCCTAAACTTCATCCTCACCCTCACACTCATCTTAACCCTCACCCTAACCCTAATCCTTACCCTCAACCTAACCCTACCATTCACCCTAACCCTCACCCAATACCTAACCCTAACCCTAACCCTCACACTAACCCTAACCATAACCCTCACCCTCACCCTAACCATCCTCGCACCCTAACCCTCACCATCACCCTAAACCTAACGCTAACACTAACACTCACCCTAACTCTAACCCTAACTCTCACCGTAAACCTAATTCTAACCCTCACCCTCACCCTAGCCCTCACCCTAAACCTAACCCTACTCCTAAGCCAAACCCTCTCCCTCACCCTCACTCTAACCCTAAATTTAACCCTCACCCTACCACTAACCCTCACCCTAAAACAAACCCTAAACCTAACCCTCAACCTAAACCTCTCCTTAATGCTTACCTCACCCTAACTCTAACCCTAACCCTAACCCTCACACTAACCCTAACCCTAGCCCTCAGCCTCACCCTTATCCTACCCATAACCCTAAACCTAACCCTCACCCTCACCCTAGCCCTCAACCTAACCCTAACCCTAATCCTAACCCTAACCTCACCCTCTACCTCAACCTCACCCTAATCTTAACCCTCACCCTAAACCTAACCCTCAACCTAACCCTAACCCACACCCTCACCCTCAAACTAATCCTAACCCTAACCCTAAACCTTACCCTCACCCTAACCCTAACTGTAACCCTCACACTGAACCAAAATCTCACCCTCACCATAACCATCACCCTTAGCCCAACCCTAACCATAACCTTAATCCTAACCATAATACTCACCCTCACTCTCACACTAAACCTATCCCTAAAGCTAATCCTCACCCTCACCCTCACCTCACCCTCACACTCAACCTAACCCTAACCCTAACAATAACGCTAAACCTAATCCTAACCCTAACAATAACCCTCACCCTAACCATAAGCCTAACCCTCACCCTAATCCTCACCCTCACCCTCAAACTAATCCTAATTCTAACCCTAACCGTAATCCTAAACCTAACCCTAACCCTCACCCTCACCCTAAACCTCACGCTAACCATTATCCTCACCCTAAATCTAAACCTAACACTAACCCTCACACTAACCCTACCCCTCACTCTAACCCTAACCCTACCCCTCACGCTAAACCTCACCCTAACCCTAACAGTAACCCTAACCCTCAACCTAGCCCTCACTCTAACCCTAACACTTACCCTCACCTTCACCCTCACCCAGACCCGCAGCCTAAAACTAACCCTAACGCTAACCCTAAACTTAACCCTAACCCTAACCCTCACACCAAATCTAATCCTCAACCTAACCCTAACCCTAACCCTACCCCTAACACTAACCCTCACCCTAAACCTAAACCTAAACCTCACCCTAACCCTAACCCTAACCCTAACCCTAACCTTCACGTCAACTTATCCCTCACCCGAACTCTAACCCTAACATTAAAACTCACCCTCAACCTCACCCTAACCCTCACCCTCACCCTCACCCTAAACCTAACCCTAACCCTAAACCTCACCCGAACCTGAACCCTCACCCTAACCGTAACTCTAACACTCACCCTCACCCTAACCCTAACACAAACCCTAACCCTAAACCTCACCCTAACCCTCACCCTCACCCTAACCCTATCCCTAATCCTCACCCTCACCCTAACCCTAACCCTCATCCTAACCCTAACCCTAACCCTAACCCTCACACCTAAACCTAACCCTAAACCTAATGTTCTCACTAACCCCAACCCTCAACCTCACCCTCAACCTCAGATTAACCCTAACCTAACCCTCACCCTAACCCTCACCCTAAACCAAAACCTAAACCTAACCCTCACCCTCACCCTAACCCTTACCCTCATCCTAACCCTAACCCTAAACCTCACACTAAACCTAAACCTCACCCAAACCCTAACCCTAACACTAAACCTCACCCTCACCCTCACCCTCAGGGTAAACTGAACCCTAACCTTAATCCTAACCCTAACACTCACCCTCACCCTCACCATAACCTAAACCTAACCCTAAACCTCACCCTCACCCCCACATTCACCCTCACCCTAAGCCTAACCCTAACCCTAACCCTAAGCCTAAGCCTAAACCTCTCCCTCACCCTCACCCTAACCCTAAGCCTAAACCTAACCCTAACCTTCACCCTCACCCTCACCCTAACCCTAAACTTAACCCTCACCCTAATCCGAACCCTCACCCTAACCCTATGTTAAACCTCAGCCTCAACCTAACCCTCAACCCTAACGCTTACCTCACCCTAACCCTAACCCTAACCTAACCCTCACACTAACCCTAACCTTACCCCTCACCCTAACCCTCACCCTACTACTAACCCTAACCCCAACCATTACCCTCAACCTAGCCCTCAACCTGACCCTAATCCTAACCCTAACCCTCACCCTCTACCTCACCCTCACCCTAACCCTAACCCTCACCCTAACCCTCACCCTCAACCTAATCCTAACCCTAACACTAACCCTAAACCTCACCCTCACCCTAACTCTAACCCTAACCCTAACCATAACCCTAACCCTCACCTTCATGCTCACCCTAACCCTAACCCTAAACAAAACCATAAACCTAAACCTCACCCTCACCCTCACCCTAACCTTCACCCTCACCCTCACCCTCACCCTAACCCTAACCCTAACCGTCACCCTAAAATTAATCCTCAACCTAGCCTTCACCCTAAACCTTATCCTAACCCTAACCCTCACACTAAATCTTACCCTCACCCTAATCCTAAACCTCAGACTAAACCTAACCCTCAACCTAACCCTAACCCTACCCCTCACCTTAACCCTCACCTCAACGCAACCTTAACCCTCAACCTCACCATAACGCTAACCCTAACCCTCACCCTCACCCTCACCCTAACCCTAACACTAAACCTAACTATCACCCTAACTCTAACCCTGGCCCTAACCCTAATCCTCACCTTAACCCTAACACTAAATATCACCCTCACCCTGACCTTCACCCTCAACCTAACTCTAACCCTAACCATAATCCTAACCCTCAACTTGACCCTCACCCAAACTCTAACCATAACCCTAACGCTAACCCTAACCCTTAACCTAAACCTAACCCTCACCCTAACCCTAACCCGAACCCTCACCCTCAACCTAAGCCTAACCTTTACCCTAAACCTAAGCCTAACCTTCACCCTAACCCTCGCCCTCACCCTCACCTAACCCTAACCCTAACCCTCACCCTAAACCTAACCCACACCCTCACCCTCAACCTAATCCTAAACCTAACCCTCACCCTAACCCTCACCCTCAGCCTCACCCTCACTCTAACCCTCACCTAATTCTAACCCTAAAAGGAACCCTAAGCCTCACCCTCAACCTCTCCCTCACCCTCACCCTCACCCTCAGCCTAACCCTAACCCTATCCCTAATCCATACCCAAACCCTAACCCTAAACTTGAACCTCAGCCTAAACCTAACCCTCACCCTAAACCTAACCCCAAACCTCCCCCTATCCCTCTCGCTAACCCTAACCCTAACCCAAACCCTCATCCAAACCCTCACACTAACCCTAATGCTAACCCTTACCCTAACCCTAACACTCACCCTCACCCTCACTCTAACCCTCACATCACGCTAGCCTTCCCCCTAACCCTAACCCTAACCCTAATCCTAACCCTAACACTCACTCTCACCCTCAAGCTAATCCTCACCCTCACCATCACCCTAACCCTAACCCTAACCCTCATCCTAATCCTCACCCTAACCCTAAAGCTCACCGTTACCCTACCCCAAACCCTCACCCTCACCTTCACCCGCACCCTAAACCTAATGCTAACCCTAAACCTCAACCGAACCCTAACCCTCACACTAACCCTTACCCTCACCCTAACCCTACCCCTAACCCTCACCCTGCCTCTCACCCTAACCCTTACCCGCACCCTACCCCTAACCCTAACCCTTACCGAACCCTCACAATAACCCTAACCCTCACCCAAACCTGAACCCTACCCTTTAACCTGACCGTCATCCTAACCTTAACCCTAATTCTAAGCCTCACCCTAAACGTAACCCTAACCCTAACCCTCACAAACACCCTAACCCTCAACCTCAAACTCACCCGCAGCCTAACCCTAACCCTAACCCTAATCCTATCCCTAACCCTTATCCTCATCTTCACCCTATCTCTAACACTTACCCTAACCCTAACCCTTACCCTCACCCTCAACCTAACCCTCACACTAACCCTAAACGTCACCCAAAGCGTCACCCTAAACCTCACTCTAACCGTAACCCTAACTCTAAACTTCACCCTAACCCTCACCCTAACCCTAATTCTAACCCTAAACCTCACACTCACCCTAAACCTCACCCTAACCCTTGCCCTCACCATAACCCTTACCCAAACCATAACCCTACACTCACCCTCACCCTCAGCCTAAACCTAACCCTAAGCCTCATCCTCACCCTAAACCTCACCCTAACCCTTACCCTCACCTTAATCCTAACCCTAACCCTAACGCTAACATTTACACTAAACCTAACCCTCACCCTAACCCTAAACCTCCCGGTCAGCCTAACCCTCACCCTAACACTAAACCTAACCCTAATCCTCAATCTATCCCTAACCCTAACCCTCACCCTCACCCTAGCCCTCAACCTGACCCTCACCCTAACACTCACCCTAACCCTCACCCTACTCCTCACCCTCACCATAACACTCACCCTAAGCCTTTCCCTCAACCTAACCCTCACCCTCACCCTCACCCTAAACCCAACCCTCAACCTCACCCTAACTCTTACCCTAACCCTTACCCTCACACTAACCCTAACCCTAAACCTTAGCCTTACCCTCACACTAACCCTAACACTCACCCTAACCCTAACCCCCACAAACACATTAACCCTCACCCTCATCCTCACCCTCAGCCTAAACCTAACCCTAAACCTAATCCTGATCCTAACCCTCACCCTCATCCTCACCATAACTTTAACCCTAACTCTAACCCTAATCTTTTCCTTCACACTAACCCTAAACCTCACCCTAACCTTAACCCTAACACTCACCCTAATCCTCACCATAACCCTAACCCTAACACTCACCCTAACCCTCATGCTTACCCTAACCCTCAACCTCACCCTAACCCTCACCCTAACCCTAACCCTAACCCTCACCCTACACCTCACCCCAACCCTATCCCTAAACCTAACCCTCACTTTAACCCTCACCCTAAACGTCACCCACAACCTCACCCTCACCCTAACCCTCACACTAACCCTAAATGTCACCCTAAGTGTCACCCTAAACCTCACCCTAACCCTCACCCTAACCATAACCCTAACTGTAACCTTAACCCTAACCCTCACCCTAACCCTAATGCTAACCCTAAACCTCAACCTCACCCTAAAACTCACCGTAAACCTTGCCCTCACCATAACCCTTACCCAAACCATAACCCTACCCTCACCCTCACCCTCACCCTCACCCTCAGCCTAAACGTCACCCTCAGCCTCATCCTCACCCTAACCCTCACCCTAACCCTAACGCTAACACTTAAACACCCTCACCGTAACCCTCACACTAACCCTTACCCTCACCCTAAACCTAACCCTAACCCTCACTCCAACCCTAACGCTAACCCTAAACCTAACCCACACCCACAACCTAACCTTAACCCACACCTTCACCCAGAGCCTAAACTTTAACCGTAATCCTAATATTAACCCTCACCCTCACCCTCACCCTAAATCTAACCCTAACCTTAACCTTAACCGTCACACAAACACTCACGCTAACCCTAACCCTAAACCTAACACACCGTAACCCTCACCCTCACCCTAACCCTATTCCTAACCCTCACCCTCACCGTAACCCTAAACCTAACCGTCACCCTAACCATCACCCTAACCCTCACCCTAACCCTACCGCTCACCCTAACCCTCACCCTCACCCTAACCCTAACCATAACCCTGATTCTAACACTCACCTTAACCCTAACCCTCACCCTTACCCTAAACTCACCCAAACCCTTACCCTCACCCTAACCCTAACCCTAACCCTAACCTTAACCCTCACACTAAACATAATCCTGACCCTAAACTTAAACCTACCCCTTACCCTAACCCTCACCCTAAACCTAACCCTAACCATCACCCTAAACCTAAACTTAATCCTAAAGCTCACCCTCATCCTAGTCCTCACCCTAACACTAATCCTAACCCTAACCCTCACTCTAACAATAAAACTCACCCTAACCCTTGCCCTCACCCTCAGGCTAACTCTCACACTAACCCTAACCCTCACACTAAACCTAACCCTAAACCTCAACCTCACCCTCAGCCTTACCCTAACCGTAACCCTAATCCTAACCCTAACCCTCACCCTCATCGTCAAACTAAACAGGAACCCTAACCCTCACCCTCACCCTCTCCCTCACCGTCACCCTCACCCTCAGCCTAACTCTAACCCTAACCCTATTCCTAACCCTAAACCTAACGCTAACCCTAACATTAACCCTAACCCTCACCCTAACCCTCACCCTAACCCTAACCCTAAGCCTAACCGCAACCCTCACCCTAACCCTTACCCTAACACTCATCCTAACCCTAACCCTCACCTCACTCTAACCCTCACCCTGACCATAACCTCACCCTCAGCCTAAACCTCACACTAACCCTAACCCTCAAACTAACCCTAACCATAACTCTAATCCTAACCCTAACCCTAACCCTCACCCTAACACTAACCCTAACATTAACCCTAACCCTCACCCTAACCATCTCCTTTACCCTTATCCTAATCCTAACCCACATCCTAACCCTCACCCTCACCCTAAACCTCACCTTAACACTAACCCAAACCCTCACCCTCACCCGCAACCGCACCCTAACCCTAACGCTAACCCTAAACCTCACCCTCACCCTAAACCTCACACTAACACTTACCCTCACCCTAAACCTAACCCTAACCCTCGCCCTCACCCTAACCCTAACACTAATCCTAAACCTCACCCTCACCCTAACCCTCACACTAACCCTAACCCTCACCCTAACCCTAACCCTAACCGTAACCGTCACACTAAACCTAAACCTCACCCTAATCCTAACCCTCACCCCAACCGTATCCCTAACCCTACCCGTCACCTCAACCTAAACCTCACCCTAAGCCTTGCCCTCACCTTCACCCTAACCCTCACCCTCACACTAAACCTAACCCTAAACCTCACCCTCACCCTCACCCTCAGCCTAACCCTAACACTAACCCTAATCCTAACCCTAACCCTCAACCTCACCCTCATCCTAACCCTCACCCTCACCCTCACCCTAACCCAAACCCTAACCCTAACCTTAAACCTCAGCCTAAACCTAACCATCACCCTAACCCTAACCCCAAACCTCCCCGTCACCCTCACCCTCACCCTAACCCTAACCCTATCCCTCATCCTAACCCTAATGCTAACCCTTACCCTAACCTTAACACTCACCCTCACCCTCACTCTAACTCTCACATCACCCTAGCCTTCACCCTAACCCTAACCCTAACCCTAATCCTAACCCTAACACTCACCCTCACCCTCAAGCCTACCCTCACCCTCAACATCACCCTAACCACAACCCTAACCCTCATCCTAATCCTCACCCTAACCGTAACGCTCACCCTTACCCTACCCCAAACCCTCACCCTCATCCTCACCCTCACCCTAAACCTAGTGCTAACCCTAAACCTCAACCTCACCCTAACCCTCACACTAACACTTAACCTCACCCAAACCCTATCCCTAAACCTCACCCTGGCTCTAACCCTAACCCTTCCCCTCACCCTAACCCTAAACCTAACCCTTACCCTAACCCTCACACTAACCCTAACCCTCACCCAAACCTAACCCTACCCTTTAACCTAACTTTCATCCTAACCTTAACCCTAACACTAACCCTCACCCTAAACCTAACCCTCATGCTAACCCTCACAAAAACCCTAATCCTCACCCTCAACCTCACCCTCAGCCTAACACTAACCCTAACCCTAATCCTAACGCTAACCCTTACCTTCACCCTCACCCTAACTCTAACCCTAACCCTAAAACTAACCTTAACCCTCATCCTAACTCTCACACTAACCCTAAACCTCATCCTAACCCTAACCCAAACCCTCATCCTCACCTGCAAACTAACCCTAACGTTAACCCTAAACCTCACCCTCACCCAAAACCTCACACTAACACTTAACCCTCACCCTAACCCTAACCATAATCCTCACCCTAACCATAACCCTAACCTCACCCTCACCCTCACCCTCAGCCTACACCTAAACCTATCCTTCACCATCACCCTAACCCTAACTCTAACCCTAACCCTCAACCTCACCCTAATCCTCACACTAACCCTAACACTCGCCCTAACCCTAACCCTAACCATTACACATACCTAATCCTCACCCTAATCCTAACCATCACCCCAACCCTAACCCTAACCCTAACCCTAACCTAAACCCTAACACTAACCCTAACCCTTATCCTCACTCTTTCCCTAACCCTAACCCTCACCCTCACCCTAGCCCTCACCCTAACCCTAACCCTCACCCTAACCCTAACCCTAACCCTCACACTTACCCTCATAAACACATTAACCCTCACCCTCACACTCAGCCTAACCCTAACCCTAATCCTAATTATAATCCCAACCCTCACCCTAACCCTCACACTAAACCTAAACCTCACCCTAACCTTAAACCTAACACTCTCCCTAATGCTCACCCTAACCCTGAACCTAACCCTAATGCTAACCCTTAACCCTCACCCTCACCCTAACCCTCACCCTAACCCTAACCCAACACTAACCAAAACCCTCAACCTAAACCTCACCCTCACCCTAACCATAACCCTGACCCTTCACCTCACCCCAACACTAACCCTAACCATAACCCTCACTCTAACCCTGACCCTAAAAGTTATCCTCAACCTAATCCTCACACTAACCCTCACACTAACCCTAACCCTCACACTAAAGGTAACCCTAAACCTCACCCTCACCCCCATCCTCAGCCTAACCCTAACCCTAATCATAAACCTAACCCTCAGCCTCACCCTCAAACTAACCCTAACCCTCACCCAAACACTAAGGCTAAACCTTACCTTAACCCTAACCCTCAGCCTCACCCTCACCAGCACTCTAACCCTAACCCTCAACCTAGCCTTCACTCTAAATGTAACCCTAACCATAACCCTAACCGGAACCCTCACCCTCAACCTCAACCAAACCCTCAACCCCACCATTACCCTAACCCTAACCCTAACCCTAACCCTCATCCTAACCCTCACCCTAACCCTAAGCTCACCCTAACCCTAAATCAAACCCTCACCCTCACCCTCATCCGCACCTTAAACCTCACCCTCAACCTAACCCTAACCCTTACCCTAATCCTAACGCTAACCCTTACCCTCACCCTCACCCTAACTCAAACCCTAAACCTAAAACTAACCCTAACCCTCATACTAACACTCACACTAACCCTAAACCTCACCCTAAACCTAACCCAAACCCTCACCCTCACCAGCAAACTAACCCTAACGCTAACCCTAAAACCCACCCTCACCCAAAACCTCACACTAACCCTTACCCTCACCCTAACCCTAACCATAATCCTCACCCTAATCATAACCCTAACCTCACCCTCACCCTCACCCTCACTCTCACCCTCAGTCTACACCTAAACCTATCCTTCACCATCACCTTAACCCTAACTCTAACCCTAACCCTCAACCTCACCCTAATCCTCACACTAACCCTAACCCTTACACAAAACCTAAACCTCACCCTAATCCTAACCATCACCCCAACCCAAAACCTAACCCTAACCATCACCTCTCTAAACCTCACCCTAACCCTTGCCCTCACCCTCATGCTAACCCTCACCCTCATGCTAACCCTCACACTAACCCTAACCCTCACACAAACCAAACACCAAACCTCACCCTCAACCTCACCCTCAGCCTTACCCTAAGCGTAACCCTAATCCTAACCCTAACCCTCACCCTCATCTTCAAACTAACCCTAACCCCCAACCTAACACTAACGCTAACTCTTAGCCTAACCCAAACCCTCACCCTCAGCCTCAACCTCACCCTCAGCCTCACCCTAACCCTAACCCTAACCCTAACCCTAACATTAACCCTAACCCTCACCCTAACCCTCACCCTAATTCTAACCCTATGCCTAACCGTAACCCTCACCCAAAACCTTACCATAACACTCATCTTAACCCTAACCCTCACCACACCCTAACACTCACCCTGAACATTACCTCACCCTCAGCCTAAACCTCACACTAACCCTAACCATCAAACTAACCCTAACCCTAACCCTAATCCTAACCCTAACTCTAACCATAATGCTAACCCTAACCCTCACCCTCACCCTAACCCTCACCCTAACCCTAACCTTAACACTAACCAAAACCCGCAATATAACCCTCACTCTAACCCAAACCCGAACCCCAAACCTCAGTGTCACCCTAACCATCAATCTAAACCTTACCCTCAACCTAACCCTAACCCTTAACCCTCATGTTAACCCTAACCCTAACCATAACACTAACCCTACAGCTCACCTTAACCCTCATCCTATCCCAAACCCTAAACCTAACCCTCAACCTAACCCTAACCCTAACCCTAAAACTAAACCTCACCCTAAGCCCTACCCTCACCCTCACCCTCACTCTCAGCCTCACCCTAACCCTAACCCTAATCCTAACCCTAGCCCTCACCCTCACCCAAACTCTAACCCTAACCCTCACCCTAACCCTAACCCTAACACTAACCCTCACCCTAAACCTAACCCTCACCCTCAACCTAAACCTCACCCTAACCCTTAGTCTCATCCTAACCTTAAACCTAACCCTAACCCTCACACTAACCCTAATCCTCACCGTCAACCTAATCCTCACCCTAACCCTAACCCTAACCCTTACCTAACCGAAACCCTCACCCTCAACCTCACACTAACCCTGACCCTCACCCTATCCCTCAACCTCACCCTCAGCCTAACCATAACCCTAACCCTAATACTAACCCTAACCCTCACCCTCACTCTCACCCTAACCGTAACCCTAAACCTCACCTTATATTAACCAACACCCTAAATCTAATCCACACCCTCACTCTCACCATAATCCTAACCCTAACCCTAACCCTCACCCTCACCCTAAACCTCGGCCTAACCCTCACACTAACCTTAACCCTTACATTAACCCTAACCCTCACCCTAAACATCACCCTAAACCTAACCCTAAACCTCATCCTAACCCAAACCCTAACCCTATCCCTAACCCTCACAAACACCCTAACGCTAAACCTCACCCTCACCCTCAAACTTACCGTAACCCTAATCCTAACCCTAACCCTCACTCTCACCCTCACCCTCACCCTAACTCTAACCCTAACCCTAAACCTAGCCCTTACCCTCACCCTGACCCTAACCCTCACACTAACCCTAACCGGCACCCTATCCCTCACCCTAACCCTAAACCTAACCCTCACTCTAACCCTCAACCTAAACGTTACCCTCACCCTAACCCTCACCTAACCCTCACACCAACCCCAACCCTCATACTAAACCTAACCCTAATTCTCACACTCACCCTCATCCTCAGCCTAACCCTAACCCTAACCCTAACCCTAATCCTAACCCTAACCCTCACTCTCACCCTCACCCTCACCCTAACTCTAACCCTAACCCTAAACCTAACCCTTACCCTCACCCTGACCCTAACCCTCACATTAACCCTAACCGGCACCCTATCCCTCACCCTAACCCTAAACCTAACCCTCACTCTAACCCTCAACCTAAACGTTACCCTCACCCTAACCCTCACATCAACCCCAACCCTCATACTAAACTTAACCCTAATTCTCACACTCACCCTCATCCTCCGCCTAACCCTATCCCTAACCCTAACCCTAATCCTAACCCAAAACCTCAAACTCACCCTCAACCTAACCCTCACCCTAAATCTAATGCTAACGCTTACTCTAACCATAACCCTCACCCTCACCCTCACCCTCACCCTCACTCTAACCCTCACCCTCTCAATAGCCTTCACACTAACCCTAACCTTAACCCTAATCCTAACCATAAATCTCACCCTCACCCTCAACCTAACCCTCACCCTCACCATCACCCTAACCCTAACCATAACCCTAACCCTCATCCTAACCCTCACCCTAACCTTAATGCTCACCCTAACCCTAAACCAAACCCTCACCCTCAACCTCATCCGCACCTTCACCCTAACGCTAACCCTAAGCCTTACCCTAACACTCACACTAACCCTAACCCTCACCATAACCCTAGCCCTAACCCTTACCCTAACCCTTATCCTAACCTTAAACCTAACTCTAACCCTCACCCTAAGGCTAACCCTAACCCTCACAAACACCCTAACCCTCACCCTGACCCTCACCCTCAGCCTAACCCTAACCCTAACGCTAATCTTAACCCTATCCCTCACCCTCACCCTCACCCTAACTCTAAGCTAACCCTAATCCTAACCCTTACCCTCACCCCCACACTAACCCTCACACTAACCCTAACCGTCAACCTGACTCTAAACCTCAGCCTAACCCTCACCCTAACCCTAAACCTAACCCTAAACCTCACCCTAACCCTAATGCTAACATGACCCCTCACCCTCACCCTAACCTTCACCCTAACCCTTGCCCTCAGCATAAACCTTACCCTAACTCTAACCCTAACCCTCAACCTCACCCTCACCCTCACCCTCACCCTAAAACAAACCCTAACCTTGAACCTCATCCTAACCCTCACTCTAACCATAGCCCTCACCCTCACTCTAACCCTCACCCTAACCCTAACCCGAACACTAACCCTAAACCTCACCCACAACCTAAACTTCGCCCACACCTTAACCCTCAGCCAAAAGTTTACTCTAACCATAAGCCTAATATTAACCCTCACCCTCACCCTCACCCTAAATCTAACCCTAACCCTCAAACTCACCCTAACCCTCAAACTCACCCTAACCCTAAACCTAACTGTCACCCTAACCATCACCCTAACCCTCACCCTAAACCTACCGCTAACCCTAACCCTCACCCTAACCCTAACCCTAACCATGACCCTCATTCTAACACTCACGCCAGCCCTAACCCTCACTCTCTCCCTAACCACACCCTAACCTTTACCCTCATCCTAACACTAACCCTAACCCTAACCCTCACACTAAACATAACCCTCAACCTAACCCTAAACCTACCCCTTACCATAACCCTCACCCTAAACCTAACCCTAAACCTCACCCTAACCCTACTCCTAATCCTAAACCACACCCTTACCCTAACCCTCACCCTAACCCTAACCCTAACCATAACCCTCATTCTAACACTCAGCCTAACCCTAAGCCTCACTCTCACCCTAACCTCACACTAACCCTTAACCTCACCCTCACCCTAACCCTAACCCTAACCCTCACACTAAACATAACCCTCAACCTAACCTTAAACCTAACCCTTACCATAACCCTCACCCTAAACCTAACCATAAACCTCACCCTAACCCTAAAACTAATGCTAAACCTCACCCTAGCCCTCATTGTAACCCTAATCCTAACCCTAACCCTAACCTTCAACCTCAAACTAACCCTAACCCTCAACCTAACCCTAAAGCTAACCCTTACCCTAACCATAACTCTCACCCTCACCCTCATCCTCAAACTAACCCTAACCCTCAACCTAACCCTAAAGCTAACCCTTACACTAACCCTAACCCTCACCCTCACCCTCACCAGCACTCTACCCCTAACCCTCAACCTAGCCTTCACTCTAACCGTAAGCATAACCCTAACCCTAACCCTAAACCTCACCCTCAACCTCAGCTAAACCCTCAACCTCATCATCACACAAACCCTAACCCTAACCCTAACCCTCATCCTAACCCTCACCCTAACCCTAACGCTCACCTTAACCCTAACTCAAACCCTCACCCTCACCCTCATCCGCACCTTAAACCTCACCCTCAGCCTAACCCTAACCCTAACCCTAATCCTAACGCTAACCCTTACCCTCACCCTCACCCTAACTCTAACCCTAACCCTAAAACTAAACCTAACCCTCATCCTAACCTTCACCCTAACCCTAAACCTCACCCTAACCCTAACCCAAACCCTCACCCTCACCAGCAAACTAACCCTAACGCTAAACCTAAACCTCACCCTCACCCAAAACCTCACACTAACCCTTACCCTCACCCTAACCCTAAACATAATCCTCACCCTAACCATAACCCTAACCTCACCCTCACCCTCACCCTCACCCTCAGCCTACACCTAAACCTATCCTTCACCCTCATCATAACCCTAATGATAACCCTAACCCTCAACCTCGCCCTAACCATAACTCTAACCCTCACACTAAACCTAAACCTCATCCTAATCCTAACCATCACCCCAACCCTAACCCTAACCCTAACCCTCATCCTTACCCTAAACCTCACCCTCACCCTATCCCTCACCATAACCCTAAATGTAACTCTAACCCTAATCCTCCCCGTAACCCTAAACCTAACCCTAAGCCTCACCCTAATCCTCACCCTAACCCTAACCATAATGCTCACCCTAACCCTTACCTCACCCTAACCCTAAACCTAACCCTTAACCTAAAACTAACCCTCACCCTAACCCTAACCCTAACCATAACACTCAACCTAAACCTAACCCTCACCCTAACCCTAACCTTAACCCTAACTCTAACCCTCACCCTCAGCCTAACCCTCAACCTAACCCTTAACCTCTACCTCACCCTAAACCTTACCCTAACCCTAACCCTCAAACTAACCCTAACCCTCATCATAACCCTAACCCTACCCCTAACCCTCACCTTCATCCTAACCCTAAACCTAAAACTGACCCTAACCATAAACCTCACCATAACCCTAACCCTAACCCTCAGCCTCACCCTAAAACTCATCCTAACCCTTACATTCAACCTAACCTCAACCCTAAACTTAACCCTAACTGTCACACTCACCCTAACCCTCACCCTAACCCTAACCCTAACCCTACCCATCACCTTAACCCTAATCCTAAACCTAAACTTAACCCTAAACCTCACCCTAACCCTAACCCTAACTCTAAACCTCACCCTAAACCTAACCCTAACCCTCACGCTCACCCTCAATCTCAGCTTCACCCTAACCCTAAGCCTACTCCTAACCCTAGCTGTCACCTTCAGCCTCACCCTATCTCTAACCCTAACCCTAACCCTCCTCCTCACCCTAACCCTAAACTTCACACTAACCCTGACCCTAACTGTAAACCTCACCTTAACCCTAACACTCACCCTAACCCTAACCTGAACACTAACCCTAACCCTCAACCTACCCCTCAGTCTAACCCTAACCCTAACCGGAAACCTCACCGTCACCCTAACCCTCAATCTAACCCTTACACTCAACCTAACCCTAACCCTAACCCTCACATTAACCCTAACCCTCACCATAACCCTAACCCTACACCTCACCCTAACCTTCAACCTATCCCAAACACTAAACCTAAACATAACCTTATCCCTAAAACTAAAACCTCACCCTAACCCCTACCCTCACCCTCACCCACACTCTCAGCCTCACCCTAACCCTAACCCTAATCCTAACCCTATCCCGCACCCTCACCCAAACTCTAACCATAACCCTAACCCTTACCCTCACCCTAACCCTAATCCTAAGACTAACCCTCACCCTAAACCTAACCCTCACCCTGAACCTAAACCTCACCCTAACCCTTAGTCTGACCCTAACCCAAAACCTCACACTAAACCTAACCCTCACCCTAACCCTAACCCTCACCTTAACCCTCACCCTAACCCTCAACATAACACTAACCCTCAATGTCATCCTAATCCACACCCTAACACTAAGCCTCACCCACACCCTAACCCTCACCCTCACCATCACCGTCACCATAAACATCACCCTAGGCCTATCCCTCACCCTAATGCTAAAACCAACCCCCACCCTCACCCTAACCCTCACACTCCCTCATCCTAACTCTAAACTTATCATAACCCTCATCATAAACCTAACTCTAACCCTAACCCTAACCATAAGCCTTAACTAACCGAAACCCTCACCATCAACCTGACCCTCACCCTCACACTAACCCTGACCATCACCCTAGCTCTCACTCTCACCCTCAGCCTAACCTAACCCTCACCCTAATCCTAATACTAACCCTAAACCTCACTCTCACCCTAACCCTAACCCTAACCCTCACCTTATCTTAACCATCACACTAACCCTAACCCACACACTAAGCCTCACCCTAATCCTAACCCTAACCCTAACACTAACCCTCACCCTCACCCTCACCTTCACCCTAAACCTTAGCCTCACCCTAAACCTAACACTAAACCTAACCCTCACACTAACCCTGAATTTCACTCTAACCCTAACCCTAACTCAAACCCTCTCCTTAATCCTCACCCTCAACCTCAGACTAACTCTAACCCTAACCCTAATCCTAAACCAAACCCTCACCTTCATCCTCAACCTGAACCTAAAACTAACCCTAAATCTAACCCTCACCCAAACCCTAACCCTAAATGAAACCCTAACCCTCACCCTAACCCTAACCTAACCCTCACCCTCACCGTAACCCTAACACTAGCCCTAACCCTAACCCTCACACTAATCCTAACCTTCACCCTAACCCGAAACTTAACCCTCAATCTGAGTCTAACCCTAACCGTAACTCTAACCCTATCCCAAACCCAAACGCTAACCGAAAACCTAACCATAACCCTCACCCTCACCATAACACTAATCCTAACCTCACCCACACCCTCACCCTCACCCTCAGCATAACTCTAACCCTAATCCTAAACCTAATCTCACCCTCACCCTCAACTTAAACCTAACCCTCACCCTAACACTAATCCTCACCCTCACCCTAAACCTCACCCTCACCCTAAGCCTAACCCTCACCCTCACCCTAAGCCTAACCCTAACACTCACCCTAATCCTCAACCTAACTCTAATGCTAACCCTAATCCTCAACCTCACCCTAACCCTCACCCTAAACCTTTCCTTCACGATAAGCCTTACCCTAACCCTAAACCTAACCCTCACCCTCACCCTGACCCTTATCCTCCCGCTCAGCCTAAAACTAACGCTAACACTAACCAAAACCCTCACTCTAGACCTCAACCTAACCCTAACCCTAACCCTAACCCTCACCCTAACTGTTACCCTTACCTTAACCCTAACCCTAACCCTCACCATAACCCTCACCCTCAAACTAACCCTAACCCTAAACCTCACACTAACCCTAACCCTAACCCTAACCCTCACGCTCACCCAAACCCTCACCCTAACCCTTAACCTCACCCTAACCCTAACCCTAACCCTTACCATAATCCTCACACTAAGCCTAACCCTCATCCTAAACCTAACCGTAAACCTTACCCTGACCCTCATTCTACCCCTAACCCTAACCCTCACCCTAACCCTTACCCTAACCCTCACCCAAACCCTTACCCTCACCCTCACCCTAACCCTCACCCTAAACCTAACCCTCACCCTCGGCCTAAACCTCACAGTAATCCTAACACTCACACTAACCCTAACCCTAATATTAACCTTAACACTCACCCTAACCATCACCCTAAACCTAACCCTCACTAACACCCTAACACTCACCCTCACCCTCACCCTGAAACTTACCCTAACCCTAAACCTAACCCTAACCCTCACCCTAACCCTCACCCTAACCCTAACCATCACACGAACCCTCACCCTCACCCTAAACCTCTCGCTCACTCTAACCCTCAACCTAACCCTAACCCTTACCTTAAAACTAACTCTAACCCTAACCCTCACCCTAACCCTTACCCTAACCCTAACACTAACCCTAACCTTCACCCTCACCCTAAACCTCACCCTAACCCTTAACCTCACCCTAAACCTAATTCTAACCCTAACCCTAATCCTCACAATAAACCTACCCCTAACCATAACCCTCACCATAACCCTCACCCAAACTCTATCTCTAACCATAACCTTCATGCAAACGCTAACCCTAACCCTAACCCTCACCCTCAGCCTAACGGTCTCCATCACCCTAACCCTCACCCTAACCCTAACCCTCACAAACACCCTAACCCTCACCCTCAACCGAATCCTCTCCCAAACCACCACCCTCACCCTAAACATCACCCTAACTGTAACCCTCACCGTAAACCTAAACCCCACCCTAACCCTAACCTTAACCTTCACCCTCACCCTAACTGTAACGCTAACCCTAACCCTCACCATCACCCTAACCCTCACCCTAACTCTTATCCTCACATTAACCCTAACCTTAACCCAAACCCTCACACGAACCCTAGACCTAATCCTAACCCTAACCATCACCCTCCCCCTCCCCCTAACTCTTACCCTAACACTAACCCTAACCCTCACCTTCACCTTCAACCTATCCATAACCCTCACCCTCACCCTCACCCTAACTCTCACCATAACCCTTACCCTCACCCTGACCCTAACCCTAACCCAAACCCTAACACTCACACTTACATAACCCTAACTCTAACCCTAAAGCTACCCCTCAGCCTAACACTCATCCTACCCCTACCCCTAACCCTAATGCTCACCCTATCACTAACAATAATGCTAACCCTCACCCTCAACCTAACTCTCATGCTAACACTAACCCTAACCCTCACCCTCACCCTTACCCTAACCCTCACTCTCACCCTATCCCTCACCATCGCCCTAACTTTAACTGTAACCCTAATCCTTCCCATAGCCCTCCCCCTAACCCTCACCCTAAGCCTCACCCTAATCCTCACCCTAACACTAACCCTAACGCTCAGCCTAACCCTTATCTCACCCTAACCCTCACCCTAACCCTTACCCTAAAATTAACCCTAACCCTTACCCTAACCCTAACCCTCACCCTAACCCTAACCCTCATCGTAACCCTACCCCTACCCCTCACCCTCACCCTCATCCTAACCTTTAAACTAAAACTAACCCTAACAATAAACCTCACCATAGCCCTAACCCTCACCCTAATACTCAACCTAACCCTTACATTCAAACTAACATCAACCTTAAACATCACCCTAACACTAACCCTAACCCCAAACCACACAGTAAACCTAACCCTAACCCTCACCCTCACACTCACTCTCAGCCTCACCCAAACCATAACCCTAATCCTAACTCTAGCCCTCATCCTCACCCTCACCCTAACTCAAACCCTAACCTTAATCCTAACCCTCACGCTCACCCTAACCCTAAAGCTCACACTAACCCTAAACCTCACCCTAACATTAACTGTAAACCTCACCCTAACCCTAACACTAAACCTAATCTTAATCCTCACCCTAACACTCACAGTAACCCTAAGCCGAACACTAACCCTAACCCTCACCCTACATCTCACTCTAACACTAACCCGAACCCGAAACCTCACCATCACCCTAACCCTCAATCTAAACCTTACCCTCAACTTAACCCTAACCCTAACCCTCACATTAACGCTAACCCTCACAATAACCCTAACCCTACACCTCACCCTAACACTTATCCTATCCCAAACCCTAAACCTAACCCTCAACCTAACCCTAAACCTAACCCTAAAACTAAACCTCACCCTAAACCCTACCCTCACCTTCACCCTCACTCTCAGCTTCACCCTAACCCTAAACCTAATCCTAACCCTAGCCCTCACCCTCACTCAAACTCTCACATTAACCCTAACCCTTCGCTCACCCTAACCATAACCCTAACACTAACCATCACCCTAAACCTAACCCTCACCCTCAACCCAAAACTCAACCTAACCCTTAGTCTCACCCTAACCCTAAACCCAACCCTAACCCTCACACTAACCCTAACCCTCACCCTAACCCTAACCCTCACCTTAACCCTCACCCTAACCCTCAACATAACACTAACCCTCAATGTCATCCTAATCCACACCCTAAACCTATGCCTCACCCTCACCCTAACCCTAAACCTCACCCTCACCGTCACCCTCACCATAAACATTACCCTCACCCTAACGCTCACACTAATACTAAAACCAACCCTCACCCTCAGCCTAATCCTCACCCTCCCTCACCCTAAATCTAACCCTAACCCTAACCCTCACAATAAACCTAACTCTAACCCTAACCCTCACCCTAACCCCAATCCTCACCGTCACCCTAATTCTCACCCTAACCCTAACCCTAACCCTTACCTAAACGAAACCCTCACCATAAACCTCAGCCTCACCCTAACCATTACCCTAATGCTAAAACCAACCCTCACCCTCAACCTCACCCTCACCCTCACACTAAAACTGACCCTCACCCTAGCCCTCACCCTCACCCTCAGCCTAACCTAAACCGAACCCTAATCCTAAACCTAACCCTCACCCTCACCCTCACCCTAACCTTAACCCTCACCTTATCTTAACCATCACCCTAACCCTAACCCTCACCCTCAACCTCACCTTCACCCTAACCCTTAGCCTCACCCTAAAGCTAACACTAAACCTAATCCTCACACTAACACTGAACTTCACCCTAACCCTAACCGTAAACTTAACCCTAACCCTCACCTTCACCCTCACCCTCACCCTCAGACTAACTCTAACCCTCACCCTAATACTAAACCTAACTCTCAACTTCATTCTCAATCTGAACCTAACCCTAACCCTAAATCTAATCCTCACCCAAACCCTAACCCTAACCGAAACCCTAACCCTAACCCTCACCCTAACCCTAACCTAACCCTCAACCTCACCCTAAACCTAACACTAACCCTAACCCTCACACTAATCCAAACCCTCACCCTAACCCTAACCCTCACCCTAACTCTAACCCTAAACCTAACCCTCACCCACACCCTCACCCTCACCCTCAGCCTAACTCTATCCCTAACCCTAACCTTAATCCTAAACCTAACCCTCACCCTGAACCCCAACCTAAAACTAACCCTCAACCTAACCCTAACCCTCACCTTCACCCTAACCCTCACCCTAACTCTAACCCTAACCCTCACCCTAACCCTCACCCTAACACTCACCCTAATCCTAACCCTAACCCTAACCCTCCACCTAACTCTAACCCTAACCCTACACTAACCCTAACAAAAACCTTCACCTACACTTCACCCTCATCCTAACCCTAACCCTATCCCTATCCCTAACACTCACCCTACCAATCACCCTATCCCTACCCTAACCGTAACACTCACCCTCACGCGAACCCTCACTGCAAAGGTAACCCTCACCCTAAAACTCACCCTAACCCTTACCCTAATCCTAATCCTAACCCTAACCCTAACCCTCCACTAACCCTAAACCTCACCCTCACCCTAACCCTTACCCTAACCCTCACACTAACCCTAACCCTAACCCTCACTTTAACCCTCACCCTAAACCTCAACCTCACCCTAAACCTCACAGTCACCCTAACCCTCACCCTAACCCTAAGCCTCACCCACATCCTAACCCTAACCGTTAATCGAACCCTCACCCTCACCCTAAACATCACCCTCACCCTAACCCTCACCCTAACCCTAAACCTTACCCTCACCCTAAACCTAACCCTCACCCTCACCCTAAGCCTAATCCTAACCCTAATTCTAATCCTAACCCTAACACTCACCATCACCCTCACCCTAACCCTAAGACTAACCCTTACCCTAAACCTAACCTTGACCCTCACCCTCACCCTCACCCTCACCCTAAACCCAACTTTGACCCTCACCCTAACCCTAAACCTAACCCTCACACTAACCCTAACCCTAAACCTCACACTAACCCTAACACTTACACTAACCCTCACCCTCACCCTAAACCTCAACCTAACCCTTACCCTCAACCCAACCCTAACTCTAACCCTAAACCTAATCCTCACACTCAACCAAACCCTCACCCTAACTCTCCCTAAACCTCATCCTAACCCTAACCCTAACCGTAATACTCAACCTAACCCTAACCCAAACCCTAACCCTAAACCTCACCCTAACACTAACCTTCACCCTCACCCTCACTCTCAGCCTCACCCTAACTCTAACCCTAACCCTAACCATACCCCTAACCCTATACCTCACCCTAACACTAACCCTAACACCAACCCTCACCCTAAACTTAACCCTTACGCTAACGCTAACCCTAACCCTCATCCTCACCCAAATCCGAACCCTAAACCTTATTCTCATCCAAACACTAACCCTAACCCTAACCCTCACACTAACCCTAGCCCTTACCCTAACCCTAACCCTCACCTTTAACTCTCACCCTAACCCTCACCCTCACCCAAACCCTCACCCTCACCCTAATCCTAACCCTCGCATGAACCCTCACCCTCACCCTAAACATCACCCTCACCCTAACCCTCACCCTAACCCTAACGCTAACCCTAACCTTCACCCTCAACTTAAGCCTCACCCTAACCCTTACCCTCACCCTAACCCTAACAATAACCCTAACCCTATTCCTCACAATAACCCTCACCCTAACCATAACCCTCACCTTTACCCTATCCCTAAACCTAAACGTCACCCTAATGATAACCCTAACCCTCACCCTCACCCTAATGGTCTCCGTCAACATAACCTTCACCCTAACCCTACCCCTCACCCACACGCTAACCCTCACCCTCACCCACACCCTCATCCTAACCTTCACACTCACCCTAACACTAAACCTAACCCTTAACCTCAACCTAACCCTAACCCTTACCCTAACCCTAACCCTCACACTAACCCTAACCCTCATCCTAAACTTAACCCTACCCTTCACCCTCACCCTCATCCTAACCCTAAACCTAAACCTAACCCTCACCCACGATCACCCTACCCCTACCCCTAACCCTAAACCTAAACTTGGCCATCACCCTCACCCTAACCCTAACACTAACCCTCACCTTAACGCTCACCCTAACTCTCACACTCAACCTAAACCGCACAGTCACCCTAACCCTCACCCTAACCTAAGCCTCACCCACACCATAACACTAACCCTCACACGAACCCTCACCCTCAACCTAAACATCACCCTCACCCTAACCCTAAACCTAACGCTCACCCTCACCCTCAACCTCACCCTAACCCTAACGCTAAACCTAACCATAATCTTCACCCTAAAACGCACTCTAACCCTAACCATTACACTAACCCTAACCCTCACCCTACTCCTCACCCTACCCCTAACACTCACCCTAACCCTCAACCTAACCCTAACCCTAACCCTCAACCTCACCCTAAACTTCACCCTAAACTTTACTCTCACCCTAACTCTAAACCTAAACTTAAACCTCACACGAACCCTAACCATCACACGAACCCTAACCCTCACCCTAAACCTCTACCTCACTCTAACCCTCATCCTCACCCTAACCCTTACCCTAACCCTAACGCTAACCCTAACCTTCAACCTCACCCTAAACCTCAGCCTAACCCTTAACCTCACCCTAAACCTAACTCTAACCCTAACCCTAATCCTCACAATAACCCCACCCCTAACCATAACCTCACCCTAACCCTCACCCAAACTCTATCTCTAAACCTTACCTTCACGCAAACGCTAACCCTAAACCTAACCCTCACCTTCACCCTAACCCTACCCCTCACCAACAACCTAAACCTCACCCTCAACCTCACCCTCACCCTATCCCGCACCCTCACCCGAAATATCATCCTAACTCTAACCCTCACTGTAAACCTAAACCCCACCCTAACCCTAACCCTAACCCTAACACTCACCCTAACACTAACCCTAACAGTGACCGAAACCCTCACCCTAACCCTCACCCTAACTGTAATGCTAACCCTAACCCTCACCATCACCCTAATCCTCACCCTCACTCTTATCCTCACACTAACCCTAACCTTAACCCAAACCCTCACACTAACCCTAACCCTCACCATAATCCTAAACCTACCCCTCACCCTAACCCTAGACCTAATGCTAACCCTGTCACCCTCACCCTCACCCTCACCCTAACCCTAACCCTAACCCTAACCCTAACCCTCACACTAACATAACCCACACTCTAATCCTAACCCTACCCCCAACCTAACACTCACCCTACCAGTAACCCTAACCCTAATCCTCACCCTATCACTAACCCTAATGTTGACCCTCACCCTCAACCTAGCTCTCATGCTAACACTAACCCTAACCCTAACCCTCACGCTTACCTTAACACTCACCCTCACCCTATCCCTCACCGTAACCCTAATGTTAACTGTAACCATAATTCTCCCCCTAACCAGCCCCCTAACCTTAACCCTAAGCCTTAACCTAATCCTCACCCTAACCCTAACCCTAACACTCATCCTAACCCTTACCTCACCCTAACCCTCACCCTAACCGTTACCCTAAAACTAACCCTCACCCTAACCCTAACCCTAACCCTAACACTCAACCTGACACTAACCCTCACCCTAACCCTAACCCTCACCCTCAGCCTAACCCTCAACCTAACCCTTAACCTCAACCTCACCTTAACCCTTTCCCTAACCCTAACCCTCACACTAACCCTAACCCTCATTCTAACCCTAACCCTACCCCTCACCCTCACCCTCATCCTAACGCTAAACCTAAAATTCACCCTGACCATAAACCTCATCATAACCCTAAACCTAACCCTCACCCTCACCCTAAAACTCAACCTAACCCTTACATTCAACCTAACCTCAACCCTAAACTTAAACCTAACTCTCACACTAACACTAACCCTCCCCTTAACATTAACCCTAACAGTAACCCTCACCCTAAGCCAAATCCTAAACCTAAACATAACCCTAAACCTCACCCTAACCCTAACCCTAAACTTCACCCTAAACTTCACCCTAAACCTAAACCTAACCCTCACCCTCACCGTCACTCTCAGCCTCACCCTAACCCTAACCCTAATCCTAACCCTAGCACTCACCCTCACCCTCACCCTAACTCTAACCCTAACCCTAACAATAACCCTCACCCTCATCCTAACCGAAACCTCACAATAACCCTAAACCTCACCCTAACCCTAACTGTAAACCTCACCCTAACCCTAACCTTAACCCTAACCCTAATGCTAAGCCTAACCTTAATCCTCACCAAAACACTCACCCTAACCCTAACCCGAACCCTCACCATCACACTAACCCTCATTCTAAACCTTACCCTCAACCTAAGCCTAACACTAACCCTCACATTAACCCTAACCCTCACCATAAACCTCACCCTACACCTCACCCTAACCCTCATCCTAATGCAAAGTCTAAACCTAACCCTCAATCTAACCCTAACCCTAACCCTAACTGCAAACCTCACCCTATCCCCTACCCTCACCCTCACCCTCACTCTCAGCCTCACCCTCACCCTAACTCTAATCCTAAACCTACCCCTCACCCTCACCCTAACTCTAACCCTAACCCTAACCCTTACCCTCACCCTAACCCTAACCCTAACACTAACCCTCACCCTAAACCTAAACCCTAAACCCTCACGCAAACGCTAACCCTAACCCTCATCCTCAACCTAAACCTCACCCTAACCCTTATTCTCACCCTAACCCTAAATCTAACCCTAACCCTCACACTAACCCTAACACTAACCCTCACCCTCACCCTCACCTTCACCCTAACCCTTACCCTCACCCTAAACCTAACACTAAACCTAACCCTCACACCAACCCTGAACTTCACCCTAACCCTAACCCTAACCCTAGCTCTAACCCTGAACTTCACCCTTACAATCACCCTTAGAATAACTCTAACACTAACCCTAATCCTAAACCTAACCCTCACCTTCATCCGCAACCTGAACCTAACCTTAACCCAAAATCTAACCCTCACCAAAACCCTAACCCTAACTGAAACCCTGACCCGAACCCGCACCCTAATCCTAACCTAACCCTCACACTCAACCTAAACCTAACACTAAACATAACCCTAACCCTCACACTAATCCTAACCCTCACCCTAACCCTAACCCTAACCCTCAATCTAACTCTAACCCTAACCCTAAATCTAACCCTCGCCCAAACCCAAACCCTAACCAAAACCCTAACCCTAACCCTCATCCTAACCCTAACCCTAAACCTAACCCTCAACCACACCCTCACCCTCACCATCAGCCTAACTCTAAACCTAACCCTAATCCTAAACCTAACCCTAACCCTCACCCTCAACCTAAACTTAACCCTCAACCTAACCCTAAACCTCACCCTCACCATAACCCTCATCCTCACCCTAACCCTAACCCTCACCCTAACCCTCACCCTAACCCTCACCCTAATCCTAACCCTAACCCTAACCCTCAACCTAACCCTAACCCTAACCCTAGACTAACCCTACACCTAACCCTAACAAAAACCTTCACCTACACTTCACCCTCACCCTAACCCTAACCCTATACCTATCCCTAACACTCACGATACCCATCACCCTAACACTAACCCTAACCGTAACACTCACCCTCATGCGAACCCTCACTCCAAAGGTAACCCTCACCCTAAACCTCACCCTATACCTTACCCTCACCCTAATCCTAACCCTAACACTAACCCTCCACTAACCCTAACCCTCACCCTAACCCTAAACCTACACTTCTCCCTATCACTCACCCTAACCCTAACCCTAAACCTCACCCTCACCCTCACCCTAACCCTAAACCTAACCCTCACCCTAAACCTAACCCTCACCCTCACCCTAAGCCTAATTGTAACCCTAACCCTAATCCTAAACCTAACCCTCCCCCTCCCCCTCACCCTAAACCTCATCCTAACCCTTACCCTAAACCTAACCTGGACCCTCACCCTCACCCTAACCCTAACCATCACTCTAACCCTTACCCTCACCTTAACCCTCACCCTAACCCTAACCCTCACCGTCACCCTAACCCTCACCCTAAGCCTAAGCCAAACCCACACCCTAACCTTAACCCTAACCCTCACCCTCACCATAAACATCACCCTCACCCTAACCCTAAACCCAAACCTCACCCTCACCCTAACCCTCACCCTCCCTCACCCTAACTCTAACCCTAACCCTAACCCTTACCATAAACCTAAGTCTAACCCTAACCCTCACGCTAACACTCAACCTAAACCTGACGCTAACCCTAAACTTCACCCTCACCCTAAACCTCACTCTAACCCTTACCCTCATCCTGACACTAACCTTAACCCAAACCCTAAACCTCACACTAACCCTAACCCTCACCCTCACCCTAAACATCACCCTAACCCTAACCCTCACACTAACCCTAACCCTAATGCTCACCCTAACCCTAACATTCACCCTCACCCTCATCCTAACCCTAACCCTAACCCTAAACCTAACGCTCTTCCTCAAACTCAAGCTAACTGTAACCCTAAACCTAACCCTCACTCTCACCCACATCCTAAACCTAACCCCAACCCTAACCCTCACCCTAACACTCACCATCACCATAATCCTCACCCTAGCCCTAAACCTCAACCTAACTCTAAACCTAGCCCTCAACTTAAACCTCACCCTAAGCCTAACCCTAACCCTGACCCTATTACTAAACCTAATACTCTGCCTCACATTCACTCTAACTGTATCCCTCACCCCAACCCTCACCCTATCCCTAACGCTAACCCTAACCCTCACCATCACAATAACCCTCACCCTAAACCTTATCCTCACATTAAGCATAACCCTAACCCTAACCCTAACCCTAACCCTCACCCTCACCCTAACCCTACCCCTCACCTTATACCTCACCCTAATCCTTATCCTAACCCTAAACCTAATACTCACCCTAATCATAACCCTAATCCTAACCCTCACCCTCACCCTAACCCTCACCCTAAACTTAACCCTACAGCTCACCGTAACACTCAAGCTAATCCTAAAACTAACCCTAACCCTAAACCTCACTCTAACCTTAACCCTCACTCTAACATACCCCTCACCCTCACCCTCACTCTACCCCTCAGCCTAACCCTAACCCTAAACCTAATCCTCACCCTATAACTAACCCAAACCCTAACCCTCACCCTCACCCTGGCTCTCACGCTAACACTAAACATAAGCCTAAACCTCACCCTAACCCTAAACCTCACCCTATCCCTAACCCTTACCCTCACCCTATCCCTCAGCTTAACCCTAACTTTAACCTTAACCCTAATCCTCACCCTAAACCTCTTACCCTAACCCTTACCCTAACCCTAACCCTCACTCTAAACCTAACCATAACACTAACCCTAACCCTAACCCTCACCCTTACACTCACCCTAACCCTAACCCTCACACTAACACTAACCCTCACCCTAACCCTACTCCTAACGCTCACCCTCACACTCACCTTCAGCCTATCCCTAACCCTAACCCTAATCCTAACCCTAACCCTCCCACTCCCCCTCACCGTAACCCTAATCCTAACCCTCACCCTAACCCTAACCCTCACCTTAACCCTAAACCTAACCTTCACCCTCACCCTCACCCTAACCCAAACCCTCACCCTTACCCTAACCCTAACCCTAACACTAACACTAACCCTAAACCTAACCCTCAGGCTAACCCTAAGGCTTACACTAATCCTCACCCTCACCCTAAACCTCACCATAACCTTTATCCTCACACTAACTCTAAGTTTAACCCTAACCCTAAGCCGCACACCAAACCTAACCCTCACCCTAATCCTAACCCTACCCCTCACGCTAACTCTCACCCTCACCCTAAACCTAACACTCACTCTAACCCTAACACTAAGCCTCACCCTCACTCTAAACCTCACCTTCACCCTAAACCTTAAACTCACCCTAACCCTCACCCACAACCTAACACACACCTGAACCCGAAGCCTCACGCTTACCCTAACCCTCACCCTCACCCTGAACATCACCCTAGCCCTAAAATTAAAGCTAACTCTCAGCCTAACCCTAACCTTCACCTTAAACCTAACTCTAAACCGTACTCTCACCCTAACCCTAACCCTCACCTTAACCATAATCCTAACCTTCAAACTAACCCTAACCCTAAACTTAACCCAAATCCTAACCCTCACCCTAACCCTCAACCTCACCATAACCCTAAACCTTACCTAACCCTATCCCTCACCCTCAACCTAACTGTCACCCTAACGCGCACCCTCACCCTAGCCCTCACCCTAACTCTAACCTTAACTCTTACCTAACCTTATCCCTCTCCCTCACCCTCACCCTCAACCTAACCCTCACCTCACCCTATTCTGAACCCTAAACCTCACCCTCACCCTCACCCTAACCCTAACCCTAAACCTCACCCTAACCCTAAACCTAATCCTAACACTCAACCTAACCCTAAGCTTCACCCTAAAACTCACTCTCACCCTAAAAATCACCCTAACCCTTACTCTCACCATCACCCTAAACCTCACCCTCACCTCACCCTAAACCTAACACTAGCCCTAACCCTAAACCTCACTCTCACCCACACCCTAAACCTAACCCTAACCCTTACCCTTACCATCACCCACACCCTAAACCTAACCCTTACCCTTACCCTCATCCTCATCCTAATCCTCACCCGAATCCTAACCCTAACCCTTACCCTTACCTAAAGGAAACACTCACCCTCACCCTCACCCTTACCCTCACCCTCACACTAGCCCTCACCCTAACCCTAATGCTCACCCTCAACCTCATCTTCAGCCTAACCCTAACCCTAAACCTAACTCTAACCCTCACTCTAACCCTAACACTAAACCTAACTCTAAACCTCACCCTAAACCTAACCCTCATAATAACCCTAAACTTAACCCTCACCCTAAACCTAACCCCAACCCTAACTGTCACCCTCCCCCTAACCCTAACCCTAACAATAAACCTAACCCTAACCCTTAAGCTCACCCTAACCCTAACCCTAACCCTTACCCTCACCCTCACCCTAACTCTAACCCTAACCCTAACCCTAAACTTCACCTCACCATAACCCTAACCCTCACCCTAACACTCGCCCTAACCCTAAACCTCACCCTCACCCTCACCCTAAACCTAAACCTAAACCTAACCTTATCCCTAACCCTCACCCTAACACTCGCCCTAACCCTAAACCTCACCCTCACCCTCACCCTAAACCTAAACCTAAACCTAACCTTATCCCTTACCCTAACCCTAACCCTCACCCTAATCTTTACCCTAATCCTAACCTAACCCTCACCCTAAGAGTTACCCTCACCCTACCCCTAACCCTAAACCTAACCCTCAACCTAACCCTAACCCTAAACCTAACACTCAGCCTAACCCTAACCCTCACCTTAACCCTAACCCTAACACTCACCCTAACAATAACCTTAACCCTCACCCTAAACCTCAACCTCACCCTAACCCTAACACTCACCCTAACCCTAACCCTGACCCTCACTCTAACCCTCACCGTCACCCTAAACCTCACCCTAACCCTATCCCTCACCCAACACCCTAACCTTCACTCAAACCCAAAACCTCACGCTCACACTGAACATCACCCTAACACTAACCCTAACCCAAATCCTCACTCTAAACCTCACCCTAACCCTCACCCTAAACTTAAAGCTAACCCTAAACTTAACCCTAACCTTCACTCTCACCCTTACCATAATCCTGTCCTAACCCTCACCCTCACCCTTATTCTCACCCTAACCCTAACCCTCACACTAACCCTAACCCTAACCCTCACCCTAACCCTCACCCTAACCCTAATCCTAATCCTAACCCTTACCTTTACCCTCAACCTAACCCTAACACTCAACCTAATCCTAAACCTAACCCTCACCCACACTTTAACCCACAACATCACCGAAAACCTCACCCCAACCCTTACCCTAACCCGCACCATAACCCTCACTCGAAACCGAACCCTCACCATCACCCTAACCCTCACCCTGACCCTAGACCTCACCCTAACTCTAACCCTAACAATAAGCCTAACCCTAACCCTAAACCTAACCTTCACCCTAACCCTAACCCTCAGCCTAACCCTCACCCTAACCCTAACGATAACCCTAACCCTCCCACTTAATCTCACAATAACCCTAACGCTAACCTTAACCCTCAGCCTCAGCCTAACCCTCACCCGCACCCTAATCCTCACCCTAACCCAAACGTTAACCCTCACCCTCACCCTAACCCTCAGCCCAACTCTTTTCCTCACCCTAACACTAACATTAACCCTAACCTTCACCCAAACCGTAACCCTCACCCTAAACCTAACCATCACCCACACCCTAACCCTCACGCTCACCCTCACCCTCACCCTAAACCTAAACCTAACCCTAACCCTAACCCAAACACTCACCATAACCCTTACGCTCACCCTCAATCTAAACCTAACCGTAACCCTCACAGTAACCCTAACCCTCAACCTAACGCGAACCCTAACCCTAACCCGAACCCTAAACATTATCCTCACCCTAACCTTCACCCTCACCCTCACCCTAAACCTAACCCTAACCCTAACCCTGACCCTCACCCTCACACTAAACCTCACCCTCACTCTAATCATCACCCTAACCCTAACCCTCAACCTAATCCTCACCCTAACCCTAAACCTCAACCTAAACCTCACCCTCATCCTAATCCTCACCCTAACCCTAAACCTCAACCTAAACCTCACCCTCATCCTAATTCTCACCCTAACCCTAACCCTAAACCTTACCTAACCGAAAACCTCACCCTCACCCTCATCTTAACCCTAATCCTCATCCTCACCCTAGCCCTCACCCTAAACCTAAACCTAAACCTCACCGTCACCCTCACCCTCAGCCTAACCCTAACAATAACCCTAACACTAACCCAAACCTTATCCATAAACCTAACTCAAACCCTCACCCTAATCCTAACCATAACCCTAACCCTAACTCACACCCTAACCCAAACCCTAATCCTAACACTCATCCTAACCCTAACCCTCAACCTAAACCTCACACAAACCATAACCCTCACCCTAACTCTTACTCTCACCCTAACACTAAGCCTAACATTAAACCAAAGCCTCACCCTCACCCTAACCCTAATTCTAACCCGAACCCTAAACCTAACCCTAAACCTAAACCTAACCCTAACCCTAAACCTAACCCTAACACTCATCCTCAGGCTAACCCTAAACCTAACAGCAACCCTAGCCCTCACCCTCATGCTAACCCGCACACTAACCCTAACACTCACCCTAACTCTGCCCTGAAACCTCACCCTCACCCGCAGCCTAACCTTAAGCCTAGCCCTACCCCTAACCCTCACCCTCACCCTAACCCTAACATAACCCTCAGCCTGACCCTCAGGCTCACACTAACTTTAAGTCTAACCCTCACACTCACCCTCAACCTAACCCTAACCCTCACACTCAACCAAGCCCTCACCTTAATACTCACGCTAACCCTAACCCTCACTCTCATCCTAACCCTCAGCCTAACCCTTACTTTCACCCTAACCCTAACCCTAACCAAACCCTAACCCTCACACTAACCCTAACCCTCAGTCTAAACCTAACCCTCACCCTCATACTAACCCTAACCCTAACCCTAACACTCACCCTCACGTCAACCTCACCCTCATCCTCACCCTAACTCTAACCCTAAACTTTAAGCTAACACTAACCCTAACCCTAATGCTAACCCTAACCCTAATGCTAACCCTAACCCTCACCATCACCCTAACTGTCACCCTAACCCTTAGCCTCACCCTAACCCTAAACCTCACCCTCACCCTCACCTTCACACTAACCCCAACCCTAACAATAACCCTAACCCTAACCCTAACTCTAATATTAACCCTCATCTAAATCTAACCCTAAACCTAACCCTAACCCTAACCGTAACCTTAACCCTCACACTCACCCTCATCCTAAACCTCACCTTAACCCTAACCCTTACCCTAAACCTAACCCACACCCTAAAACTAAACCTAACCCTAAACCTCACCCACAACTTAACGCTCACACTAACCCTAATCCTAAACCTAACCCTCACCAAAACGCTAACCTTAACCCTCATCCTAAACCTCACACTAACCCTAAGCTTAACCCTAACCCCAACCCTCACCCTAACCCTCATCCTAACCCTCACCCTCACCCTAAACCTCAACCTAACCCTTAATCTCAACTTAACCCTAACCCTAACCCTAATCCTCACACTAACCCTAACCCTAAAAT
Organism: Dipodomys merriami; assembly: GCF_024711535.1. Taxonomy (NCBI): domain Eukaryota; kingdom Metazoa; phylum Chordata; class Mammalia; order Rodentia; family Heteromyidae; genus Dipodomys; species Dipodomys merriami. The sequence goes on along the minus strand of NW_027206080.1, from coordinate 1,275,047 downwards.
TAACCCTCACCTTACCCCTCACCCTAACCCTAACCTAACCCTAACCCTCACCCTAACACTAACCCTAACCCAAACCCAAATCCTCACCCTCACCCTAACCCTCACCATCAGACTAACACTCACCCTAACCCTAACCCTCACCCACACCCAAATCCTCTCCCACACCCTAACCCACACCCACACCTGAACCATCACCCTCACCCTAACCCTCACGGTCACCCTAAACATCACCCTAACACTAACCCTCACCCTAATACTCACCCTCACCCTAAACCTCAACCTAATCCTAACCCTTACCCTAACAATAACCCTAGCCGTAACCCTAAACCTAACCCTAACCCTCAATCTAACCCTAATCCTCACCTTAACCCTAAACCTAACCCTATACCTAACCCTCACCCTCACACTGACCCTAACCCTAACCCTAAAGGCAACAATAACCCTAACCCTAATCCTAAACCTAACCCTCACCCTAACCCAAAACCTAACCCTCACAATAACCCTAATCCTCAACCTAACACTAACCCTACCCCTCACCCTAACCCTCACCCTAACCCTCTCACTAACCCTAATGCTAACCTTAACCCTCACTCTAAACCTAACCCTCAACCTAACCCTAGCCCTCACCCTAACTCTAACCCTAACCCTCACCCTAATCTTCACTCTCATCCTAAACATCAGTGTAACCCTAATCCTCACCCTAACCCTACACATCAGCCTCACAATCATCCTAACCCTAAACCTAACCTCTCCCTCACCCTAACACTAACCCTAATCCTCACCCTCACACTAACCCTAAGACTAATCTTTAGAGTAACCCTCACCCTCACACTCACCCTAACCCTAACGCTAACCCCAACCCTCACCCTCACCCTCACCCTAACACTAACCCTCACTCTAACCCTTACCCTCAGCCAAACCCTAACCCTAACCCAAAAACTCACACTAACCCTAACTCTCACACTGACCCTCATCCTCAGGATCACCCTAACATTCACCCTAAACCTAACCCTCACCCTCACCCTCACCTGAAACCTCACCCTAACCCTCACCCTCACCCTCAACCTAACCCTAAACCTCACCCTCACCATAACCCTCACTGTAACACCCTCACGCTCAGCCTAACCCTAACCGAAACCCTCACACTAACCCTAACCCCCACCCGAACCCGAACCCTAACCATAACACTCACCCTAACCCTAACCCTAACCCTCACCGTCACACTAACCCTAAACCTAAGCCTAACCCTAACCCTAACCCTTACCCTGACGTCACCCTAATCCTAACACTAACCCTCTCCCTCATGCTCACCCCAATCCTAACCCTAACCCTCACCTCACCATAACAAGAACTCTCACAATAAGCCTAACCCTCACCTGAACCTGAACCCTAACTCTAACTTTAACCCTCACCCTCACCCTCAGCCTAACCCTAACCCTAAACTTCACCCTCACCCTAACGCTAACTCTAACCCTAACCCTAACCCTATCTGTCACCCTCACACTCAACCTAACATAAACCATATCCATAAACCTAACCCGAACCCTCACTCTAACCCTCACCCTCACCCTCAACCTAACCCTAAACCTCACCTTCACCCTAAACCTCAACTTCACCCTTAACCTCACCCTAACCCTAACCCTAATCCTAACCCTGACCCTCACTCTAACCCTCTCCCTCACCCTAAACCTAACCCTCAACCTAACCTACAGCCTTAACCTCACCCTAACCCTAACCCTCACCCTCACCCTAAACCTCACCCTTACCATTACTCTTACCCTAACCGTAACCTTAATCCTTACTCTAACCCTCACACTAACATTATCCCTCAACCTAAACCTAACACTAACCATACCACTAACCTTAACCCTCACCCTCACCTTCACCCTCAAAACAACCCTAACCATAACCCTAATCCTAACCCTAACCCACACCCTCAACCTAAACCTAACCATAATCATAACCCTCACCCTCACACGAGCCATCACCTTAACCCTAATCCTAACCCTAACCCTCACCCTCACCCTCACCCTAACTCTAACACTAACCCTAACCCTCATGCTCACCATAAACCTAACCCTAACCCTGACCCTCACCCTCACCCTAACCCTAACCCTACCCCTAACCCTCACCCTAACCGTCACCTTAACCCTACCGCTAACTCTAACACTCACACTCACCCTAAACCTCACCCTAAACTTTACCCTAACACAAACACTAATCCTTACACTAACCCTAAACTTAAAACTAACCCTCAGCCTAACCCTCAACCTAACCCTAACCCTAACCCTAAACCTCCCCCTAACTCTAACTCTCACCCTAACCCTAACCCTAAACCTCACCCTCACCCTAACCCTCACCCTAACCCTAACCCTCATTCTAACACTAACCCTAACCCTAAGCATGACCTTAAACCTAACCCTCACCCTAGCCCTAACGCGAACCCTAACCCTCACCCTCAGCCTAACCCTCACCCTAACCCTCACTCTCACTCTCACCCTCATCCTTACCCTAAGCTTAACCCTTACCTAAACCTATCCTTCTCCCTCACCCTCACCCTCACCCTAACCCTCACTCTCAGCCTAACCCTCACCCTAACCCTTTTCCTCAACCTAAACCTAACCCTAAGCATAACCCTAACCCTCACACAAACCGTAACCCTAACCCTAACCCTAACCCTCACCTACATCCTAACCGTCACCCTCACCTTCACCCTCACCCTCACACTAACCCTAACCCTAAACCTTACCCTAACCCTTACCCTAACCCTAACCGTAACCCTAACAATAACCCTAACCCTAAACCGAACCCTAACCCTCACCCTAAACCTAACCCTAACCGTAACCCTACACCTCACCCTAACCCTCACCCTAACCCTTAATCTCACCCTAACCCTAACCCTAACCCGCAACCTCAACCTAACTCTAATCCTAACCCTAACCCTTACCCTAAACCTAACCCTCAACTTAACCCCAACTCTAACCCTCACCCTGAAGCTAACCCTATCCCTAAACCTCACCCTCACCCTTAGCCTAACCATAACCCTAACCCTAATCCTAACCCTAACCCTCACCTTCACGCTAGCCATCACCCTAACCCTAATACTAACCCTAACCCTCATCCAAATCCTAACTAGAACCGTTATCCTAAACCTCACCCTAACCATCCCCCTAACTCTCTCACCCTAACCTTAACCCTAATTCTAACCCTCATCCTAACACTAACCCTCACCCTAAACCTCACCCACACCATAATCCTCACCCTAACACTTACTCTCATCTTAACCCTAACCCTAACACTAAACCAAACACTCACCCTCACCCTCACCCTAACCCTAACGCTAACCCTAAACTTAACCCTCACCCGCTCTCTACCCTAACCCTAACCCTAACCCTGACCCTCACCCTCACCCTAACCCTAAAACTCAACCATACCCTCACCCTAACCCTAAGCCTAACACTAAACCAATCACCCTCACCCTCACCCTAACCTTCACACTCACGCTCAACCTCAACCTAAGCCTAACCCTAAACCTAACCCTCACCTTCAACCTCACCCTAACTCTAAACCTAACCCTAAACCTAACCCTCACCCTCAACCTCACCCTAACCTTAACCCTATCCCTAAACCTCACCCTAAACCTAAACCTAAACCTAACCCTCACCCTAACTCTAAACCTAACCCAAACCCTCACCTCAACCTAACCCTCATCGTCACCCTAACCCTCACCCTATCCCCAACTCTCACCCTCACCCTAACCCTCACCAAAACCCTTACCCTCACCCTGACCCTAAAACTAACCCTCACCCAAACCCTTGCCCTCACCCTAACCCTCAACATAACCTAACTGTTATATTAACCCTAACCCTCATCCTAATCCTGTCCCTACCCCTCAGCCTAACCCTTATCCTAACCCTAACCCTAACCCTAACCCTCACCCTAACCCTAACCATAACCATAACCCTAATTCTCACAATAAACCTAACCCTCACCCTAACCCTAACCCTAACCCTATTCCTCACTCTATCCCTCACCCTAACATTCACCCTCACCTTAGCCCTCACCCTAACCCTAACTCTAACCCTAAACCGCACCCCAAAACTAATGCTAACCCTAACCCTCACCCTCACCCTAACCCTCACAATTACCCTTAACCTTAAGCTAAACCTATACCTCACCCTCACCCTAAACCTAACTCTAACCCTTACCCTCACCCTAACTCTCACCCTAACCCTAACACTAACCCTCACCATCACCCTTACCCTAAACCTAAGCATAACCCTAACCCTAACCCTTACCCTGACCTCACCCTAATCCTAACCCTAACCCTCTCCCTCAACCTCACCCTAATCCTAAACCTAACCCTAACCCTAACCCTATCCCTAACCCTCAACTCACCCTAACTCTAACCCTCACCCTAACCCTCACCCTCACCCTAAACCTAAACCTAACCCTAACCCTCACCCTCACCCTAACCCTTACAATAATCCTTACCCTCACCCTCAACCTAACCCTAACCATAAGCCTCACACTAACCCTAAGCCCCATCTTAACCCGAACCCTAACCATAACACTCACCCTAACCCTCACCCTCACCCTCACCCTTACCCTAAACCTAAGCCTAACCCGAACCCTAACCCTAACCCTAACCCTCACCCTCACCGGAAACCTAACCCTAACCCTAACCCTCCCCCTCCCCCTCCTCATCACCCTAACCCTAACCCTATCCCTAACCCTCACCCAAACCCTAACCCTCACCCTCACCCTCACCCTAAACCTAACCCTAAAAATAACCCCAACCGTAACCCTAACACTAAACCTAATCCTAAACCTCACGCTAACCCTAACCCTAACATTCCCAATAAACCTCACCCTAACCCTAACGCAAACCCTTATCCTAACCCTACCCCAAAACCTAACCCTAACGCTCACCCTCACCCTAGCCTTCACCCTCACCCTAACCCTAACCTTAACACTAAACCTCACCCTCACCCTAACCTTAATGATAACCCTAACCCTCACCCGCAGCCTAACCCTCACCCTAACCCTTACCCTCACCCAATACCTGACCCTCACCCTCACCCTAACCCTCACCCTAATCCTAACCCTCACCCTCACGTTAACCCGATCACTCCTCCTAAACCTAAACCTCACCCTCACCCTCACCCTAACTCTGACCCTCCCCGTCACCCTTAACCTCACCATCAGCCTAACCCTAACCCTTACCCTAATGCTAACCCTAACCCTCACCCTCATCCTAAATCTAACCCTAACCCTAACCCTTACCCTCACCCTCACTGTAACCCTAATACTTTCCCTAAGCCTCACCCTAAACATCACCTTCACCATAATCTGCAAACTAACCATAACCCTAAACCTTACCTAACCGAAACCCTCACCCTCACACTCACCCTCAATCTAACCCTCACCCTCACACTAGCGCTCACCCTAACTCTCACCCTAACCCTCACCCTCACTCTCACGTTCAGCCTAACCCTAACCCTAACCCTAAATCTAACCCTCACCCTAACAATAACCCTAAACTTAACACTAACCCTAAACCTCACCCTCACCCTCACCCTCAGTCTAACTCTAACCCTAAACATTATCATAATCCTAACCCTCACCCTCACCCTCTCCCTCAACCTAAACCTAATCCTAACCCTCACCCTCACCCAAACACTAACCCTCACCCTCACCCTCACCCTAAACGTAAGCCTCACCCTCATCCTAACCCTCATCCTAACCCTTACCCTCACCCTAAACCTAAACCTAATCCTAATCCTAACCCTCACACTAACCCTAACCCTCACCATAACCCTAACCCTAACACTAACCCTAACCCTCACCCTCACCCTCAGACCAACACTAAACCTAATCCTAACCCTAACCCTCACCCTCAACCTCACCCTAAACCTAACCCTAACACTCATCCTCAAACTCACCTCAACCTCATTAATCATAACCCTAACAATAAACCTAACCCTAACCCTAACCTTAACCCATACCCTAACTGTAACCTAACCCTAACCCTAACACTCACCCTAACCCTATCCCTCACCCTCACCCTCAACCTAAGCCTAACCCTAACCCAAACCTAATGATAAACCTAAACCTGACCCTCAACCTCACCCTAACCCTAACCCTCACCCTAAACCTCAACCTAACCCCAACCATAAACCTAACCTTCACCCTCATTCTCACCCTAACCCTCACGGTCACACTAACCCTGAACCTAACCCTAACCCTCACCCACACCCTAACCCTCACCCTCAACCTCACCCTCACCCTAATGCTAACCCTAAACCTAACCCTAACCTCACCCTTACCCTCAGACAAACCCTAACCCTAACCCTAATCCTAACCCTAACCCTAACCCTCACCCTCAACCTAACCCTAAACCTCATCCTCACACTCACCCTAACCCTAACAATAACCTTAACCCTAACCCTCACCCTCACCCTAATCATCACCCTAATTCTAACCCTAACCTCACCCTCAACTTCACCCTAACCCTAACCCTAAACCTAACCCTCACACTCAACCTCACTCTCACCCTAGCCCTAACCCTAACCCTCACCCTCACCTTTAACCTCACCCTCACACTCACCCTAACCCTAATCCTCATGCTAACAATAGCCCTAACTCTAATGCTAACCCTAAACCTCACCCTCACCCTCACCCTCACCCTCACGCTAACACTACTCCTCAGCCTAAACCTCACCCTAACCCTAACCCTAACACTAATCCTCACCCTGTCCCTCACCCTAACCCTAACACTCATCCTCACCTTAGCCCTCACCCTAACCCTAACCCTAATCCTAAACCTCACCCTAAAACTAAACCTAACCCTCACCCTCACCCTAAACCTCACTCTTACCCTTACCCTCACCCTAACCCTCACCCTAAAGCTAACCCTCACCCTCACCCTAACCCTCATCATAACCCTAAACCTAACCCTCACCCTAACTTTCACTCCAATCTTAACCCTAAACCTAACACTCAACCTCACCCTAACCCTCAACCAACACCTTACCCTCACCCTCACCCTAACGCTAACCCTAACCTGAACCCCCACACTAACCCCAACACTCACCCTAATCCTATCCCTACTCTTCAGCCTCACACTCATCCTAACCCTAACCATAACCCAACACTCACCCTAACCTTAAACTTAACCCTAACCCTCACCCTCACCCTTAACCTCACCCCCACCCTCACCCTAACTCTAACCCTAATTATCATGCTAACAATAGCCCTAACCCTAATGCTAACCCTCACCTTCACCCTCACCCTCACCCTCAACCTCACCACCAAACTCACCCTAAATCTAACCCTAACTATCATGCTAACAATAGACCTAACCCTAATGCTAACCCTAACCCTCACCCTCACCCTCACCCTCACCCTCAACCTCACCTGCACCCTCACGCTAACACTACCCCTCAGCCTAAACCTCAAGCTAACCCTAACCCTAACTCTAATCCTCACCCTGTCCCTCACCCTAACCCTAACTCTAACCATAAACCTCACCCTAAAACTAATGCTAATCCTAAACCTCACCCTCACACTAACCATCACCCTAACACTTACCCTTATGCTAAACCTAACCCTCACCCTCACCCTAAACCTCACTCTAAAAATTCCCCACACCCTAACCCTCACCCTAAAGCTAACCCTCACCATCACCCCAACCCTCATCGTAACCCTAACCCTAACCCTAAACCTAACCCTCACCCTAACCTTCACTCTAATCCTAACCCTAATCCTAACACTCAACCTCACCCTAACCCTCAACCAACCCCTTACCCTCACCCTCACCCTAGCGCTAACCCTAACCCTAATCCTCACACTAACCCCAACACTCACATTAATCCTATCAATACTCCTCATCCTAACCCTAACTCTAGCCCAACACTCACCCTAAACCTAACCCTAACGCTCACCCTCACCCTCAACCTCACCCTCGGCCTAACCCTAACACTAAACCTAATCCTAACCCTAACCATCACCCTCACCCTCAGTCTAACTCTAACCCTAATCTTAACCCTAACCCTCACCCTCACCCTCACCTTAACCCTAACACTATCCCTAACGTTCACCCTAACCCTAACACTCACCCTAACCCTCACCCTCACCCACACCCTCAGCATAACCCTAACCCTCAACCTCACTCTAACCCTCACCCTAACCCTTTACCTCACCCTAACCCTAACCCTAATCATAACTCTAACCTTCATACTAACCCTAACCCTAACACTAACACTAAACCTAACCCTCACCCACAACCTAAACCTCACCCTAAGACCAACCCTAACCCTTACCCTAATCCTAACCCTAACCCCAACCCTCACCCTCACCCTCACCCTAAACCTAACCCTAACCCTCACCCTAACCCTAGCCCTCACCCTCACCCTCACCGTAATCCTAAACCTAACCCTAACCCTCACCTTTACCCTAACCCTCATCCTAACTGTTATCCTCAACCTTTCCCTAACCTTTACCCTAAACCTAACCCTCACTCTAAACCTAACCCTTACCCTAACACTCACCCTAACCCTAAATCTAACTCTAAACCTCACCTTCACCCTAAACTTCACCCTAACCCTTACCCTCACCCTAACCCTAACCCTAACCCTAATCCTAATCCTAAACCTAACCCTCAGCCTAGCCCTCACCCTAACCCTAACCCTAACACTCACTCTAACGCTAAACCTAAAACAAACCCAAACCATCACCCTCAACCTAACCCTCACCATCATCCTAACCCTCACCCTAACCCTAACCCTCTCCCACACCCTGATCCTCACCTTCACCAAAAACCTCACCCTATCCCTAACCCTCACCCTCACCCTAAACATCAACCTAACCCTAATCCTAACAGTAACCCTCACCCTAACCCTAAGCCTAACAATAACCCTAAACCTAATAATAACCCTAACCCTAACCCTAACCCTCACCCTAACCCTAAACCTCACCCTAACCCTAAACTTAACCCTAACGCTAAACCTAACACACACCCTCACCCTAACCCTCACCGTAATACTTTTCATCACCCTAAACCTAACCCTAAGTTTAACACTCACACAAAACGCTAACCCTCACCCTAATCCTCACATACACCCTCACCCTCACCCTCATCCTCAGCCTTATCCTCACCCTAAACATCACCCTAAACCAAACACTCACACTAACCCTAACCCTAACATTCACCCTAACCCTAACCCTCACCCTAACCCTCACCCTCACCCTAAACCTCACTGAAACCCGAACCCTTACCTAACCGAAACCCTCACCCTCACCCTCACCCTAACTCTTTCCTTCACACTAACCATAACCCTAACCCTCACCCTCACACTTACCTTAAACCTAACCCTAACCATAACACTCAACCTCACCCTCACCCTCACCCTAACCCTAACCCTAACAATAACCCTAATCTTCACCCTAACATAACCCTAAACCTCACCCTCACCCTAACCCTAAACCTAACCCTAACAATCACCCTCACCCTAGACTTCACCCTAATACTCACGCCAACCCTAACCCTCACTCTCACACTAACCCTCATTCTAAACCTTACCCTCACCCTAACCCTAACCCCAAAGCTAACCCTAACCCTCACACTAAATCTAACCCTCAGCCTAAACTTAACTCTAAACCTCATCCTAAAACTAAACCTATCCCTCACACTAACCCTAATCCTCACCCTAATCCTATACCTATCCCTCAGCCTCACCATCATCCTAAACTTAACCCTAACCCTCACCATAACCCTACTTCTAAACCTAACTCTAACCCTCACCCTCACCCTCTCCCTCACCCTAACCCTAACGCTAACCCTAACCATAACCCTAACCCTAACCCTAAACCTAAACATCACCCTAAGCCTAAGCATTAACCTCACCATCAATCTTACCCTAATTCTAACAATAAAAATAACCCTAATCCTAACCCTAACCCTCACCCTAACCCTCACCCTAAACCTAACAATAACCGTACCCCTAACCCTAAACCTAACCCTAACCCTCACGCTAGCCCTCACCCTAACTCTAACCCTAAACCTCAACCTCACCCTCACCATAAACCTAAACCTAACCAAAAAACGTCACCCTCACCCTCACCCTCACCCTCAAACTTACCTCACCCCACCCTAGCCCTCCCCGTCACCCTAAACCTCACCCTATCCCTAAGATAAACATACACCTTAACCCTCACCCTCACCCAAACCTCTCCCTCAACCTAACCCTCACCCTCACCCTAAACATCACCCTAACCCTAACCCTAAACCTAACGTTTATCCTCACCCTAAACCTAACCCTTACCCTAACCCTAAAACTCAGTCTAAACCTAACCCTCAGACTAACCCTAACCCTACCCCTCACCCTCACCCTCACCCTAACCCTAACCCTTATGCTAACCCTAACCCTCACCCTAAGCCTAACCCTAAACCTAATCCTAATCCTCACCCTCACCCTAACCCTAACCCTCACCATCACACTAGCCCTCACCCTAACACTCACTATAAAAGTAACCCTCACTTTCACCCTGACCCTCACCCTAACCCTAAACCTCACCCTCACCCTAATCGGCACCCTAACACTTACCCTCACCCTAATCCTAAACCTAATACTAACCCTAAGCATTATCGTAACCCAAACCCTCACCCACACACTTACCCTAAACCTAACTCTAACCCTAACCCTCACCCTCACCTTAACCCTAAGCCTAACAATAACCCTAAATCTATCCCTAACCCTAACCCTAATCCTAACCCTCACCCTCACCATAACCCTAACCCTAACCCTAACCCTCACCCTCACCCTAGCCCTCACCCTAACACTCACTCTAACCTTAACCCTCATTCTTACCCTAAACCTCATCCTAACCCTTAATCGCAACCAAACCCTAATCCTAAACCAAACCCTAACCCTCACACTAAACCTAACCCTCAGCCTAAAACTAACCCTCACCCTCATCCTAACCCTAACGCTAACCCTCACCCTCAACTTCAAACTCACCCTCACCCTAACTCTAACCCTAACCCTCATGCTAACCCTAACCCTAATGCTAACCGTAACCCTCACCCTAACCCTAACCCTCACCCTAACCCTAACCCTCACCCTCACCTTAACCCTAACCCTAAACCTAACCCTCACACTAAAACTAACCAATACCCTAACCCTAACCCTATGCCTCAGCTTAACCCTCACCCTAAACCTAACCCTAACCCTAACCCTCACCCTATCCCTCAATCAAAACCTAAGAGTCACCCTCACCCTAGCCCTCACCCTAACCCTTACCCTCACCCTAACCCTAAACCTAATACTAACCCTAACCCTTACACTCACCCTAACCGTATCCCTAACTGTCACAATAACCCTAACCCTCAACCTAACCCTTATCCTCACCCGAAACCTCAACCTAACTCTTACCGTCACCCTAACCCTAACCCTAACCCTAACACTCACACTAACCCTAACCCTCACCCTAACCCTAACCCTCACCCTCACCCTAACCCTCAGCCTAATCTAAACCCTAACCATTATCTTAATGCAAACCCTCACCCTCACACTCACCCTAAACCTAACCCTAACCCTAACACTCACTCACACCCTCACCCTCACCCAAACAATAACCCTAACAATAACCCTAAACCTAATCCTAAACCTAACCCTAACCCTCACCCTAACCCTAACCCTAACTCTAATCCTCACCCTAACCCTAACTCTAAACCTCACACTCACCCTACCCCTAACCCTAACCCTCACCCACACCCTAGCCCTCACCCTAATATTCACGCTAACCCTTACCCTGACACTCACACTAAAACTCATCGTAACCCTTAACCTCACCCTAACCCTAAACCTAAACCTAACCCTAACCCTCACACTAAACCTAACCCTCAGCCTAAACCTAACCCTCGACCTCATCCTAATCCTAACCCTAACCCTAACCCTCACCCTCGACTTCACCCTCACCCTCACCCTAACTCTAAACCTAACCCTCACGTTAACCCTAATTCTAACCCTAATGCTAACCCTAACCCTCACCCTCACCCTAACACTCACCCTTAGTTAACGCTCACCCTAACCCTAACCCTAAACATCACACTAAACCTAACATTCACCCTAACTCTAACTCTACTCCTCAGCCTAAAACTCACCCTAAACCTAAACCTAATACTCAACCTATCCCGCACACTAACCCTAGCACTCACCCTCACCCTAGACCTCACATTTACCCTAAACATAACCCTAAACCTCATCCTAAAATTAATGCTACCCTAACCCTCACCCTCACCCTAAACCTCACCCAAACCCTATCGCTAATTCTAGTCCTAACCCTAACCATTATCTTAACCCTAACCCTCACCTTCACACTCACCCTAAACCTAAGCCTAACCCTAACACTCACCCTCACCCTCACACTCACCCTAACCCTAACCCTAAAAATAATCATAACACTAACCCTAAACCTAACCCTAACCCTCAGCCTCACCCTAACACTAACCCTAACCCTAACCTTCATCCTAACCCTCACACTAACCCTAACCCTCACCCTCACACAAACCCTAACGCTAACGCTAACCCTCACACTAAACCTAAACCTCACACTAACCCTAAACCTTCCTCTCAGCCTAAACCTCACCCTAACCCTTACCCTAACACTAATCCTTCCCATATCCCTCACCCTAACCCTAACACTCAACCTCACCCTAGCCCTCACCATCACCCTAACCCTAACCCTAAACCTCACCCTAAAACTAATGCTAACCCTAACCCTCACCCTCAACCTAACCTTCATCCTAACCCTTACCCTTATGCTAACACTAACAGTCATCCTCACCCTAGCCCTCAGCCTAACCCTAATCCTAACCATAAATCTCACACAAACCTTAACCATAACCCTCATCCTAAAACTCACCCTAACCCTAAGCCTAACCCTAAACCTAACCCTCACCCTAAATCTAAACCTTACCCTAACCCTAACCCTAACCCTCACCCTCACCCTAACCCTAACCCTAACCCTAACACTCACCCAAACCCTCACCTTAACCCTAACGCTAACTCAAACACGCACCTTCACCCTAAACCTCACCCCAAACCTTACCCTCACCCTAACCCTAACCCTAACCCTAATCCTAACACTAACCCTAACCCTAAACCTAACCCTCACCCTAATCCTCAGCCTCACCCTAACCCTAACCCTAACCCTCACCCTAACGCTAACCCTAACCCAAACAAAATCCCAAACCCTCACCCTCATCCTAACCCTCACCGTCATCCTAACCCTCACCCTAACCCTAACCCTCACCCACACCCTAACCCTCAACCTCACCAAAAGCCTCACCCTCACCATAAACCTCAACCTCACCCTAAACATCACCCTAACCCTAACGCTTAAACTAACAATAACAGTAACCCTCACCCTAACCCTAAACCTAACAATAACCCTAACCCTAACCATAACACTCACCCTAACCCTAAACCTCACCCTAACCCTTTTCTTCAACCTAACCTTAACCCTAACTTTAACACTCACACAAACCCTAACTCTCACCCTAACCCTCAGACACCGAAAATTCACCCTCACCCTAACCCTCAACCTCACCCTAAACATCACCCTAACCCTAACACTCACCCTAAAACTAACCATAACCCTCGCCCTAATCCTAACCCTCACCCTAAACCTCAACCTCACCCTAAACCTCACCCTTACCTAACTGAAACCCACACCCTCACCCTCACTCTCCCCATAACCCTTAACGTCACCCTAAACCAAACCCTAACCCTAACCCTAACCCTCACACTAACCCTAACCCTCAACCTAACCCTAAACCTAAACCTAACCCTCACCCTCATCCTCACCCTCACCCTAACCCTCAGCCTAATCTTAACCCTAACCATTATCTTAACCCTAACAGTCACCCTAACACTCACCCAAAACATCACCTTAACCCTAACCCTAACCCTAACCCAACTCTCACCCTAACCCTCACCCTCACCTTCACCCTCAATCTCACGCGAAGCCTAACCCTAACCCTAATCCTAAACCTTAACCTCACCCTGACCATCACCCTTACCCTAACCCAAACCCTAACCCTAACCCTCAAACTAACCCTCACCCTAACCCTAATCCTCACCCTAATCCTCACCATAACCCTAACGCTAACCCCAACCCTCACCCTCACCCTAACCCTCACCCAAACCCTTTTCCTCACCCTAACCCTTTCACAAACCCTATCCTTCACCCTAATCCTAACCCTATCCCTCACCCTAACTCTCACTCTACCCCTAACCCTCACCCTAACCCTAACCCGGACACTCACCCTAAACCTCACCCTCAGCCGAACTCTCAACCTCACCGTTACCCTCAACCTCACCCTCACCCTCACCCTAACCCAAAACCTTACCCTCACACTAACAGTCTCCCTAACCCATAACCTCACCCTAACTCTAGGCCTAATCCTAACCCTAACCCTCACACTAACCCTCACCTTCACACTAAACCTAACCCTCACTTCACCCTCACCCTCACCATAACCCTAAGTCTCACCCTCACCCTAACCCTCACGCTAACCCTTTACCTCACCCTAACCCTAACCCTAATCCTAACTCTAACCTTCATACTAACCCTAAACCTAAACCTAACCCTAACCCTCACACTCAACCTCACCCTAACCCTAACCCTAACAAGAATCCTAACCCTAACCCTAACCTTAACCCTCACCCTAACTCTAACCCTAACCCTAAACCTCACCATAACCCTAACCCTAACACTCACCCTCACCCTAACCCTCATCCTAAACCTTACCCTCAACCTAACCCTAACCCAAACCCTGACCCTAACCCTCACCCTAACCCTAGCCCTCACCCTCACCCTCACCCTAATCATAACCCAAACCCTAACCCTCAACCTCACCCTAACCCTCATCCTAACGCTTATCCTCACCCTAACCCTAAGCCTTACCCTAACCCTAACCCTCACTCTAAACCTAACCCTCAGCCAAAACCTAACCCTACCCCTCAGCCTCACCCTCAACCTAAACCTAACCCTAACCCTCACCCTAAACCTAACCCTAACACTAACCCTCATCCTCAGCCTAGCCCTCACCCTAACCCTAATCCTAACCATAACCCTCACACAAACCTTAACCCTGACCCTCATCCTAAAACTCACCCTAACCCTAAGCCTAACCCTAAACCTAACCCTCACCCTAAACCTCACCCTAAATCTAACTCTCACCCTAACCCTAACCCTCACACTCACCCTCACCCTAGCCCTAACCCTAACCCGAACCCTCACCCGAACCTTCACCTTAACCCTAACGCTAACTCTAACCCGCACCTTCACCCTAAATCTCACCCTAAACCTTACCCTCACCCTAACCCTAATCCTAAACCTAACCCTAATCCTAATACTAGCCCTAACCGTAAACCTAACCCTCACCCTAACCCTCACTCTCACCCTATCCCTAACTCTAACCCTTACACTAACGCAAACCCTAACCCAAACCCAAACGCTCACCCTCATGCTAACCCTCACAGTCATCCTAACCCTCACCCTAATCCTAACCCTCACACACCCTAACCCTCAACCTCACCAAAACCCTCACCCTCACCGTAAACCTCACCCTCACCCTAAACATCACCCTAACCCTTTTCTTCACCCTAACCTTAACCCTAACTTTAACACTCACACAAACACTAACCCTCACCCTAACCCTCACACACCCGAAAACTCACCCTCACCCTAAACCTCACCCTTACCCTAAACATCACCCTAACCCTAACACTCACCCTAACCCTAACCCCAATCCTCGCCCTAATCCTAACCCTCACCCTAAACCTCAACCTCACCCTAAACCTCACCCTTACCTAACCGAAACAGTCACCCTCACCCTCACTCTCCCCATAAACCTCACGCTAACCCTTAACGTCACCCTAAACCAAACCCTAACCCTAACCCTAAACCTATCCCTCACCCTCATCCTCACCCTCACCCTAACCCTCAGCCTAATTTTAACCCTAACCATTATCTAAACCCTAACCCTCACCCTCACAGTCAACCTATACCTAACCCTAACCCTATCAATAACCCTAACCCTAAACTTAATCCTAATCCTAATCCTAACACTAATGCTAACCCTAACCCAAATCCTCACCCTCACCCTCACCCTAAACATCACCCTAACCCTAACCCTAACCCTAACTCTCACCCTAACCCTCACCCACACCCTCACACTCAACCTCACGCGAAGCCTAACCCTAAACCTAATCCTAAACCTAAACCTCACCCTGACCATCACCCTAACCCTAACCCAAACCCTAACCCTCACCATAACCCTAACGCTAACCCCAACCTTCACCCTCACACTAACCCTCACCCAAACCCTTTTCCTCACCCTAACCCTAACACTAACCGTCACACAAACCCTAAGCCTCACCCTAAACCTAACCCTAACTCTCACCCTACCCCTCACCCTCACCCTCACCCTCAACCTCACCCGAAGCCTAACCCTAAACCTAATCCTAAACCTAAACTTCACCCTGACGATCACCCTAACCCTAACCCTAACCCTTACCCTCACCTGAACCCTAAACCTAATCCTAAACCTAACCCTCACCCTAACCCTAACCCTAACCCTAACCCGAACCGTAACCCTCAAATTCATCCTCACCCTAAACCTAACCCTAACCCTCACCCTCACCCTCAACCTCACCCTCACGCTAACCCTAACAATAACCCTAACCCTAACCCTAAACTTAACACTCACCGTACCCGTAACCCTAACCGTAACCCTCAGCCTAAACCGAGCCCTCACCCTCACACTAACACTAATCCTAACCCTAACCCTAACCCTCACCATAACCCTAACCCTGAACCTAACCCTAACCCTAACATTCACCCTCACCCTAACCCTAAACCTAACAAGAACCCTAACCCTAACCCTAAACCTAAACCTAAACCTCACCCTAATCCTAACCCTAACACTCACCCTCACCCTAACCCTCATCCTAAACCTTATTCTCACCCTAAACCTAACCCTTACCCTCACCCTAACCTTCATTCTAAACCTAACCCTAAGTCTAACCCTAATTCTACCCCTCACCGTCACCCTAACCCTAACCCTCACCCTAAACCTAATCCTAACCCTTACCCTAACCCTCACCCTGACCCTCACCCTAACCCTAACCCTAACCCTAAACTTAACCCTCACCCTAACTCTAACCCTAACCCTAACACTAACCCAAACACTCACCCTAACCCTAGCCCTCACACACAACGTCACCTTATTCATAACACTAACCCTCACCCTCACCCTAAAGCTCATCCTAACCCTTATCCTCACCCTAACCCTAACCCTCACCCTCACCCTAATCCTAACTCTAAACCTAACCCTCAGCCTAATCCTAACCCTACCCCTCATCCTCACAGTCACCCAAACCCTAACCCTAACCCTTACCCTAAACCTAACCCTAGCCCTAACTCTCATCTTCACCCTAGCCCTCACCCTAACCCCAATCCTAACCCTAAACCTCACCTTAACCCCACCTCTAACCCTAAACCTAACCCTCAGCCTCACCCTCACCCTAACCCTAACCCTAACCCTAACAATAACCCCAACCCTAAAATTAACCTAAACCTCACCCTAACACTAACCCTCAACCTCACCCTAACCCTAACCCTAAACCTAACAATAACCCTAATCCTAAACCTAAACCAAACCCTAACCCTCTCCCTAACACTAACCCTAATCCTAACCCTTACCCTAACCATTATCTAAACCCTAACCCTTACCCTCACAATCACCCTAATCCTAACCCTCACACAAACCCTCACCCTCAACGTCACCCTCACCTTGAACCTAACCTTAACAATAACCATAAACCTAACCCTAAACATAACCCTAATCCTAACCCTAAACCTAACCCCAAAGCTGATCCTAAACCTAACCTAACCCTCACCCTCATCCTATCCCTCACCCTAACTCTAAGCCTCACCCAGACCCTAACCCTAACACTAACACTAAACCTAACCCTAACCTTCACACTCACCCTAAATCTAATCCTAACCCAAACCCTCACCCTCACCCTAACCCTAACCCTAACAATAACCCTAACCCTAACCCTAAACCTAACCCTAAGCCTCACCCTCCCCCTCACCCTAACCCTAACCCTAATCCTAAACCTAACCCTAATCCTCACCCTCACCCTAACCCTCACCCCAACCCTAAACCTCACCCCAAACCTAACCCTAAACCTAAACCTAACACTAACCCTCACATTCACCCTAAAGCAAACCCTAACCCAAACCCTCACCTTCACCCTCACCCTAACCCTAACCTTAACAATAACCCTAACCCTAACCCTCACCCTGACCCTAGCCCTAACCTTAACCCTCACCCTCACCCTCAACCTCACCCTCACCCTCACCCTAACTCTAATCCTAACCCTCACGCTAACCCTAAACCTAACCCAAATGCTAACCCTAACCCTCATCCTCACCCTCACCCTCACTCTCAACCTCACACTCACCCTCACCCTAACACTATCCCTCAGCCTAAACCTCACCCTAACTCTAACCCTAACACTAATCCTCACCCTATCCCTTACTCTAACCCTAACACTCACCCTCATCCTAACCCTCAACCTAACCCTAACCCTAAAACGAATCCTCACCCTATCCTTCACCCTAACCCTCAAACTCACGCTAAATCCAACCCTAACCCAAACCCTCAGGCTCACCCTCACCCTAACAATAACCCTAACCCTAACCCTCACTCTAATGCTAACCCGAAACCAAACCCAAACCATCACCCTCACCCTAACCCTCACCATTATCCTAACCCTCACCCTAAACCTAACCCTCTCCCACACCCTAATTCTCACCCTCACCAAAATCCTCACACTCACCCTAACCCTCACCTTCACCCTAAACATCACCCTAACCCTAAGCCTAAGCATAAACCTCACCCTAACCCTAAGCCTAACAATAACCCTAAACCTAAAGATAACCCTAACCCTAACCCAAACACTCACCCTAAACGTAACCCTCACCCTAACCCTCAACCTAACCCTAAAGCTAAACCTAACACTCACCCTCACACTAACCCTAACCCTAACACTTTTCATCACCCTAAACCTAACCCTAAGTTTAACACACACACAAACACTAACCCTCACCCTAACCCTCAGCCTAATCTTAACCCTAACCATTATCTTAACCCTAACAGTCACCCTAACACTCACCCAAAACATCACCTTAACCCTAACCCTAACCCTAACCCAACTCTCACCCTAACCCTCACCCTCACCTTCACCCTCAATCTCACGCGAAGCCTAACCCTAAACCTAATCCTAAACCTTAACCTCACCCTGACCATCACCCTTACCCTAACCCAAACCCTAACCCTAACCCTCAAACTAACCCTCACCCTAACCCTAATCCTCACCCTAATCCTCACCATAACCCTAACGCTAACCCCAACCCTCACCCTCACCCTAACCCTCACCCAAACCCTTTTCCTCACCCTAACCCTTTCACAAACCCTATCCTTCACCCTAACCCTAACCCTATCCCTCACCCTAACTCTCACTCTACCCCTAACCCTCACCCTAACCCTAACCCGGACACTCACCCTAAACCTCACCCTCAGCCGAACTCTCAACCTCACCGTTACCCTCAACCTCACCCTCACCCTCACCCTAACCCAAAACCTTACCCTCACACTAACAGTCTCCCTAACCCATAACCTCACCCTAACTCTAGGCCTAATCCTAACCCTAACCCTCACACTAACCCTCACCTTCACACTAAACCTAACCCTCACTTCACCCTCACCCTCACCATAACCCTAAGTCTCACCCTCACCCTAACCCTCACGCTAACCCTTTACCTCACCCTAACCCTAACCCTAATCCTAACTCTAACCTTCATACTAACCCTAAACCTAAACCTAACCCTAACCCTCACACTCAACCTCACCCTAACCCTAACCCTAACAAGAATCCTAACCCTAACCCTAACCTTAACCCTCACCCTAACTCTAACCCTAACCCTAAACCTCACCATAACCCTAACCCTAACACTCACCCTCACCCTAACCCTCATCCTAAACCTTACCCTCAACCTAACCCTAACCCAATCCCTGACCCTAACCCTCACCCTAACCCTAGCCCTCACCCTCACCCTCACCCTAATCATAACCCAAACCCTAACCCTCAACCTCACCCTAACCCTCATCCTAACGCTTATCCTCACCCTAACCCTAAGCCTTACCCTAACCCTAACCCTCACTCTAAACCTAACCCTCAGCCAAAACCTAACCCTACCCCTCAGCCTCACCCTCAACCTAAACCTAACCCTAACCCTCACCCTAAACCTAACCCTAACACTAACCCTCATCCTCAGCCTAGCCCTCACCCTAACCCTAATCCTAACCATAACCCTCACACAAACCTTAACCCTGACCCTCATCCTAAAACTCACCCTAACCCTAAGCCTAACCCTAAACCTAACCCTCACCCTAAACCTCACCCTAAATCTAACTCTCACCCTAACCCTAACCCTCACACTCACCCTCACCCTAGCCCTAACCCTAACCCGAACCCTCACCCGAACCTTCACCTTAACCCTAACGCTAACTCTAACCCGCACCTTCACCCTAAATCTCACCCTAACCCTAAGCCTAAGCATAATCCTCACCCTAACCCTAAGCCTAACAATAACCCTAAACCTAAAGATAACCCTAACCCTAACCCAAACACTCACCCTAAACGTAACCCTCACCCTAACCCTCAACCTAACCCTAAAGCTAAACCTAACACTCACCCTCACCCTAACCCTAACCCTAACACTTTTCATCACCCTAAACCTAACCCTAAGTTTAACACACACACAAACACTAACCCTCACCCTAACCCTCACTCTAACCCTCACCCACACCCGAAACCTCAACCTCATCCTCAGCCTAATCCTCACCCTAAACATCACCCTAAACCTAACACTCACCCTAACCCTCACCATAAACATTCACCCTAAACCTAACCCTCACCCTAACCCTCACCCTCACCCTAAACCTCATTGAAACTCTAACCCTTACCTAACCGAAAAGCTCACCCTCACCCTCACCCTAAAACAAAACTCTTTGCCTCACCCTAACCCTCGCCCACACACTCCCCTTAAACTTAACCCTAACCATAACACTCAACCTCATCCTCACCCTAACCCTAACCCTAACAATATCCCTAATCCTCAACCTAACCCTAACCCTAAACCTCACATTCACCCTAAACCTAACCCTAATCCTAAACCTCACCCTCACCCTCAACCTCACCCTCAGGCTAACCCTAACCCTAACACTCACCCTCACCCTAAACCTAACCAAAACCCTAACCCTCACTCTAACCCTAACGCTAACTCTAACACTCACCCTCACCCTAAACCTCAACCTAACCTTTACCCTCACCCTAACCCTAACCCTAACCCTAATCCTCACACTAAACCTAACCCTCACCCATACCCTATCCCTTACCCTAAACAAAACACTTACCCTCACCCTAACCCTCACCCTAACACTTTCACTCACCCTAACCCTAACCCTAACACTCACACAAACCCTAACCCTCACCCTAACCCTAACACCCTTCCACACCCAAATCCTCACCCACACCCAAACCATTACCCTCACCCTAACCCTCACCCTCACCCTAAACATCACCCTCACCCTAACAGTCACCCTAACCCTAAACCTAACCCTAATTCTTACCTAACAGAAACCCTCACCCTAACCCTCACCCTCACCCTAACCCTAACTCTGACCCTTACCTAACCGAAATCCTCACCCTCACCCTCACCCTCATCCTAACCCTTACCCTGAGGCTAACCTTAAACCTAAACCACAAACTAACACTAACCCTCACCCTAAACCTTACCCTAACCCTAACCCTCAACCTAATCCTAACCCAATCATAACAATAACCCTAAACCTAACCCTAAACCTAAACCTAACACTCACACTAACCTTCAACCTCACCCTATCCCTACCTCTAACCCTAACCCTAACCCTCAGCCTCACCCTCACCCTCACCCTAACCCTAACCCTAACAATAAACCTAACCCTAACCCTAAACCTAAATATCACCCTAACCCTAACCCGAAACCACACTCTCAATCTCACCTTAACCCTAACAATAAAAATAACCCTAACCCTAACCCTCACCCTAACCCTCACCCTAACCCTAACAATAACCCTAATCCTAACCTTAAACCTAACCCTAATTCTGACCCTAACCTTAACCCTAATCCTAACCCGTAAAATAATCAATATTTTAAACCTAACCCTCACAATCACAATCACCCTAAAACTAATCCTAACAGTAACCCTCACCCTCAAATTCACCCTCACCCTAAACCTAACCCTAAAAATAACCCTAACCCTAACCCTAAACGTAACCCTAACCCTCACCCTCACCCTAACCCTAACCCTAATCCTAAACCTAACACTAACCCTCAAATTCACCCTATCCCTCACCATAACACTAATCCTCACCCAAACCCTAACCCTAACCCTAACCCTAACCCTCACACTCACCCTAAATCTAACCCTAACCCAAAACCTCACCCTCACCCACAACCTCACCCTCACCCTCACCCTAACCCTAACCCTAACCTTAACCCTAAAAATAACCCTAAACCTCATGCTTACCCTAACCCTAACCCTATCCCTAACCCTCACCCTCACCCTAACCCTAACCCTAATACTAAACCTAACCCTAACCCTCACCCTCACCCTAACCCTCACCCTAACCCTAACCCTCACGCCGCCCCTAAGCCTAACCCTAACCCTATACCTAACCCTAACCCTCACACTCACCCTAAATCTAACCCTAACCCTAACCCTAACCCTAACCATCACCCTCACCTTAACCCTAACCCTCACCCTCACCATCACCCTAACCCTAACCCTAACCCTAATCCTCACCATCACCCTCACCCTCACCCTCACCCTAACTCTAACCCTAACCCTCATGCTAACCCTAACCCTAACCCTAATGCTAACCCTAACCCTCACCCTCACTCTCACCCTCAACCTCATCCTCACCCTCACCCTAACACTAACCCTCAGCATAAACTCACCCTATCCCTAAAAATAATCCTCACCCTATCCCTCACCCTAACCCTAACACTCACCTTCATCCTAACCCTCACCCTAATACTTACTCTTACGCTAAACCTAACCCTCACCCTCATATTAAACTTCACTCTAACCCATACCTCACCCTAAACCTCCCCCTCCCCCTAACCCTCACCCTCACCCTAACCCTCACCGTAACCCTAACCCTAAACCTAAACCTAACCCTCACCATAACCTTCACTCTAATCCTAACCCTAAACCTAACCCTCCCCCTCCCCCTAACCCTCAACCAAACCCTTACCCTCACCCTCACCCTAATGCCAACCCTAACCCTTACCCTCACACTAACCCCAACCCTCACCTTAATCCTATCCCTAACCCTCAGCCTCACCCTCAATCTCACCCTAACCCTAACACTCACCTTAACCATAATACTAACCCTAATACTCACCCTATCCCTAACTCTCACCATCACCCTCAACCTCACCCTCCGCCTAACCCTAACACTAACCATAATCCTAACCTTAACCCTTACCCTCAACCTCACCCTAACTCTAACCCGAACCCACACCCTCACCCTAACCCTAACCCTTTCCCTAACGCTCACCCTAACCCTATCATTCACCCTAACCCTCACCCTCACCCACACTCTAACCATAACCCTAACCCTCACCCTCACACTAACCCTCACCGTAACCCTAACCCTAACCCTCGCCCAAACCCTAACCCTAATCCTAAACCTAAACTTAAACCTCACCCTCACCCTCACCCTAAACCAAACCCTCACCCTCACCCTCACCCTCATCTTCATCCTAACCCTAACCCTAAAAATAACCAAAACCCTAACCCTAACCTTAACATTCAACCTAAATCTAACCCTAACACTAACCCTAACACACACCCTAAACCTAGCCCTCACCCACACCCTCACCCTAATCGTA
Source organism: Dipodomys merriami (assembly GCF_024711535.1). Taxonomy (NCBI): domain Eukaryota; kingdom Metazoa; phylum Chordata; class Mammalia; order Rodentia; family Heteromyidae; genus Dipodomys; species Dipodomys merriami. The sequence goes on along the minus strand of NW_027206080.1, from coordinate 1,250,963 downwards.
AACCTAACCCTAACCCTCACCTTTACCTTAACCCTCATCCTAGCCCTTAGCCTCACCCTAACGCTAACCCTTACCCTAAATCTAACCCTCACTCTAAACTGAACCCTCAGCCTATCCCTCACCCGAACCCTAAATCTAACTCCAACCCTCACCTTCACCCTAAACCTCACCCTAACCCTTAACCTCACCCTAACCCTAACCCTAACCCTAATCCTCACACTAATCCTAACCCTAAACCTTACCCTCAGCCTAACCCTCACCCTGACCCTCACCCTTACCCTCACTCTAACACTAACCCTAAACCAAACCCAAACCATCACCTTAACCCTAACCCTCACCATCATCCCAACCCTCACCCTAACCCTAACCCTCAGCTATACCCTAATCCTCACCCTCACCAAAATCCTCACCCTCACCCTAACCCTCACCCTCACCCTAAACATCACCCTAAACCTAACCCTTAACCTAACCCTAACCGTAACTCTCACCCTAATTCTAAGTGTAACAATAACCCTCAACCTAACCCTAACGCTAAACCTAACACTCACACTCACCCTAACCCTCACCCTAACATTTTTCATCACCCTAAACCTAACAATAAGTTTAAAACTCACACAAACGCTAACCCACAACCTAACCCTCACCAATACCCGAACACTCACCCTAACCCTAACCTTCACCCTCACCCTAAACATCACCTTAAACCTAACACTCACCCTAACCCTAACCCTAACATTCACCCTAACCGTAACCCTCACCCTAACCCTCACCGTAACCCTAACCCTAAACCTAAACCTAACCCTCACCATAACCTTCACTCTAATCCTAACCCTAAACCTAACCCTCCCCCTCCCCCTAACCCTCAACCAAACCCTTACCCTCACCCTCACCCTAATGCCAACCCTAACCCTTACCCTCACACTAACCCCAACCCTCACCTTAATCCTATCCCTAACCCTCAGCCTCACCCTCAATCTCACCCTAACCCTAACACTCACCTTAACCATAATACTAACCCTAATACTCACCCTATCCCTAACTCTCACCATCACCCTCAACCTCACCCTCCGCCTAACCCTAACACTAACCATAATCCTAACCTTAACCCTTACCCTCAACCTCACCCTAACTCTAACCCGAACCCACACCCTCACCCTAACCCTAACCCTTTCCCTAACGCTCACCCTAACCCTATCATTCACCCTAACCCTCACCCTCACCCACACTCTAACCATAACCCTAACCCTCACCCTCACACTAACCCTCACCGTAACCCTAACCCTAACCCTCGCCCAAACCCTAACCCTAATCCTAAACCTAAACTTAAACCTCACCCTCACCCTCACCCTAAACCAAACCCTCACCCTCACCCTCACCCTCATCTTCATCCTAACCCTAACCCTAAAAATAACCAAAACCCTAACCCTAACCTTAACATTCAACCTAAATCTAACCCTAACACTAACCCTAACACACACCCTAAACCTAGCCCTCACCCACACCCTCACCCTAATCGTAAACCTAACCCTAACCCTCACCTTTACCTTAACCCTCATCCTAGCCCTTAGCCTCACCCTAACGCTAACCCTTACCCTAAATCTAACCCTCACTCTAAACTGAACCCTCAGCCTATCCCTCACCCGAACCCTAAATCTAACTCCAACCCTCACCTTCACCCTAAACCTCACCCTAACCCTTAACCTCACCCTAACCCTAACCCTAACCCTAATCCTCACACTAATCCTAACCCTAAACCTTACCCTCAGCCTAACCCTCACCCTGACCCTCACCCTTACCCTCACTCTAACACTAACCCTAAACCAAACCCAAACCATCACCTTAACCCTAACCCTCACCATCATCCCAACCCTCACCCTAACCCTAACCCTCAGCTATACCCTAATCCTCACCCTCACCAAAATCCTCACCCTCACCCTAACCCTCACCCTCACCCTAAACATCACCCTAAACCTAACCCTTAACCTAACCCTAACCGTAACTCTCACCCTAATTCTAAGTGTAACAATAACCCTCAACCTAACCCTAACGCTAAACCTAACACTCACACTCACCCTAACCTTCACCCTAACATTTTTCATCACCCTAAACCTAACAATAAGTTTAAAACTCACACAAACGCTAACCCACAACCTAACCCTCACCAATACCCGAACACTCACCCTAACCCTAACCTTCACCCTCACCCTAAACATCACCTTAAACCTAACACTCACCCTAACCCTAACCCTAACATTCACCCTAACCGTAACCCTCACCCTAACCCTCATCCTAACCCTAAACCTCACCGAAACCCTAACCCTTACCTAACCGAAACCCTCACCCTAACCCTAACCCTAAACCTCACCCTCACACTCACCTAAAACCTAAACCTAACCATAACACTCAACCTCACCCTCACCCTAACCCTAACCCTAACCCTAACAATAACCCAAACCCTAACCCTAAACCTAAACCAAACCCTCACCCTCATCCTAACACTAACTCTAACCCTAACCCTCACCCTCACCCTCAACCTAACCCTAACCCTAACCCTCACCCTCAACCTAACCCTAACCCTCACACTCACCCTAAATCTAACCCTAACACAAACCCTCACACTCACCCTCACCCTCACTCTAAACCTAACACTAACAATAACCATAACCCTAAACCTAAACCTAACACTCAACCTCACCCTCACTCAAACACTATCAGTCACCCTAACAGTCACCGTCACCCACACCCTCACCATAACCCTAACCCTCACGCTCACTCTAACACTCACCCTAACCTTTTACCTCAACCTAACCCTAACCCTAATCCTAACTCTAACCTTCATACTAACCCTAACCTAAAGCTAAACCTAACCCTAACACTAACCCTTACTCTCACCCACAACCTCAACCTCACCCTCAGACCAAACCTAACCCTAGCCCTAATCCTAACCCTAACCTTAACCTTCACCCTCATCCTAACCCTAACCCTAACAACAACCAAAACCCTAACCCTAACCTTAACCTTCAACCTAACTCTAACCCTAACCCTAAACCTAACACTCACCCTAACCCTAGCAATCACCCTCACCCTCACCCTCACCCTAACCGTAAACCTAACCCTAACCCTCACCTTCACCTTAACCCTCATCCTAACACTTATCCTCACCCTAACCCTAACCCTTACCCTAAACCTAATCCTCAATATAAACCTAACCCTCAGCCTAACCCTCACCCTAACCCTAAAGCTAACTCCAACCCTCACCTTCAACCTAAACCTCACCCTAACCCTTACCGTCACATGCACCCTAACCCTAACCCTAAACCTAATCCTCACACTAATCCTAACCCTAAACCTTATCCTCAGCCTAACCCTCACCCTAACCCTAAACCTAACCCTCACGCTAACGCTAACCCTAAACCAAACCCAAATCATCACCCTCACCCTAACCCTCACCATCATCATAACTCTCACCCTAACCCTAACCCTCACCCACACCCTAATCCTCATCCTCACCCAAACCCTCACCCTCACATTAACCCTCACCCTTACCCTAAACATCACCCTAACCCTAAACCTAAACCTAACCTTTATCCTCAACCTAACCCTAACCCTTACCGTAACCCTAATATTCAGTCTAAACCTAACCCTCAGCCTAACCCTAACCCTACCCCTCACCCTCACTCTCACCCTAACCCTAATCCTAAACCTCACACTCACTCTAACCCTAACCCTAACCCTCACCATCACACTAGCCCTCACCCTAACACTCACTATAACCCTAACCCTCACTTTCACCCTAACACTCACCCTAACCTTAACCCTTACCCTCACCCTAACACTAAACCTAATCCTAACCCTAACCCTTACACTAACCCTAACCCTCACCCTAACTCTAACCCTAACCCTAACACTCACCCTCACCCTCACCCTAATCCTCAGCCTAATCCTAACCCTAAGCATTATCCTAACCCTAACCTTCACACTCACACTCACCCTAAATCTAACTCTAATCCTAACCCTCACCCTCACCCTAACCCTAACCAAAACCTTAGCCCTCACCTAACCCTCACCATAACCCTAATGCTAACTCTACCACTCACCCTCACCCTAAACCCTCTTCCACAAACTAACCCTCACCCACACCCGAAACATTACCTTAACCCAAACCCTCAACCTCACCCTAAACATCACCCTAACCCTAACACTCACCCTAACCCTAAACCTAACCCTAATCCTTACCTAAGTGAAACCCTCACCCTAAACCTCACCCTCACCCTAACCCTAACCCTAACCCTAAAAATAACCCTAACCCTAACCCTAAACATAAACCTAACCCTCACACTAACCCTAACCCTCACCCTAACTCTAACTCTAACCCTAACCCTCAGCCTCACCCTCACCCTAAACCAAAACCTAACCCTAACAATAACCAAAACCTTAAACCTAAACCTAAACCTCACCCTAACCCTAACCCTAAACCGCACTCTCAATCTCACCCTAACCCTAACAATAACAATAACCCTAACCCTAACCCTAACCCTAAACTTAACCCTAACCTGCACCCTGACCCTAACCCTTACCCTCATCCTCACCCTCAACCTCACACTCACCCTCACCCTAAGTCTAATCCTAACATTCACGCTAACCCTAACCCTAACCCTAATGCTAACACTAACCCTCACCCTCACCCTCAACCTCACCCTCACCCTCACCCTAACAATACTCCCCAGCCTAAACCTCACCCTAACCCTAACACTAATACTCACCCTATCCCTCACCCTAACCCTAACACTCACCCTCACACTAACCCTAACCCTAACACTAATCCTCACCCTATCCCTCACCCTAACCCTCACACTCACCCTAAATCTAACTCTAACCCAAACCCTCATCCTCAACATCACCATTACCCTAACCCTAATCCTAACAATAACCCTAACCTTAACTGTAAACCTAACCCTAACCCTCACCCTAACCCTAACCCTAACCCTAACCCTTACCCTAATCCTAAACCTAACCCTAACCCTCACCCTCACCCTAACCCTCACCCTAACCGTAACTCTCACCCCTACCCAAACCCTAACATTAACCTTAACCCTAACCCTCACACTCACCCTAAATCTAACCCTAACCCAAACCATCACCCTCACCCTAAACCTAACATTAACAATAACCCTAACCCTAACCCTAAACCTAACCCTAACACTCACCCTCACCCTCACCCTAACCCTAAACCTAACCCTCACCCTCACCCTCAACCTCACCCTCACCCTCACCCTAACTCTAACCCTAACCCTCACGCGAACCCTAACCCTAACCCTAAAGCTAACCCTAACCCTCACCCTCACCCTCACCCTAAACCTCACCCTCACCCTCACCCTAACACTACCCCTCAGCCTAAACCTCACCCTAACACTAACCCTAACCCTAATCCTCACCCTATTCCTCACCCTAACCCTAACACTCACCCTCATCCTAACCCTCAACCTAACCCTAACTCTAACCCTAAACCTCACCCTAGAACTAATGCTAACCCTAACATTCACCCTCACGCTAAACCTCACCCTAACACTTACCCTTACGCTAAATCTAACCCTTACCCTCACCCTAAACCTCACTCTAACCCATACCCTCACCCTAACCCTCACCCTAAACCTAACCCTCACCCTCACCGTAACCCTCACCGTAACCCTAACCCTAACCCTAAACCCAACCCTCACCCTAATCCTAACCGTAAACCTAACCCTCACCCTCACCTTAACCTTCAACCAAACCCTTACCCTCACCCTCATCCTAATGCTAAACCTAACCCTAACCCTCACACTAACCCCAACCCTCATGCTAATCCTATCACTATCCCTCAGCCTCACCCTCATCCTCACCCTAACCCTAACCCTAACCCTCACACTAACCATAACCTTAAACCTAACCCTCACCCTAACCCTCACCCTCATCATCACACTCAACCTCACCCTCAGCCTAACCCTAACACTAACCCTAATCCTCACCCTCACCCTAACCCTAATCCTATCCCTAACACTCACCCTAACCCTATCACTCACCCTAACCCTCACCGTCACCCACACCCTCACCATAACCCTAAGCCTCACCCTCACTCTAACCCTCACCCTAACCCTTTTCGTCACCCTAACCCTAAACCTTATCCTAACTCTAACTTTCATACTAACCCTAACCCTCACCCTAACGCTAACCCTAACCCTAACACTAACCCTAACCCTCACCCACAACCTCAACCTCCCCCTCAGACCAACCCTAACCCTAACCCTAATCCTAACCCTAACCTTAACCCTCACCCTCACCCTAAACCTAAACCTAACCCTCACCCTCACCCTAACCCTCACCCACATGCTAATCCTCACCCTCACCAAAACCCTCACCCTCACCCTAACCCTCACCCTCACCCTAAACATCACCCTAACCCTAACCCTTAACCTAACCCTAACCGTAACCCTCACCCTAACCCTAAGAGTAACAATAAACCTCAATCTAACCCTAACGCTAAACCTAACACTCACCCTCACCCTAACACTCACCCTAACACTTTTCATCACCTTAAACCTAACAATAAGTTTAACACTTATACAAACGCTAACCCTCACCCTAACCCTCACCCTAACCATCAACCACACCCTCACCCTCACCCTAACCCTCACCCTCACCCTAAACATCACCCTAAACCTAACACTCACCCTAACCCTAAACCTAACCATCACCCTAACCCTAAACCTCACCCTCACCCTAAACCTCAACGAAACCCTAACCTTGACCTAACCGAAACCCTCATCCTCACCCTCACCCTAAACCTCATCCTAACCCTTTCCTTCACCCTAAGCCTAAACATAACACTCACCCTCACACTGACCTAAAACCTAACCCTAACCATAACATTCACCCTCACCCTCACCCTCACCCTCACCCTCACCCTAACCCTAACAATAACCCAAACCCTAACCCTAAACATAACCCTAACCCTCACCCTCATCCTAACCCTCAACTTAACCCTAATACTCACCCTAACCCTAACCCTAAACCTCACCTTCACCCTAACCCTAACCCTAACCTGCACCCTCACCCTAGACTTCACCCTAATATCCACGCTAACCCTAACCCTCACTCTCACCCTAACCCTCACCCTCGCACTCAACCTCACCCTCACCCTCACCCTAACTTTAACCGTAACCCTCATACTAACCCTAACCCTAACCCTAATGCTAGCCTAAAACTCACCCTCACCCTAACCCTCACCCTCAGCTAACCATCACCCTAACCCTAACCCTAAACCTCACATTAAACCCAACCCCCACACAAACCCTAACTCTATCCTTCAGCCTCAAAATCACCCTAAACCTAACCCTAACCCTAATCCTCACCCTATCCCTCACCCTAACGCTAACACTCATCCTCACCTTAGCCCTCACATTAACAGTAACCAAAACGCTAAACCTCACCCTAAAACTAATGCTAACCCTAAACCTCACCCTCATTCTAACCCTCACACTAACACTTACCCTCATCCTAACACTAGCCCTAACCCTAACATTAACCCTAAACCTCACCCTAATCTTATCCCTAAATCTCAGCCTCACCCTCATCCTAACCCTAACCCTCACACTAACCATAACCCTAACTCTAACCCTAACCATCACGCTTAACCTAACCCTCAACCTCACACTCAATCTCACCCTCAGCCTAACCCTAACCCTAATCCTAACCCTAAACTTCACCCTCACCCTCACCCTAACTCTAACCATAACCATAACCCTCACCCTCACCCTACCCCTAACCCTAATCCTTACCTAACCCAAAACCTCACCCTCACCCTCACCCTCAAATTTACCTTCACCCTCACCATCATCCTAACCCTCACCCTACCCCTAAACCTAACCCACACTCGAACCCTCACCCTCACCCGAAAACTCACCCTCACACTAACCCTCACCCTCACTCTAAACATCACCCTAACCCTAACCCTAAACCTAACCTTTATAGTCACCCTAACCCAAAACCTTACCCTAAGCCTAACCCTCAGTCTAAACATAACCCTCAGCCTAACCCTAAACCTACCCCTCACCCTCAACCTTACCCTAACCCTGACCCTTACACTAACCCTAACCATCACCCTAATCCTAACTATAACACTAATCCTAACCCTCAACATCACCCTAACCCTAAACCTAACCCTCACCATTACACTAGCCCTCACCCTAACACTCAATATAACCCTAACCCTCACTTTCACCCTAACCCTCACCCTAACCATAACCCTCACCCTCACCCTAACCCTCACCCTAACCCTCACCCTAACCCTCACCCTCACCCTAACCCGCACCCTAAACTTTACCCTCACCCTCACCCTAAACTTAATCCTAACCCTAACCCTTACACTAACCCTAAACCTCACCATAACCCTAACCCTAACCCTAACCCTCACCCTCACCCTCACTCTAATCCTCAGCCTAATACTAACAATAAATATTATTTATTTATTTATTTTAACCCTAACCGTCACACTCACCTCTCAAACTAAACCTAACTCTAACCCTAACCCTAATCCTCACCCTCACCCTAACCCTAACCCTAACAATAACCCTAAAATTACCCCTAAACCTAACCCTAACCCGAAACCTCATCCTATCCCTAACCCTAACAATAACCCTAAAACTAACCCTAACCCTAACCCTAACCCTAAAACTCACCCTAACCCTAATCTTAACCCTCACCCTTACCATAACCCTAAACCTAACCCTAACCCTCACCATCACCCTAGCCCTCACCCTAACACTCACTCTAACCCTAACCCTCACTCTCACCCTAACCCTCATCCTAACCCTTACCCTCAACCTAACCCTAATCCTAAACCAAACCCTAACCCTCACACTAAACCTAACCCTCAGCCTAAACCTAACCCTCACCCTCATCCTAACCCTAACCCTAACACTCACCCTCACTTTCAAACTCACCCTCACCCTAACTCTAACCCTAACTCTCACGCTAACCGTAAACCTAATGCAAACCCTAACCCTCATCCTAACCTTCACCTTATGCCTAACCCTCACCCTAACCCTAACCCCAAACCTAACCCTCACACTAAACCTAACCCTCATCTTATTCCTATCCCTACCCCTCAGCCTCACCCTCATCCTAACCCTACCCCTAACCCTCACCCTAACCCTAACCCTCACACCCACCCTAAACCTAACCCTCACCCTCACCCTCAACCTCACCCTCAGCCTAACCTTAACCCTAACTCTAATCCTATCCCTAACCCATACCCTCACCTTCACTCTAACTCTAAACCTAACCCTAACCCTCACCCTTATCCTAACCCTAACCCTAACCTTTACCTAACCCAAACCCTCACCCTCACCCTCAACCTCACCCTCAAACTTACCCTCACCCCCAACCTAGCCCTCACCTGCACCCAAAATCTCACCCTAACCCTAACCCTCACCCACACCCGAACCCTCACCTTCACCCGAAAACTCACCCTCACCCTCACTGTAAACCACCCTAACCCTAACCCTAAACCTAACCCTTATCCTCACCCTAACCCTAACCCTTACCCTAACCCTAACCCTCAGTCTAAACCTAACCCTCATCCTAACCTTAACCCTACCCCTCACCCTCACCCTCACCCTAACCGTAACCCTTATACTAACCCTAACCCTCACCCTAAGCCTAACCCTAACCCTAATCCTAACCCTCACCCTCACCCTAACCCTAAGCTTAACCCTCACCATCACACTAGCCCTCACCCTAATACTCTCTATAACCCTAACCCTCACTTTCACCCTAATCCTCACCATAATACTAAACCTCACCCTCACTCACACCCTAACCCTCAGCCTAATCTAAACCCTTACAATTATTTTAATCCTCTCACCCTCACACTCACCTTAAACCTAACCCTAACCCTAATCCTCACCCTCACCCTAACCCTAACCCTCAGCCTAAACCTAACCCTCAACCTCATCCTAATCCTAACCCTAACCCTAACCCTCACCCTCACCCTCACCCTAACTCTAACTCTAACCCTCAGCCTAACCCTAATTCTAACCCTAATTCTAACCCTAACCCTCACCCTCACCCTAACACTCACCCTTAGCTAACCCTCACCCTAACCCTAACCCTAACCATCACACTAAACCTAACCCTCACCCTAACCCTAACCCTACCCATCAGCGTAAAACTCACCCTAAACCTAAACCTAAACCTAATACTCAACCTATCCCTCACACTAACCCTAACACTCACCCTCACCCTAGACCTCACATTTACCCTAAACATAACCCTAAAACTCATCCTAAAATTAATGCTAACCTTAACCCTCACACACACCCTAATCCTCACCCAATAAGCTAACCCTAATCCTAATCCTAACCCTAACCATTATCTTAACCCTAAACCTCACCCTCACACTCACCCTAAACCTACCCCTAACCCTAAACCTCACCCTCACCCTCACCCTCACCCTAACCCTAACCCTAACAATAATCGTAACCCTAACCCTATACCTAACCCCAACCCTCATCCTCACCCTAACCCTAACGCTAACCCTAACCTTCATGGTAACCCTCACCCTAACCCTAACCCTAAACCTCAACCTCAACCTAACCCTCACCCTAACCTTAACCTTCACCCCAACCCTAACTCTAACCCTAACCCTAACCCTCACACTAAACCTAAACCTCACAATAACCCTAACAGTTCCCCTCAGCCTAAAACTCACCCTAACCTTACCCTAACACTAATCCTTCCCATATCCCTCACCCTAACACTAACACTCAACCTCATCTAGCCCTCACCCTCACCCTAACCCTAACCCTAAACCTCACCCTAAAACTAATGCTAACCCTAACCCTCACCCTAACCTTCTCCCTAACCTTTACCCTTATTCTAAAACTAACCCTCACCCTCACCCTAATCCTTACTCTAACCCTTACCCCACCCTAAGCCTCACCCTAACTGTAACCCTCACCCTCACAATAACCCTCACCATAAACCTAACCCTAACCCTAAAACGAACCCTCACCCTAAACTTCACTCAAATCCTAACCCTAAGCCTAACCATCATCCTCACCCTAACCCTCACCTAAACCTCACCCTCTCACTCACACTAACCCTAAACCTCACTCTAATCCTATCCCTACACCTTAGCCTCACCCTCATCCTAACCCTAACACTAACACTCACCCTAAGCCTAACCCTAACCCTAACCCTCACCCTAACCCTCACCCTCAACCTCACCCTCAGCCTAACCTTAACCCTCACCCTAATCCTAACCCTAACCCTCACCCTCACCCTCACCCTAACTCTAAACCTAACCCTAATCCTAACCCTCACCCTCACCATCAACCTAACCCTAACCAAATCCCTAATACTCCCCCTAACCTTAACATTCACCCTAACCCTCAACCTCTCCCTCACCATAACCCTAAAACTCACCCTCACTCTAACTCTCACCCTAACCCTTTACCTCACCGTAACCCTAACCCTAATCCAAATTCTAACGTTCATACTAACTCTAACCTTACCCTCACCCTAACCCAAACCCTAACACTAACCCTAAACCTCACCCACAACCTCACCCTCACCCTCAGACCAACCCTAACCCTAATCCTAACCCTAACCGTCACCCTCACCATCACCCTAAAGCTAACCCTATCTCTCACCCTCACCCTAACCCTAACACTAACAATAACCCTAAGCCTAACCCTAACCTTAGCCCTCACCCTAACTCTAACCCTAACCCTAACCCTAACCCTCACTTTAACACTCAACCTAACTCTAAATCTCACCCTAAACCTCACCCTAACCCTAACCCTAACCCTAATATTCACAATAACCCTAACCCTAACCCTCAGTCTAACACTCAACCTAACTCTAAATCTCACCCTAAACCTCACCCTAACCCTAACCCTAACCCTAATATTCACACTAACCCTAGCCCTAAACCTCACTCTAACCCTCACCCTAACCCTAACCCTAATCCTCACTCTAATGCTAACCCCAATCCAAACCCAAACCCTCACCCTCACCCTAACCCTCACAGTCTTCCTAACCCTCACCCTAACCCTAACCCTCACACACTCCCTAACCCTCACCCTCACCAAAACCCTCACCCTCACCGTAAACTTCACCCTAAACCTAACCCTTAATCTAAACCTAACCGTAACCCTCACCCTAACCCTAACCCTAGCAATAACCCTAAACCTAACAATAACCTTAAACCTAACCCTAGCAATAACCCTAAACCTGACAATAACCCTAAACCTAACCCTAACCCTCACCATACCCTAACCCTCAGCCTAACCCTCAACCTAACCCTAATGGTAAACCTAACACTCATCCTCACCCTAACCCGCATCCTAACACTTTTCCTCACCCTAACCCTAACCCTAACTTTAACACTCACACAAACCCTCACCCTCAACCTAACCCTCACCCAAACCCTTACCAGTACACTAAAACTAACCCTAACCCTGAAACTAACCCTAACCCTCTCCCTAATCCTATTCCTAACCCTCAGCTTAGGTCTTATTCTAACCCTAACCCTAACCCTAACCTCACCCTGACCCTCACCCTAACCCTAACTCTCATGCTCACACTCAACCTTACCTTCAGCCTACACCTAAACCTAACCCTAATCCTAACCCTAACCCTCACTCTCACCATCACCCTAACTCTAAACCTAACCATAAACCAAACCCTCACGCTCACCCTCACCCTAACCCTAACATATCGCTAAACCTCACCTTAACCCTAACCCTCACCCTAACCCTCACCCTCACCCTCACCATAACCCTCACCCTAACCATCACCCTAAACCTAACGCTAACTCTAAACCTCACCCTCACCCTAAACCTCACCCTAACCCTTACCCTCACCCTAAACCTAACCCTAACCCTAACCCTAATCCTCTCACTAACCCTAACCCTAACCCTCATCCTAAACCTCACCCTAACACTAAAGCTAACCCTAAACCTAACCCTCACCGAACCCTCACCCTAACTCTGAATCTCACCCTAACCCTAAACCTAACCGTCATCCTCACCCTAACCCTAACCCTAACCCTAACAAGAACCCTAAACCTAACCCTTACCATAACCCTCACCCTAAATCTAACCCTAACCCTCACCCTAACCCTCACTCTAACCCTAGCCCTCACCCTCACCCTTACCCTAATCCCAATCCTAACCATAACCCTCACCCTCACCCTAACCCTCATCCTAACCCTTATCCTCAACCTAAACCTAACCCTAACCCTCACTCTAAACCTAACCCTCAGCCTAACCCTATCCCTACCCCTGCCCCTCCCCCTCCCCCTAACCCTAAGCCTAACCCTCACCCTTAACCTAACCCTAACACTAACCCTCATCCTCACCCTAGCCCTCACCCTAACCCTAAACCTAACGATAACCCTCACCCAAACCTTAACCCTAACCCTCATCCTAAAACTCACCCTAACCCTAAGCCTAATCCTAAACCTAACCCCCACCCTAACCCTCACCCTAACTCTAAATCTCACCCTAACCCTATCCTTAATCCTCATCCTCACCCTAACCCTAACCCTAACCCTCACCCAAAACCTCAGCCTAACCCTAACACTAACTCTAACCCTCAACTTCACCCTAAACTTCACCCTAACCCTTACCCTCACCCTAACCTTAACCTTAACCCTAACCCTAATCCTAATCCTAACACTAACCCTAACCCTAAACCTAACCCTCACCCTAACCCTAACCCTAAACCTAACCGTCACCCTAACGCTAACCCTCACTGTCATCCTAACCCTCAACCTAACCCTAACCCTCACCCACCCCCTAACCCTCTTCCTCACCAAAACCCTCACCCTCACCGTAAACCTCACCCTCACCCTAAACATCACCCTAACCGTAACACTTAACACTAACCGTAAACCTCACCCTAACCCTAAACCTAACAATAACCCTAAACCTAACAATAACCCTAACCATAACCATAACACTCACCCTAACACTAACCCTCACCCTAACCCTTTTCCGCACCCTAACCGTAACCCTAACTTTAACACTCACACAAACCCTAACCCTCACCCTAACCCTCACACAAACCCGACAACTCACCCACACCCTAACCCTCACCCTCAACCTAAACATCACCCTAAACCTAACACTCACCCTAACCCTAACCCTAACCCTCACCGTAATCCTAACCCTCACTCTAACCCTCAACCTCACCCTAAACCTCACCCTAACCCTAACCCTTACCTAACCGAATCCCTCACCCTCACCTTCACCCTCCCCATAAACCTCACCCTAACCCTTAACGTCACCCTAACCCTAACCCTCCCCATAAACCTCACCCTAACCCTTAACGTCACCCTAACCTAAACCCTAACCCTAACCCTACACTAACCCTAACCCTCAATCTAACCCTAACCCTAACACTAACCCTCACCCTCACCCTAACCCTCAGCGTAATCTTAATCCTAACTATTATCTTAACCCTAACACTCACCCTCACAGTCACCCTATACCTAACACTAACCCTAACACTCACCCACAAACTCACCCTCACCCTAACTCTAACCCTAACAAGAACCCTAACACCAATCCTAATCCTAATCCTAATGCTAAACCTAATGTTTACAAACAAGACCACACTAAAGCTACCAGCACAACTATGTTTATTGCAGCATTATTTACCATAGCTAAGATATGGAACCAACCCAGATGCCCCTCAGTAGATGAATGGATCAAGAAAATGTGGTATATATACACAATGGAATTCTATGCCTCCATCAGAAAGAATGACATTTCCCCATTTGTTAGGAAATGGAAAGGTTTGGAAAAAATTATATTAAGTGAAGTAAGCCAGGCCCAAAGAAGCATAGGTCCCATGGTTTCCCTTATTTGCAATATCTAGTATAGGTATGAGTCAAGCGGAAAAGGTCAGATAATGTGATGTTAGGAAAATGAACACTTAAATATGTGTATTTTAATGTTTTCGTTTCTTTCATGCATGTGTTTCTAATGCATTTATAAGATTATTTCTTCGTTGCTTTGTATGTCCCTCCCTGACAGTGTAACCCCCGCTTTCACTATATTTGATGTCAGTATAACATGTGGAGGAGATGGGGACAAACAAGTCGTTTAAGGATTCAGGTGGACCTGTTGCAACAATGAGAAGTACAAAATGTCATGTCAAAACCAGCTTTACAATGTCGTTTGGGGGGGAGGGGGGTATGATTGGGTGGGGGGAGGGGGGAGGCTGGGAAGGGAGGTGAAGGGTAAACAAAGGAGGAGGCTGCAATGCTTGGTAAGAAATGTATGCATTATCCTGCCCATGTAATTGTAACCCCTCTGTATAGTATGTTATCAAAAAAAAAACGTAACCCAAATCCTCAGCCTCACCCTAACTCTCACTGTCACCCTAAACCTCACCCTATCCCTAAACTTCACGCACACCCTAAGCCTCACCCTCAACCGAAACCTCACCCTCACCCTAAACCTAACCATAACCCTCACCCAAATACAAACCCTAACCCTAAACCTAAACCTCACACTCACCCTAACCCTAACCCTAACCCTAACCCTCACCCAAACCCTAAAGCTAACTTTAACCCTCACACTGACCCTAAACCTCACCGGAACCCTTACCTTCACCCTCACCGTCACCCTAACCCTAACCCTAACCCTAATCTTCACAATAGCCCTAACCCTAAACTTAACCCTAGTCCTAACTCTCACCTTAATCCTAACCCTCACCGGAACCCTCACCCTCACCCTAACCCTCACTCTCACACTTACCTCAACCTAACCGTAACCCTCACCCTAACCCTGACCCGAAACATCACCCTAATCCTAAACCTCACCCTCAGCCTCACTCTCACCCTAATCCTCACACTTACCCTAACCCTCACCCACACCCTCACCCTCACCCTCTCCCGAACTATCACCCTCAACCTAACCCTCAACCTCACCCTACACATCACCCTAACCCTAACCCTCAACCTAACCCTAACCCTAACCCTCACCGTAACCCTCTCCCTTACCCTCACCTCACCCTCAACCGAAGCCTAACCCTAGCCCTAACCCTAATCCTAAACCTAAACCTGACCCTCACGCTCACCCTCACCCTAACCCTAAACCTCACCCTAACACTTATCATAACCCTAACCCTCACCTTCAGCCTCAACCTAACACTCACCATCACCCTTACCCTCAACCTAACCCTAACCCTCACCCACACCCTCACCCAGACCCTCACCGGACACCACACCCTCACCCTAAACCTCACACTCACCCTTACTTCACCCTAACCCTAACCCTCAACCTCAACCTAATCATCACCCTAATCCTAACCCCAACTCTCACCCTCAACTTCACCCTAACCCTAACCCTAAACCTAACCCTAACCCTAAACCTAACCCTCACCCTCAACCTCACCCTCACTGTAACGCTAACCCTAACCCTAACCCTAACCTCAGCCTCATCCTCAGACAAACCCTAACACTAACCCCAATCCTAACACTAACCCTACCCTCACTCTCACCTTAAACCTAAGCATAACCCTCACACTCACCCTCACCCTCACCCTAACCCTAACAATAACCCTAAACCTAACCCTCACCATCACCCTAATCCTCACACTAATCTTAACTCTAACCATAATTTTAACCCTATGCTCACCATCAACTTAACCCTATCCTTAACCCTAAACCTAACCCTCACCCTCATACTCACCCTCATCCTAACATTAACCCTAACCCTAACCCTCACCCTAACCCTAATCCTCACCCTAGGCCTCATCCTTTCCGTCACCCTCAACCTCAACCTAACCCTCACCCAAATCCTGACACTAATCCTAACCCTCACCCTAAATCTAATCCTAAACCGAACACTAACACTTACCCACAACCTCACCCTCACCCTCAGACCAACCCTAACCCTAACCCTAATCCTAACCCTAAAACTCACCCTAACCCTGAACCTTACCCTCACTCTCAATCTCACCCTAAACCTCAACTTCAGCCTAACCCTCAACATAACCCTTAACCTCACCCTAAACCTAAACCTAATCCTAACCCTAACACTTACACTAACCCTAACCCTCACCCTCACCCTCACCCTAACCCTAAACCTAACTCTCACCCTCACCCTAACCCTCAGCCTAATCCTATCCCTAAATATTATCTTAACCCTAAGCCTCACGCTCACACTCACCCTAAACCTAACTCTAACCCTAAACCTCACCCTCACCCTCACCCTCACCCTAACCCTGACCCTAACCCTAACCCTAACCCTCAACCTAACCCTAACCCTAAACGTAACCCTCACCCTCACCTTCACCCTCAGCCTAACTCTTACCCTAATCTGAATCCTAGCCCTCACCCTCACACTCACCCTAACCATACCCCTAATCGTAAACCGCACCGTCACCCTCACCCTCACCCTAACCCTCAACCTCACCCTCACCCTCACACTAACGGTAACCCTAACCCTAACCCTCACCCTAACCCTAACCCTCACCCTAACCCTTACCCTAACCCTCACCCACAAACTATCCCTAACCCTAACCCTATACCTCACCCTAACCCTCACCCTAACCATAATGCTAATCGTAACCCTCACCCTAAACCTCACCCTAACTCTTACCCTCACTGTAAACCTAACGGTAACCCTAATCCTCACCCTAATCCTCACCCTAAACCTAATTCTAACCCTAACCCTCACCCTCACTCTAACCCTCACCCTAAACTTAACCCTAACCATAACCCTCACCCTAACCCTCACCTAAAACTAACCCTAACCCTCATCCTAACCCTTAACCTAACCCTAACCCTACCCATAACCCTCACTCTCACAATATCCCAAACCCTCACCTTAACCCTAACCCTACCCCTCAACCTAATGCTCATGCTAACCCTAACCCTAACCCTAACCCTCACCCTAACCCTAACCCTAAACCTAACCCTCACCCTCACCCTAACCCTCACCCTCATCCTCACCCTCACCATCAGCCTAACCCTAACCCTAATTCTAATCCTAACCCTCACCTGCATCCTAATTCTATCACTACCCCTAACCCTAACCTTAACCCTCTCCCTCATCCTCACCCTAACGCTAACCCTAAACCTCACCCTAACCCTAACATTTACCCAAACCCTCACCCTAACCCTAAGCCTAACCTCACCCTAAGCCTCACCCTAACCCTAACACTCACCCTCACCCTAACCCTAACCCTCAGCCTATTCCTATCCCTAAATATTATCTTAACCCTAAGCCTTACCCTCACAATCACCCTAAACCTAACTCTAACCCTAAACCTCACCCTCACCCTCACAATAACCCTGACACTAACCCTAACCCTAACCCTCACCCTAAACCTAAACATAACCCTCAGCCTCACCCTAACCCTAACCCTAAACCTAACCCTCACCCTCACACTAGCCCTTATCCTAACACTCACTCTAACCCTAACCCTCACTCTCACTCTAACCCTTACCCTCACCCTAACCCTATCTTTAAACCAAACCCTAACCCTCAAACTAAACCCAACACTCAGCCTAAACCTAACCCACACTCTCATCCTAACCCTAAGCCTAAGCCTAATCCTCACCCTCCCCCTAAACCTCACCTTCACCCTCACCATAACTCTAACCCTAATCCTCAAGCTAAACCTAACACTAACCCTAATGCTAACCCTAACCCTCACCCTGACCTTAACCCTTACCCTAGTCCTAACACTCACCCTAACCCTAACCCTAACCCTAACCATAAACCTAACCCTCACAATAAACATCAACCTCACCCTAAACCTAAACCTACCTCTCAACCTAACCCTCAACCTAACCCTAACCCTAATCCTCACCATATCCCTCAAACTAACCCTAACACTCATCCTCACCCTAATCCTAACCCTAACCTTAAACCTCACCCTAAACGTAATGCTAACCCTAACACTCATCCTCACCCTAACCCTCACCCTAACCCTAACCCTAATCCTAACACTAAAACTCACCCTAAACCTCACCCTCACCCTCAATGTCAACCTCACCCTAAACCTCACCCTCACCCTAACCCTCAACATAACCCTTAACCTCATCCTAACCGTAAACCTAATCCTAACCCTAACCCTTACACTAACCCTAGCCCTCACCCTGACCCTAACCCTAACCCTAATTCTCACCCTCACCCTAACCCTCAGCCTAATCCTAACCCTAACCATTATAATAAACCTAAGCCTCACCCTCACACTCACCCTAAACCTAACTCTAACCCTAACCCTCTCCCTCACCCTCACCCTAACCTTGACCCTAACCCTAACCCTAACCCTCACCCTAACCCTAAACCTAACCCTTACACTCACCCTAACCCTAACTCTCACCCTCACACTAGCCCTCACCCTAACACTCACTCTAACCCTAACCCTCACTCTTACACTAACCCTCAGCCTAACACTTACCCTCACCCTAAACCAATCTCTAAACCAAACCCTAACCCTAACACTAAACCCAACCTCAGCCTAAACCAAACCCTCACCCTCATCCTAACCCTAAGCCTAAGCCTAACCCTCACCCTAACCTCACCCTCACCCTAACTCTAACCCTAACCCTCACGCTAACCCTAACCCTAACCCCAATGCTAACCCTAACCCTCACCCTAACCCACACCCTAACCCTAACCCTCACACTAGCCCTAACCATAACCATAAACCTAACTCTCACACTAAACCTCAACCTCACCCTAAACCAAAACCTACCCCTCAGCCTAACCCTCACCCTAAACCTAACCCTAATCCTCACCATATCCCTCACCCTATCCCTAACACCAACCCTCACCCTAGCCCTCACCCTAACCTTAAACCTCACGCTAAATGTAATGCTAACCCTAAACCTCATCCTACCCTAACCCTCAACCTAACCCTACCTCTAATCCTAACACTCACCCTAACCCTAAACCTATCCCTCAACCTAGCCCTTACTCTAACCCTAACACTAACCCTAACCCTCACCCTAACGCTCAAGCTAACCCAAATCCAAACCCTCACCCTAACCCTCACCGTCATCGTAACACTCACCTTACCCTAACCCCCACCCACACCCTAACCCTCACCCTCACCAAAACACTCACCCTCACCCTGACCCTCACCCTAACACTTTACCTCACCCTAAACCTAACAATAACACTCACACAAACCCTAACCCTCACCCTAACCCTAACCCTCTCCGAAACTCTACCCCTCACCCACACCCGAACTATCACACTCATCCTAACCCTCACCCTCACCCTAAACATCACCCTAACCCTAACACTCACCCTAACACTCACCCTCACCCAAAACCTCACCCTAACCCTTACCATCACCCTCACCCTCACCATAACCCTCATGCTAACCCTTACCCTCACCCTTACCCTACTCCTAAACCTAACCCTACCCCTACGCCTACCCCTAACCCGAAACCTCCCCCTCCCCCTCCCTCTAACCCTAATCCTAACAATAACCCAAACAGTATACCTAAACCTAACACTCACCCTAACCATAAACCTAAACCTCATCCTCAATTGCACCCTAAACCTAACAATAACCCTAACCCTAACCCTAACCCTCACCCTAACCCCAACCCTAACCCTAACAATAACGCTAACTCTAAACCTAACTGTAACTCTCACCCTCACGCTAACAATAACCCTAACCTTAAAACTAACCCTAACCCTCACCCTAACCCTACCCCTCAACCTCACTCTCACCGGTTTCCTAACCTTAACCCTAACCCTCACCCGCACACTCACCCAAAGCCTCATCCTAACCTTTATCCTCACCCTAACCCTAACCCTTATCCTAACCCTAACCCTCACTGTAAACCTAACCCTCAACCTAACCCTAACCCTACCCCTCACCCTCACCCTAACCCTAACCCTCACCCAAAACCTAACCCTAAACCTAACCCTAACCGTGACCCTGACCCTCACCCTAACGCTAACTCTAACCCTCACCTTCACCCTAAACCTCACCTTAACCCTTACCCTCACCCTAACCCTAACCCTAACCCTAAACCTAAACCTAATCCTAACACTAACCCTAACCCCAAACCTAACCCTCACCCTAAACCTCACCCTAACCCTAACCCTAAACCTAAACCTCACCCTAACGCTAAACCTAACCCAAACCCAAACCCTCACCCTCACCCTAACCCTCACCGTGAACCTATCCCTCACCCTAAGCCTAAATATCACCCACACCCTAACCCTCACCCTCACCAAAACCCTCACCCTCACCCTAACCCTCACCCAAACCCAAAAAATCACCCTAACCCTAACGCTTAACATAACCCAAACCATAACCCTCACCCTAACCCTAAACCTAACAATAACCCTAAACCTAAAAATAACCCTAACCCTAACCCTAAACCTCACCCTAACCCTAAACCTCAGTCTAATCTAAACCCTTACCATTATCTTAACCCTAACCCTCACCCTCACACTAACCCTAACCCTAAACCTAAACTTCACCCTCACACTAGCCCTCACCCTAAACCTCACACTCACCCTAACGATAACCCTAAACTTTACCTAACCAAAACCCTCACCCTCAACCTCACCCTCACCCTAAACCCCACCCTAACCCTTACATTCACCTAACCCTGACCCTAAACCTCACACTAACCCTAACCTTGACCCTAACCCTAACCCTAACCCTAACCCTAAATCTAACCCTACCCTCACCCACACCCTAACCCTAAACCTAACCCTAATCCTCACCCTCACCCTCACCCTCACACTAACTCTAACCCTAACAATATCCCTAACCCTAACCCTAAACCTAACCTTAACCTTCACCCTCACCCTAACCCTAACACTAACCCAAATCCTTAACCTAACCCCAACCCTCAACCGCACCTTAACCCTCACCCTAACCCTAAAACTCACTCCAACTTTAACCCTATCCCTAACCTAACCCTAACCCTAACCCTCACCATCATCCTACACCTCACCCTAACCCTTATCCTCACCCTAACACTAACCTTAAAACTCACACTAACCCTAACCCTCACCCGAAACCTAACCATAACCCTAACCCTCACCCTCACCCTAACCTTAACCCGAACCCGAACCCTCACCCTCACCCTCAAGCTCACCCTCATCCTCACCCTAACTCTAACCCTTACCCTCACCGCTAACCCTAACCCTGACCCTAATGCTAACCATAACCCTCACCCTCACCCTTACCTTCAACCACAACCTCACCCGCACCCTAACCCTCATGCTATTCTTAACCCTAACCATTATCTTAACCCTAACCCTCACACTCACACTCACCTTAAACCTAACCCTAACCCTAACACTCAACCTCACCCTTACCCTCACCTTAACCCTAACCCTAACAATAAACGTAACACTAACCCTAACTCTAACCATAACCATCATTATCATCCTAAACCTCACCCTAAACCTAACACTCACACACACCCTAATCCTCACCCTCACCAAGACCCTCACCCTCACCCTAACCCTCACCCTCACCCTAATCACCACCCTAACCCTAACCCTTAACCTAAACCTAACCGTAACCCACACCCTAACCCTAACCCTAACAATAACCCTAAACCTATCAATAACCGTAACCCTAACCCTCACCCTAACCCTAACCCTCACCCTAACCCTAAACTTAACCCTAACCCTCACCCTCACCCTTAACCTCACCCTCAGCCTAACCCTAACACTAAACCTAACCCTAATCCTAAACCTAACCCTCACCCTCACCCTCACCCAAACTGTAATCCTAACCCTAACCCTCACCCTCGCCCTAACGCTAACCCTAAACCTCACCCTTACCCTAACCCTGCTGATAACTCTAACATGAACCCTCACCCTAAACCTCACCTTAAACTTTACCCTCAACCTAAACCTAACCCTAATCCTAACCCTAAACCTTACCCCAACTCTAACCCTCACCCAAACACTCACCCTAACCCTAACACTCACCGTCACCCTAAACCTCACCCTATCCCTTACCCTCACCCACACCCTAACCCTCACCCTCACCTGAAAACTCACTCTCAACCTAACCCTCACCCTAAAACTAACCCTAAACTTCACACTAACCGTAACCCTCACCCTAAACTTAACACTAACCCTAACCCTCACCCTAACTTTAACACTCACAAAAACACTAACCGTCATCCTAACCCTCCCCCACACCTGAATCGTCACCCTCACCCAAGCCCTCACTCTCACCCTAAACATCACCCTAAACCTAACATTCACCCTAACCCTAACCCTAACTTTAACACTCACACAAACCCTAACCCTCACCCTAACCCTCACCTCACCTTAAACCTCACCATAACCCTACCCCTTACCTAAACGAAACCCTTACTCGCACCCTCACCCTCACCCTAAACCTCACCCTAACCCTTAATCTCACCCTAACCCTAACCCTAAACCTAACCCTCACCCTCACCCTCAACCTCACCCTCACCCTAACTCTAACTCTAATCCTAAACCTCATGCTAACCCTAACCCTAACCCTAATGCTAACCCTAACCCTCATCCTCACCCTTAGCTAACCATCACCCTAACCCTAACCCTAACCCTCACATTAAACCTAACCCTCACCCTAACCCTAACCCTAACCCTCAGCCTAAAACTCACCCTAAACCTAACCCTAATCCTAATCCTCTACCTATCCCTCACCCTAACCCTAACACTCACGCTCGCCCTAGCCCTCACATTAACCCTAACCATAACCCTAAACCTCACCCTAAAATGAATGCTAATCCTAACACTCACCCTCACCCTAACCCTCACCCAAACCCTTACCCTCAACTTAACCCTAGCCCTCACAATAACCCTAACCCTCACCCTAATCCTATCCCTACCCCTGAGCCTCACAATCATCCCAACCCTAACCCTAACCCTAACCCTCACCCTAAACCTAACCCTCACTCTCACCCTCACCCTAAACCTAACCCTAACCCACACCCTCTCCCTAAACCTAACCCTAACCCTCACCTTCACCCTCAACCTCACCCTCAGCCTAAACCTAACACTAAACTTCAGCCTAACCCTAACCCTAACCCTAACCCTCACCCTAAACTTCACCATAACCCTAACCCTTATCTAAATGAAACCCTCACTCTCACCCTCACCCTCAACCTAAACCTCACCCTAACCCTTTCCCTCACCCTCACCCTAACCCTAACCCTCACACTAACCCTAACGCTCACCCTCACCCTAACCCTTACTCTTAACCTCACCCACACCCTAACCCTAACCCTCAGCCTAATCTTAACCCTAACCATTATCTTAACCCTAACCCTCACCCTCACCTTATACCTAACCCTAACACTCAACCTCACCCTCACCCGCACCCTAACCCTAATCCTAACAATAACCCTAACCCTAAACCTAAACCTAACCCTTACCTTTACCATAACCCTAAACCTAACCATAATCCTCACACTAATCCAAACCCTAAACCTCACACTTACCCCAACCCTAACCCTCACACTCACCCTCAACCTCACCCTCAGCCTAAACCTAACCCTAAACCGAAACTAAATCCTAAACCTAACCCTCACCCTCAACCACACCCAAACTCTAACCCTAACCCTAACCCTCACCCTCACCCTCACCCTAACCCTAACCCTCACCCTCACCCTAACCTTTACGATAACTCTAAGATGAACCCTCACCCTAAAACTCACCTTAAACTTTACCCTCAACCTAAACTTAACCCTAATCCTAACCCTAAACCTTACCATAACTCTAACCCTCACCCAAACACTCACCCTCACCCTAACCCTCACTATCATCCTAACCCTCACCCTAAACCTAACACCTACACACACCCTAACCCTCACCCTCACCAAAACCCTCACCCTCACCCTAACCCTCACCCTAACCCTAATTACAACTCTAACATGAACCCTCACCCTAAACCTCACCTTAAACTTTACCCTCAACCTAAACCTAACCCTAATACTAACCCTAAACCTTACCCTAACTCTAACCCTCACCCCAAAACTCACCCTCACCTTAACCCTAAGCGTCACCCTAAACCTCACCCTATCTCTAACCCTCACCCACACCGTAACCCTCACCCTCACTGAAACCTCAACCTCACCCTAACACTCACCCTCACCCTAAACATCACCCTAACCCTAACCCTAACAATAACCCTAATCCTCACCCTAACCCTAACCCTCACCCTAACCCTAATCCTAACCCTCACCCTCACCCTAACCCTATCCCGAACTCTAACCCTCACTCTCACACTAGCCCTCACACTAACACTCACTCTAACCCTAACCCTCACTCTCACTTTAACCCTCATCCTAACCCTTACCCTCAACATAAACCTAACCCTAAACCAAACCCTAACCCTCACACTGAACCCAACCCTCAGCCTAAACCTAACCCTCACCCTCATCCTAACACTAACCCTAACCCTAAACCTAACGCTCAAACTCACCCTCACCCTAACTCTAAACCTAACCTACACGCTAACCCTAACCCTAACCCTAATGCTAACCCTAATCCTCAACCTCACCCTAGCCCTCAACCTAACCATAACCCTAACCCTAAACCTCACCCAAACCCTAACCCTTACCCTATCCGTCACCCTAACCCTAACCCTCACCCTCACCCTAACCCTCACTATAACCCTTACCCTCACTCTAAACCTAAACCTAATCCTAACACTAACATTTACACTTAACCTAACCCTCATGCTAACCGTAACCCTAACCCTCATCCTCACCCTCACCCTCACTGCAACCCTCAACATAATCCTAACCCTAACCAGTATCATATCTCTAAAGTTCACCCTCACACTCACCCTAAACCTAACCCTTATCCTAATCCTCACCCTCACCCTCACCCTAACTCTAACGCTAAACCTAACACAAATCTTAACCCTAAACCTAAACCTCAACCTCACCCCAATCCTAACCCTAAACCTCACCCTCAATCTCACCCTAACCCTAACCCTAACACTAACAATAACTCTAACACTAAACCTAACCCTCACCCTAACCGTAACCCTTAACCTCACACTAACCCTAACCCTCACCCTAAACCTAGCACTAACCCTAACCTTCACCCTCACTCTCACCCTAACCCTAACACTAACACTAACAATAACCCTAACCCTAAAACTAAACCTATCCCTAAACCTCACCCTAAACCTTACCATCATCCTAAACCTCATCCTAACCCTTACCCTCACCCTAACCCTAACCTTAACCCACACACTAACCCTAACCCTCACCCTAAACCTAATCCTAACCCTCACCCTCACCCTCACCCTCACCCTAACCCTAACCCTAAACCTAACCATAACCCTAAAGCTAAACCTAAACTTAAACCTCATCCTAACCCTAACCCTAAACCTCACCCTCAATCTCACCCTAACCCTAACCCTAACCCTAAAAATAACCCTAACCCTAACCCTTACCTAAACCTAACCCTAAACCTCACGCTCACCCTAAGCCTAAACCTAACCCTAACCCTCACCCTCACCCTAACCCTAACCCTAATCCTAAACCTAACCCTAACAATCAACCTCACACTAAGCCTCACCCTAACCCTAAACCTCACCCCAACCCTAACCCTAGCCCTAAGCTAAACCTAATTCTAACCCTCACTTCACCCTAACCCTAAACCTAACCCTAAACCTCACCCTCACCCTCACCCTCACGATAACCCTAACACTAACAATAACCCTAAACCTAACCCTAAACCTAACCCTAACCCTCACCCTCACCCTCACCCTAACCTTAACCATTACTCTAACCCTCACCCTCACCCTCAAGCTCACCCTCACCCTCACCCTAACTCTAACCCTAACCCTCACGCTAACCCTAAACCTGACCATAATGCTAACCCTAACCCTCACCCTCACCCTCACCCTTACCCTCAACCACAACCTCACCCGCACCCTAACCCTCATGCCAATCTTAACCCTAACCATTATCTTAACCCTAACCCTCACTCTCACACTCACCTGAAACCTAACCCTAACCCTAACACTCAACCTCACCCTTTCCCTCACCCTAACCCTAACAATAACCCTAACCCTCACCCTCACCCTCACTACCATCCTAACCCTCACCCTAAACCTAATATTCACACACACCCTAACCCTCACCCTCACCAAAACCCTCACCCTTACCCTAACCCTCACCCTCACCCTAATCGTGATGATAACCCTAACCCTTAAACTAAACCTAACCGTAATACTCACCCTAACCCTAACCCTAACAATAACCCTAAACCTATCAATAACGGTAACCCTAATCCTCACCCTAATCCTAACCCTCACCCTAACCATCACCCCAACCATAACGCTAAACCTAACACTCACCCTCACCCTAACCCTCACGATAACACTTTACTTCACCCTAACCCTAACCCAAACTTTAACACTCACAAAAACCCTAACCCTCACGCTAAACCTCCCCCACCCCCGAATCCTCAAGTTCACCCAAACCCTCACTCTCACCCGAAACATCACCCTAAACCTAACACTCACTCTAACCCTAACCCTAACTTTTACACTCACACAAACCCTAACCCTCACCTGAAACCTCAACCTCACTCTAATCCTCATCCTCACCCTAAACATCAGCCTAACCCTAACCCTAACCCTAACAATAACCCTAATCCTAACCCTAACCCTAAACCTAACCCTCACCCTACCCGTAAACCTAACCCTCACCCTCACCCTAACCCGAAGCCGAACTCTAACACTCACGATCACACTAGCCCTCACCCTAACACTCACTCTAAGCCTAACCCTCACTCTCAATTTAACCCTCTTCCTAACCATTGCCCTCACCATAAACTTAACCCTAAACCAAACCCTCACCCTCACACTAAACCCAACCCTCAGCCTAAACCTAACCCTCACCCTCATCCTAACCCTAACCCTAAACCTAATCCTCAACCTCAACCTCACCCTCACCCTCACCCTAACTCTAACCCTAACCTGCACGCTAACACTAACCTTAACCCTAATGCTAACCCTAAACCTCAACCTCACCCTAGCCCTCACCCTAATCATAACCCTAACCCTAACCCTCACCCTAACCCTAACCCTTACCCTAGCCCTCACCCTAACCCTCACCATAACCCTCACCCTAACCCTCACCATAACCCTTACCCTCACTCTAATCCTAAACCTAATCCTAACCCTAAACCTAAACCTAAACCTCACCCTCATCCTAACCCTAACCCTAACCCTAACCCTCACCCTCAACCTCACCCTAACCCTAACCCTCACCCCAACCCTAACCCTAACCCTAAACCTAACCCTAACCCTCACCCTAACCCTAACCCTCACTATCACCCTAACCCTAACCCTCACCCTAACCCTCAACCTCACCCTCACCTTCACCCTAACTCCAACCCTAACACTCATGCTAACTCTAAACCTAACCCTAGTGCTATCCATAAACTTCACCCTCAGCCTCACTCTTACCCTCACCTTCACCCTCACCCTAATCATCACCCTAACCCTAACCCTTAAACTAACCCTAATACTAACCTTCACCCTAACCCTAACCCTAAACCTCACCCTAAACCTAACCCTTACCTAACCGAAAACCTCACCCTCACCATCACACAAACCCTCAGCCTAATCTTAACCCTAACCCTCACACTCACATTAACCTTAAACCTAACCCTAACTCTAACACTCAACCACACCCTTACACTTACCCTAACCCTAACCCTAACAATAACCCTAACCCTAATCCTAAACCTCACCCTAACCCTCATTATCATCCTAACCCTCACCCTAACCCTAACCCCCATCCACAACCTAACCCTCACCCTCACCAAAACCCTCACCCTCACCCTAAACCTCACCCTGACCCTAATCATCACCCTAACCCTAACCCTTAACCTAACCCTAACTGTAACCTTCGCCCTAACCCTAACAATAACCCTAAACCTAACAATAACCCTAACCGTAAACATCACCCTAACCCTAACCCTCAAACTAACTCTAACACTAAACCTAACACTCACCCTCACTATAACTCCCACCCTAACATTTTTCCTCACCCTAACCCTAACCCTAACTTTAACACTCACACAAACCCTAACACTCACCCTAACCCTCACCCTCACCCGAAACATCACCCTAAACCTAACACTCACCCAAACCCTAACCCTAAACCTCACCCTAACCCTAACCCATACGTAACCGAAACCCTTACTCTAACCCTCACCATAAACCTCACCCTAACCCTTACCCTCACCCTAACCTTAATCCTAAACCTCACACTAACCCTAACCCTCACCCTCCCCCTAACCCTAACCCTTACCCTCACATTCACCCTCACGCTAACCCTCAGCCTAATCTTAACCCTAACCATTATCTTAACCCTAACTCTCACCCTCACATTCATCTTAAACCTAACCCTAACCCTAACACTCAACCTCACCCTCACCCTAACCCTAAACCTAATCCTAACAATAACCCTAACACTAACCCTAACCCAAATCCTCACCCTAACCCTAACCCTAAACCTCACCCTCACACTCACCCTAACCCTAACGATAACCCTCAACCTCACCCTAGCCCTCACCCAAAAACTCAAGCTCACCCTAACCCTCACTCTCACCCTAACACTCATTCTAAACCTTACCCTTACCCTAACCTTAACCCTAAACCTAACCCTAACCCTCACACTAAACCTAATCCTCAGCTTAAACCTAACCCTCACCCTCATCCTAAACCTAACCCTAAACCTAACCCTCACCATCACTCTAACTCTAATCCTAACCCTCACGCTAACCCTAACCCTAATCCTAATGCTAACCCTAACCCTCATCCTCACCCTAACCCTCACCCTAACCCTAACCCTAATCCTAACCCTGACCCTAACCCTAAACCTAAACCTCACTCTAGCCCTCACTCTAACCCTAACCCTCACCCTAAAGCTAACCCTAACCCAAACCCAAACCCTCACCCTAACCCTTACCGTCATCCTAACACTCACCTAAACCTATCCCTCACCCACACCCTAACCCTCACCCTCACCAATACATTCACCCTCACACTAACCTTCACCCTAACACTTTTCCTCACCCTAACCCTTACACTAACACTCACACAAACCCTAAACCTCACCGTAAACCTAACCCTCCCCCACACGTTAACCCTCACCTACACCCGAACCATCACCCTCACCCTAACACTCAACCTCACCCTAAACATCACCCTAAACCTAACACTCACCCTAACCCTAAACCTAACCCTTACATAACCAAAACCCTCAGCCTCACCCTCAGCCTAATCCTAACCCTAAACCTAAACCTCACCATAACCCTAACCCTAAATTTCACCAGCAATATTACCCTAACCCTAACCCTAAGCCTAACAATAACCTTAACGCTAAACCTAACCCTAACCCTCACGCTAACCCAAACCCTAAATCTAACAATAAGCCTACCCCTAACCCTAAACCTAACCCTAACCCTCACCCTAAGCCTCACCCTAACTCTAACCCTAATCCTAACCTTTACCGTAACCATTATCATAACCCTAACCTTCACCCTCAAAATCACCCTAAACGTAACCGTAAACCTAACCCTCACCCTCACCTTAACCCTAACCCTAACAATAACCCTAAACCTAACCCTAACCCTATACCACACCCTCACCCTCACCCTAACCTTCAGCCTAATCCTAACCCCAATCATTATCATAACCCTAACCCTCACCCTCACACTCACCCTAAACCTAACTCTAACCCTAACCCTCACCCTCACTCTAATCCTAACCCTAACCCTAACAATAATCCTAAACCTAACCATAACCCTAACCCTCACCCTAACCCTAAACCTAACCTTCACCCTCACCCTCACCCTAACTCTAACCCTAACCATCACGCTAACCCTAACCCTAATGCTAACCCTAAACCTCACCCTCACCCTAACCCTCACCCTAAACTTAACCCTCACCCTAACCCTAACCCTAACAATAACCCTAAACCTAACCCTAACACTAACCCTCACCTTAACGCTAACACTAAGCCAAACCCAAACCCTCACCCTAACCCTCACCGTCATCCTAACACTCAACTAACCCTAAACCTCATTCACACCCTAACCCGCACCCTCACCAAAACACTCAATCTCACCCTAACCCTCACCCTAACACTTTTCCTCACCTTAACCCTAACCCTAACACTCACACAAACCCTAAACCTCAGCCGAACCCTTACCCTCTCTCAATCCCTAACCCTCACCCACACCCGAACCATCACCCTCACCCTCTCCCTAAACGTCACCCTAACCCTAATAGACACCCTATCCCTAAACCCAACCGTCACCCTAACCCTAACCCTCAGTCTAACCCTCACCCTCACCCTAACCATAACCCTATCCCTTAACTAACCGAGACCTTCACCCTCATCCTAAACCACACCCTAACCCTTACCCTCACCCTAACCCTAATCCTAAACCTCACACTAACCCTAACCCTCACCCTAAACCTAACCCTCACCCTAACCCTCACCCTCACCCTCAACCTAATCCTAACCCTAACCCTAACAATAACCCTAACCCTAACCCTAAAGCTAAACCTAACACTCACACTAACCCTAACCCTTAACCTAACCCTAAACCTCACACTAACCCTAACACTCACCCTCACCCTCACCCTCAACCTAAGCCTAACTCTAACCCTAAACCTAATCCTAAACCTAAAACTGACGCTCACCCTCAACCTAACCCTAACCCTAACCCTCACCATAAACCTCACCCTATCCCTAACCATAACCCTAACAATCACCCTCAGCCTCAACCTAACCCTCACCGTAACCCTAACCCGAAACCTAACCATAACCCTCACCCACACCCTAACCCTCACCCTCACCGGAAACCTCACCCTCACCCTAAACCTCACTCTCACCCTTACCTCACCCTAACACTAACCCTCACCCTAACTCTAACCTTAAACTTCACCCTAATCCTAACCCTCACCCTAATCCTCACCCTAATCCTAATCCTAACCCTCATCCTCAACTTCACCCTAACCCTAATCTAAACCCAACCCTCATCATCAACCTAAACATCACCCACAGACAAATCCTAACCCTAACCCTAATCCTAACACTAACCCTAATCCTAACACTAACCCTAACCCTCACCCTCACCCTAAACCTAAACCTAACCCTCACCCTCACCCTAAGCCTAACCCTAACCCTCACCCTAAGACTAACCCTTACCCTAGCCCTCACCATTACCTTCACCTTTATACTAACCCTATCCCTCACCCTAAACCTAATCCTAACCCTAACACGAACCCTTACCCTCAACCACATACTCACCCTACGACAAACCCTAACCTGAACCCGAAACCTAACCCTAAAACTTACCCTCACCCTCACCCTCACCCTAACGCTAACCCGCATCCTCACCCTAACCCTCAATATAACCCTAACCCTCACCCTAACCCTAAACCTAATCCTAACCCTAACCCTTACACTAACCCTAACCCTCACCCTCACCCTCACCCTCACCCTAACCCTAAACCTAACAATAACCCTAAACCTAACCCTAACCCTAACCCTAAATCTAATCCTCACCATATCCCTCACCCTAACCCTAACACTCACCCTCACCCTAACCCTAACCCTAACTTTAAACCTCAACCTTAAAGTAATGCTAATGCTAAACCTCATCCTCACCCTAATCCTAACCCTCACCCTAACCCTAAACCTAATCCTCACCCTAGCCCTCACTCTAACCCTAACATTAACCCTCACCCTAACGCTAACTCTAACCAAAAACCAAACCCTCACCGTCATCCTAACACTCACATAACCCTAACCCTCACCCACACCCTAACCCTCAGCCTCACCAAAACACTCACCCTCACACTAACCGTCACCCTAACACTTTTCCTCACCCAAACCCTACCCTAACACTCACGCAAATCCTAATCCTCACCCTAAACCTAACCCTCTCCCAAACCCTAACCCTCACCCACACCCGAACCAACACCCTCACCCTACCCCTCACCCTCACCCTAACCCTAAAACTAACCATCACCCTAACCCTAACCCTCACCGTACCCTTCACCCTCATCCTAAACCTAACCCTAAACCTTACCTAACTGAAACCCTCAAGCTCAACCTCACCCTCACCCTAAACCTCACCCTAACCCTTATCCTCACTCTAAACCTAACCCTAAACCTCACACTAACCCTAACACTCAGCCTAAACCTAACAAAACCCTCACCCTAACCCTCACCCTAACCCTCACCCTAATCCTAACCCTAAACCTAACAATAACCCTACCCCTAACCCTAACCCTAACCCTAATCCTAACCCTTACTCTAACCATAATCTTAACCCTAACCCTCACCCTCACAATCACCCTCAACCTCACCCGAAACATAACCCTCACCCTCACCGTCACCCTCACCCTAACAGTAACCTTAACAATAACCATAACCCTAACCCTAAACCTAACCCTAACCCTCACCCTCACCCTAACTCTAACCCTCACCCTTACCCTCACCCTCAACCTAAACCTCACACTAACCCTTACCCTCACCCTAACCCTAAACGTCACACTAACCCTAACCCTCAACCTAAACCTAACCCTAACCCTAACACTAACCCTCACCCTCACCCTAACCCTAACCCTAAATATAACCCTAACCCTAAACCTATACCTAAACCTAAACCTCATCCTAACCCTAAACCTAAACCTCACCCTCAATCTCACCCTAACCCTAAACCTAACCCTAAAAATAACCATAACCCTAAACCTAAGCCTAACCCTAACCCTCACCCTAACACTAACCCTAAACCTAACAATAACCCTAAACTTAACCCTAAACCTAACCCTAACCCTCACCGTAAACCTAACTCTAATCCTAACAGTTACCGTAACCATTATCTTAACACTAACCCTCACCCTCACAATCACCCTCACAATCACCCTCACCCTAACCCTAACCCTCACCCTCACCCACACCCTCACCCTAACCCTAACCCTAAAAAGATCCCTAACCCTAACCCTAAACCTAACCCTAACCCTCACCCTCAGCCTCAACCTCACCCTAACCCTAACGCTTACACTAACCCTAACCCTAAACCTAAACCTAATCCTAACCCTCACCCTCATCCTAACCCTAACCATAACCCTAACCCTCACTCTCACCCTCAACCTCACCCTCAACCTCACCCTAACTCCAACTGTAACCCTCAGGCTAACCCTAACCCTAACCCTAATGCTAAACCTAACCCTCAGCCTCACCCTCACCCTTACCCTCAATCTCACTCTCACCCTCACCCTCACCCTAATCATCACTCTAACCCTAACTCTTAACCTAACCCTAACCCTAAACTTCACCCTAACCCTAAGCCTCACCCTAAACCTCACCCTCACACTCACCCTCATGTTAATCTTAACCCTAACCATTATCTTAACCCTAACACTCACCCTCACACTCACCTTAAACCTAAACCCAACCCTAACACTCAACCTCACTCTTACCCTCACCCTAACCCTAACCCTAACAATAACCCTAACTCTAACCCTAACCCACACCATAAACCTCACTATCATCCTAACCCTCACCCTAACCCTAACACTCACACACACCCTAAACCTCACCCTCACCAAAACCCTCACCCTCAACCTAACCCTCACCCTCACCCTAATCAGAACACTAACCCTAACCCTTAACCTAACCCTAACCGTAACCCTCACCCTAACCCTAACCCTAACAATAACCCTAAAACTATCAATAACCCTAACCCTAACCCTCACCCTCACCCTAACCCTCACCCTAATATTTTACCTCACCCTAACCCTAACCCTAACTTTAACACTCACACAAACCCTCAACCTAACCCTAACCCTCCACCACAAGCAAAACCTCACCCTCACCCAAACCTTCACCCTCACCCTAAACATCACCGTAAACCCTAACCCTAACCCTAACTTTAACATTCACACAAACCTAATTATCAAGCTAACCCTCACCTCACCCTAAACATCACCCTAACCCTACCAGTTACCTAACCGAAACCCTCACTCTCACCCTCACCCTCACCCTGAACCTCACCCTAACCCTTACCCTCACCCTAACCCTAACCCTAACCCTCACCCTCACACTAACCCTAACCCTCACCCTAACCCTAACCCTAACCCTTACCATCAACCTCACCGTCACCGTAACCCTCAGCCTAATCTTAAACTCACCATTATCTTAACCCTCACCCTAACCCTCACCTCACCCTAAACCTCACCCTAACCCTACCACTTACCTAACCGAAACCCTCACTCTCACCCTCACACTCACCCTTAACCTAAACCTAACCCTAATCCTCACCCTAACCCTAAACCTAACCCTAACCCTCACCCTCACCCTAGCACTCACCTTAAAACTCAAGCTAAACCTAACCCTCACTCTCACCCTAACACTCATTCGAACCCTTACCCTTACCCTAACCCTAACCCTAAACCTAACCCTAACGTTCACACAAAACTTAACCCTCAGCCTAAACCTAACCCTAACCCTAACCCTCACCCTCATATTCAACCTCACCCTCATCCTCACTCTAACTCTAACCCTAACCTTCAAGCTAACACTAACCCTAAGCCTAATGCTAACCCTAACCCTCACCCTCACTCTAACTCTCACCATAACCCTTACCCTAAACCTAACCCTAACCCTCACACATACCCTCAACCTCACCCTAACCCTCAGCCTAATCCTAACCCTAACCATTATCTTAACCCTAAACCTCACCCTCACACTCACCTTAAACCTAACCCTAACCCTAAACCTCACCCTCACCCTCACCCTAACCCTAACAATAATCCTAAACCTAACCCTAACACTAACCCTAACCCTAACCCTCACTCTAACCCTAATCCTAACCCTCATCCTCATCCTCACCCTAACCCTAACCCTCACCCTCACACTAGCCCTCACCCTAACAATCACTCTAACCCTAACCCTCATTATCACCCTAACCCTAACCCTAACCCTAACTTTCACCCTAGCCCTATCCCTATACCTAACCCTCACACTAAATCTAAACCTCACCCTAACACTAAACCTACCCCTCAGCCTAACCCTCACCGTAACCCTAACCCTAATCCTCACCATATCCCTCACCCTATCCCTAACACTCACCCTCACCCTAGCCCTCACCCTAACCCAAACCCTAACCTTAAACCTCAACCTAAGAGTAATGGTAACCCTAACCCTCATCCTCACCATAACCCTCACCCTAACCTAACCCTAAACCTAACCCTCAACTTAACCCTAAATCGAACCCTCACACTAGCCCTCACTCTAACCCTAACACTAACCCTAACCCTCACCCTAACGCTAAGCCTAACCCAAACCCAAACCCTCACCCTAACCCTCACCTTCATCCTACCAGTCCCATAAACCTAATCCTCACACACACCCTAACCCTCACCCTCACCAAAACACTCACCCTCACAGAAACTCTCACCGTAATACTTGTCATCATCCTAACCCTAACCCTAACACTCACACAAACCCTAACCCTTACCCTAAAGCTAACCCTCTCCCACACCTTAACCCTCACTCACACCCAAACCATCACCCGCACCCTAACACTCAACCTCACCCTAAACATCACCCTAACCCTAACACTCACCCTAACCCTAAACCTAACTGGCACCCTAACCCAAACCTTCACCCTAACCCTCACCCTCACCCTAACCCTAACCCTAACCCTTACGTAACCGAAACCTCACCCTCACCATCACTCTCACCCTAAACCTCACCCTAATCCTTACCCTCACCCTAACCCTAACCCTAAACCTAACCCTAATGTTCACACTAAACCTAACCCTCAGCCTAAACCTAACACTCACCCTCATCCTAAACCTAACCCTAACCCTAACCCTCACACTCACCCTCAGCCTCATCCTCACCCTCAATCTAACTCTAACCCTCATGCTAACCCTAATCCAAAGCCTAATGCTAACCCTAACCCTTTCCATCACCCTAACCCTTACCATAACCCTTACCCTCACCCTAATCCTAAACCTAATCATAACCCTAATCCTTACGCTATCCCTCACCCTAACACTAACCCTAACCCTAACACTAACCCTCACCCATACCCACAACCTTACCCTTACCCTCAGTCTAATCCTATCCCTAAACATTATTGTAACCCTAACCCTCACCCTCACACTCATCCTAAACCTAACTCTAACCCTAACTCTCGCCCTCCCCTTCCCCATAACCCTAAACCTAACAATAACCCTAAACCTAACCCTAACACTAACCCTAAACCTAACCCTCACCCTAACCCTAATCCTAACCCTCACCCTCACCCTACCCCTAACCCTACCCCTATCCCTCACCCTCACACTAGCCCTCACCCTAACACTCCCTCTAACCCTAACCCTCACTCTCACCCTAACCCTCACCTTAACCCTAAGCTCACATTAACCCTAACCCTAACACTAAACCTAACACTCACACTAAACTTAAACCTCACCCTAACCCTAAACCTACCCCTCAGCCTAACCCTCACCCTAACCCTAACCCTAATCCTCACCATCCCTCACCCTATCCCTAACGCTCACCCTCACCCTACCCCTCACCCTAACCCAATCCTTAACCTTAAACCTCACCCTAAAATTAAGGCTAACCCTAACCCTCATCCCCACCCTAACCTTCACCCTAACCCTAAACCTAATCTTAACCCTCACCCTAGCCCTTAACTTAACTCTTCCCTAGCCCTCACTGTAACCATAACACTAACCCTAACCCTCACCCTAACGCTAACCCTAACCCAAACCCAAACCCTCACCTAACCCGCACCGTCATCCTAACACTCACCTAACTCTAACCCTCACCCACACCCTAACGCTCACCCTCACCAAAACACTCATCCTCACATTAACCCTCACCGTAACACTTTTCCTTACCCTAACCTTAATCCTAACACTCACACAAACCCTAACCCTCACCCTAAACCTAACACTCTCCCACACCTTAACCCTCACGCACACTCGAACCATCACCCTCACCCTAACACTCAACCTCACCCTAAATATCACCCTAACCTTAACACTTACCTTAACCCTAAACCTAACCCTTACCTAACGGAAATCCTCACCCTCACGCTCACCCTAAACCTCACCCTAACCCTAACCCTCACCCTTAACCTCACCCAAACCTAAACCTAACCCTAACAAAAACCTAACCCTAAACCTAAATCTAAACCTCATCCTAACCCTAACCCTAAACCTCACCCTCCATCTCACCCTAACCCTAACCCTAAGCCTAACAATAACCCTAACCCTAACCATAACCCTCATGCTAACCCTAACCCTAAACCTAAAAATAACCCTAACCTTAACCCTAAACCTAACCCTAACCCTCACCCTAACACTAACCCTAATCCTAAACCTTACCTTAACCATTATCTTAACCCTAACCCTCAACCTCACAATCACCCTAAACCTAACCCTAAATCTAACCCTCACCCTCACCCTAACCCTAACCCTAACAATAACCCTAATCCTAACCCTAAACCTAACAGTAACACTCACCCTCACCCTAACCCTAACCCTAATCCTAAACCTAACCCTAACCTTCACCCTAACCCTAACCCTCACCTCAAACCTAATCCTAAACCTAACCCTAAACCTAACCTTAACCCCCACCCTCACCCTAACCCTAACCCGCACACTCACCCCCACCCTCACCCTAACCCTAATCCTAACCCTAACCCTAACCCTCACCCTCATCCTCAACCTCACCCTCACCCTCACGCTAACTCTAATCCTAACCCTAACGCTAACCCTAACCCTAACCCTAATGCTAACCCTGACCCTCAACCTCACCCTCACCCTTACACTCAACCTCAACCTCACCCTCACCCTCACCCTAATCATCACCCTAACCCTAACCCTTAACCTAACGCTAACCATAAACTTCGCCCTAACCCTAACACTCACCCTAAACCTAACCCTTTCCTAACCGAAACCTCACTGTCACCCTCACACTAACCCTCAGCCTAATCTTAACCCTAACCATTATCTTAACCCTAACCCTCACCATCACACTCACCTTAAACCTAACCCTAACCCTAACACTCAACATCACCCTTACCTTCACCCTAACCCAAACCCTAACAATAACCCTAACCCTAACCCTAACCCTCACCCTAACCCTCACTATCATCCTAACCCTCACCCTGATCCTAACTCTCCCCCCACCCTAACCCTCACCCTCACCAAAACCCTCACCTCACCCTAACCCTCACCCTCACCCAGATTATCACCCTAACCTTAACCCTTCACCTAACCCTAAACCTAATCCTGACCCTAAACATAAACCTAAACCTCACAATAACCCTAACCCTCACCCTAAATTTAACCCTAACCCAAACCCTCACCCTCACCCTCAACCTAATCCTAACCCTAACCCTAATAATAACCCTAACCCTAACCCTAAACCTAAACCTTACCCTCACAATAAGCCTAACCCTCACCCTAACCCTACCCCTACCCCTAACCGTAACCTCACCCTCATTTCACCCTCACCCTAAACCTAAACATAACAATAACCCTAACCCTAAACCTAAACCTAAACCTCACCCTAACCCTAACCCTAAACCTCACCTTCAATCTCACCCTAACCCTAACCCTAAGCCTAACAATAAACCTAACCCTAACCCTAACCCTAACCCTCACGCTAACCCTAACCCTAAACCTAACAACCACCCTACCCTAACCCTAAACCTAACAGTAACCCTCACCCTAACCCTAACCCTAAACCTCAAGTTCAATCTCACCCTAACCCTAAACCGAAGCCTAACAATAAACATAACCCTAACCCTAAACCTAACCCTCTTACTAACCCTAACCCTAAACCTAACAATAACCCTACCCTAACCCTAAACTATACAGTAACCTTCACGCTAACCCTAACCCTAATCCTAACCCTTACCCTAACCATTATCTTAACCCTAACCCTCAACCTTACAATCACCGTAACCCTAACCCTAAACCTAAACCTCACCCTCAACCTCACCCTAACCCTAACAATAACCCTAACTCTAACCCTAAACCTAACCCCAACCATCACCCTCACCCTCACCCTAACCCTAATCCTAATTCTAACCCTAACCCTTAAACAAACACTAACCCTCATCCTAAGCCTAACCCTAACGCTAACCCTAACCCTCACCCTCACCCTCACCCTAAACCCCAGCCTACTCCTAACCCTAACCATTATCGTAACCCTAAACTCACCCTCACCCTCACCCTCACCCTAAACCAAACTGAAACCCTAAACCTGACCCTCAACATCACCCTAACCCTAACCCTAACATTAATCCTAAATCTAACCCTAACCCTAACCCTCACCCTAACCCTAATCCTAAACCTCACCCTCACCCTCAGCCTAACTCTAACCCTAACGGTCATGCTAACCCTAACCCTAATGCTAACCCTAACCCTCATCCTAACCCTAACCCTAACAATAACCCTTAACCTAACCCTCACCCTAACCCTAGCCCTAACAATAACCCTAAACCTAACCCTAACCCTAACCCTCACCCTAAACCTAATCCTAACCCTCATCCTCACCCTCACCCTAACTCTAACCCTAACTGTCAATCTAACCCTAACCCTAATGCTAACCCTAAACCTCACCCTCACCCTAACCCTCACTCTAACCATAAACCTAACCCTCACACTAAATGTAAAGCTCACCCTAACCCTAAACCAACCCCACAGCCTAACCCTCACCCTCACCCTAACCCTAAGCCTCAACATATCCCTCACCCTAACCGTAACACTCACCCTCACCCTAGTCCTCACCCTAACCCTAACCCTAACCTTAAACCTCACCCTAAAAGTAATGCTTACCCTAACCTTTACCTCAACCTAACCCTCACACTAACCCTAACCCTAATCCTAACCCTCACCCTAACCCTAAACCTAAACCTCACCCTAGCGCTCACTCTAACCCTAACACCTACCCTAACCCTCACCCTAACGCTAACACTAACCCAAACCCAAACCCTCACCCTAAACCTCACCGTCATCCTAACACTCACCTAACCCTAACCCTCACCCACACCTTAAGCCTCACCCTCACCAACACACTCACCCTCACCCTAACACTTTTCCTCACCCTAACCCTAACCATAACACTCACACAAACCCTAAACCTCACCCAAACCCTGTCTCCCAAACCCTAACCCTCACCCACATCTGAAACATCACCCTCACCCTCACCCTCACCCTCACCCTAAACATCACCCTAATACTAACCGACACCCTAACCCTAAACCCAGCCATCACCCTAACCCTAACCCTCACCCTAACCCTCAACCTCACCCTAACCCTAACCCTATCCCTTAACTCACCAAAACCCTCACCCTCACCCTCACCCTCACCCTAAACCACACCCTAACTCTTATCCTCACCCTAACCCTAAAGCTAAACCTAACACTCACACTAACCCTAACCCTTACCCTAACCCTAACCCTAACCCTCACTCTCACCCTCACCTGAAACCTCACCCTAACCCTCAACTTCACCCTCACCCTAACCCTAACCCTCAGCCTAACCCTAACCCTAACCATAACCCTCACCCTAACCCTCTCCCTCACCCTCACCCTCACCCTCAACTTCACCCTAACCCTAACCCTAAACCTAAACCTCACACTCAACCTCACCCTCACCCTAACCCTAACCCTAACCCTAACGCTCACCTTAACACTAACCCTTACCCTAGCACTCCCCCTTACCCTCACCTTCACATTAACCCTATCCCTCACCATCCCCCTAACCCTCAACCTAACCCTTACCCTCACCCTAACCCTAACCCTAATCCTAGCACAAACCCTGTCACTAACCATAACCCTCACCCTAAACCTAATCCTAATCCTAACACTA
Organism: Dipodomys merriami; assembly: GCF_024711535.1. Lineage (NCBI taxonomy): Eukaryota > Metazoa > Chordata > Mammalia > Rodentia > Heteromyidae > Dipodomys > Dipodomys merriami. The sequence continues at coordinate 1,209,011 of NW_027206080.1, read as the reverse complement.
ACCCTTACCTTCAACCTAATCCTCACCTTCAGACAAACCCTAACCCTAACCCTAAACCTAACCCTCACCCTCATCCTCACCATCACCTTAACCCTAACCCTCATCCTCACCCTAACCCTCACCATAATCTTTACCCTCACCCTAACCCTACACGTAATACTAACCCTAGCCCTCACTCAATCTCTAACACTAACCCTCATGCTAAAGCTAACTCTAACCCAAACCCTAATCCTCACCCTAACCCTCACCGTCATCCTAACCCTAAACATCACACTAACCCTCACCCACACCCTAACCTTCACCCTCACCAAAACAGTCACCCTCACACTAACCCTCACCCTATCACTTTTCCTCACCCTAAACCTAACCCTAACACTCACACAAACCCTAATCCTCACCCTAAAACTAACCCTCTCCCAAACCCTAACCTGCACCCACACCCGAACCATCATCCTCACCCTAACCCTCACCCTCACTCTAAACATCACCCGAACCCAAACACTAACCCTAACCCTAAACATAACCGTCACCCTAACCCAAAACGTCACCCTATCACTCACCCTCACAGTAACCCTACTCCTAACCCTAACCCTCACCCTGACCCTCACCCTAACCCTAAACTTAACCCTAACAATAACCCTAACGCTAAACCTAAACCTCAACCTAACCCTAACCCTAAACCTCACATTCAATCTCACCCTAACCCTAACCCCAAACCTAACATTAACCCTAACCCTAACCCTAATCCTAACCCTAATCCTAACCCTTACCGTAACCATTATCTTAACCCTAACCCTCACCCTCACCCTCACCCTAAACCTCACCCTAACCCTTACCCTCACCCTAACCCTAAACCTCACACTAACCCTAACCCTCAACCTAAACCTAACCCTAACCCTAACCCTCACCCTCACCCTCACCCTAAACCTAAAAATAACCCTAACACTAAACCTAAACCTAAACTTCATCCTAACCCTAACCCTATACTTCACCCTCAATCTCACCCTAACCCTAACAATAACTCTAACGCTAACCCTTACCCTAACCCTCACCCTAACACTAACCCTTAACCTAAAAATAACCCTACACCTAATCCTAAAACTAACCCTATCCCTCACCCTAAACCAAACCCTAATCCAGCCCTTAACAAAATCATTATGTTAACCCTAACCATCACAATCACCCTAAACCTAACCCTAACCCTTACCCTCACCCTCACCCTCACCCTCACACTAACCCTAACCCTAACAATATCCCTTACCCTAACCCTAAACCTAACCCTAACCCTCACCCACACCCTAACCCTAACCCTAATCCTAAACCTAACCCTAACCCTCACCCTCACCCTAACCCTCACCATAACTCTAACCCTCACCCTAACCCTAACCCTAACCCTAAACCTAAACCTAACCCTAACCCTCACCCTCACCCTAACCGTAATCCTCACCCTCACTCTCAACCTCACCCTAACCCTAACCCTAACAATAACCCTAACCCTAAACCTAAACCTAATCCTAACCCTCACCCTCAACCTAATTCTAACCATAACCCTAACCCTCACACTCACCCTCAACCTCACCCTCACCCTCACCCTAACTCTAACCCTAACCCTCACGCTCACCCTTACCCTAACCCTAATGCTAAAACTAACGCTCACCCTCACCCTCACCCTTACCCTAAACCTCACCCTCACCCTCACCCTCACCCTCGCCCTAATCATCACCCTAACCCTAACCCTCACCCTAAACCTCACCCTAAACCTAACCCTTACCTAACCGAAACCCTCACCCTCACCCTAACCCTCATGCTAATCTAAACCCTAACCATTATCTTAACCCTAACCCTCACCCTCACACTCACTTTAAACCTAACCCTAACCCTAACACTCAACCTCATCCTTACCCTCACCCTAAGCCTAACAATAACCCTAACCCTCACCCTAACCCTCAATATCATCCTAACCCTTGCCCTAACCCTAACACTCACACACACCCTAACCCTCTCCCTCACAAAAACCCTCACCCTCACTCAAACCCCCACCCTCACCCTAATCATCACCCTAAACCTAACCCTTAACCTAACCATAACCATAACCCTAACGCTAACCCTAACAATAACCCTAACCCTATCAATAACCGTAACCTTAAACCTCACCCTAACCCTAACCCTCACCCTAACCCTCATCCTAACCCTAACGCTAAACCTAACACTCACCCTCACCCTAACCCTCACCCTAACACTTTACCTCACCCTAACCCTAACCCTAACTTTAACACACAAACCCTTAACCTCACCTGAACCCCCACACAACCGAACCCTCACCCTCACCCAAACCCTCACCCTCACCATAAACATCAACCTAAACCTAACACTCACCCTAACCCTAACCCTAACTTTAACATTCACACAAACCGTAACCCTCACCCTAACCCTCACCTCACCCTAAACCTCACCCTAACCCTAACCCTTACCTAACCGAAACCCTCACTCTCACCCTCACCCTCACCCTAACCCTAACCCTAACCTTTACACTCACCCTAATCCTCACACTAACCCTAACCCTAACACTTACCCTCAACCTCACCCTCACCCTAACCCTCAAACTAACCCTAACATTTACACTAAACCTCACCCTCACCCTAACCCTCAGCCTAATCTTAACCCTCACCATTATCTTACCCCTAACCCTCACCCTCACACTCACCTTAAACCGAATGGTAACCCTAACACTCAACCTCACCCTCACCCTAACCCTAACCCTAACAATAATCCTAACTCTAACGCTAAACCTAACCCTAACCCTAACTCTCACCCTAACCCTAACCCTCACCCTAATCCTAATCCTAACCCTAACCCTCACACTCACCCTAGCCCTCAACTTAAAACTCGCGCTAAACCTAACCCTCACTCTCACCCTAACACTCATTCTAACCATTTCCCTCACCCTAACCCTAACCCTAAACCTAATCCTAACGTTCACACTAAACCTAACACTCAGCCTAAACCTAACCCTCACCCTCATCCTAAACCTATCCCTACCTCTAACCCTCACCCTCACCCTCAACCTCACCCTCACACTCACACTAGCCCTCACCCTAACACTCACTCTAACCCTCACCCTCACTCTTACCCTAACTCTCACCCTAACCCTAACCTTCACCCTAGACCTAACAATAAACCTAACCCTCACACGAAACCTAAACCTCACCCTAACCCTAAACCTACACCTCAGACTAACCCTCACCCTAACCCTAACCCTAATCCTCACCATATCCCTCACCCTGTCCCTAACACTCACCCTCACCCTATCCCTTACCCTAACCCAAACCCTAACCTTAAACCTCACCCTAAAATAATGGTAACCCTAACCCTCATCCTCACCCTAACCCTCACTCTAACCATAACCCTAATCCTAACCCTCACCCTAACCCTTAACCTAACCTTCAACCTAGCCCTCACTCTAACCCTAACCCTAACCGTAACCCTCATCCTAACGCTAAGCCTAATTCAAACCCAAACCCTCACCCTAACCTTCACCGTCATCCTACCAGTCCCCTAACCCTAACCCTCACCCACACCCTAACCCTCACCCTCACCAAAACACTCACCCTCACCGTAACACTCACACTAACACTTTTCCTCACCCTAACCATAACCCTAATACTCACACAAACCCTAACCCTTACCCTAAACCTAACCCTCTCCCACACCTTAACCCTCACTCACACCCGAACCATCACCCTCACACTAACACTCACCCTCACCCTAAACATCACCCTAACCCTAACACTCACCCTAACCCTAAACCTAACAGTCACCCTAACACATACCTTCACCCTAACCCTCACCCTCACCGTAACCCTAAACCTAACCCTTACCTAACCGAAACCCTCACCCTCAACCTAAACCTCACCCTAAACCTTAACCTCACCCTAACCCTAACCTTAAATCTAACCCTAACGTTCACACTAAACCTAACCCTCAGCCTAAACCTAACACTCACCCTCATATTAAACCTAAACCTAACACTAACCCTCACACTCACCCTCAACCTCACCCTCACCCTCACTCTAACTCTAACCCTAAACCTCATGCTAACCCTAACCCTAAGCCTAATGCTAACCCTAACCCTCACCATAACCCTTACCCTCAACCTAACCCTAAACCAAATCCTAACACTAAACCTTACACTAACCCTAACCCTCACCCTAAACCTAACCCTAACCTTCACCCATAACCTCATCCTCAACATAACCCTCAGCCTAATCCTAACCCTAACCATTATGGTAACCCTAACCCTCACACTCACACTCAACCTAAACGTAACTCTAACCCAAACCCTCACCCTCACCCTCACCATAATCCTAACCCTAACAATAACCCTAAACCTAACCCTAACACTAACCCTAACCCTCACACTAACCCTAACCCTAATCCTAACCCTCACCCTCACCCTAACCCTAACCCTATCCCTAACCCTAACCCTCACACTAGCCCTCACAATAACACTCACTCTAACCCTAACCCTCACTCTCACCCTAACCCTAACCCTAACCCTAACCCTAAACCTAACTCTCACACTAAAATTAATGCTAACCCTAACCCTCATCATCACCCTAAACTTCACCCTGACCCTAACCCTAATCCTAATCCTCACCCTAACCCTAAAACTAACTCTTACCCTAGCCCTCACTCTAACCCTAACACGAACCCTAACCCTCACCCTAACTCAAACCGAAACTCTCACCCTAACCCGCACCGTCATCCTAACATTCACCTAACACTAACCCTCATCCACACCCTAAACCTCACCCTCAACAAAACACTGACCCTCACACTGACCCTCACCCTAACACTTTTCCTCACCCTAACCCTAACCCTAACACTCACACAAAACCTAACCCTCACCCTAAACTTAACCCTCTCCCACAAGGTTCCCTCACCCACACCCGAATCATTACACTCACCATAATATTCAATCTCACACTAAACATCACCCTAAACCTAACACTCACCCTAACCCTCACACTCACCCTAACACAAACCCTCACCCTAACCCTCACCCTCACCCTAACCCCAACCCAAACCCTTACCTAAACAAAACCCTCACCCTCACCCTCACCCTCACACTAAACCTCACCCTAAACCTTACCCTCACCCTATCCTTAACACTCACACTCACCCTAGCCCTCACCCTAACCCTCATGCTCAACCTAATCCTAACCTTCACCCATACCCTCAACATGAACCTAACCCTCTGCCTAATCCTCACCCTCACACTCAACCTAAACCTAACTCTAACCCACACCCTCACCCTCACCCTCACCATAACCCTAACCCTAACAATAACCCTAAACCTAACCCTAACACTAACCCTAACCCTCACACTAACCCTAACCCTAATCCTAACCCTCACCCTCACCCTAACCCTAACCCTAACCCTAAACCTCAACTTCACACTTGCCCTCACCCTAACGCTCATTCTAAACCTAACCCTCACTCTCACCCTAACCCTCACCCTAACCCTAACCCTCACCCTAACCCTAACCCTTACCCTAAACCTAACCCTCACACTAAACCTAAACCTCACCCTAACCCTAAGCCTACACCTCAGCCTAACCCTCACCCTAACCCTAAACCTAATCCTCACCATATCCCTCACCCTATCCCTAACACTCACCCCCACCCTAGCCCTAACCCTAACCCAAACCCTAACCGCAAAACTCACCCTAAAATTAATGCTAACCCTAAATCTCATCCTCACCCTAACCTTCACCCTAACCCTAACGCTAATCCTAACCCTCACCCTAACCCTAAATCTAACTCTTACCCTAGCCCTCACTCTAACCCTAACCCTAACCCTAACCCTCACCCTAACGCTAACCCTATCCCAAACCCAAACCCTCACCCTAACCCTCACCGTCATCCTTACACTCACCTAACCCTAACCCTTACCCACACCCTATCCTCACCCTCATCAAAACACTCACACTAACCCTTACCCTCACCTGAAAGCTAGCCCTAAGCCTAATCCTCACCCTCACCATAACACTCACCGTCACCCTAACCCTCACCCTAAGCCTAATTGTCACCCACACACTAACCCTCACCCTCACTCGAACCCTCACCATCACCCTAACCCTCACCCTCACCCTAAACATCAGCCTAACCCTAACCCTCACCCTAACCCTAACACTCAACCTCACCCTCACCCTCACCCTCAGCCTAACCCTAATCCTAACCCTCATCCTAAACCTAACCCTCACCCTCACCCTCACACTAACCCTAACCCAAACCCTAACTCACCCTCACCATCACCCTAACCCTAACCCTCACCCTAACCCTAACCCTAACTCCATCCCTAATACTCAACCTAACCCTAACACTCACACTAACCCTCAACCTCAATTTAATTCTCACCCTAACAATAACCCTAACCCTTAACTAACTGAAACCCTCACCCTCATTCTCACCCTCACTCTAACCCTCACCCTAGCCCTCACCCTCACCCTAACTCTAACTCTAACCCTCACCCTTAATCTCATCCTCACCCTCAGCCTAACCCTATCCCTAACACTAATCCTAACCCTATCCCTCACCCTCACCTTCACCCTAAACCTAACCCTAACATTAACATTAAACCTCATCCTCACCCTAACCCTTATCCTAACCCTAACAATAACCCTAACCCTAACCCTAACTCTAATCCAAACAGTAACCCTCAACCTAACCCAAACCCTAACCCTAAAACTCACCCAAAACTTAATCCTAAACCTAACCCTCACCCTCATCATCACCCTCACCCTAACACTCACCCTCACCCTCACCCTCACCCTAACCCTCACCCTAACCCTAACCCTAACCCTCACCCTAACCTCAGCCTAACCCTAACCCTAACCCTAATCCCATCCCTAATCCTCCCCTGAACCCTAACCCTAAACCTAACCCTCACAGTCACCCTCACCCTCACCCTTACCATCACGCTAAGCCTAACTCCAACCCTCACCCTAACCCTAACCTTCACCCTAACCCTCAACCTCACCCTAATGATAACCCTAACCCTCATCCTCACACTAACTCTCAGCCTAACCCTTATCCTCACACTAACCCTAACCGTCAGCCTGATCCTAACCCTCACGGTCACCCTAACCTTCACCCTCATCCTAACACTAACCCACACCTAACCCTCACCCTCACTCTCAAACGAACCATCAACCTCACCCGAACCCGAACCCGAACCCTAACCCTCACCCTCAGCCTAGCCCTCACCCTCACCCTAACCTTAACCCTAACCCTAACCCTAACCCTCACCATCACCCTTACCCTAACCCTAAACCTCACCCTAACCCTCACCCTCACCATAACCCCAACCCTAAACCAACGCTCACCCTAACCCGAACCCTAATGCTCATCCTAACCCTCAGCCTAAACCTAATGTTAACCCAAATCCTCACCCTCACTCTAATCCTCACACTAACCCTTAACCTCACCCTCACCCTAACCCTAACCCTAAGTCTAACCATCACACTAAACCTGACCCATACCCTCACCACAACACTACTCCTCACAATCATACTCACCCTAACTATAACCTTGACCCTAACCTTCACCCTCACCCTCACCCTAACCTTAACCCTAACCCTAACCCTAACCCTCACCATCACCCTTACCCTAACCCTAACCCTAACCCTAACCCTAACCCTAAACCCTAATCCTCACCCACTCCCTAAACCTCACTCTCAACCGAAAGTTCACCCTCACCCTACCCCAAACCCTCACCCTAAACAGCACCCTAACCCTAACCCTCACCCTAACCCTAACCCTAATATTCACCCTAACCCTAACCATCAACTTAACTCTCACCCTCACCCTAATCCACACCCTAAACCTAGGCCTAACACTTAAGTAATTGAAACACTCACCTTCACCCTAAAATCACCCTCACTCTAGCACTCAACCTAACCTTAACCCTTACCCTAACACTAACACTAACACTAACCATCACCCTCACCCCCACGCTAATCCTAACTATAACCTTCACCCTAACCCTCATCCTAAGCGTATACCTAACACTAACCCTAAACCTCACCGTAACCCCCACCCTAACAGTAACCATCACCCTAACCCTAACCCTCACTCTAACCCTAACCCTCACCCTAAGCCTCACCCTCACCCTCACCCTAACCCTCAACCTCACCCTCACCCTACCCCTCACCCTAACCCTTATCCTCACAGGAACCCGAAACCTAACCCTCACCCTAAACCTAACCCTAACACTCACCCTCACTCTCACCCTCACTCTAAGCCTAACCTTAACCCTAAACCTCACCCTCACCCTAACTCTAACCCTAATCCTAATCTTAACACTAAACCTAACCCTAACCCTAACCCTCACAGCATGGTTATATCACAGGCAACAGCAGTCTGCATCCTAGCAGGGCTTGAAGCTACTTACATTGTCCACAGTAACAAGTCAGAATTTTTTCCTTGCAATTCAGGGTGGGAAGACCAGAGTAGGGATGCTCTGGATGTAAACGACAAGATAGAGCACTGAGAATGTGGGGCACTTAAAACAAAATTGTTTTATGGCGCCAAGGTTCTGAATGCTCTATACCTTCGAAAAAGAAAAGAGCAGCCCCTGAAGAGAAAAAGACAACATCGTTCGGTTTCTAGCAGCCCCGTTTGCATCCTGGCATGGTTCAAAGCCCCTCTTGGTGTCACCATCCACACGTCAATCTTTTTCCTTGCAATTTTGGGAGAGCTGTGGAGGGTTTGGGAGCACAGGATGCAAACAACAAGAGAGAGTTCTCACAATTTGGGGACCATAAAGAAAATTGTTTTAAGTTCTCCAAGTTCTGAGTGCTCTCAACTTTTCCCAAAAGCGAGACAAGCCACTTAGGCGAAATGGACAGCATTGGTCGGTCCCAGGCAACTGTGCTCTGAATCGTAGCAAGGCTTAATGACCCTGGCATTATCCACAGTAAACAGTCCAAACTCTGTTCTTCCAATTCTGGGATAAGTGACCAGGGTTATGGAGCCCAGGTACAAACGATAAAATAGAGTACTCAGAATAAGGGGACCCTAGAACAGTCTTAATGCCCCCAGGGAGGAGGGCTCTACCGCTTCCCCAAGGAAAAGACATCCCTCCAAAGAGAAATTCACAACTCCCATCTTTCCCCAGAAGCTCTGCTCTGTATCCTAGCAATATGGAAAGTGCTTCATTCTGTCTACAATAACAAGTGAAATTTTTTTTCCTTTTAATTCTGAGAGAGGTCAAAAGTTTTTAGGAATTCAGGATGCAAAGAACCAGATAGAGCACTCAGAACCTCAGCGATTTAAAACATTATTGTTTTACGGTGACTAGGTTCTAAATGCTCTACACATTCGCCAAGGAAAGACAGGGCACTAAGGAGAGTTAGACATCACCGATCTATCCCAGGCATCTTCGGTCTGCATCCTAGCAGAGCTTAAACCTCCTCACACTGTCCCCATTAACCTGTCCCAATTTTTTCCTTACAATTCTGGGATTGCTGAGCAGTGTTAAGGAGGTCAGGATGAAAACAACAAGATAGAGCCCTGAGAACTTGGGTACGTTAAAACTGAACTGTTTTTGCGCCTCAGTTGTGAATACTCTCCACCTTCCATAAAGAAGAAACAAGCCACCAAAGAGAAATAGACAGGATATTTCAGTCTCTAGTAGCTCCTATATGCATCCTGGCATGGTTCACAGGCCCTCTCGATATCACCATCCATAGGTCACAAGTTTTCTTTGAAATATTGGGAGAGCTGAGGAGGTTTTGGGAGCACAGGATGCAAATAACAAGAAAGAGCACTCACAACTTCCCCAAAGCTGAGAAAAGCCGCTAAATAGAAATAGACTGCATTTTTCTCACCCAGGCAACTCTGGTCTGCATCCATCAGGGCTTAATGCCCCTCACACTGTCCACAGAGCCCAGTCCAATATGTTTCATCCAATTCTGGGAGAGCTGACCTGTGTTAGCGAGCTCAGGAAGCAAACGACAACATAGAACACTGAGAAATTAGTGACCTTAATACTTTTAAGGTCTCCAAGTGAGGAGGCTCTACTCCTTCCCCTATGGAGAGACAAGCCTGCAAAGATATAGGGACAGCACCGACCTTTCCTACTAAGCCCTAATCTACATCCTAGCAAGACTGAAAGTTCCATATACTGTCAACAATAACAGGTCCAATTATATTCCTTGCAATTCTGGGAGAGCTGAAAAGTGTTTGGAAGCACAGGATGCAAACGACAAGATAGAGCAACAGAGAAATTTGGCGCCTTAAAACAAAATTGTTTTTCAGGGCTCAAATTCTCAATGATCTACACCTTCCCCAAAGGAGAGACAAGCCTCTAAATAGAAATATACCGCATTTTTCTAACCCAGGTTACTCCCGTCTGCATCCTAGCATGGCAGAAAGCCCCTTATACAGTCCATCCACAGTATCCAGTCCAATATTTTCTTCCAATTCTGGGATAGCTGACCAGTGTTAGCTAGTTCAGCATGCAAACGAAAGTTTGAGTAAAGCAGAGAAAGTCAGATAATGTGATGCTAATGAAATGAACCCTAAGATATGTATTCAAATGTATTTTATTTGCTTTCAAGCGATTGTTTATGACACATTCATAAGATCATTTCTTTTTTACTTTGTAAGTCCCTCCCCCATTGTAAAACCACTGCTTTCACTGTATTTAATGTCGGTATAATTTGTGGAGGGGAAGGGGAAACACAATTCTTTTAAATAAGGATACAAGTGAGGTTTGAGTTCCGGGAAGATGGCGGAGGAGAAGCTGGAATCTGAACAAGCTCTCGCATAGAAAGCAGTTTTAGAGTTCCAGTGAACAGTCCTAAGCCAGAGAATCACACCAAGTGTGCCATCACAGGACAGAGAGTTAGACAAGAGAGGGAAAGCCAAGGAAATACATCAGCTGCCGCTGCGGCGGCAGGGTCTCGGCGGCGACCACCGCCGCGGGGTCATACCTGAGACACAGAGAGTCCGGGACGAAGGAGCCAGATGCAGCGGACGAGCGGATTCTACTCAACACCAACAAGAACCGACAAGGAGCGGACATCTTCATCCTGCTGTTTGCAGACCAGAGACGACCCAGGATCCAAGACTCGGCGTGACTACAAGCCCGACGTCCTCACTCCTTCTCAGGGAGCAGAGGAGGGAAGGCCACCCCTCCCCCCCCAGCACCGGTGATCTCCATCTTGGATACTGACAAAGCTCGGAGGAGCTGCTAGCTCCAGCTCAGGCCTTGGAATAAAACGAGTCATTTAGCAGGTCACAAGAACTTAACGGCGAAGTGACCTGCCAGACTCAGCTCCATCCAGGGAAAAGTCACCCAGCTCAGGTGCCAGCCATTGGAGTGCCTTGCCTCACTGGGTAACCAGAGCCAGAGGCTGCCCCTCCCTCTAGCAGCCACCACAATCAATTGAAAAACAGAAACCCTGAGAATGGCTCCAGGCTGGGCGCTGTGAGCTTTATCACAAAATAGCCCCAGGGAAAAGCTACTGTTAGTTGAAAGGCCTCAACTCTACCCAGAACCTAGCCTCATCACCACATCCCCCTCTTTTGTGACTCTCAAAGCAGATCACCCTCCCAGAAAACTAACCTGGGAGGGGGATCTCAAAATCTTGGGTAAAGCAGAGCATTTTTCTGCCTCTTACAACCAACCGACTTAAGAAACCAATCAAGCCACAGGACCTCAAGCTGACCAGAGACTCCAACAAAAGACTGGTTACAGACAAAAGGGAGATACAGGATTCTTCCCACTCCTCCCCCCCCCCAAAAAAAAATCAAAAGAATTTTTTTTCTTTTTTTTTTCTTCTTCTTTTCTTTTTTTTTTTTTGCTTGTTTTTTGTTTTTTGTTACCATATATATATATATATATATATATATATATATATATATATATATATATATATAAATTTTTTCCCTTCTAAAACTTTTATTAATCTTTAATTTTTGCCTCTTCTGAAAAAATAATTGTTTTCCAGTAACTTTTTTTTTTCTCATCTTATAATTTTTATTTTAGGAATATGTGAACGAGCGTTTTCCTTTCATTTCTTGTCTTCTTTCTCTTTTTCTTTCTTTCTTAATTATCTTTTTGTTTTTTGTCTAGCTCTACTGAACTTCTGATCTTTTCTTCTCCCTTTCCCATCCTTAAAGTTTTTCACATCTCCTCTATGTCCCTCCCCTTCTCTGAACATATTCACATTCCTCTATAAATAGACGGTCTTTTAACCTCTATAATAACATTAATTTTTACGTTTCTATTTTTTTTCTGGTCTCTCTTCATTCCCCTTTCCGTCTCTTCTTTTTCTCTCTCTCTCTACTTGCATCCTACCCAACCCATTTCCTGCATTGTGATTAGGACATAGTTAACTCTCCCTGTGCCTCCCCACACCAATCTATTCCTATTTTTTACCCACATCTCTCCCTAATCCTAATAATTTCTGGTTTTCCAAATTCTTTTCTGCGGTTCGAAGTCCTTTAACATATAGTTGTTTGATGTTGAATAGATGTATCTGTTGAACTAGATTGTATCTGTAGACTATTGACTGTACAAAAGCAAACTTTGGTTGATGGTTGCCTTAAGATAGTGTTCTAGCACAAAACTGGTGCAATCTTCATCTCAAATGGGCCGAGTAAGCCGGAAAAACACAAGAAAAATGGCAAATTCGGGTATCTCAATTCCCAATCTTGATAATCAGGGATTAGAACAGATAAAGAATAATCCAGAGGAGAGTTCCCAAATAGCTCTACAAACACTAATAGCAAACATGATAAATGAGAAGTTTGACAATGTACAAAGGACTCTGTATGAGCGTGATAGGGAGAGAGAGGAAGCATCCCAGAAGTTTATACAGGAATATCATAAGCATGAGGAAGCTACTCAAAAACTGATACAGGATTTGCGTGAACAACTTGAGAATACTCAAAGAGAAAGGGAGGAATGGCGTGAGCAGGCAGAGAACACTCAAAGAGAACTGCAGGAATCCCACAAACGGGAAGAAAGAGAACTGCAGGAATCCCACAGACGGGAGGAAGCTAATCAAAGAGTAATTCAGGAATTGAGAGACCAGGTAGAGAATACACAAAGATCACTAAAGGCATTCATGGAATCCATTCACAAAGAGCTGAAGGAAGTCAGGGAGAGCACAAAGAAAATGCTGAATGGAACCCAACAGAAGGAATGGGAGTCCAAAGAAACCATAACCAATCAACTAAGTGATTTGAGAACAAACACTGAAGACCAAATTAAGGAAGTAAAGAAATTCATACAAGACCTAAAACAGAGCTGCAACAAAGAACTTGAAGCCATCAAAGCTGACCAATTAGAAGAAAAAGAGATAAAAAACAAAGTAGAAAGTCTTGACAGCAGGTTAGACCATGCAGAATATCGAATCTCAGGGATTGAAGACAGCCTAGATATTATAGAGAAAGAACATACAACCATCCAAGACAAGTCCAAGAAATATGATAGGTCTATCCAACACCTGGAAGACACCATCAGAAGGCCCAATCTAAGGATAATGGGTGTAGAGGAGCACCTAGAAACAGAAGTTAATGGTCTAGGAAATTTGTTTAACAGGATCCTAGCAGAGAACTTCCCAAACATACAAAAAGATAGGCCTACTCAGATACAAGAAGCTTTTAGAACCCCAAATAGACCAGACCAGAATAGGACATCCCACCGTCACATTATAATCCACACAGGATCAACCCAGACCAAGGAAAAGATCCTTAAAGCGGTCAAGGAGAAAGGGGTAATTACCTATAAAGGCAAACCAATTAGAAATACCTCAGATTTCTCAGCAGAGACAATTAAAGCAAGAAGAGCCTAGAATGATGTATGCCATGCCCTAAAAACAAACAACTATCAACCAAGAATACTGTACCCAGCTAAACTCTCCTTCATAACTGAAGGCCAAGTAAAAACCTTCCATAGCAAAGAAAAATTGAAACAATACATCTCCACCAAACCAGCCCTACAAAAGATTCTTAAAGATGTCCTACACATAGAAAACCAACAAGACCGCAACAAAGGCCAAGAAACTGCACCCAAACTGAGAATCCAAGAACCTTAGGAAGAACCCAGTTTTCGCAGCCCCCAAGAAGGTGGATAACATGGCAGGAACTCCCAAATACCTCTCAGTCCTATCTCTTAACGTTAACGGACTGAACTCTCCAATTAAGCGATATAGACTGTCTAGTTGGATTAAAAAACAAGACCCTTCTATCTGCTGCCTGCAGGAGTCACATCTTGCCCGTAAAAACAAACACATTTTCACTGTTAAAGATTGGAACAAAATCTACCAAGCAAACGGCCCTCATAAACAGGCGGGAATTGCAATCCTAATATCAGATAAAATAGACTTCAAATTAAAATTCGTGAGAAGAGATAAAGAAGTTCGCTACATACTAATGAAGGGATCTCTTTTTCAGGAGGATATTACAAATCTAAATATCTATTCGCCAAACAATGGAGCACCCAAATTTATCAAAGAAACCCTACTTTCCCTCAAATCCCATATAGATCCAAAGACATTAATTGTTAGGGATTTTAACACACCACTCTCCCCTCTAGATAGATCAACTCGGCAAAAACTCAACAGAGAAACCGCAGATCTAAACAGCTGCATAGATCAACTAGACTTAACAGACATTTACCGAACATTTCACCCAGCAGCATCAGAATACACGTTCTTCTCAGCAGCACATGGAACGTTTTCTAAAATAGACCACATTTTAGGCCACAAAGCAAACGTCTGAATTCAGAAACATTGAAGTTATACCTTGCATACTCTCTGACCACAAGGGAATAAAATTAGAACTCAACACCAAAAGCCACCAAAGAAAGTCCGGTATCACATGGAGGCTGAACAACACACTGCTGAAACATGAGTGGGTCATGGAAGAGATTAGAAAGGAAATTCAAATGTTCATGCTATTCAACAAAAATGAACACACAAATTACCAGCTCCTCTGGGACACAGCAAAGGCAGTACTCAGAGGCAAGTTTATAGCTCTGAGCTCCTACATCAACAAATTGGAGAGATCTGAAACTAACAATTTAATGACACATCTAAACCTCCTTGAAAAAGAGCAGCAAGATAAACCCCAATCCAGTAGACGGAAAGAAATAATCAAAATTAAATCAGAATTAAATGAATTAGAATCCAAAAACCTATAGAAAGAATCAACAAAACAAAGAGTTGGTTCTTCGAAAAACTTAACAAAATTGACAGACCCTTAGCAAACCTTATCAGAAAAAGGAGAGAACACACCCAAATTAATAAACTCAGAGATGAGAATGGAAACATCACCACGGAAACAACCAAGATTCAAAACATTATAAGGGAATACTTCTCAAAACTTTATGCTAATAAGTTTGAGAACTTGACAGAAATGGACCTTTTCCTAGCAAATATTGACATGCCAAAACTAAACCAAGATGAGTTAAACCAGCTTAACAGGCTCATATCAAGCATTGAAATAGAAACAGCAATAAGAGACCTCCCAGCTAAGAAAAGTCCAGGACCAGATGGTTTTACAGCGGAATTTTACAAGGCCTTCAAAGCAGAGCTCACAGCAATACTCCTCCAACTCTTCAATGAAATTGAAAGAGAAAGCTCACTACCGAACACATTCTATGAAGCCATCATAACCCTCATCCCGAAACCAGGCAGGGACTCATCAAAGAAAGAGAACTAGAGACCCATTTCTTTGATGAACATTGATGCAAAACTTCTCAACAAAATTTTGGCCAATCGACTTCAACAATTCATCCAAAAAATCATACACCATGATCAAACAGGATTCATTTCAGGGATGCAAAGCTGGTTCAATATACCCAAATCAATTAATATTATTCATCACATCAACAGGAGCAAGAATAAGAATCACATGGTTATCTCAATAGATGCAGAAAA
The DNA here is from genome assembly GCF_024711535.1 of Dipodomys merriami. Lineage (NCBI taxonomy): Eukaryota > Metazoa > Chordata > Mammalia > Rodentia > Heteromyidae > Dipodomys > Dipodomys merriami. Next base: position 1,193,052 of record NW_027206080.1, on the reverse strand, counting down.
ACATTTGATAAGATCCAACACCCCTTTTTGATGAAGGTTCTGGAAAAATTAGGAATCCATGGATCATTCCTCAATACAATAAAGGCTGTATATGACAAACCTACAGCCAGCATTATATTCAATGGTGAAAAACTAAAGCCATTTCCTCTTAACTCAGGAACAAGACAAGGATGCCCACTCTCTCCACTTATCTTCAATCTAGTATTAGAATGCCTAGCTACAGCAATAAGACAAGATGCAGACATAAAGGGGATCCAAATAGGGAAAGATGAAATACAACTCTCCCTCTATACAGACGACATGATCTTGTATTTAAAGAATCCCAGAGACTCCACTCCCAAATTACTCAAGCTGATTCAAAACTTTGGCAAAGTAGCAGGGTATAAAATTAACCCCCCCCCAAATCAATGGCTTTTCTGTATGCCAACAATGAGAAAAGTGTGGCTGAAATTAGGAAAGCAACTCCATTTGTAATAGCCCCACAAAAAATAAAATACCTGGGAATTAACTTAACCAAAGAAGTGAAGGACCTCTATGATGAAAACTTTAAAATCTTGAAAAAGGAAATCAGCACAGAACTTAAAAAATGGCAAAACCTCCCATGCTCCTGGATTGGAAAGATTAACATCGTGAAAATGGCAATACTTCCCAAGGCTATCTACAAATTCAACGCGATGGCTATCAAAATTCCACCCTCATTCTTCAAGGAAATAGAAGAGGGAATCCAAAAATTCATATGGAACAATAAAAGACCCCGAATAGCAAAAACGCTCCTCAACGGAAAGAACACTGCTGGAGGAATATCAATACCAAATTTCAAACTCTACCATAAAGCCATAGTAATCAAAACAGCTTGGTATTGGCATAAGAACAGACCTCAGGACCAATGGAATAGAATTGAAAACCCAGAAATGAACCTACAGACCTATAGCCATCTAATCTTCGATAAGGAAGCTAAAACAATAGAATGGAAGAAAGACAGCCTCTTCAGTAAATGGTGCTGGCAAAATTGGTTAACTACATGTAGAAAACTAAAGCTAGATCCTTATATATCACCCTGCACCAGAATCAACTCCAAATGGATCAAAGACCTTGAACTCAAAGCAGACACTCTGAAAACATTACAGGATGGAATAGGAGAAACCCTAGGTCTCCTTGGCTCAGGCCGAAATTTTCTGAATAGAGACCCAGAAGCACAACAAATCAAAGAAAGGTTGGACAAATGGGATTGCATAAGGTTGCAGAGCTTCTGCAGGGCAAATGACATAGCTAGCAAGATCAATAGAAAGCCCACCGATTGGGAGAAGATCTTTACTAGCCATACAACGGACAAGGGTCTCATATCTAAAATATACTTGGAACTCAAAAAATTAAACCACCCAACAACAAATCCTCAAAGAAACAACTGCCCAATAAATAAGTGGGCGAAAGACTTAAAGAGAAGCTTCTCTGAAGAAGAAAGAAGGATGGCCAATAGACACATGAAGAAATGTTCAACATCCCTAGCCATAAAAGAAATGCAAATCAAAACAACATTGAGATATCACCTCACTCCAGTTAGAACAGCAAAAATCAGGAACTCTAACAACAACAGATGCTAGAGGGGATGTGGACAGAAAGGAACCTTACTTCATTGTTGGTGGGAATGTAAACTTGTTCAACCACTTTGGAAAGCAGTATGGAGGTTCCTCAAAAGACTTCACATAGATCTCCCCTATGATCCAGCAATCCCACTTTTGGGCATTTACCCAAATGTTTACAAACAAGACCACACTAAAGCTACCAGCACAACTATGTTTATTGCAGCATTATTTGCCATAGCTAAGATATGGAACCAACCCAGATGCCCCTCAGTAGATGAATGGATCAAGAAAATGTGGTATATATACACAATGGAATTCTATGCCTCCATCAGAAAGAATGACATTTCCCCATTTGTTAGGAAATGGAAAGGTTTGGAAAAAATTATATTAAGTGAAGTAAGCCAGGCCCAAAGAAGCATAGGTCCCATGGTTTCCCTTATTTGCAATATCTAGTATAGGTATGAGTCAAGCGGAAAAGGTCAGATAATGTGATGTTAGGAAAATGAACACTTAAATATGTATTTTAATGTTTTCGTTTCTTTCATGCATGTGTTTCTAACGCATTTATAAGATTATTTCTTTGTTGCTTTGTATGTCCCTCCCCGACAGTGTAACCCCCGCTTTCACTATATTTGATGTCAGTATAACATGAGGAGGAGATGGGGACAAACAAGTCGTTTAAGGATTCAGGTGGACCTGTTGCAACAATGAGAAGTACAAAATGTCATGTCAAAACCAGCTTAACAATGTGGGTGTGGGGGGGAGAGGGGGGTATAATTGGGTGGGGGGAGGGGGGTAAAATTGGGTGAGGGGAGGGGGGAAGCGGGGAAGGGAAGTGAAGGGTAAACAAAGGAGGAGGCTGCAATGCTTGGTAAGAAATGTATGCATTATCCTGCCCATGTAATTGTAGCCCTTCTGTACAGTATGTTCTCAAATAAAATAAAATACAATTAAAAAAAAAAAAAAAAAGAATTCCGGAATCTTGCTGCCGGCAGGCCTCCGGCTGTTCCGGTTGAACGTCTCCTTGTAAATCCCCCGTGGTTTCTTGTACACCCGTGAAATTTGGCCAAGTTATGCAGTTTGCATTGCTGCACAATTGCGCCTGCCTAGCTCGGCCGCGGTTGCAAACATTCAGGCGTGGCAGACAGATAGGCTGGTCTCCGTTGGAAACGGCCAGCGGACTGGGTATATCTGCTTCTCGTTCTTCTCACCTGAGTGCTACTGATTCCAGCTTTGACAGCTACACTCTACTCAACCGGAGCAGTAAGATGAACCTCAACTTATGGCATTTTGTGAAAGTGTTGAGAACTAGAGCTAAGTTGTTGGGCACGCCACCACTGTCCATCCAGCACTATGGACGGCACTGCATACATCTCGCTCTAATTAGTCCACGGTTGTGTTCAGCCGAATGACCTCTGTCAGGAACACTCAGAATGAGGTTCTGAGTTATTGCAACATAGGAGTGTTTCACTGCTTGCAAGGCTTCTTAGGAAGAATTCCGGAATCTTGCTGCCGGCAGGCCTCCGGCTGGTCCCGGTGAACATCTCCTTGTACATCACCCGTGGTTTCTTGTACACCCATGTAATTTGGCCAGGTTATGCAGTTTGCATTGCTGCACAATTCCGCCTGCCTAGCTCTGCTGCGGTTGCAAACATTCAGTCGTGGCAGACAGATAGGCTGGTCCCCGGAGGACACGGCCAGCGGACTGGGTATATCTGCTTCTCGTTCTTCTCACCTGAGTGCTACTGATTCCAGCTTTGACAGTACACTCTACTCAACCGGAGCAGTAAGCTGAACCTCAACTTATGGCACTTTGTGAAAGTGTTGAGAACTAGAGCTCAGTTGTGGGGCACGCCACCACTGTCCATCCAGCACTATGGACAGCACTGCCTACATCTTGCTCTAATTAGTGCACGGTTGTGTTCAGCCGAATGACCTCTGCCGGGAACACTCAGAATGAGGTTCTGAGTTATTGCAACATAGGAGCGTTTCACTGCTTTCAAGGCTTCTTAGGAAGAATTCTGGAATCTTGCTGCCGGCAGGCCTCCGGCTGTTCCGGGAGAACATCTGATTGTAAATGCCCAGTGGTTTCTTGTACACCCGTGAAATTTGGCCAGGTTATGCCGATTGCATTGCTGCACAATTGCGCCTGCCTAGCTCTGCCGTGGTTGCAAACATTCAGGCGTGGCAGCCAGATAGGCTGGTCCCCGTAGGACACGGCCAGCGGACTGGGTATATCTGCTTCTCGTTCTTCTCACCTGAGTGCTACTGATTCCAGCTTAGACAGCTACACTCTACTCAACCGGAGCAGTAAGCTGAACCTCAACTTATGGCACTTTGTGAAAGTGTTGAGAACTAGAGCTCAGTTGTTTGGCACGCCACCACTGTCCATCCAGCACTATGGACGGCACTGCTTACATCTGGCTCTAATTAGTCCACGCTTGTGTTCAGCTGAATGACCTCTGCCGGGAAGACGCAGAATGAGGTTCTGAGTCGTGGCAACATAGGAGCGTTTGACTGCTTTCAAGGCTTCTTAGGAAGAATTCCGGAATCTTGCTGCCGACAGGCCTCCGTCTGTTCCGGGTGAACATATCCTTGTAAATCCCCCGTGGTTTCTTGTACACCGGTGTAATTTGGCCAGGTTATGCAGTTTGCATTGCTGCACAATTGCGCCTGCCTAGCTCTGCTGCGGTTGCAAACATTCAGTCGTGGCAGCCAGTCAGGCTGGTCCCCAGAGGACACGGCCAGCGGACTGGGTATATCTGCTTCTAGTTCTTCTCACCTGAGTGCTACTGATTCCAGCGTTGACAGCTACACTCTACTCAACCGGAGCAGTAAGCTGAACCTCAACTTATGGCAGTTTGTGAAAGTATTGAGAACTAGAGCTCAGTTGTTGGGCACGCCAACACTGTCCATCCAGCACTATGGACAGCACTGCCTACATCTTGCTCAAATTAGTGCACGGTTGTGTTCAGCTGAATGACCTCTGCCGGGAACACTGAGAATGAGGTTCTGAGGTATTGCAACATAGGAGCGTTTGACTGCTTTCAAGGCTTCTTAGGAAGAATTCTGGAATCTTGCTGCCTGCAGGCCTCCGTCTGTTCAGGGTGAACATCTCCTTGTAAATCCCCCGTGGTTTCTTGTACACCCGTGAAATTTGGCCAGGTTATGCAGTTTGCATTGCTGCACAATTGCGCCTGCCTAGCTCTGCCGCGGTTGCAAACATTCAGGCTTGGCAGCCAGATAGACGGGTCCCCAAAGGACACACACAGCGGACTGGGTATATGTGCTTCTCGTTCTTCTCACCTGAGTGCTACTGATTCCAGCTTTGACAGCTACACTCTACTCAACCGGAGCAGTAACATGAACCTCAACTTATGGCACTTTGTGAAAGTGTTGAGAACTAGAGTTCACTTGTGGGGCACGCCACCACTGTCCATCCAGCACTATGGACGGCACTGCCTACATCTGGCTCTAATTAGTCCACGGGTGTGTTCAGCCGAATGACCTGTGCCAGGAACACTCAGAATGAGGTTCTGAGTTATTGCAACATAGGAGCGTTTCACTGCTTTCAAGGCTTCTTAGGAAGAATTCCGGAATCTTGCTGCCGGCAGGCCTCCATCTGTTCCGGGTGAACATCTCCTTGTAAATCCCCCGTGGTTTCTTGTACACCCGTGAAATTTGGCCAGGTTATGCAGTTTGCATTGCTGCACAATTGCGCCTGCCTAGCTCTGCCGCGGTTGCAAGCATTCAGGCGTTTCAGCCAGATAGGCTGGTCCCCGGAGGACACGGCCAGCGGACTGGGTATATCTACTTCTCGTTCTTCTCACCTGAGTGCTACTGATTCCAGCTTTGACGGCTACACTCTACTCAACTGGAGCAGTAAGCTGAACCTCAACTTATGGCACTTTGTGAAAGTGTTGAGAACTAGAGCTCAGTTGTTGGGCATGCCACCACTGTCTATCCAGCACTATGGACGGCATTGCCTACATCTTGCTCTAATTATTCCACGGTTGTGTTCAGCTGAATGACCTCTGCCGGGAACACTCAGAATGAGGTTCTTAGTTATTGCAACATAGGAGCGTTTCACTGATTTCAAGGCTTCTTAGGAAGAATTCCGGAATCTTGCTGTCTGCAGGCCTCCTGCTTTTCCGGGTGAAAATCTCCTTGTAAATACCCCGTGGTTTCTTGTACACCCGTGAAATTTGGCCAGGTTATGCAGTTTGCATTGCTGCACAATTGCGCCTGCCTAGCCCTGCCACGGTTGCAAACATTCAGGCTTGGCAGTCAGATAGGCTGGTCTCCGTAGGACACGGCCAGCGGACTGGGTATATTTGCTTCTCGTTCTTCTCACCTGAGTGCTACTGATTCCAGCTTTGACAGCTACACTCTACTGAACCGGAGCAGTAAACTGAACCTCAACTTATGGCATTTTGTGAAAGTGTTGAGAACTAGAGCTCAGTTGTTGGGCACGCCACCACTCTCCATCCAGCACTATGGACAGCACTGCCTACATCTTGCTCTAATTAGTGCATGGTTGTGTTCAGCTGAATGACCTCTGCCGGGAACACGCAGCATGAGGTTCTGAGTCGTGGCAACAGAGGAGCGTTTCACTGCTTTCAAGGCTTCTTAGGAAGAATTCCGGAATCTTGCTTCCGGCAGGCCTCCGGCTGTTCCGGGTGAACATATCCTTGTAAATCCCCCGTGGTTTCTTGTACACCGGTGTAATTTGGCTAGGTTATGCAGTTTGCATTGCTGCACAATTCCGCCTGCCTAGCTTGCTGCGGTTGCAAACATTCAGTCGTGGCAGACAGATAGGCTGGTCCCCGTATGACACGGGAGTAGGACTGGGTATAACTGCTTCCCCTTCTTCTCACCTGAGTGCTACTGATTCCAGCTTTGAGGACTACACTCTACTCAACCGGAGCAGTAAGTTGAACCTCAACTTATGGCACTTTGTGAAAGTGTTGCGAATTAGAGCTCAGTTGTTTGGCACGCCACCACTGTCCATCCAGCACTATGGACGGCACTGCCTACATCTGGCTCTAATTAGTCCACGGGTGTGTTCAGCCGAATGACCTCTGCCGGGATCACTCAGAATGAGGTTCTGAGTTATTGCAACATAGGAGCGTTTCACTGCTTTCAAGGCTTCTTAGGAAGAATACCGGAATCTTGCTGCCGGCAGGCCTCCGGCTGTTCCGGGAGAACATCTGATTGTAAATGCCCAGTGGTTTCTTGTACACCCGTGAAATTTGGCCAGGTTATGCCGATTGCATTGCTGCACAATTGCGCCTGCCTAGCTCTGCCGTGGTTGCAAACATTCAGGCGTGGCAGCCAGATAGGCTGGTCCCCGTAGGACACGGCCAGCGGACTAGGTATATCTGCTTCTCGTTCTTCTCACCTGAGTGCTACTGATTCCAGCTTAGACAGCTACACTCTACTCAACCGGAGCAGTAAACTGAACCTCAACTTATGGCACTTTGTGAAAGTGTTGAGAACTAGAGCTCAGTTGTTTGGCACGCCACCACTGTCCATCCAGCACTATGGACGGCACTGCATACATCTGGCTCTAATTAGTCCACGGTTGTGTTCAGCTGAATGACCTCTGCCGGGAACACGCAGAATGAGGTTCTGAGTCGTGGCAACATAGGAGCGTTTCACTGCTTTCAAGGCTTCTTAGGAAGAATTCCGGAATCTTGCTGCCGGCAGGCCTCAGGCTGTTCCGGGTGAACATATCCTTGTAAATCCCCCGTGGTTTCTTGTACACCGGTGTAATTTGGCCAGGTTATGCAGTTTGCATTGCTGCACAATTGCGCCTGCCTAGCTCTGCTGCAGTTGCAAACATTCAGTCGTGGCAGCCAGTTAGGCTGGTCCCCAGAGGACACGGACAGCGGACTGGGTATATCTGCTTCTCGTTCTTCTCACCTGAGTGCTACTGATTCCAGCTTTGACAGCTACACTCTACTCAACCGGAGCAGTAAGCTGAACCTCAACTTATGGCACTTTGTGAAAGTGTTGAGAACTAGAGCTCAGTTGTTGGGCACGCCACCACTGTCCATCCAGCACTATGGACAGCACTGCCTACATCTTGCTCTAATTAGTGCACGGTTGTGTTCAGCTGAATGACCTCTGCCGGGAACACTCAGAATGAGGTTCTGAGTTATTGCAACATAGGAGCGTTTCACTGCTTTCAAGGCTTCTTAGGAAGAATTCTGGAATCTTGCTGCCTGCAAGCCTCCGTCTGTTCCGGGTGAACATCTCCTTGTAAATCCCCCGTGGTTTCTTGTACACCCGTGAAATTTGGCCAGGTTATGCAGTTTGCATTGCTGCACAATTGAGCTAGCCTAGCTCTGCCGCGGTTGCAAGCATTCAGGCGTTTCAGCCAGATAGGCTGGTCCCCGGAGGACACGGCCAGCGGACTGGGTATATCTACTTCTCGTTCTTCTCACCTGAGTGCAACTGATTCCAGCTTTGACGGCTACACTCTACTCAACTGGAGCAGTAAGCTGAACCTCAACTTATGGCACTTTGTGAAAGTGTTGAGAACTAGAGCTCAGTTGTTGGGCATGCCACCACTGTCTATCCAGCACTATGGCCGGCATTGCCTACATCTTGCTCTAATTATTCCACGGTTGTGTTCAGCTGAATGACCTCTGCCGGGAACACTCAGAATGAGGTTCTTAGTTATTGCAACATAGGAGCGTTTCACTGCTTTCAAGGCTTCTTAGGAAGAATTCCGGAATCTTGCTGTCGGCAGGCCTCCTGCTTTTCCGGGTGAACATCTCCTTGTAAATACCCCGTGGTTTCTTGTACACCCGTGAAATTTGGCCAGGTTATGCAGTTTGCATTGCTGCACAATTGCGCCTGCCTAGCCCTGCCGCGGTTGCAAACATTCAGGCTTGGCAGTCAGATAGGCTGGTCCCCGTAGGACACGGCCAGCGGACTGGGTATATTTGCTTCTCGTTCTTCTCACCTGAGTGCTACTGATTCCAGCTTTGACAGCTACACTCTACTGAACCGGAGCAGTAAACTGAACCTCAACTTATGGCATTTTGTGAAAGTGTTGAGAACTAGAGCTCAGTTGTTGGGCACGCCACCACTGTCCATCCAGCACTATGGACAGCACTGCCTACATCTTGCTCTAATTAGTGCACGGTTGTGTTCAGCTGAATGACCTCTGCCGGGAACACGCAGCATGAGGTTCTGAGTCGTGGCAACATAGGAGCGTTTCACTGCTTTCAAGGCTTCTTAGGAAGAATTCCGGAATCTTGCTTCCGGCAGGCCTCCGGCTGTTCCGGTGAACATATCCTTGTAAATCCCCCGTGGTTTCTTGTACACTGGTGTAATTTGGCCGGGTTATGCAGTTTGCATTGCTGCACAATTCCGCCTGCCTAGCTCTGCTGCGGTTGCAAACATTCAGTCGTGGCAGACAGATAGGCTGGTCCCCCTATGACACGGGAATAGGACTGGGTATAACTGCTTCCCCTTCTTCTCACCTGAGTGCTACTGATTCCAGCTTTGACAGCTACACTCTACTCAACCGGAGCAGTAAGCTGAACCTCAACTTATGGCACTTTGTGAAAGTGTTGAGAACTAGAGCTCAGTTGTTGGGCACGCCACCACTGTCCATCCAGCACTATGGACAGCACTGCCTACATCTTGCTCTAATTAGTGCACGGTTGTGTTCAGGTGAATGACCTCTGCCGGGAACACTCAGAATGAGGTTCTGAGGTATTGCAACATAGGAGCGTTTCACTGCTTTCAAGGCTTCTTAGGAAGAATTCTGGTATCTTGCTGCCTGCAGGCCTCCGTCTGTTCCGGGTGAACATCTCCTTGTAAATCCCCCGTGGTTTCTTGTACACCGGTGTAATTTGGCCAGGTTATGCAGTTTGCATTGCTGCACAATTGCGCCTGCCTAGCTCTGCTGCGGTTGCAAACATTCAGTCGTGGCAGACAGATAGGCTGGTCCCCGTATGACACGGGAATAGGACTGGGTATAACTGCTTCCCCTTCTTCTCACCTGAGTGCTACTGATTCCAGCTTTGAGGACTACACTTTACTCAACCGGAGCAGTAAGTTGAACCTCAACTTATGGCACTTTGTGAAAGTGTTGCGAATTAGAGCTCAGTTGTTTGGCACGCCACCACTGTCCATCCAGCACTATGGACGGCACTGCCTACATCTGGCTCTAATTAGTCCACGGGTGTGTTCAGCCGAATGACCTCTGCCGGGATCACTCAGAATGAGGTTCTGAGGTATTGCAACATAGGAGCGTTTCACTGCTTTCAAGGCTTCTTAGGAAGAATTCCGGAATCTTGCTGCCGGCAGGCCTCCGGCTGTTCAGGGAGAACATCTGATTGTAAATGCCCAGTGGTTTCTTGTACACCCGTGAAATTTGGCCAGGTTATGCCGATTGCATTGCTGCACAATTGCGCCGGCCTAGCTCTGCCGTGGTTGCAAACATTCAGGCGTGGCAGCCAGATCGGTTGGTCCCCGTAGGACACGGCCAGCGGACTAGGTATATCTGCTTCTCGTTCTTCTCACCTGAGTGCTACTGATTCCAGCTTTGACAGCTACACTCTACTCAACCGGAGCAGTAAGCTGAACCTCAACTTATGGCACTTTGTGAAAGTGTTGAGAACTAGAGCTCAGTTGTTTGGCACGCCACCACTGTCCATCCAGCACTATGGACGGCACTGCTTACATCTGGCTCTAATTAGTCCACGGTTGTGTTCAGCTGAATGACCTCTGCCGGGAACACGCAGAATGAGGTTCTGAGTCGTGGCAACATAGGAGCGTTTCACTGCTTTCAAGGCTTCTTAGGAAGAATTCCGGAATCTTGCTTCCGGCAGGCCTCCGGCTGTTCCGGGTGAACATATCCTTGTGAATCCCCCGTGGTTTCTTGTACACCGGTGTAATTTGGCCAGGTTATGCAGTTTGCATTGCTGCACAATTGCGCCTGCCTAGCTCTGCTGCGGTTGCAAACATTCAGTCGAGGCAGCCAATTAGGCTGGTCCCCAGAGGACACGGCCCGCGGACTGGGTATATCTGCTTCTCGTTCTTCTCACCTGAGTGCTACTGATTCCAGCTTTGACAGCTACACTCTACTCAACCGGAGGAGTAAACTGAACCTCAACTTCTGGCACTTTGTGAAAGTGTTGAGAACTAGAGTTCACTTGTGGGGCACGCCACCACTGTCCATCCAGCACTATGGACGGCACTGCCTACATCTGGCTCTAATTAGTCCACGGGTGTGTTCAGCCGAATGACCTGGGCCAGGAACACTCAGAATGAGGTTCTGAGTTATTGCAACATAGGAGCGTTTCACTGCTTTCAAGGCTTCTTAGGAAGAATTCCGGAATCTTGCTGCCGGCAGGCCTCCATCTGTTCCGGGTGAACATCTCCTTGTAAATCCCCCGTGGTTTCTTGTACACCCGTGAAATTTGGCCAGGTTATGCAGTTTGCATTGCTGCACAATTGAGCTAGCCTAGCTCTGCCGCGGTTGCAAGCATTCAGGCGTTTCAGCCAGATAGACTGGTCCCCGGAGGACACGGCCAGCGGACTGGGTATATCTACTTCTCGTTCTTCTCACCTGAGTGCTACTGATTCCAGCTTTGACGGCTACACTCTACTCAACTGGAGCAGTAAGCTGAACCTCAACTTATGGCACTTTGTGAAAGTGTTGAGAACTAGAGCTCAGTTGTTGGGCATGCCACCACTGTCCATCCAGCACTATGGACGGCATTGCCTACATCTTGCTCTAATTATTCCACGGTAGTGTTCAGCTGAATGACCTCTGCCGGGAACACTCAGAATGAGTTTCTTAGTTATTGCAACATAGGAGCGTTTCACTGCTTTCAAGGCTTCTTAGGAAGAATTCCGGAATGTTGCTGTCGGCAGGCCTCCTGCTTTTCCAGGTGAACATCTCCTTGTAAATACCCCGTGGTTTCTTGTACACCCGTGAAATTTGGCCAGGTTATGCAGTTTGCATTGCTGCACAATTGCGCCTGCCTACCCCTGCCGCGGTTGCAAACATTCAGGCTTGGCAGTCAGATAGGCTGGTCCCCGTAGGACACGGCCAGCGGACTGGGTATATTTGCTTGTCGTTCTTCTCACCTGAGTGCTACTGATTCCAGCTTTGACAGCTACACTCTACTGAACCGGAGCAGTAAGATGAACCTCAACTTATGGCATTTTGTGAAAGTGTTGAGAACTAGAGCTCAGTTGTTGGGCACGCCACCACAGTCCATCCAGCACTATGGACAGCACTGCCTACATCTTGCTCTAATTAGTGCATGGTTGTGTTCAGCTGAATGACCTCTGCCGGGAACACTCAGAATGATGTTCTGAGTTATTGCAACATAGGAGCGTTTCACTGCTTTCAAGGCTTCTTAGGAAGAATTCCGGAATCTTGCTGCCGGCAGGCCTCCGGCTGTTCCGGGTGAACATCTCCTTTTAAATCCCCCGAGGTTTCTTGTACACCCGTGAAATTTGGCCAGGTGATGCAGTTTGCATTGCTGCACAATTGCGCCTGCCTAGCTCTGCCGCAGTTGCAAACATTCAGTCGTGGCAGCCAGATAGGCTGGTCCCCATAGGACACGGCCAGGGGACTGGTTATATCTGCTTCTCGTTCTTCTCACCTGAGTGCTACTGATTCCAGCTTTGACAGCTACACTCTACTCAACTGGAGCAGTAAGGTGAACCTCAACTTATGTCACTTTGTGAAAGTGTTGGGAACTAGAGCTCAGTTGTTGGGCACGCCACCACTGTCCATCCAGCACTATGGACGGCACTGCCTACATCTGGCTCTAAATAGTACACGGTTGTGTTCAGCTGAATGAACTCCGCCGGGAAAGTCAGAATGAGGTTCTGAGTTATTGCAACATAGGAGCGTTTCACTGCTTTCAAGGCTTCTTAGGAAGAATTCCGGAATCTTGCTGCCGGCAGGCCTTCGGCTTTTCCGGGTGAACATCTCCTTGTAAATCCCCCGTGGTTTCTTGTACACCCGTGAAATTTGGCCAGCTTATGCAGTTTGCATTGCTGCACAATTGCGCCTGCCTATCTCTGCCACGGTTGCAAACATTCAGGCGTGGCAGCCAGATAGGCTGGTCCCCGTAGGACACGGCCAGCGGACTGGGAATATCTGCTTCTTTTTCTTCTCACCTGAGTGCTACTGATTCCAGCTTTGACAGCTACATTTTACTCAACCGGAGCAGTAAGCTGAAACTCAACTTATGGCACTTTGTGAAAGTGTTGAGAACTAGATCTCAGTTGTTGGGCACGCCACCCTGTCCATCCAGCACTATGGACGGCACTGCCTACATGTGGCTCTAATTAGTCCACGGTTGTGTTCAGCTGAATGACCTCTGCCGGGAACATCAGAATTAGGTTCAGAGGTATTGCAACATAGGAGCGTTTCACTGCTTTCAAGGCTTCTTATGAAGAATTCTGGAATCTTGCTGCCGGCAGGTCTCCGTCTGTTCCGGGTGAACATCTCCTTGTAAATCCCCCGTGCTTTCTTGTACACCCGTGAAATTTGGCCAGGTTATGCAGTTTGCATTGCTGCACAATTGCGCCTGCCTAGCTCTACCGCGATTGCAAACATTAAGGCATGGCAGCCAGATAGACTGGTCCCCGGAGAACACGGCCAGCAGACTGGGTATATCTGCTTCTCGTTCTTCTCACCTGAGTGCTACTGATTCCAGCTTTGACAGCTACACTCTACTCAACCGGAGCAGTAAACTGAACCTCAACTTATGGCACTTTGTGAAAGTGTTGAGGACTAGAGCTCAGTTGTTGGGCACCCAACCACTGTCCATCCAGCACTATGGACAGAACTGCTTACATCTGGCTCTAATTAGTCCACGGTTGTGTTCAGCCGAATGACCTCTGTCAGGAACACTCAGAATGAGGTTCTGAGTTATTGCAACATAGGAGTGTTTCACTGCTTTCAAGGCTTCTTAGGAAGAATTCCGGAATCTTGCTGCCGGCAGGCCTCCGGCTGTTCCGGGTGAACATCTCCTTGTACATCCCCCGTGGTTTCTTGTACATCCGTGTAATTTGGCCAGGTTATGCAGATTGCATTGCTGCACAATTCCGCCTGCCTAGCTCTGGTGCGGTTGCAAACATTCAGTCGTGGCAGCCAGATAGGCTGGTCCCCAGAGGACACGGCCAGCGGACTGGCTATATCTGCTTCTCGTTCTTCTCACCTGAGTGCTACTGATTCCAGCTTTGACAGCTACACTCTACTCAACCGGAGCAGTAAGATGAACCTCAACTTATGGCACTTTGTGAAAGTGTTGAGAACTAGAGCTCAGTTGTTGGGCACGCCACCACTGTCCATCCAGCACTATGGACGGCACTGCTTACATCTGGCTCTAATTAGTCCACGGTTGTGTTCAGCTGAATGACCTCTGCCGGGAACACGCAGAATGAGGTTCTGAGTCGTGGCAACATAGGAGCGTTTCACTGCTTTCAAGGCTTCTTAGGAAGAATTCCGGAATCTTGCTGCCGGCAGGCCTCCGGCTGTTCCGGGTGAACATCTCCTTGTAAATCCCCCGTGGTTTCTTGTACACTGGTGTAATTTGGCCAGGTTATGCAGTTTGCATTGCTGCACAATTGCGCCTGCCTATCTCTGCTGCGGTTGCAAATATTCAGTCGTGGCAGACAGATAGGCTGGTCCCCAGAGGACACGGCCAGCGGACTGGGTATATCTGCTTCTCGTTCTTCTCATCTGAGTGCTACGGATTCCAGCTTTGACAGCTACACTCTACTCAACCGGAGCAGTAAGCTGAACCTCAACTTATGGCACTTTGTGAAAGTGTTGAGAACTAGAGCTCAGTTGTTGGGCACCCCACCACTGTCCATCCAGCACTATGGACGGCACTGCCTACATCTGGCTCTAATTAGTCCAGAGTTTTGTTCACCCGAATGACCTCTGCCGGGAACACTCAGAATGTGGTTCTGAGGTATTGCAACATAGGAGCGTTTCACTGCTTTCAAGGCTTCTTAGGAAGAATTCCGGAATCTTGCTGCCGGCAGGCCTTCGGCTTTTCCAGGTGAACATCTCCTTTTAAATCCCCTGTGGTTTCTTGTACACCCGTGAAATTTGGCCAGGTTATGCAGTTTGCATTGCTGCACAATTACGCCTGCCTAGCTCTGCCGCGGTTGTAAACATTCAGGCGTGGCAGCCAGATAGGCTGGTCCCCAGAGGACACGGCCAGTGGACTGGGTATATCTGCTTCTCGTTCTTCTCACCTGAGTGCTACTGATTCCAGCTTTGACAGCTACACTCTACTCAACCGGAGCAGTAAGCTGAACCTCAACTTATGGCACTTTGTGAAAGTGTTGAGAACTAGAGCTCAGTTGTTGGGCACGCCACCACTGTCCATCCAGCACTATGGACAGCACTGCCTACATCTTGCTCTAATTAGTGCACGGTTGTGTTCAGCTGAATGACCTCTGCCGGGAACACTCAGAATGAAGTTCTGAGTTATTGCAACATAGGAGCGTTTCACTGCTTTCAAGGCTTCTTAGGAAGAATTCTGGAATCTTGCTGCCTGCAGGCCTCTGTTCCGGGTGAACATCTCCTTGTAAATCCCCCGTGGTTTCTTGTACACCCGTGAAATTTGGCCAGGTGATGCAGTTTTCATTGCTGTACAATTGCGCCTGCCTAGCTCTGCAGCGGTTGCAAACATTCAGGCGTGACAGCCAGATAGGCTGGTCCCCGTATTACACGGGAATAGGACTGGGTATATCTGCTTCCCCTTCTTCTCACCTGAGTGCTACTGATTCCAGCTTTGACGACTACACTCTACTCCACCGGAGCAGTAAGTTGAACCTCAACTTATGGCACTTTGTGAAAGTGTTGCGAATTAGAGCTCAGTTGTTTGGCACGCCACCACTGTCCATCCAGCACTATGGACGGCACTGCCTACATCTGGCACTACTTAGTCCACATGTGTGTTCACCCGAATGACCTCTGCCGGGATCACTAAGAATGAGGTTCTGAGTTATTGCAACATAGGAGCGTTTCACTGCTTTCAAGGCTTCTTAGGAAGAATTCCGGAATCTTGCTGCCAGCAGGCCTCCGGCTGTTCCGGGAGAACATCTGATTGGAAATGCCCAGTGGTTTTTTGTACACCCGTGAAATTTGGCCAGGTTATGCCGATTGCATTGCTGCACAATTGCGCCTGCCTAGTTCTGCCGCGGTTGCAAACATTCAGGCGTGGCAGCCAGATAGGCTGGTCCCCATAGGACACTGCCAGCGGACTGGGTATATCTGCTTCTCGTTCTTCTCACCTGAGTGCTACTGATTCCAGCTTAGACAGCTACACTCTACCCAACCGGAGCAGTAATCTGAACCTCAACTTATGGCACTTTGTGAAAGTGTTGAGAACTAGAGCTCAGTTGTTGGGCACGCCACCACTGTCCATCCAGCACTATGGACGGCACTGCTTACATCTGGCTCTAATTAGTCCACGGTTGTGTTCAGCTGAATGACCTCTGCCGGGAACACGCAGAATGAGGTTCTGAGTCGTGGCAACATAGGAGCGTTTCACTGCTTTCAAGGCTTCTTAGGAAGAATTCTAGAATCTTGCTGCCGGCAGGCCTCCGGCTGTTCCGGGTGAACATATCCTTGTATATCCCCCGTGGTTTCTTGTACACCGGTGTAATTTGGCCAGGTTATGCAGTTTGCATTGCTGCACTATTGCGCCTGCCTAGCTCTGCTGTGGTTGCTAACATTCAGTCGTGGCAGCCAGATAGGCTGGTCCCCAGGGGACACGGCCAGCGGACTGGGTTTATCTGCTTCTCGTTCTTCTCACCTGAGTGCTACTGATTCCAGCTTTGACAGCTACACTCTACTCAACCGGAGCAGTAAGCTGAACCTCAACTTATGGCACTTTGTGATAGTGTTGAGAACTAGAGCTCAGTTGTTGGGCACGCCACCACTGTCCATCCAGCACTATGGACAGCACTGCCTACATCTTGCTCTAATTAGTCCACGGTATGTTGCAATACCTCAGGACCTCATTCTGAGTGTTCCCGGCAGAGGTCATTCGGCTGAAAACAACTGTGGACTAATTAGAGCCAGATGTAGGCAGTGCCGTCCATAGTGCTGGATGGACAGTGGTGGCGTGCCAAACAACTGAGCTCTAGTTCTCAACACTTTCACAAAGTGCCATAAGTTGAGGTTCAACTTACTGCTCCGGTTGACTAGAGTGTATCCGTCAAAGCTGGAATCAGTAGCACTGAGGTGAGAAGATGGGGAAGTAGATATACCTAGTCCCCTGGCCGTGTCCTACGGGGACCAGCCTATCTGGCTGCCACGACTGAATGTTTGCAACCACAGCAGAGCTAGGCAGGCGCAATTGTGCAGCAATGCAAACTGCATATCCTGGTCAAATTTCACGGGTGTACAAGAAACCACGGGGGATTTACAAGTAGATGTTCACCCGGAACAGGCGGAGGCCTGCCGGCAGCAAGATTCCGGAATTCTTCCTAAGAAGCCTTGAAAGCAGTGAAACGCTCCTATGTTGCAATAACTCAGAACCTCATTCTGAGTGTTCCCAGCAGAGGTCATTCGGCTGAACACAACCGTGGACTAATTACAGCCAGATGAAGCAATGCCGTCCATAGTGCTGGATGGACAGTGGTGGCGTGCCAAACAACTGAGCTCTAGTTCTCAACACTTTCACAAAGTGCCATAAGATGAAGTTCAACTTACTGCTCCGGTTGAGTAGAGTGTAGCCGTCAAAGCTGGAATCAGTAGCACTCAGGTGAGAAGAAGGGGAAGCAGATATACCCAGTCCGCTGGCAGTGTGCTACGGGGACCAGCCTATCTGGCTGCCAAGCCTGAATGTTTGCAACCCTCACCCTAAACCTCACCCTAACCCTAACCCTCACCATAAATCTAACCCTAACCCTCACCCACACCCTAAACCTCACCGTCACCCTATCACCCTCACCCTAACCCTCACCCACACGCTAATCCTCATCCTCACCCGAAGACTCACATTCACCCTAACCCTAAACCACACCCTAAACATGGCCCTAACCCTAACCATAAACCTAACCCTCATGCTAACCCTAAACCTCACCCTATACCTCACCCTCACCCTAATCCTCACCCTAACCCTAACCCTAGTGCTTAAACTAAACCTAACCCTCACCCTCACCGTAACCCTCATCCTAATCCTCACCTTCTCCCTAGCCCTCACCCTAACCCTAACTCTACCCCTACCCCTAATCCTAACCCTCACCCTCACCCTCACCCTCAGCCTAACCCTAATCCTAACCCTAACCCTAACGTAACCCTCACCCTAAACCTAACCGTAACCCTAACTCTCACCCTCACCCTCACCATCACGCTAACCCTCACTCTAACCCTAACACTAATACTAACCCTCACCCAAACCCTAAACCTCACCCTCACCCTAACACTAACCCTAACCTTCACACTAAACCTAACCCTCAACCTAACCCTTAACACTACCCCTCATCCTAACTCTCACCCTCACCTTCAGCCTAACAATAACCCTAACCCTAATTCTAACCCTAACCCTCACCCCCACCCTAACCCTAACGCTAAGCCTAACACTCACCCTAACCCTAACCGTACCCCTCACCCTAACCCTAACCCTAACCCTAACCATCACCCACACCTAACCCTCAATCATCAACTTAACCCTCACCCTAAACATAACCCTCACCCACACCATAACCTGAACCCTCACCCTAAACCAAACCCTCATGCTCACCTTAAACATCACCCAAAACCTAACCCTAACCCTAACCCTCACCCTAAACCTAACCCTCAGCCTAAACCTCACCCTAACTCTCACCCTAACACTAAACTAAACCTAACCTTATTCTTCACCTTACTCCTCAACCTAACCCTAACCCTAACCATCACCCTAACCCTAAAAATAACCCTAAGCCTCACCTTCAGGCTAGCCCTCACCCTAACCCTAATCCTAAGCCTAACACTCACCCTAACCCTAACCCTAACCCTAACCCTAAACCTCAACCTCACATTACCCCTCACCCAAACCCTAACCCTAACCCAAACCCTAACCCTCACCCTCACCCTAACCCTAACCCTAACAGTACCCTCACCTTCACCCTAACCCTAACCCTAACCCTCACCCTAACCCTAACAATAACCTTAACCCTCACTTTCACCCTAGCCCACACCTTAACACTAATCTGAACCCTAACCCTCACCCTAACCCTAACCCTAATCCTCAACCTCGCCCGAAAACTCACCCTAACTCTAACCCTAAGCCTCACCCTAAACCTAACCCTAACCCTAACCCTAACACTAACTCTAAACCTCACCTTACACCTCACCCTAACCATAACCTTAACCTTCCCCCAGCCCCTCCCAATAACCTTCACCCTAACATTACCCTCACTCTAACCCTCAACTTAACCCTAACCCTAACACTAACCCTCACACTAATCCTCAAAATAACCCTAAACCTAACCCTAAACCTCATCCTAACCTTCACCCTAACCCTATCCCTAACCCTCACGCACACCCTAACCCTCACCCTAATCCTAACCTTCACCATAACCCTACCCCTAACCCTATCCCAAATCCTCACACTAACCCTAACCCTCCCCCAACCCTCTCCTTCACCCTAACCCTAACCCTAATCCTAACCCTCACCCTAACCCTCATCCTAATCCTAACCCTCACCCTTACCCTAAACCTCACCCTAACCCTAATCCTAACCCTAACACTCACCATCTCCCTCACCCTAACCCTAACCCTCACCCTAACCCTCACCCTCACCCTAACCCTCACCCTAACACTAACCCTAATCCTAACCCTCACCCTAACCCTAAACCTCACCCTAACCCTAACCCTAACCCTAACTCTCATCCTAAAACTTATCCTAACACTGACGCTAACCCTAACCCTCACTCTCACCCTAACCCTCACCCTCACACTAACCATAACCCTAACCCTAACTCTAACCCTCAAACTAACCCTAAACCTAACCCTAACCCTCACCCTAACCCTCACCCTAACCCTAACACTTAAACTAAACCTAAACTTCACTCTTACCCTCACTCTCACCCTTACCCTCACCCTAACCCTAACCCTTACCCTAACTCTCACCCGCATCCTAAAGTTCTCCGTCACCTTAACCCTAACCCTAAACCTAACCCTCACATTCAACCTAACACCTCACACTCACCCTCACCCTCAGCTTAACCCTAACCCTAACCCTAATCTTAACCCTAACCCTCATCCTCACCCTAACGCTCACCCTCACCCTTACCCTAAACCTAACACTAGCCCTAACTGTAACAATAACCCTAACCCTAATCCTAACCCTAACCCTAACCCTCATCCTCATCCTAACCCTAACCCTAACCCTAAATCTCACCCCACCCTTACCTCACACTCATCCTAACCCTAACCCTAATCCTAATCTTCACTCTAATCCTCACCCTCACCCTCACCCTCACCTGCACCCTAACCCTCACCCTCACCCTAAACCTAACGTATATCTCACCTTCACCCTAACCCTAACCCTCACCTAAACCTAACCCTTACACTCAACTTAACCCTCACCCAAACCGTAAGGCTAACCCTAACCCTCACCTTCACCCTAACCCTCACTCTAACCCTTAACCTCAACCTAACCCTAACCCTAACCCTAACCCTCACCCTCACCCTAACCATCACCCTAACCCTAACGTTATCTTTAACCCTGACCCTAACCCAAACCCTCACCCTAATCCTAAAACTAACCCCCACCCTAACCCACATCCTAAACTTGACCCTAATCCTATCCCGAACCCTAACCCGAACCCTCAACCTATCCCTCAACCTAACCCTTACCCTCACCGGAAGCATTACCCACACCATCACCCTCACCCTCAGGCTAACCCTAACCCTAATCCTAACCCCAAACCTCACCCTCACCCTAAACCTAACCCTAACCCTAACCCTAACCCTCAGGCTAAACCTCACCCTAAACCTGATGCTAACCCTAACCCTCAATCTCACCATAACCCTCACCCTCACCCTCACCCTAACCCTAACCCTCACACAAAACCTAACCCTAACCCTAACCCTAAACCTAACCCTCAATTTATACCTAACCCTAACCCTAACCCTAAACATCACCCTAACCCTCACCGTAACTCTAATCCCCACCCACACCCTAATCCTCACCATAACCCTAATCCTAACCCTAAACCTAACCCTAACCCTCACCCTAACCCTCACCCTAATGCTAACCCTCACCCACACCCTCACCCTAAGCCTAACCCTAATCCTAACCCTAACCCTAATCCTCACCCAAACCCTAACCCTAAACCTCATCCTTACCCTCACCCTCACCCTTGCCCTCACCCTAACCCTAACCCTAACAATAATCCTAACCCTAACCCTAACACTAATCCTAACCCTCAACATAACCCTAATCCTAACCCTCACCCTAACCCTAACCCTCACCTAACCCTAACCCTTACCCTCAACTTAACACTCACCCTAACCCTAAGGCTAACCCTAACCCTCACCTTCACCCTAACCCTCACTCTAACCCTTAACCTCACCCTAACACTAACCCTAACCCTAACCCTCACCTTCACCCTAACCATCACCCTACCCATCACCCTAACCCTAACCCTAAACGTAACCCTGACCCTAACCCAAACCCTCACCCTAAGCCTAACACTAACCCTCACTCAAACCCACATGTAAACTTCACCCTAACCCTATCCCTAACCCTAACCCTCACACTCACCCTCACCCTCAACCTAACCCTTACCCTCACACTAACCATAACCCACACCCTCACCCTCACCCTCAAGCTAACTCTAACCCTACCCCTAATCCTAACCCCAACCCTCACCCTCACACTAAACCTATCCCTAACCCTAAACTTAACTCTCATCCTAAACCTCACGCTAAACCTCATGCTAATCCTAACCCTCACTCTCACCCTAACCCTCACCCTCACCCTAACCCTAACCCTACCGCTCACCCTAACAATAACCCTAACCCTAACCCTCACACTAAACCTAACCCTAACTCTAATCCTCACCCTCACCCAAACCCTCACACTAACCCTTACTCTCACCCTCACCATACACCTCACACCCTAACCCTCACCCTAACCCTAAACCTAACCCTCACCCTCACCCTCACTCTCAGTCTAACCCTAACCCTAAGCCTAAATCTAACCTTAAACATCCCCCTCACCCTAACCCTAAACCTAACCGTAACCCTATACTTCATGCTAACCCTAACCCTAACCCTAACCATCACCCTCACCCTAAGCCTAACCCTAACCCTCACCCTAACCCTGAAGATAACCCTCACCCAAAACCCAAACCATAACCCTCACCTTAACCCTAACCCTAAACCTCACCCTAACCCTAACCCTCAACATCACCCTAACCGTCATTCTAACCCTAACACTCACCCACACCCTAACCCTCACCCTCAACCGAAACCTCAACCTCGCCCTAATATTCACCCTCACCCTAAACATCACCTTAAACCTAACCCTCACCCTAACCCTAACACTAACCCTCACTCTAATCCTAACCCTCACCTTCACCCTAAACCTCACCCATACCCTAACCCTAACAATAACCCTAACCCTAACCCTCACCCTCACCCTCAACCTCACCCTCACCCTAACGCTAACCCTATCCCTCACCCTCACACTATCCATCACCCTAACAAGTATCCTCACCCTAATCCTAACCCTAACCCACTCACTAAACCTAACCCTAACCCTAACCTTAACCCTACCCCTCACCCTAAACCTCACCCTAACCCTAACCCTAACCCTAATCCTCACCCTAACCCTAACCCTAGCCCTAACCCTCACCCTCACCCTAACCTTCACCGTCACCCAAACCCTCAACCTAAACCTAACCCTCACCCACACCCTAACCCTCACCTTCACCCTAACCCTCACCCTCACTCTAAACATCACCATATGCCTAACCCTCACCCTAACCCTAAACTTAACCCTCACACTAATCCTAACGTTCACTCTAAACCTCACCGTCACCCTATTCCTCACCCTAAATCTAACCATCACCCACACTGTAACCCTCACCTTCACCCTAACCCTCACCCTCACCCTAAACATCACCCTATGCCTAACCCTCACCCTAACCCTAACCCTAACCCTCACACTAATACTAACCTCCATTCTACACCTCACCGTCACCCTAAGCCTCACCCTAACTCTAACCATTACCCTAACCCTCACCCGCACCCCAAACCTCTCCGTGACCATAACCCTAAACCTAAACATAACCCTTACCCACAAACTAACTCTCACTCTCACCCTCACCCTAAAACTCACCCTAATCCTCACCCTTTCCTTCCACAACACCCTAAACCTAACCCTCAACCTAATGCTAAGCCTAAACCTCACCCTAAACTAAACCTCACCCTTAACCTCACCCTCACCCTCACCCTAACCCTGACCATCACCCTAATCCTAACTCTAAACCTAACCCTCAACCTCACCCTAACCCTCACCCTAACCCTTACCCTCACCTTAATGCTAACCCTAACCCTAACCCTCAACCTCACCCTAACCATCACCCTAACCCTAACTCTAACCGCAACCCTGACACTAACCCAAAACCTCACCCTAACCCTAACCTTAACCCTCACCCTAACCCTCACCCTACCATTCACCCTAACCCTAACCCTAACACTCACCCTCACCCAAAACCTCACCCTAACCCTTACCCTCACCCAAAACCTCACCCTAACCCTTACCCTCACCCTAACCATAACCCACACCTTCACGATCACCCTCAGCCTTTCCCTAACCCTAATCCTAACTCCAACCCTCACTCTCACCCTAACCCTAACCGTATCCCTAAACCTAACCCTAAACCTAAACCTCACCATCATCCTAATGCTAACCCTAACCCTCTCTCTCACCATAACCCTCACGCTCACCCTCACCCTAATCCTAACCCTCACACAAAACCTAACCCTCACCATAACCCTAACCCTACACCTCACCCAAACACTAACCCTAACCCAACCCTCAAACTAAACCTAACCCTAACCCTCACCCTAACCTCACCCTAATCCTAACCCTAACCCTAACTCCCACCCTTATCTGAACCTTCACCCTAACCCTTACTCTCACCCTCACCCTAAACCTGACACTTAACCAAACCCTCACCCTAACCATAACCCTCACCCTTACCCTAACACTAACACTAACCCTCACTCTAACCCGAACCCTTACCCTCACCCTAACCCTCAACCTCATCCTAAACATCACCCTACCACTAACCCTCACAGTAACCCTAAGTCTAACTCTCACCATAACCCTAACCCACACCCTAACCCTAACCCTAACCCTACCCATCACCCTAACACTAAGGCTAAGCCAAACCCTAACCCGAAACCTAACCCTAACCCCCCCTTAAAAGTAACCCTCACCCTCACCTTCACCCACACCCTCAGCCTTACCCTAACACTAAGGCTAAACTTAACCCTCACCCTAACCGTAATGCTCACCCTAACCCTGACACTCACCCTAATCCTAACCCTAACCCTAACCCTAACCCTCACCCTAAACCTCACCCTAACCTTTACCCTCATCTTAACCCTAACCCTAACCTTAACTCTAATTCTCACACTAATCCTAACCCTCACCCTAACACTCACGATCACCCTAACCCTAACTGTAACATTAATCCTAACTCTCACATTAACTTTAACCCTCACCCTAACCCTAACCCTTACCCTCAGCCAAACCCTCACCCTCAACCTAACCCTAACCCTAACCCTAAACCTCACCCTAAACCTAACCCTCACCCTAACCCTAAACCTCACCCTCACCCTCACCCTCACGCTCACCCTCACATGCACCCTCAGCCTAACTCTCATCCTCACCGTAGCCCTAACCCTAAACCTCACCATCACCCTAACCCTCACCCTAACACTTACACTCAACCTCACCCTAACCCTCACACTAACCCTCACCCTCACCCTCACCCTCACCCTTAACCTCAACCTAACACTAACTCTAACCCTAACAATAACCCTAACCCTAAACCTAACCCTCATCTTCACCCTAACCCGAACCCTAACACTAAACCTAACCCTCACCCTCACCCTAACCCTCACCCTAACCCTCAACCTAACAATAACCATAACCCTAACAATAACCCTAACCCTAACCCTAATCCTAACCCTAAACCTAACCCTCATCCTCACCCTAACTCTAACCCTAACTCTAAACCTAAACCTCACCCTAACCCTTAACCTCACCCTCACTCTAACTCTCACACTAAACCTAAGCCTCACTCTAACCCTAAACCTAACTCTCACCCTCACCCTTAGCTCACACTCAGCCTAACCCTAACCCCAATACTAATCCTCAACCTAATCCTCACCCAGACCCTCACCCTCACCCTAACCCTCACCCTCACCCTCACCCTAATCCTAAACCTAAACCTAACCGTTACCCACACCCTAAATCTCACCTAACTCTAACCCTCACCCTAAAACTCACCCTAACCCTAATGCTAACCCTAACCCTCACCGTCACCCTAACCCTCACCCTACCCTTCAACTTAACCCTAACCCTAACCCTAACCGTCATCCTAACCCTAACCCTAACCCTCACCCTAACTTTAACCCACACCCTCACCCTCAAGCGAATCCTAACTCTAACTCCCACACTAACCCTAACCATAACCCTCAACCCTAATCCTAAACCTAACCCTAAACATAAACCTCAGCCTCACCCTAACCCTCACCTTAAAACTCATGGTAACCCTAAACCTCAATCTCACCCTAACCCTCACCCTAACCCTAACCCTAACCTTAACTCTAACCCACATCCTCACCCTAACCCTCACCCTAAGTCTAAGCCTAACCCTAATCCTCACCCTAACCCTCACCCTAACCCTAAACCTAACCCTAACCCTAACCCTCACCCTAAACCTAACCCTCACCCTAACCCTAAACATCAGCCTAACCCTCACCCTCACCCTAACCCTAAACCTAACCCTAACCCTCTCCCTCACCCTAGCACTCATCGTCAGCCTAACCCTCATCCTAACCCTACCCCTCACCCACACCCTAACCCTCATGCTCAACCGAACCGTCTCCCTCCCCCTAATACTCAGCCTCACCCTAAACATCACCCTAACCCTAACCCTCAGCCTAATCCTGATCCTACCCCTCACCCTAGACCTCACGCTATCCCTATCCCTAACCCTAACCTTAATCCTCACACTCACCCTCACCCTCATGCTAAACCTAATCCTAACCCTAAACCTCAATCTCACCCTAACCCTCACCATTACCCTAACACTCACACTAACCCTAACCCACACCCTCACCCTAACCCTCACCCTAACCCTAACCCTAACCCTAACGCTAACCCTAAACCTATCCCTCACCCTAACACTAACCCTCACCCTAACCCTAAACCTCAGCCTAACCCTCACCCTCACCCTAACCCTAAACCTAACCCCAGCCCTCACCCTCACCTTAACCCTCACTGTCACCCTAACCCTCACCCTAACCCTAATCCTCACCCATACCCTAACCGTCATGTTCAACCGAACCGTCACACTCACCCTCACCCTAATACTCAGCCTCATCCTAAACATCACCCTAACCCTAACCCTCAGCCTAACACTAACCCTACCCCTCACCCTAACCCGCATCCTATCCCTAACCCTAACCATAAACCTAACCCTAAACCTCACCCTCACGCTAAACCTAAACCTAACCCTCACCCTCACCTTAACCCTAACCCTAACCCTCACCCTAAGCCTCACCCTAACTCTAACCCTAAACCTAAACCTCACCCTCACCCTCACCCTAATCCTAACACTAACCCTAACCATCACCTTAACCCTAACCTTCACCCTAACCCTCACCCTCACCCTTACCCTTACCCTAAGCCTAACCCGAACTCTAACCCTTATCCTAAACCTAACCCTCTCCCTCACCCTCACCATAACCTTAAGCCTAAACCGAAACCTAACTCTCACCCTCACTCTCACCCTAACCCTAATACTAAACCTAACCCTCAACCTCACCCTAACCCTAACCCTCACCCTAACCCTAACCCTAAATCTCAACCTCACCCTACCCCAAACCCTAACCCTTATCCTCAACCTAATCCTAACCCCAACCCTAACTCTAACACTAACCATCACCCTCACCCTCACCCTCACCCTCAGACTAACCCAAACCCTAACACTAATCCTAACCCTAACCCTCACCCTCACCCTTACCCTAAACCTATCCCTAACCCTCAACCTAACCTTAAACCTCACCCTCACCCAAACCCTCACCCTAACCCTAACCCTAACCCTCCCCCTCACCCTAACCCTTACCCTAACCCTTACCCTCACCCTAACAATAATCCCAACCCTAACCCTCACACTAACCCTAATCCTCACCCTTACCCTACACCTACCCCTCACCCTAACCCTTACCCTAAACCTAACCTTCACCCTAACTCTAACCCTAAGCCTAACTCGCAACCTAACCCTCACACTCACCCTTATCCTCACCCTAAACCTAACCCTCACACACAACGTAACTCTCACCCTGACCTGAAACCGAACCCACACCCTAACCCTCACCCTAACCCTAAACATCACCCTAACATTAACCCTAACCCTAACCCTAACCCTAACCATCATCTTAACCCCAACCCTCACCCTAACCCTAACGCTCACCCTCAACCTAGCCGTCACCCTAACCCGAACACTAACCTTAACCCTCACCCTCAACCTAGCCCTCACCCTAACCCTAACCCTAACCCTAACCCTAACCCTCACTCTCACCCTCACCCTTAGCCTAACATAACCCTAACCCTAATCCTAAAACTAACGCTAAAACTAACCCTAACCCACACTATAACCCTTACCCTCACACTAACCCTAACCCTCACCCAAACCTAAACCTCAACCTAACCCTAAAACTAACCCTAAACCTCACCCTCACCCTATACCTCACCGTCATCCTAACCCTCACCCTAAACCTAACACTTACCCACACACTAACCCTCAACTTAAATCGAACCCTCACCCTCACCCTAATACTCACCCTCACCCTAAACATCAACCTAACCCTAACTTTCAGTCTAACCCTAAACCTACCCCTCACCGAATCCTCATCCTAACCCGAACCATAACCCTCACCCTAACCCTAACACACACCCTTACCCTCAACTTCAACCTAACCCTAACCCTAACCCTCAACCTCATCCTAACCCTTACCCTCACCATAACCCTAAGCCTCACCTTTAACCTAGCCCTCACCCTAACCCTAACCCTCACCCTGAACCTAGCCCTCACCCTAAACCCTAACCCTAACCCTCACCCTCAATCTCATCCTCACCCTTAGCCTAACACTAACCCTAACCCTAATCCTAAACCTAACCCTAAACCTAAACTTAAACCTCACTCTAACCCTTAACCTCATCCTAACCCTAAACCTAACCCTACAACTCACCCTAACCCTTATCCTCACCCTAACCCTAACCCTAACCCTCAAACTAACCCTAATCCTCACCCTAACCCTAACCATCACCCTAACCCTAATCCTGATCGTAAACCTCACCCTCACCCTAAACCTCACTGTCACCCTAACCCTCACCCGAAACCTAACCTAAACCCTCACACTAACCCTAACCCACACCGTCACCCTCAACCTAATCCTAATCCTATGCCTAACCCTAGCCCTCACCCTCACCCTAACACTCACCCTAACCCATACCCTCACACTAACCCTAACCCTAACCCTAAGCCTCACCCTAACTCTCACCCTCACCATAACCCTAACCCTAACCCTAATCCTAACCCTATCCTTAACCCTCACCCTCACCCTAACCCTAACCCTCACCCTAAACCTTACTCTCACCCTAACCCTCAACCTCACCCTAAACCAACCCTATCCCTAATCCTCACCCTCACCCTCACCCTAAACCTAACCCTATCCCTAACACTCACCCTCACCCCAACCCTCACCCTCACCCTAAATCTAACCCTCATCCTAACCTTAACCCTAACCCTCACACTAACCCTAAACCTCACCCTAAACCACCACCTAACCCTAATTCTAACCCTAACACTAACCCTCACCCTAATACTCACCCTCACCCTAAAAATCACCCTAACCCTAAACTGCAGCCTAACACTAAACCTACCCCTCACCCAATTCCTCACCCTCACCCTATCCATAAACCTCACCCTAACCATAATGCACACCCTCACCCTCAACCTAATCCCAACCCTAAACCTCAGCCTAACTCTAACTGTCACCCTAACCCTAACCCTAACCCTAACCACCACCCTAACCCTCACCCTAATCCTAACCATAACCCTAACCATAACCCTCACCTAACACTCATGGCAACCCTAAACCTCACTCTCACCCTAACCCTTACCCTAACCATAACCCTCACCCTAACCCTAACCCACACCCTCATCCTAACCCTCACCCTAAATCTAAGCCTAACCCTAACCCTCAAACTAATCCTCATCCTCACCCTAACCCAATCCCTCACCCTAACCCTAACCCATACACTAACACTAAACCTCAGCCTAACCCTCACCCTAACCCTAACCCTCACCCACACCCTAACCCTCATGCTCAACCGAACCCTCTCCCTCCCACTAATACTCAGCCTCACCCTAAACATCACCCTAACCCTCACCCTCACCCTAACCCTAACCCTACCCCTCACCCTATGCCTCATCCTAACTGTAACACTAAACCTAAACCTCAACCTCACCCTCACCCTAACCCTTATCCTAAACCTAACCCTCTCCCACACCCTCACCCTAAACTTAAGCCTAAGCCTAACCCTAACCATCACCCTCACTCTCACCCTCACCCTAAACTAACCCTAACCCTACCTGTCACCCTCACCCTAACCCTAACCCTCACCCTCACCCTCACCCTAACCTCACCCTAATCCTTATCCTCACCCTAACCTTAACCCTAACGCTAAGCCTCATGCTAAACGTAACCTCACTCTAACCCTAACATTAACCCTAACCCTAACCATCACCCTCACCCTCCACCTCACCCTCAGCCTAACCCGAACCCTAACACTAATCCTAACCCTAACCCTCACCCTCACCCTCACCCTAAACCTAACCCTAAACCTCACCCTAAACTTAACCCGCACCCTCCCCCTAACCCTAACCCTAACCCTAACCCTAACCCTCACCCTCACCCTAACCCTCACCCTAAATCTTAACTTCAAACTAACCCTAAACCTAACCCCAACCCTCACACTAACCCTAACCCTAAACCTAAACCTAACCCTAAACCTCACCCTCACCCAAAACCTCACACTCACCCTTATCCTCACCCTAACCCTAACCCTCACCCTAACCCTAAACCTTAACCGTAACCCTCACACAAACCCTAACCCTAACCCTAACGCTAACCCTCACCCTAACCCTAAACCTAACCCTAAACCTCAACCTCACCCTATACCTCACCATCACTCTAACCCTCACCCTAAACCTAACACTTACCCACACCCTAACACTCACCGTCAATCAAACCCTCACCCTCACCCTAATACTCACCCTCACCCTAAACATCACCCTAACCCTAAACTTCAGCCTAACCCTAAACCTACCCCTCAGCCTAATCCTCACCCAACCCTAACCATAACCCTCACCCTAACCCTAACACACACCCTCACCCTCAACCTAATCCTAAGCCTAAGCCTAACCCTCACCCTCACCCTAACCCTCACCCTAACCGTTACCTTCACCCTAACCCTAAACCTCACCTTTAATCTAGCCCTCAAAATAACCCTAACCCTAACCCTAACCCTCACCCTCAACCAAGCCCCCACCCTAAGTCTAACCCTAACCCTAAACCAAAACCTAACACTCACCCTAACCCTAAACCTAACCCTCCCCCTCACACAACCCTCACCCTAACGCTTACCCTCAACCTAACCCTAACCCTAACCCTCACACTAAACCAAACCCTCACCCTAACCCTAACCCTCACCCTAACCCTAACCGAACCCCACAAGATAACCCTCACCCTAACCCAAACCCTAGCCCTCACCCTAACCCTAACCCTAAACCTCACCCTCACCCTAACCCTCAACGTAACCCTAACCCTCACTCTAAACCTAACCCTCACCCACAACATAACCCTCACCCTCAAATGAACCCTCACCCGCACCCTAATACTCACCCTCACCCTAAACATCACCCTAAACCTAACCCTCAACCTAACCCTAACCCTAACCCTCACCTAACCGTAACCCTAACTTTCACCCTAAAACTTACCCTCACCCTAACCCTAACAGTAATCCTAACCCTCAACCTAACCCTCACCTTCAACTTCACCCTAACCCTAAAGCTAACCCTAACCCTCACCCTCACAATATCCATCACCCTAACACTTACCCTCACCCTAATCCTAACCCTAACCCTAACCCACACACTAATCCTAACCCTCACACTAACCCTAACCCTATCCCTCACCCTACCCCTCACCCTAACCCTAACACTAATCCTCACCCTAACCCTAACTCTAACCCTAACCCTCACCCTCACCCTCACCCTCACCCTCACCGTCACCCTAACCCTCACCCTAAACCTAACCCTAACCCAAACCCTAACCCTCACTTTCACCCTAACCCTCACCCGCACCCCAAACCTCTCCGTGGCCATAACCCTAACCCTAAACCTTACCCTTACCCACAGAGTAAACCTCACTCTCACCCTCACCCTAAACCTCACCGTAATCCTCACCCTCACCCTATGCAACACCCTAAACCTAACCCTCACCATAATGCTAAGCCTAAACCTCCCCCTTACCCTCACCCTCACCCTCAGCCTAACCCTAACCCTAACCCTAATCCTAACCCTAACCCTCACACTCATTATAACACTAAACCTAACCCTAACCCTCACTCCAACCCTAACCATATCCCTCACCATCACCATCACCCTCAGCCTAAGGCTAACACTAACCCTAATCGTAACCCTAACCCTAACCCTCACCCTCACCGTAAAACTAATCCTAACCTTCACCTTCACCCTAACCCTAACCCTAACCCTAACCCTCACTCAAATCCGAACCCTTACCCTCACCCTAACCCTCACCCTCAAACTAAACCTCACCCTAAACCTCAACCTAAAACTAACCCTAACCCTAACACTAACCCTAACCCTAACCTTAAAACTAACCCTATCACTCATGCTCACCCTAACCCTAACTCTAACCCTAATCCTAACCCTAACCCTAACCCTCACCCTTAGCCTAACCCTAACCCTAACCCTAACCCCCACCCTAACCCCAACCCTCAACCTAACCCTGACCCTCACACTAATCTTAACCCTAACTTTAACCTAACCCTCATTCTCACCCTAACCCTCACCCTAACCCTTACACTCAACTTATCCCTAACCCTAACCCCAACCCTTACTCTCACACTAAACCTAACCCTCACCCTAACTCTAACCCTAAACCTCACGCTCACCCTAACCCTAACCCTAAACCTAACCCTAACCCTAACTCTCACACTTATCCTAACCCTCACCCTAACTCTAAGCCTAACACTCACCCTCACCCTCACCCTCAGCCTAACCCTCACCCTAACCCTAACCATAACCCTCACCATCAACCTAACCCTCACCCTAACCCATACCCTCTCTCTAACCCTAAGCCAAACGCTAAACCTAAGCCTCACTCTCAACCTAACCCTAAATCACAACCTCACCCTTATCTCACACTCATCCTAACCCAAACCCTAATTCTAATCCTCACTCTAATCCTCACCTTCACCCAAACCCTCATGCTAATCCTCACCCTCACCCTCACCCTCACCCTCACCCTAAACCTAACCCTGACCTAAACCTAACCCTCACCTAACCCTAACCCTTACCCTCAACTTAACCCTCACCTAACCCTAATGCTAACCCTAACCCTCACCTTCACCCTAACACTTAACCTCACCCGAACCCTAACCCTAAACCTAATACTCACCCTCAACCTAACCTTCAACTTAACCCTAACCCTAACCGTAACCCTGACCCTAATCCAAACCCTCACCCTCACCCTAACCCTAACCCTCATCCTAACCCTCACCCTACCCTTCACATTTACCCTAACCCTAACTCTAACCCTAACCTTCACCCTAAGACTCACCCTAACCCTTACACTCACACTAACCATTACCCACACCCTCACCCTCACGCTCAGCCTAACCCTAACTCTAACCCTAATCCTAACCCCAACCCTCACCCTCAACCTAAGCCTAACCCTAACCCTGAACCTAACCCTCACCCTAAAGCTCACCCTAACCCTCACCCTAACCCTAACCCTCATTCTCACCCTAAACCTCACCCTCACCCTAACCCTAAACCAAACCCTCACACAAAACCTAACCCTCACCCTAACCCTAACCCTACCCTCACCCTAACACTAACACTAACCCTTACCCTCAAACTAAACCTAACCCTAACCATAACCCTCACCCTAACCCTAACCCTCACTCTAACCCTTATTCTCACCCTAAACCTAAACCTCACACTTACCCTAACCCTCACCCTAACCCTGAACCTAACCCTCACCCTCACCTTCACTCTCAGTCTAACCCTCACCCTAAGCCTAAATTTAACTTTAATCATCTCCCTCACCCTAACCCTAAACCTAAACCTTACCCTAACCCTCACGCTAACCTTAAACCTAAACTTCACTCTAACCCTCACACTACCCTTCAACCTAACGCTAACCCTAACCCTAACACTAACCCTCACCCTCACCCTAAGCCTCACACTAAGCCTAAATCTAACCCTAACCCTAACCCTCAACCTAACACTAACCCTAACCCTAGCAATAAACCTAACCCTACCCCTCACCCTAATCCTAACCCTAACCCTTACCGGAAACCCAACCCTAACCCTCACCCTAAACTTAACCCACACCCTCACCTTCACCCACACCCTCAGCCTAACCTTAAACCTAACCCTAACCCTAACCCTCACCCTAACCCTAACCCTAAACCTCACCCTAACCCTGACCCTCACCTTAATCCTAACGCTAAACCTAACCCTCACCCTCACCCTAAGCCTCAACCTAACCCTTACCCTCAACTTAACCCTAACCCTAGCCCTCACCCTCACCCTCACCCTAACCATCACCCTAACCCTAACCCTACCTATAACCCTGAACCTAAACCAAAACCTCACCCTAACCCTAACCCTAACCCTCAGCCTAACCCTCACCCTACCATTCACCCTAACCCTAACTCCAACCCTCACCCTCACCCTAAACCTCACCCTATCCCTTACGCTCACCCTAACCATAACCCACACCCTCACCCTCACCCTCAGTGTTATCCTAACCCTAACCCCAATCCTAACACCAACCCTCACACCAACCCTCACTCTCAACCTACCCATAACACTAACCCTAAACCTAACCTTCAACCTAAACCTCACCCTCACCCTCATGCTAACCCTAACCCTCACCCTAACCCTTACCCTCACCCTCACCCTAACCCTAACCCTCACACAAAACCTAACCCTCACCCTAACCCTAACCCTCACCTTAAAACTAACGCTACCCATCACACTAACCCTAACCCTAACCCTAACCCTAACCAGAAACCTAACCCTAACCCTCACACTAAACTTAACCCTCACCCTCACCTTCACTGACACCCTCAGCCTAACCCTAACCCTAACCCTAAACCTAACCCTCACCCTAACCCTAAAGCTCACCCTAAACCTGACCCTCACCCTAATTCTAACCCTAACCCTCACCCTCACCCTCAACCTAACCCTCACCCTAACCCTTACAATAACCTTAACCCTAATCCTAACCCTAACCCTAACTCTCTCACTAATCCTAAATCTCACTCTAAACCTCACCCTGACCCTCATGCTCACACTAACCCTAACCCTAATATTAACCCTAACTCTCACACTAACTCTAAACCTCACCCTAACCGTAACCCTCACCCTCACCCTCACCCTCAGCCAAACCCTCACCCTCAACTTAACCCTAACCCTAACCCTAACCCTCACCCGAAAGCTAACCCTCACCCTCACCCTCAGCCTAACTCTCATCCTCACCTTAGCCCTAACCCTAAACCTCTCCCTCACCCTAACCCTCACCCTAACCCTTAAACTTAACCTCACCCTGACCCTCACACTAACCCTAACCCTCACCCTCACCCTCACCCTAACGCTCACATTCACCCTCAGCCTAACTCTCATCCTCACCCTAACCCTCACCCTAACCCGCACCCTCACCCTAATCCTAACCCTAAACCTAACCCTCCCCCTCACACAATCCTCACCCTAACGTTTACCCTCAACCTAACCCTAAAGCTAACCCTAAACCTCACACTAAACCTAACCCTCACCCTAACCCTAAGCCTAACCCTAAACCTCACCCTCACCCTAACCCTCAACGTCACCCTAACCCTCTCTCTAAACCTAACCCTCACCCACACCATAAACCTCACCCAAAACTGAACCCTCACCCTCACCCTAAACATCACCCTAAACCTAACCCTCAGCCTAACCCTAACCCTAAACCTCACCCTAACCCTAACCCTCACCTTCACCCTAACCTTCACCCTCACCCTAACCCTAACAATATCCCTAACCCTAAACCTAACCCTCAGTCTCAACCTCACCCTAACCCTAACGCTAACTCTAACCCTCACCCTCACTCTATCCATCACCCTAACAAGTACCCTAAACCTAATCCTAACCCTAACCCTAACAAACACTCTAAAGCTAACCCTCACGGTAACCCTAACCCTACCCCTCACCCTAACCCTCACCCTCACACTAACAACCCTAACCCTAATCCTCACCCTAAACCTAACCCTAACCCTCACCCTCACCCTAACCCTCACCGTCACCCGTACCCTCACCCTAAACCTAACCCTCACCCACACCTTAACCCTCACCTTCACCCTAACCCTCACACTAAACATCACCCTATGCCTAACCCTCACCCTCACCCTAACCCTAACCCTCACACTAATCCTAACCTCCATTCTAAACCTCACTGTCACCCTAAACCTCACCCTAACTCTAACCATTACCCTAACCCTCACCCGCACCCCAAACCTCTCCGTGACCATAACCCTAACCCTAAACCTTACCCTTACCCACAAAGTAAACCTCACTCTCACCCTCACCCTAAACCTCACCCTAATCCTCACCCTCACCCTACACAACACCGTAAACCTAACCCTCAACCTAATAGTAAGCCTAAACCTCACTCTGATGTAAACCTCACCCTTACCCTCAACCTCACCCTCAGCCTAACCCTAACTGTAACCCTAATCCTAACCCTAACCCTCACCCTCACCCTCACACTAAACCTAAACCTAACCCTCACCTCTACCCTAACCATCACCCTCACCCTCACCCTCACCCTCAGCCGAAGGCTAACTCTAACCCTATCCCTCACCCTCACCCTCACCCTAACCCTCACCCTAACCCTCACCCTACCATTCACCCTAACCCTAACCCTAACACTCACCCTCACCCTAAAATTCACCGTAACCCTTGCCCTCACTCTAACCAGAACCCACACCCTCAGTCTTACCCTAACCCTAACCCTAGTCCTAACTCCAACCCTCACTCTCACCCTAAACCTAACCCTAACCCTAAACCTAACTATCTCCATAACCCTAACCCTCACCCTCACCCTAACCCTAACCCTAACCCTAAGCATCACCCTAACACTAACCCTAATCCTAACTCTAACCGGAAACCTAACCCTAACCCTCACCCTAAACTTAACCTTCACCCTCACCTTCACCCACACCCTCAAACCTAACCCTAACCCTAAACCTTAACCTAACCCTCACCCTAACCCTAATGCTCACCCTGACCCTCACCCTCACCCTAATCCTAACCCTAAACCTAACCCTAACCCACACCCTCACCCTAATCCTCACCCTAACCCTTACCCTCACCTTAACCCTAACCCTAACCCTCTCACACTAATCCTAAACCTCACCATAACCCTCACATTCACCCTAATCCTAACCCTAACATTAACCCTAACTCTCACACTAACTGTAACCCTCACCCTAACCGTAACCCTCACCCTCACACTCACCTTCAGCCAAACCCTCACCCTCACATAACCCTAACCCTAACCCTAACCCTCTCACCCTCACCCTAACCCTCACCCTAACCTTTACCCTCACCCTCACCCTAAACCCCACACTAACCCTAAGTCTCACTATAACGCTAAACCTATCTGTCACCCTAACCCTTACCTCACCCTCAGCCTAACCCTCACCCTAACCCGAATCCTCAACCTAATCCTCACCCTCACCCTCACCCTCAACCTAACCCTCACCCTCACCCTAAGCCTAAGCCTAACCCTCACCGTCACCCTAACCCAAACCTTCACCCTCACCCTCAGCCTAACCATAAGGCTAACCCTAATCCTAACCCCAACCCTCACACTCACCCTAACCCTAACCCTAAACCTAACCCTCACCCTAAACCTCACCCTAACACTCACTCTAACCCTAACCCTCACTTTCATCCTAACCCTCAGCCCCACCCTAACCCTAACCCTAACCCTCACACAAAACCTAACCCTCACACTAACCCTAAACCTACCCCTCACCCTAACCCTAACCCTCACACTGCCTCTCAACCTAATATTAACCCTAACTGTAACCATAACCCTAACACTAACCCTAACACTAGCCCTTAACACTCAACCTAACCCTCACCCTAACCCTCACCCTCAACCTCACCCTCAGCCTAACTCTAACCCTAAGCTTAAATCTAAACCTAAACATCTACCTCACCCTAACCCTAAACCTAACCCTAACCCTCACCCTAACCCTCACCCTAACCCTAACCCTCACCCTCTCCGTAACACTAACACAAACACTCACCTTCACCCTAACCCTAAACATAACCTTAACCCTCACCCTAAAACTAACCCTAACCCTAACCCTCACCCTAACCCTCACCCTAACGCTAAACCCTCACACTAACCCTCACCATAACCCTAATCCTAACCCCAAACCTAACCCTCACACTCACCTTCACCCTCGCACTCATCCTAACCCAACCCTAAACCTAATCCTAACCCTAACGCTCATCCTCACCCTAACATTAACACTAACCCTAAACCTCACCCTAAACCTCATCCTCACCCTTAACCTCAAACTAAAACTAACCCTAACCCTAACAATAACCCTAACCCTAACCCTAACCCTAACCCTCACCCGAATCCTCACCCTAACCCTAACCCTAAACCTTACCTAACCAAAACCCTCACCCTCACCTTAGCCCTCACCATAACCCTAACCCTAATCCTAAAGCTCACACTCACCCTCAAACTCACGCTCAGCCTAACCCCAACCATAACTAATCCTAACCCTAACCCTCAAACTCACCCTCAACCTAACCCTAAGCTCACCCTAACCCTAAATCAAACCCTCACACTCACCCTCATCCGCACCTTAAACCTCACCCTCAACCTAACCCTAACCCTTAACCTAATCCTAACGCTAACCCTTACCCTCACCCTCACCCTAACTCTAACCCTAACCCTAAAACTAACCTTAACCCTCATCCTAACTCTCACACTAACCCTAAACCTCACCCTAACCCTAACCCAAACCCTCATCCTCACCTGCAAACTAACCCTAACGCTAACCCTAAACCTCACCCTCACCCAAAACCTCACACTAACCCTTAACCCTCACCCTAACCCTAACCATAATCCTCACCCTAACCATAACCCTAACCTCACCCTCACCCTCACCCTCAGTCTACACCTAAACCTATCCTTCACCATCACCCTAACCCTAACTCTAACCCTAACCCTCAACCTCACCCTAATCCTCACACTAACCCTAACACTCACCCTAACCCTAACCCTAACCATTACACATACCTAATCCTCACCCTAATCCTAACCATCACCCCAACCCTAACCCTAAACCTAACCCTAACCTAAACCCTAACACTAACCCTAAACCTTATCCTCACTCTTTCCCTAACCCTAACCCTCACCCTCACCCTAGCCCTCACCCTAACCTAATCCTAAACCTAACCCTCACCCTCACCCTAACCCTAACCCTAACCCTCACACTTACCCTCATAAACACATTAACCCTCACCCTCACACTCAGCCTAACCCTAACCCTAATCCTAATTATAATCCCAACCCTCACCCTAACCGTCACACTAAACCTAAACCTCACCCTAACCTTAAACCTAACACTCACCCTAACGCTCACCCTAACCCTGAACCTAACCCTAATGCTAACCCTTAACCCTCACCCTCACCCTCACCCTCACCCTAACCCTAACCCAACACTAACCAAAACCCTCAACCTAAACCTCACCCTCACCCTAACCATAACCCTGACCCTTCACCTCACCCCAACACTAACCCTAACCATAACCCTCACTCTAACCCTGACCCTAAAAGTTATCCTCAACCTAATCCTCACACTAACCCTCACACTAACCCTAACCCTCACACTAAAGGTAACCCTAAACCTCACCCTCACCCACATCCTCAGCCTAATCCTAACCCTAATCATAAACCTAACCCTCAGCCTCACCCTCAACCTAACCCTAACCCTCACCCAAACACTAAGGCTAACCCTTACCTTAACCCTAACCCTCAGTCTCACCCTCACCAGCACTCTAACCCTAACCCTCAACCTAGCCTTCACTCTAACCGTAACCATAACCATAACCCTAACCGGAACCCTCACCCTCAACCTCAACCAAACCCTCAACCCCACCATTACCCTAACCCTAACCCTAACCCTAACCCTCATCCTAACCCTCACCCTAACCCTAAGCTCACCCTAACCCTAAATCAAACCCTCACCCTCACCCTCATCCGCACCTTAAACCTCACCCTCAACCTATCCCTAACCCTTACCCTAATCCTAACGCTAACCCTTACCCTCACCCTCACCCTAACTCAAACCCTAAACCTAAAACTAACCCTAACCCTCATACTAACACTCACACTAACCCTAAACCTCACCCTAAACCTAACCCAAACCCTCACCCTCACCAGCAAACTAACCCTAACGCTAACCCTAAAACCCACCCTCACCCAAAACCTCACACTAACCCTTACCCTCACCCTAACCCTAACCATAATCCTCACCCTAATCATAACCCTAACCTCACCCTCACCCTCACCCTCACTCTCACCCTCAGTCTACACCTAAACCTATCCTTCACCATCACCTTAACCCTAACTCTAACCCTAACCCTCAACCTCAACCTAATCCTCACACTAACCCTAACCCTTACACAAAACCTAAACCTCACCCTAATCCTAACCATCACCCCAACCCAAAACCTAACCCTAACCATCACCTCACTCTAAACCTCACCCTAACCCTTGCCCTCACCCTCATGCTAACCCTCACACTAACCCTAACCCTCACACAAACCTAACACCAAACCTCACCCTCAACCTCACCCTCAGCCTTACCCTAAGCGTAACCCTAATCCTAACCCTAACCCTCACCCTCATCTTCAAACTAACCCTAACCCCCAACCTAACACTAACGCTAACTCTTAGCCTAACCCAAACCTCACCCTCAGCCTCACCCTCACCCTCAGCCTCACCCTAAACCTAACCCTAATCCTAACCCTAAACCTAACCCTAACCCTAACATTAACCCTAACCCTCACCCTAACCCTCACCCTAACTCTAACCCTATGCCTAACCGTAACCCTCACCCTAACCCTTACCCTAACACTCATCTTAACCCTAACCCTCACCACACCCTAACACTCACCCTGAACATTACCTCACCCTCAGCCTAAACCTCACACTAACCCTAACCATCAAACTAACCCTAACCCTAACCCTAATCCTAACCCTAACCCTAACCATAATGCTAACCCTAACCCTCACCCTCACCCTAACCCTCACCCTAACCCTAACCCTAACACTAACCAAAACCCGCACTATAACCCTCACTCTAACCCAAACCCGAACCCGAAACCTCAGTGTCACCCTAACCCTCAATCTAACCCTTACCCTCAACCTAACCCTAACCCTTAACCCTCATGTTAACCCTAACCATAACCATAACACTAACCCTACAGCTCACCTTAACCCTCATCCTATCCCAAACCCTAAACCTAACCCTCAACCTAACCCTAACCCTAACCCTAAAACTAAACCTCACCCTAAGTCCTACTCTCACCCTCACCCTCACTCTCAGCCTCACCCTAACACTAACCCTAATCCTAACCCTAGCCCTCACCCTCACCCAAACTCTAACCCTAACCCTTACCCTAACCCTAACCCTAACACTAACCCTCACCCTAAACCTAACCCTCACCCTCAACCTAAACCTCACCCTAACCCTTAGTCTCATCCTAACCTTAAACCTAACCCTAACCCTTACACTTACCCTAAAACTCACCCTAACCCTAATCCTCACCGTCAACCTAATCCTCACCCTAACCCTAACCCTAACCCTTACCTAACCGAAACCCTCACCCTCAACCTCACACTAACCCTGACCCTCACCCTATCCCTCAACCTCACCCTCAGCCTAACCATAACCCTAACCCTAATACTAACCCTAACCCTCACCCTCATTCTCACCCTAACCGTAACCCTAAACCACACCTTATATTAACCAACACCCTAAATCTAATCCACACCCTCACTCTCACCATAATCCTAACCCTAACCCTAACCCTCACCCTCACCCTAAACCTCGGCCTAACCCTCACACTAAACTGAACCCTTACATTAACCCTAACCCTCACCCTAACCATCACCCTAAACCTAACCCTAAACCTCATCCTAACCCAAACCCTAACCCTATCCCTAACCCTCACAAACACCCTAACGCTAACCCTCACCCTCACCCTCAAACTTACCGTAACCCTAATCCTAACCCTAACCCTCACTCTCACCCTCACCCTCACCCTAACTCTAACCCTAACCCTAAACCTAACCCTTACCCTCACCCTGACCCTAACCCTCACACTAACCCTAACCGGCACCCTATCCCTCACCCTAACCCTAAACCTAACCCTCACTCTAACCCTCAACCTAAACGTTACCCTCACCCTAACCCTCACACCAACCCTAACCCTCACACTAAACCTAACCCTAATTCTCACACTCACCCTCATCCTCAGCCTAACCCTAACCCTAACCCTAACCCTAATCCTAACCCAAAACCTCAAACTCACCCTCAACCTAACCCTCACCCTAAATCTAATGCTAACGCTTACTCTAAACATAACCCTCACCCTCACCCTCACCCTCACCCTCACTCTAACCCTCACCCTCTCAATAGCCTTCACACTAACCCTAACCTTAACCCTAATCCTAACCATAAATCTCACCCTCACCCTCAACCTAACCCTCACCCTCACCATCAC
Source organism: Dipodomys merriami (assembly GCF_024711535.1). Classification (NCBI taxonomy): domain Eukaryota; kingdom Metazoa; phylum Chordata; class Mammalia; order Rodentia; family Heteromyidae; genus Dipodomys; species Dipodomys merriami. The sequence continues at coordinate 1,151,038 of NW_027206080.1, read as the reverse complement.
CCTAACCCTAACCATAACCCTAACCCTCATCCTAACCCTCACCCTAACCTTAATGCTCACCCTAACCCTAACCCAAACCCTCACCCTCAACCTCATCCGCACCCTCACCCTAACGCTAACCCTAAGCCTTACCCTAACACTCACACTTACCCTAACCCTCACCATAACCCTAGCCCTAACCCTTACCCTAACACTTATCCTAACCTTAAACCTAACTTTAACCCTCACCCTAAGGCTAACCCTAACCCTCACAAACACCCTAACCCTCACCCTGACCCTCACCCTCAGCCTAACCCTAACCCTAACGCTAATCTTAACCCTATTCCTCACCCTCACCCTCACCCTAACTCTAAGCTAACCCTAATCCTAACCCTTACCCACACCCCCACACTAACCCTCACACTAACCCTAACTGTCAACCTGACTCTAAACCTCAGCCTAACCCTCACCCTAACCCTAAACCTAACCCTAAACCTCACCCTAATGCTAACATGACCCCTCACCCTCACCCTAACCTTCACCCTAACCCTTGCCCTCAGCATAAACCTTACCCTAACTCTAACCCTAACCCTCAACCTCACCCTCACCCTCACCCTCACCCTAAAACAAACCCTAACCTTGAACCTCATCCTAACCCTCACTCTAACCATAGCCCTCACCCTCACTCTAACCCTCACCCTAACCCTAACCCGAACACTAACCCTAAACCTCACCCACAACCTAACCTTCACCCACACCTTAACCCTCAGCCAAAAGTTTACTCTAACCATAAGCCTAATATTAACCCTCACCCTCACCCTCACCCTAAGTCTAACCCTAACTCTAACACTAACCCTAACCCTCAAACTCACCCTAACCCTAAACCTAACTGTCACCCTAACCATCACCCTAACCCTCACCCTAAACCTACCGCTAACCCTAACCCTCACCCTAACCCTAACCCTAACCATGACCCTCATTCTAACACTCACGCCAACCCTAACCCTCCCTCTCACCCTAACCACACCTTTACCCTCATCCTAACACTAACCCTAACCCTAACACTCACACTAAACATAACCCTCAACCTAACCTTAAACCTACACCTTACCATAACCCTCACCCTAAACCTAACCCTAAACCTCACCCTAACCCTACTCCTAATCCTAAACCACACCCTCACCCTAACCCTCACCCTAACCCTAACCCTAACCATAACCCTCATTCTAACACTCAGCCTAACCCTAAGCCTCACTCTCACCCTAACCTCACACTAACCCTTAACCTCACCCTCACCCTAACCCTAACCCTAACCCTCACACTAAACATAACCCTCAACCTAACCTTAAACCTAACCCTTACCATAACCCTCACCCTAAACCTAACCATAAACCTCACCCTAACCCTAAAACTAATGCTAAACCTCACCCTCACCCTAGCCCTCATTGTAACCCTAATCCTAACCCTAACCCTAACCTTCAACCTCAAACTTACCCTAACCCTCAACCTAACCCTAAAGCTAACCCTTACCCTAACCATAACTCTCACCCTCACCCTCATCCTCAAACTAACTCTAACCCTCAACCTAACCATAAAGCTAACCCTTACACTAACCCTAACCCTCACCCTCACCAGCACTCTACCCCTAACCCTCAACCTAGCCTTCACTCTAACCGTAAGCATAACCCTAACCCTAACCCTAAACCTCACCCTCAACCTCAACTAAACCCTCAACCTCATCATCACACAAACCCTAACCCTAACCCTAACCCTCATCCTAACCCTCACCCTAACCCTAACGCTCACCTTAACCCTAACTCAAACCCTCACCCTCACCCTCATCCGCACCTTAAACCTCACCCTCAGCCTAACCCTAACCCTAACCCTAATCCTAACGCTAACCCTTACCCTCACCCTCACCCTAACTCTAACCCTAACCCTAAAACTAAACCTAACCCTCATCCTAACCTTCACCCTAACCCTAAACCTCACCCTAACCCTAACCCAAACCCTCACCCTCACCAGCAAACTAACCCTAACGCTAAACCTAAACCTCACCCTCACCCAAAACCTCACACTAACCCTTACCCTCACCCTAACCCTAAACATAATCCTCACCCTAACCATAACCCTAACCTCACCCTCACCCTCACCCTCACCCTCAGCCTACACCTAAACCTATCCTTCACCCTCATCATAACCCTAATGATAACCCTAACCCTCAACCTCGCCCTAACCCTAACCCTAACCCTCACACTAAACCTAAACCTCATCCTAATCCTAACCATCACCCCAACCCTAACCCTAACCCTAACCCTCATCCTTACCCTAAACCTCACCCTCACCCTATCCCTCACCATAATCCTAAATGTAACTCTAACCCTAATCCTTCCCCTAACACTAAACCTAACCCTAAGCCTCACCCTAATCCTCACCCTAACCCTAACCCTAATGCTCACCCTAACCCTTACCTCACCCTAACCCTAACCCTAACCCTTAACCTAAAACTAACCCTCACCCTAACCCTAACCCTAACCATAACACTCAACCTAAACCTAACCCTCAACCTAACTCTAACCTTAACCCTAACCCTAACCTTCACCCTCAGCCTAACCCTCAACCTAACCCTTAACCTCTACCTCACCCTAACCCTTACCCTAACCCTAACCCTCAAACTAACCCTAACCCTCATCATAACCCTAACCCTACCCCTAACCCTCACCTTCATCCTAACCCTAAACCTAAAACTGACCCTAACCATAAACCTCACCATAACCCTAACCCTAACCCTCAGCCTCACCCTAAAACTCATCCTAACCCTTACATTCAACCTAACCTCAACCCTAAACTTAACCCTAACTCTCACACTAACCCTAACCCTCACCCTAACCCTAACCCTAACCCTACCCATCACCTTAACCCTAATCCTAAACCTAAACTTAACCCTAAACCTCACCCTAACCCTAACCCTAACTATAAACCTCACCCTAAACCTAACCCTAACCCTCACCCTCACCCTCAATCTCAGCTTCACCCTAACCCTAAGCCTACTCCTAACCCTAGCTGTCACCTTCAGCCTCACCCTATCTCTAACCCTAACCCTAACCCTCCTCCTCACCCTAACCCTAAACCTCACACTAACCCTGACCCTAACTGTAAACCTCACCTTAACCCTAACACTCACCCTAACCCTAACCTGAACACTAACCCTAACCCTCACCCTACCCCTCAGTCTAACCCTAACCCTAACCGGAAACCTCACCGTCACCCCAACACTCAATCTAACCCTTACACTCAACCTAACCCTAACCCTAACCCTCACATTAACCCTAACCCTCACCATAACCCTAACCCTACACCTCACCCTAACCTTCAACCTATCCCAAACACTAAACCTAAACATAACCTTATCCCTAAAACTAAAACCTCACCCTAACCCCTACCCTCACCCTCACCCACACTCTCAGCCTCACCCTAACCCTAACCCTAATCCTAACCCTATCCCGCACCCTCACCCAAACTCTAACCATAACCCTAACCCTTACCCTCACCCTAACCCTAATCCTAAGACTAACCCTCACCCTAAACCTAACCCTCACCCTGAACCTAAACCTCACCCTAACCCTTAGTCTGACCCTAACCCAAAACCTCACCCTAACCCTAACCCTCACCCTAACCCTAACCCTCACCTTAACCCTCACCCTAACCCTCAACATAACACTAACCCTCAATGTCATCCTAATCCACACCCTAACACTAAGCCTCACCCACACCCTAACCCTCACCCTCACCATCACCGTCACCATAAACATCACCCTTAGCCTATCCCTCACCCTAATGCTAAAACCAACCCCCACCCTCACCCTAACCCTCACACTCCCTCATCCTAACTCTAAACTTAACCCTAACCCTCACCATAAACCTAACTCTAACCCTAACCCTAACCAAAAGCCTTAACTAACCGAAACCCTCACCATCAACCTGACCCTCACCCTCACACTAACCCTGACCATCACCCTAGCTCTCACTCTCACCCTCAGCCTAACCTAACCCTCACCCTAATCCTAATACTAACCCTAAACCTCACCCTCACCCTAACCCTAACCCTAACCCTCACCTTATCTTAACCATCACACTAACCCTAATCCACACCCTAAGCCTCACTCTAATCCTAACCCTAACCCTAACACTAACCCTCACCCTCACCCTCACCTTCACCCTAAATCTTAGCCTCACCCTAAACCTAACACTAAACCTAACCCTCACACTAACCCTGAATTTCACTCTAACCCTAACCCTAACTCAAACCCTCACCTTCATCCTCACCCTCACCCTCAGACTAACTCTAACCCTAACCTAATCCTAAACCAAACCCTCACCTTCATCCTCAACCTGAACCTAAACCTAACCCTAAATCTAACCCTCACCCAAACCCTAACCCTCACCCTCACCCTAACCCTATCACTAACCCTAACCTAACCCTCACACTAATCCTAACCTTCACCCTAACCCGAAACCTAACCCTCAATCTAAGTCTAACCCTAACCGTAACTCTAACCCTATCCCAAACCCAAACGCTAACCGAAAACCTAACCATAACCCTCACCCTCACCCTAACACTAATCCTAACCTCACCCAAACCCTCACCCTCACCCTCAGCATAACTCTAACCCTAATCCTAAACCTAATCGCACCCTCACCCTCAACCTAAACCTAACCCTCATCCTAACACTAATCCTCACCCTCACCCTAAACCTCACCCTCACCCTAACCCTAACCCTCACCCTCACCCTAAGCCTAACCCTAACACTCACCCTAATCCTCAACCTAACCCTAATGCTAACCCTAACCCTCAACCTCACCCTAACCCTTTCCTTCAGGATAAGCCTTACCCTAACCCTAAACTTAACCCTCACCCTCACCCTGACCCTTATCCTCCCCCTCAGCCTAAAACTAACGCTAACAATAACCAAAACCCTCACCCTAGACCTCAACCTAACCCTAACCCTAACCCTAAACCTCACCCTAACGGTTACCCTTACCTTAACCCTTACCTTAACCCTAACCCTAACCCTCACCATAAACCTCACCCTCAATCTAACCCTAACCCTAAACCTCACACTAACCCTAACCCTAACCCTCACGCTCACCCAAACCCTCACCCTAACCCTTAACCTCACCATAACCCTAATCCTAACCCTTACCCTAATCCTCACACTAAGCCTAACCCTCATCCTAAACCTAACCGTAAACCTTACCCTGACCCTCATTCTACCCCTAACCCTAACCCTCACCCTAACCCATACCCTAACACTCACCCAAACCCTTACTCTCACCCTCACCCTAACCCTCACCCTAAACCTAACCCTCACCCTCGGCCTAAACCTCACAGTAATCCTAACACTCACACTAACCCTAACCCTAATATTAACCCTAACACTCACCCTAACCATCACCCTAAACCTAACCCTCACTAACACCCTAACACTCACCCTCACCCTCACCCTGAAACTTACCCTAACCCTAAACCTAACCCTAACCCTCACCCTCACCCTAACCATCACACGAACCCTCACCCTCACCCTAAACCTCTCTCTCACTCTAACCCTCAACCTAACCCTAACTCTTACCTTAAAACTAACTCTAACCCTAACCCTCACCCTAACCCTTACCCTAACCCTAACACTAACCCTAACCTTCACACTCACCCTAAACCTCACCCTAACCCTTAACCTCACCCTAAACCTAATTCTAACCCTAACCCTAATCCTCACAATAAACCTACCCCTAACCATAACCCTCACCATAACCCTCACCCAAATTCTATCTCTAACCCTAACCTTCATGCAAACGCTAACCCTAACCCTAACCCTCACCCTCAGCCTAACGGTCTCCATCACCCTAATCCTCACCCTAAACCTACCCCTCACAAACACCCTAACCTTCACCCTCAACCGAACCCTCTCCCAAACCACCACCCTCACCCTAAACATCATCCTAACTGTAACCCTCACCGTAAACCTAAACCCCACCCTAACCCTAACCTTAACCTTCACCCTCACCCTAACTGTAACGCTAACCCTAACCCTCACCATCACCCTAAACCTCACCCTAACCCTTATCCTCACATTAACCCTAACCTTAACCCAAACCCTCACACTAACCCTACCCCTCACCCTAACCCTAGACCTAATCCTAACCCTAACCATCACCCTCCCCCTCCCCCTAACTCTAACCCTAACCCTAACCCTAACCCTCACCTTCACCTTCAACCTATCCATAACCCTCACCCTAACTCTCACCATAACCCTTACCCTCACCCTCACCCTCACCCTCACCCTAACTCTAACCCTAACACTCACACTTACATAACCCTACCTCTAACCCTAACCCTACCCCTCAGCCTAACACTCATCCTACCCCTAACCCTAACCCTAATGCTCACCCTATCACTAACAATAATGCTAACCCTCACCCTCAACCTAACTCTCATGCTAACACTAACCCTAACCCTGACCCTCACCCTTACCCTAACCCTCACTCTCACCCTATCCCTCACCATCGCCCTAACTTTAACTGTAACCCTAATCCTTCCCATAGCCCTCCCCCTAACCCTAACCCTAAGCCTCACCCTAATCCTCCACCCTAACACTAACCGTAACGCTCAGCCTAACCCTTACCTCACCCTAACCCTCACCTTAACCCTTACTTTAAAATTAACCCTAACCCTTACCCTAACCGTAACCCTCACACTAACCCTAACCCTCATCGTAACCCCACCCCTACCCCTCACCCTCACCCTCATCCTAACCTTTAAACTAAAACTAACCCTAACAATAAACCTCAACATAACCCTAACCCTCACCCTAATACTTAACCTAACCCTTACATTCAAACTAACATCAACCTTAAACATCACCCTAACACTAACCCTAACCCTAAACCACACAGGAAACCTAACCCTAACCCTCACACTCACACTCACTCTCAGCCTCACCCAAACCATAACCCTAATCCTAACTCTAGCCCTCATCCTCACCCTCACCCTAACTCAAACCCTAACCTTAATCCTAACCCTCACGCTCACCCTAACCCTAAAACTCACACTAACCCTAAACCTCACCCTAACCTTAACCGTAAACCTCACCCTAACCCTAACACTAAACCTAATCTTAATCCTCACCCTAACACTCACAGAAACCCTAAGCCGAACACTAACCCTAACCCTCACCCTACATCTCACTCTAACACTAACCCGAACCCGAAACCTCACCGTCACCCTAACCCTCAATCTAAACCTTACCCTCAACTTAACCCTAACCCTAACCCTCACATTAACGCTAACCCTCACAATAACCCTAACCCTACACCTCACCCTAACACTTATCCTATCCCAAACCCTAAACCTAACCCTCAACCTAACCCTAACCCTAACCCTAAAACTAAACCTCACCCTAAACCCTACCCTCACCCTCACCCTCACTCTCAGCTTCACCCTAACCCTAAACCTAATCCTAACCCTAGCCCTCAACCTCACCCAAACTCTCACCTTAACCCTAACCCTTCGCTCACCCTAACCCTAACCCTAACCCTAACCCTCACCCTAAACCTAACCCTCACCCTCAACCTAAAACTCAACCTAACCCTTAGTCTCACCCTAACCCTAATCCCAACCCTAACCCTCACACTAACCCTAACCCTCACCCTAACCCTAACCCTCACCTTAACCCTCACCCTAACCCTCAACATAACACTAACCCTCAATGTCATCCTAATCCACACCCTAAACCTAAGCCTCACCCACACCCTAACCCTAAACCTCACCTTCACCGTCACCCTCACCATAAACATTACCCTCACCCTAACGCTCACCCTAATACTAAAACCAACCCTCACCCTCAGCCTAATCCTCACCCTCCCTCACCCTAAATCTAACCCTAACCCTAACCCTCACAATAAACCTAACTCTAACCCTAACCCTCACCCTAACCCCAATCCTCACCGTCACCCTAATTCTCACCCTAACCCTAACCCTAACCCTTACCTAAACGAAACCCTCACCATAAACCTCAGCCTCACCCTAACCATTACCCTAATGCTAAAACCAACCCTCACCCTCAACCTCACCCTCACCCTCACACTAAAACTGACCCTCACCCTAGTCCTCACCCTCACCCTCAGCCTAACCTAACCCGAACCCTAATCCTAAACCTAACCCTCACCCTCACCCTCACCCTAACCTTAACCCTCACCTTATCTTAACCATCACCCTAACCCTAACCCTCACCCTCAACCTCACCTTCACCCTAACCCTTAGCCTCACCCTAAACCTAACACTAAACCTAACCCTCACACTAACCCTGAACTTCACCCTAACCCTAACCTTAAACTTAACTCTAACCCTCACCTTCACCCTCACCCTCACCCTCAGACTAACTCTATCCCTCACCCTAATCCTAAACCTAACTCTCAACTTCATTCTCAATCTGAACCTAACCCTAACCCTAAATCTAATCCTCACCCAAACCCTAACCCTAACCGAAACCCTAACCCTAACCTAACCCTCACCCTCACCCTAAACCTAACACTAACCCTAACCCTCACACTAATCCAAACCCTCACCCTAACCCTAAACCTCACCCTAACTCTAACCCTAAACCTAACCCTCACCCACCCCCTCACCCTCACCCTCAGCTTAACTCTATCCCTAACCCTAACCCTAATCCTAAACCTAACCCTCACCCTGAACCCCAACCTAAAACTAACCCTCAACCTAATCCTAACCCTCACCTTCACCCTAACCCTCACCCTAACTCTAAACCTAACCCTCACCCTAACCCTCACCCTAACACTCACCCTAATCCTAACCGTAACCCTAACCCTCCAACTAACTCTAACCCTAACCCTACACTAACCCTACACCTAACCCTAACAAAAACCTTCACCTACACTTCACCCTCATCCTAACCCTAACCCTATCCCTATCCCTAACACTCACCCTACCAATCACCCTATCCCTACCCTAACCGTAACACTCACCCTCACGCGAACCCTCACTGCAAAGGTAACCCTCATCCTAAAACTCACCCTAACCCTTACCCTAATCCTAATCCTAACCCTAACCCTAACCCTGCACTAACCCTAAACCTCACCCTCACCCTAACCCTAACCCTAACCCTCACACTAACCCTAACCCTAACCCTCACTTTAACCCTCACCTTAACCCTCAACCTCACCCTAAACCTCACAGTCACCCTAACCCTCACCCTAACCCTAAGCCTCACCCACATCCTAACCCTAACCGTTAATCGAACCCTCACCCTCACCCTAAACATCACCCTCACCCTAACCCTCACCCTAACCCTAAACCTAACCCTCACCCTAAACCTAACCCTCACCCTCACCCTAAGCCTAATCCTAACCATAATTCTAATCCTAACCCTAACCCTCACCATCACCCTCACCCTAACCCTAAGCCTAAACCTTACCCTAAACCTAACCTTGACCCTCACCCTCACCCTCACCCTCACCCTCACCCTAAACCCAAGTTTGACCCTCACCCTAACCCTAAACCTAACCCTCACACTAACCCTAACCCTAAACCTCACACTAACCCTAACACTTACACTAACCCTCACCCTCACCCTAAACCTCAACCTAACCCTTACTCTCAACCCAACCCTAACCCTAACCCTAAACCTAATCCTCACACTAAACCAAACCCTCACCCTAACTCTAACCCTACCCCTCTCCCTAAACCTCATCCTAACCCTAACCCTAAACGTAACACTCACCTAACCCTAACCCAAACCCTAACCCTAAACCTCACCCTAACACTAACCGTCACCCTCACCCTCACTCTCAGCCTCACCCTAACTCTAACCCTAACCCTAACCCTACCCCTAACCCTATCCCTCACCCTAACCCTAACCCTAACACTAACCCTCACCCTAAACTTAACCCTTACGCTAACGCTAACCCTAACCCTCATCCTCACCCAAATCCGAACCCTAAACCTTATTCTCATCCTAACACTAACCCTAACCCTAACCCTCACACTAACCCTAGCCCTTACCCTAACCCTAACCCTCACCTTTAACTCTCACCCTAACCCTCACCCTCACCCTAACCCTCACCCTCACCCTAATCCTAACCCTCGCATGAACCCTCACCCTCACCCTAAACATCACCCTCACCCTAACCCTCACCCTAACCCTAACGCTAACCCTAACCTTCACCCTCAACTTAAGCCTCACCCTAACCCTTACCCTCACCCTAACCCTAACAATAACCCTAACCCTATTCCTCACAATAACCCTCACCCTAACCATAACCCTCACCTTTACCCTATCCCTAAACCTAAACGTCACCCTAAAGATAACCCTAACCCTCACCCTCACCCTAACGGTCTCCGTCATCATAACCTTCACCCTAACCCTACCCCTCACCCACACGCTAACCCTCACCCTCACCCACACCCTCATCCTAATCTTCACACTCACCCTAACACTAAACCTAACCCTTAACCTCAACCTAACCCTAACCCTTACCCTAACCCTAACCCTCACACTAACCCTAACCCTCATCCTAAAAACCCTACCCTTCACCCTCACCCTCATCCTAACCCTAAACCTAAACCTAACCCTCACCCTCACGATCACCCTACCCCTACCCCTAACCCTAAACCTAACCTTGGCCCTCACCCTCACCCTAACCCTAACACTAACCCTCACCTTAACGCTCACCCTAACCCTCACACTCACCCTAAACCGCACAGTCACCCTAACCCTCACCCTAACCTAAGCCTCACCCACACCATAACACTAACCCTCACACGAACCCTCACCCTCAACCTAAACATCACCCTCACCCTAACCCTTAACCTAACGCTCACCCTCACCCTCACCCTCACCCTAACCCTAACGCTAAACCTAACCATAATCTTCACCCTAAAACGCACTCTAACCCTAACCATTACACTAACCCTAACCCTCACCCTACTCCTCACCCTAACCCTAACACTCACCCTAACCCTCAACCTAACCCTAACCCTAACCCTCAACCTCACCCTAACCTTCACCCTAAACCTTACTCTCACCCTAACTCTAAACCTAAACTTAACCCTCACACGAACCCTAACCATCACACGAACCCTAACCCTCACCCTAAACCTCTACCTCACTCTAACCCTCACCCTCACCCTAACCCTTCCCTTAAACCTAACTCTAAACCTAACCCTCACCCTAACCCTTACCCTAACCCTAACGCTAACCCTAACCTTCAACTTCACCCTAAACCTCAGCCTAACCCTTAACCTCACCCTAAACCTAACTCTAACCATAACCCTAATCCTCACAATAACCCTACCCCTAACCATAACCTCACCCTAACCCTCACCCAAACTCTATCTCTAAACCTTACCTTCACGCAAACGCTAACCCTAAACCTAACCCTCACCTTCACCCTAACCCTACCCCTCACCAACAACCTAAACCTCACCCTCAACCTCACCCTCACCCTATCCCGCACCCTCACCCGAAATATCATCCTAACTCTAACCCTCACCGTAAACCTAAACCCCACCCTAACCCTAAACCTTACCCTAACACTCACCCTAACCCTAACCCTAACAGTGACCGAAACCCTCACCCTAACCCTCACCCTAACTGTAATGCTAACCCTAACCCTCACCATCACCCTAATCCTCACCCTCACTCTTATCCTCACACTAACCCTAACCTTAACCCAAACCCTCACACTAACCCTAACCCTCACCATAATCCTAAACCTACCCCTCACCCTAACCCTAGACCTAATCCTAACCCTAACTGTCACCCTCACCCTCACCCTCACCCTAACCCTAACCCTAACCCTAACCCTAACCCTAACCCTCACACTAACATAACCCACACTCTAATCCTAACCCTACCCCCATCCTAACACTCACCCTACCAGTAACCCTAATCCTAATCCTCACCCTAACACTAACCCTAATGTTGACCCTCACCCTCAACCTAGCTCTCATGCTAACACTAACCCTAACCCTAACCCTCACGCTTACCTTAACACTCACCCTCACCCTATCCCTCACCGTAACCCTAATGTTAACTGTAACCATAATTCTCCCCCTAACCATCCCCCTAACCTTAACCCTAAGCCTTAACCTAATCCTCACCCTAACCCTAACCCTAACACTCATCCTAACCCTTACCTCACCCTAATCCTCACCCTAACCGTTACCCTAAAACTAACCCTCACCCTAACCCTAACCCTAACCCTAACACCCAACCTGACACTAACCCTCACCCTAACCCTAACCCTAAACTTCACCCTAAACCTAAACCTAACCCTCACCCTCACAGTCACTCTCAGCCTCACCCTAACCCTAACCCTAATCCTAACCCTAGCACTCACCCTCACCCTCACCCTAACTCTAACCCTAACCCTAACAATAACCCTCACCTTCATCCTAACCGAAACCTCACAATAACCCTAAACCTCACCCTAACCCTAACTGTAAACCTCACCCTAACCCTAACCTTAACCCTAAACCTAATGCTAAGCCTAACCTTAATCCTCACCAAAACACTCACCCTAACCCTAACCCGAACCCTCACCATCACACTAACCCTCATTCTAAACCTTACCCTCAACCTAAGCCTAACACTAACCCTCACATTAACCCTAACCCTCACCATAAACCTCACCCTACACCTCACCCTAACCCTCATCCTAATGCAAACTCTAAACCTAACCCTCAATCTAACCCTAACCCTAACCCTAACTGCAAACCTCACCCTAACCCCTACCCTCATCCTCACCCTCACTCTCAGCCTCACCCTCACCCTAACTCTAATCCTAAACCTAGCCCTCACCCTCACCCTAACTCTAACCCAAACCCTAACCCTTACCCTCACCCTAACCCTAACCCTAACACTAACCCTCACTCTAAACCTAAACCCTAAACCCTCACGCAAACGCTAACCCTGACCCTCATCCTCAACCTAAACCTCACCCTAACCCTTATTCTCACCCTAACCCTAAATCTAACCCTAACCCTCACACTAACCCTAACACTAACCCTCACCCTCACCCTCACCTTCACCCTAACCCTTACCCTCAACCTAAACCTAACACTAAACCTAACCCTCACACCAACCCTGAACTTCACCCTAACCCTAACCCTAACCCTGAACTTCACCCTTACAATCACCCTTAGAATAACTCTAACACTAACCCTAATCCTAAACCTAACCCTCACCTTCATCCCCAACCTGAACCTAACCTTAACCCAAAATCTAACCCTCACCAAAACCCTAACCCTAACTGAAACCCTGACCCGAACACGCACCCTAACCCTAACCTAACCCTCACACTCAACCTAAACCTAACACTAAACATAACCCTAACCCTCACACTAATCCTAACCCTCACCCTAACCCTAACCTCAATCTAACTCTAACCCTAACCGTAAATCTAACCCTCGCCCAAACCCAAACCCTAACCAAAACCCTAACCCTAACCCTCATCCTAACCCTAACCCTAACCCTAACCCTCAACCACACCCTCACCCTCACCATCAGCCTAACTCTAAACCTAACCCTAATCCTAAACCTAACCCTAACCCTCACCCTCAACCTAAACCTAACCCTAAACCTCACCCTCACCATAACCCTCATCCTCACCCTAACCCTAACCCTCACCCTAACCCTCACCCTAACCCTCACCCTAATCCTAACCCTAACCCTAACCCTCAACCTAACCCTAACACTAACCCTAGACTAACCCTACACCTAACCCTAACAAAAACCTTCACCTACACTTCACCCTCACCCTAACCCTAACCCTATACCTATCCCTAACACTCACGATACCCATCACCCTAACACTAACCTTAACCGTAACACTCACCCTCATGCGAACCCTCACTCCAAAGGTAACCCTCACCCTAAACCTCACCCTATACCTTACCCTCACCCTAATCCTAACCCTAACCCTAACCCTCCACTAACCCTAACCCTCACCCTAACCCTAAACCTACACTTCTCCCTATGACTCACCCTAACCCTAACCCTAAACCTCACACTCACCCTCACCCTAACCCTAAACCTAACCCTCACCCTAAACCTAACCCTCACCCTCACCCTAACCCTAAGCCTAATTGTAACCCTAACCCTAATCCTAAACCTAACCCTCCCCCTCACCCTCACCCTAAACCTCACCCTAACCCTTACCCTAAACCTAACCTGGACCCTCACCCTCACCCTAACCCTAACCATCACTCTAACCCTTACCCTCACCTTAACCATCACCCTAATCCTCACCCTAACCCTAACCCTCACCGTCACCCTAACCCTCACCCTAAGCCTAAGCCAAACCCACACCCTAACCTTAACCCTAACCCTCACCCTCACCATAAACATCACCCTCACCCTAACGCTAAACCCAAACCTCACCCTCACCCTAACCCTCACCCTCCCTCACCCTAACTCTAACCCTAACCCTAACCCTTACCATAAACCTAAGTCTAACCCTAACCCTCACGCTAACACTCAACCTAACCCTGACGCTAACCCTAACCTTCACCCTCACCCTAAACCTCACTCTAACCCTTACCCTCACCCTGACACTAACCTTAACCCAAACCCTAAACCTCACACTAACCCTAACCCTCACCCTCACCCTAAACATCACCCTAACCCTAACCCTCACACTAACCCTAACCCTAATGCTCACCCTAACCCTAACATTCACCCTCACCCTCATCCTAACCCTAACCCTAAACCTAAACCTAACGCTCTCCCTCAAACTCAAGCTAACTGTAACCCTAAACCTAACCCTCACTCTCACCCACATCCTAAACCTAACCCCAACCCTAACCCTCACCCTAACACTCACCATCACCATAATCCTCACCCTAGCCCTAAACCTCAACCTAACTCTAAACCTAGCCCTCAACTTAAACCTCACCCGAAGCCTAACCCTAACCCTGACCCTATTACTAAACCTAATACTCTGCCTCACATTCACTCTAACTGTATCCCTCACCCCAACCCTCACCCTATCCCTAACGCTAACCCTAACCCTTACCATCACAATAACCCTCACCCTAAACCTTATCCTCACATTAAGCATAACCCTAACCCTAACCCTAACCCTCACCCTCACCCTAACCCTACCCCTCACCTTATACCTCACCCTAATCCTTATCCTAACCCTAAACCTAATACTCACCCTAATCATAACCCTAATCCTAACCCTCACCCTCACCCTAACCCTCACCCTAAACTTAACCCTACAGCTCACCGTAACACTCAAGCTAATCCTAAAACTAACCCTAACCCTAAACCTCACTCTAACCTTAACCCTCACTCTAACATACCCCTCACCCTCACCCTCACTCTACCCCTCAGCCTAACCCTAACCCTAAACCTAATCTTCACCCTATAACTAACCCAAACCCTAACCCTCACCCTCACCCTGGCTCTCACGCTAACACTAAACCTAAGCCTAAACCTCACCCTAACCCTAAACCTCACCCTATCCCTAACCCTTACCCTCACCCTATCCCTCAGCTTAACCCTAACTTTAACCCTAACCCTAATCCTCACCCTAAACCTCTTACCCTAACCCTTACCCTAAACCTAACCCTCACTCTAAACCTAACCATAACACTAACCCTAACCCTAACCCTCAACATTACACTCACCCTAACCCTAACCCTCACACTAACACTAACCCTCACCCTAACCCTACTCCTAACGCTCACCCTCACACTCACCTTCAGCCTATCCCTAACCCTAACCCTAATCCTAACCCTAACCCTCCCACTCCCCCTCACCGTAACCCTAATCCTAACCCTCACCCTAACCCTAACCCTCACCTTAACCCTAAACCTAACCTTCACCCTCACCCTCACCCTAACCCAAACCCTCACCCTTACCCTAACCCTAACCCTAACACTAACACTAACCCTAAACCTAACCCTCACGCTAACCCTAAGGCTTACACTAATCCTCACCCTCACCCTAAACCTCACCATAACCTTTATCCTCACCCTAACTCTAAGTTTAACCCTAACCCTAAGCCGCACACCAAACCTAACCCTCACCCTAATCCTAACCCTACCCCTCACGCTAACTCTCACCCTCACCCTAAACCTAACACTCACTCTAACCCTAACACTAAGCCTCACCCTCACTCTAACCCTCACCTTCACCCTAAACCTTAAACTCACCCTAACCCTCACCCACAACCTAACACACACCTGAACCCGAAGCCTCACGCTTACCCTAACCCTCACCCTCACCCTGAACATCACCCTAGCCCTAAAATTAAAGCTAACTCTCAGCCTAACCCTAACCTTCACCTTAAACCTAACTCTAAACCGTACCCTCAGCCTAACCCTAACCCTCACCTTAACCATAATCCTAACCTTCAAACTAACCCTAACCCTAAACTTAACCCAAATCCTAACCCTCACCCTAACTCTCAACCTCACCATAACCCTAAACCTTACCTAACCCTATCCCTCACCCTCAACCTAACTGTCACCCTAACGCGCACCCTCACCCTAGCCCTCACCCTAACTCTGACCTTAACTCTTACCTAACCTTATCCCTCTCCCTCAACCTCACCCTCAACCTAACCCTCACCTCACCCTATTCTGAACCCTAAACCTCACCCTCACCCTCACCCTAACCCTAACCCTAAACCTCACCCTAACCCTAAACCTAATCCTAACACTCAACCTAACCCTAAGCTTCACCCTAAAACTCACTCTCACCCTAAAAATCACCCTAACCCTTACTCTCACCATCACCCTAAACCTCACCCTCACCTCACCCTAAACCTAACACTAGCCCTAACACTAAACCTCACTCTCACCCACACCCTAAACCTAACCCTAACCCTTACCCTTACCATCACCCACACCCTAAACCTAACCCTTACCCTTACCCTCATCCTCATCCTAATCCTCACGCGAATCCTAACCCTAACCCTTACCCTTACCTAAAGGAAACCCTCACCCTCACCCTAACCCTCACCCTCACACTAGTCCTCACCCTAACCCTAATGCTCACCCTCACCCTCATCTTCAGCCTAACCCTAACCCTAAACCTAACTCTAACACTCACTCTAACCCTAACACTAAACCTAACTCTAAACCTCACCCTAAACCTAACCCTCATAATAACCCTAACCTAACCTAACCCCAACCCTAACTGTCACCCTCCCCCTAACCCTAACCCTAACAATAAACCTAACCCTAACCCTAACCCTAACCCTTAAGCTCACCCTAACCCTAACCCTAACCCTCACCCTCAACCTAACCCTAACCTTCACCCTAACTATAACCCTCACATTAACCCTAACCCTAACCTAAACCCTCACCCTAACCCTAACCCTCACCCTCACCCTAACCACATCACCCTAATCCTAACACTAATCCTCACCCTCACCCTAACCCTAACCCTACCCCTAAACCTAACCCTAACCCTAACCCTCACCCTCACCCTAACCCTCACACTAACACTAACCCTCACCCTAACCCTACCCCTAACCCTCACCCTCACACTCATCTTCAGCCTAACCCTAAACCTAAACCTAATGCAAACTCTAAACCTAACCCTCAATCTAACCCTAACCCTAACCCTAACTGCAAACCTCACCCTAACCCCTACCCTCACCCTCACCCTCACTCTCAGCCTCACACTCACCCTAACTCTAATCCTAAACCTAGCCCTCACCCTCACCCTAACTCTAACTCTAACCCTAACCCTTACCCTCACCCTAACCCTAACCCTAACACTAACCCTCACCCTAAACCTAAACTCTTAACCCTCACGCAAACGCTAACCCTAACCCTCATCCTCAACCTAAACCTCACCCTAACCCTTATTCTCACCCTAACCCTAAATCTAACCCTAACCCTCACACTAACCCTAACACTAACCCTCACCCTCACACTCACCTTCACCCTAACCCTTACCCTCACCCTAAACCTAACACTAAACCTCACCCTAAACCTCACCCTCACCCTAATCATCACCCTAAACCTTACTCTCACCCTAACCCCAAAGCTAACCCTAAACCTCACCCTCACCCTCACCCTAGCCCTAAAACTCGCCCTAACCCTAAACCTCACCGTCACCCTCACCCTAAACCTAACCCTAACCCTAACCCTAACCCTTACCCTCACCCTAATCCTAATCCTTACCCTAACCCTAACCCTAACCCTTACCTAAACGAAACCCTCACTCTCAACCTCACCCTAACCCTCACCCTCATACTAGACCTCACCCTCACCCTTATCCTCACATTCACCCTGACCCTCACCCTAAGCATAACCCTCCCCATAACCCTAACTCTCACCCTAACCCTAACCCTAAACCTCAAGCTACCCCTAAACCTAACCCTAACCCTCACCCTAACCCTAAACCTCAACCTAAACCTCACCCTCACACTACCATCACCCTAACCCTTACTCTCACCGTAACCCTAAACCTAACCCTAAACCTCACCCTCACTCTCACCCTAACACTCGCCCTAACCCTAAACCTCACCCTCACCCTCACTCTAAACCTAACCTTAACCCTAACCCTTACCCTCACCCTCACCCTAACTCTAACCCTAACCCTAACCCTAACCCTAAACTTCACCTCACCATAACCCTAACCCTCACCCTAACACTCGCCCTAACCCTAAACCTCACCCTCACCCTCACCCTAAACCTAAACCTAAACCTAACCTTATCCCTAACCCTCACCCTAACACTCGCCCTAACCCTAAACCTCACCCTCACCCTCACCCTAAACCTAAACCTAAACCTAACCTTATCCCTTACCCTAACCCTAACCCTCACCCTAATCTTTACCCTAATCCTAACCTAACCCTCACCCTAAGAGTTACCCTCACCCTACCCCTAACCCTAAACCTAACCCTCAACCTAACCCTAACCCTAAACCTAACACTCAGCCTAACCCTAACCCTCACCTTAACCCTAACCCTAACACTCACCCTAACAATAACCTTAACCCTCACCCTAAACCTCAACCTCACCCTAACCCTAACACTCACCCTAACCCTAACCCTGACCCTCACTCTAACCCTCACCGTCACCATAAACCTCACCCTAACCCTATCCCTCACCCAACACCCTAACCTTCACTCAAACCTAAAACCTCACGCTCACACTGAACATCACCCTAACACTAACCCTAACCTAAATCCTCACTCTAAACCTCACCCTAACCCTCACCCTAAACTTAAAGCTAACCCTAAACTTAACCCTTACCCTCACTCTCACCCTTACCATAATCCTGTCCTAACCCTCACCCTCACCCTTATTCTCACCCTAACCCTAAACCTCACACTAACCCTAACCCTAACCCTCACCCTAACCCTCACCCTAATCCTAATCCTAATCCTAACCCTTACCTTTACCCTCAACCTAACCCTAACACTCAACCTAATCCTAAACCTAACCCTCACCCACACTTTAACCCACAACATCACCGAAAACCTCACCCCAACCCTTACCCTAACCCGCACCATAACCCTCACTCGAAACCGAACCCTCACCTTCACCCTAACCCTCACCCTGACCCTAGACCTCACCCTAACAATAAGCCTAACCCTAACCCTAAACCTAACCTTCACCCTAACCCTAACCCTCAGCCTAACCCTCACCCTAACCCTAACGCTAACCCTAACCCTCCCACTTAATCTCACCCTAACCCTAACGCTAACCTTAACCCTCAGCCTAACCCTCACCCGCACCCTAATCCTCACCCTAACCCTAACGTTAACCCTCACCCACAGCCTAACCCTCAGCCCAACTCTTTTCCTCACCCTAACACTAACATTAACCCTAACCTTCACCCAAACCGTAACCCTCACCCTAAACCTAACCATCACCCACACCCTAACCCTCACGCTCACCCTCACCCTCACCCTAAACCTAAACCTAACCCTAACCCTAACCCAAACACTCACCATAACCCTTACGCTCCCCCTCAATCTAAACCTAACCGTAACCCTCACAGTAACCCTAACCCTCAACCTAACGCGAACCCTAACCCTAATCCTAAACATTATCCTCACCCTAACCTTCACCCTCACCCTCACCCTAAACCTAACCCTAACCCTAACCCTGACCCTCACCCTCACACTAAACCTCACCCTCACTCTAATCATCACCCTAACCCTAACCCTCAACCTAATCCTCACCCTAACCCTAAAACTCAACCTAAACCTCACCCTCATCCTAATCCTCACCCTAACCCTAAACCTCAACCTAAACCTCACCCTCATCCTAATTCTCACCCTAACCCTAACCCTAAACCTTACCTAACCGAAAACCTCACCCTCACCCTCATCTTAACCCTAATCCTCATCCTCACCCTAGCCCTCACCCTAAACCTAACCCTAAACCTCACCGTCACCCTCACCCTCAGCCTAACCCTAACCCTAACACTAACACTAATCCAAACCTTAACCATAAACCTAACTCAAACCCTCACCCTAATCCTAAACATAACCCTAACCCTAATTCACACCCTAACCCAAACCCTAATCCTAAAACTCATCCTAACCCTAACCCTCAACCTAAACCTCACACAAACCATAACCCTCACCCTAACTCTTACTCTCACCCTAACACTAAGCCTAACATTAAACCAAAGCCTCACCCTCACCCTAACCCTAATTCTAACCCGAACCCTAAACCTAACCCTAAACCTAAACCAACCCTAACCCTAAACCTAACCCTAACACTCATCCTCAGGCTAACCCTAAACCTAACAGTAACCCTAGCCCTCACCCTCATGCTAACCCGCACACTAACCCTAACACTCACCCTAACTCTGCCCTGAAACCTCACCCTCAACCTCAGCTTAACCTTAAGCCTAGCCCTACCCCTAACCCTCACCTTAACCCTAACCCTAACACTAACCCTCAGCCTGACCCTCAGGCTCACACTAACTATAAGTCTAACCCTCACCCTCACCCTCAACCTAACCCTAACCCTCACACTCAACCAAGCACTCACCTTAATACTCATGCTAACCCTAACCCTCACTCTCATCCTAACCCTCAGCCTAACCCTTACTTTCACCCTAACCCTAACCCTAAGCCAAACCCTAACCCTCACACTAACCCTAACCCTCAGTCTAAACCTAACCCTCACCCTCATACTAACCCTAACCCTAACCCTAACCCTCACCCTCACGTCAACCTCACCCTCATCCTCACCCTAACTCTAACCCTAAACTTTAAGCTAACACTAACCCTAACCCTAATGCTAACCCTAACCCTAATGCTAACCCTAACCCTCACCCTCACCCTAACCCTACCCCTCAGCCTAACCCTCACCCTCACCCTAACCCTAATCCTCACCCTTTCCCTCACCCTAACCAGAACACTCACCCTCACACTAACCCTCAACCTAACCCTAACACTAACCCTAAAACTCACCCTAAAACTTATGCTAACCCTAACCCTCACCATCACCCTAACTGTCACCCTAACCCTTAGCCTCACCCTAACCCTATACCTCACCCTCACCCTCACCTTCACCCTAACCCCAACCCTAACAATAACCCTAACCCTAACCCTAACTCTAATATTAACCCTCATCTAAATCTAACCCTAAACCTAACCCTAACCCTAACCGTAACCTTAACCCTCACCCTCACCCTCATGCTAAACCTCACCTTAACCCTAACGCTTACCCTAACACTAACCCACACCCTAAAACTAAATCTAACCCTAAACCTCACCCACAACTTAACGCTCACACGAACCCTAATCCTAAACCTAACCCTCACCAAAACGCTAACCTTAACCCTCATCCTAAACCTCACACTAACCCTAAGCTTAACCCTAACCCCAACCCTCACCCTAACCCTCATCCTAACCCTCACCCTCACCCTAAACCTCAACCTAACCCTTAATCTCAACTTAACCCTAACCCTAACCCTAACCCTAATCCTCACACTAACCCTAACCCTAAAAATAACCCTCACCTTACCCCTCACCCTAACCCTAACCTAACCCTAACCCTCACCCTAACACTAACCCTAACCCAAACCCAAATCCTCACCCTCACCCTAACCCTCACCATCAGACTAACACTCACCCTAACCCTAACCCTCACCCACACCCAAATCCTCTCCCACACCCTAACCCACACCCACACCTGAACCATCACCCTCACCCTAACCCTCACGGTCACCCTAAACATCACCCTAACACTAACCCTCACCCTAATACTCACCCTCACCCTAAACCTCAACCTAATCCTAACCCTTACCCTAACAATAACCCTAGCCGTAACCCTAAACCTAACCCTAACCCTCAATCTAACCCTAATCCTCACCTTAACCCTAAACCTAACCCTATACCTAACCCTCACCCTCACACTGACCCTAACCCTAACCCTAAAGGCAACAATAACCCTAACCCTAATCCTAAACCTAACCCTCACCCTAACCCAAAACCTAACCCTCACAATAACCCTAATCCTCAACCTAACACTAACCCTACCCCTCACCCTAACCCTCACCCTAACCCTCTCACTAACCCTAATGCTAACCTTAACCCTCACTCTAAACCTAACCCTCAACCTAACCCTAGCCCTCACCCTAACTCTAACCCTAACCCTCACCCTAATCTTCACTCTCATCCTAAACATCACTGTAACCCTAATCCTCACCCTAACCCTACACCTCAGCCTCACCCTCATCCTAACCCTAAACCTAACCCTCTCCCTCACCCTAACACTAACCCTAATCCTCACCCTCACACTAACCCTAACACTAATCTTTACAGTAACCCTCACCCTCACACTCACCCTAACCCTAACGCTAACCGCAACCCTCACCCTCACCCTCACCCTAACACTAACCCTCACTCTAACCCTTACCCTCAGCCAAACCCTAACCCTAACCCAAAAACTCACACTAACCCTAACTCTCACCCTGACCCTAATCCTCAGGATCACCCTAACATTCACCCTCAACCTAACCCTCACCCTCACCCTCACCCGAAACCTCACCCTAACCCTCACCCTCACCCTCAACCTAACCCTAAACCTCACCCTCACCATAACCCTCACTGTAACACCCTCATGCTCAGCCTAACCCTAACCGAAACCCTCACACTAACCCTAACCCCCACCCGAACCCGAACCCTAACCATAACACTCACCCTAACCCTAACCCTAACCCTCACAGTCACACTAACCCTAAACCTAAGCCTAACCCTAACCCTAACCCTTACCCTGACGTCACCCTAATCCTAACACTAACCCTCTCCCTCATGCTCACCCCAATCCTAACCCTAACCCTCACCTCACCATAACAAGAACTCTCACAATAAGCCTAACCCTCACCTGAACCTGAACCCTAACTCTAACTTTAACCCTCACCCTCACCCTCAGCCTAACCCTAACCCTAAACTTCACCCTCACCCTAACGCTAACTCTAAACCTAACCCTAACTCTATCTGTCACCCTCACACTCAACCTAACATAAACCATATCCATAAACCTCACCCTAACCCTAACCCTCACCCGAACCCTCACTCTAACCATCACCCTCACCCTCAACCTAACCCTAAACCTCAACTTCACCCTAAACCTCACCCTAACCCTTAACCTCACCCTAATCCTAACCCTAATCCTAACCGGGACCCTCACTCTAACCCTCTCCCTCACCCTAAACCTAACCCTCAACCTAACCTACAGCCTTAACCTCACCCTCACCCTAACCCTCACCCTCACCCTAACCCTCACCCTTACCATTACTCTTACCCTAACTGTAACCTTAATCCTTACTCTAACCCTCACACTAACATTATCCCTCAACCTAAACCTAACACTAACCATAACACTAACCTTAACCCTCACCCTCACCTTCACCCTCAAAACAACCCTAACCATAACCCTAATCCTATCCCTAACCCACACCCTCAACCTAAACCTAACCATAATCATAACCCTCACCCTCACGCGAGCCATCACCTTAACCCTAATCCTAACCCTAACCCTCACCCTCACCCTCACCCTAACTCTAACACTAACCCTAACCCTCATGCTCACCATAAACCTAACCCTAACCCTGACCCTCACCCTCACCCTAACCCCAACCCTACCCCTAACCCTCACCCTAACCCTCACCCTAACCCTACCGCTAACTCTAATACTCACACTCACCCTAAACCTCACCCTAAACTTTACCCTAACACAAACACTAATCCTTACACTAACCCTAAACTTAAAACTAACCCTCAGCCTAACCCTCAACCTAACCCTAACCCTAACCCTAAACCTCCCCCTAACTCTAACTCTCACCCTAACCCTAACCCTAAACCTCACCCTCACCCTAACCCTCACCCTAACCCTAACCCTCATTCTAACACTAAACCTAACCCTAACCATGACCTTAAACCTAACCCTCACCCTAGCCATAATGCGAACCCTAACCCTCACCCTCAGCCTAACCCTCACCCTAAGCCTCACTCTCACTCTCACCCTCATCCTTACCCTAATCTTAACCCTTACCTAAACCTATTCCTCTCCCTCACCCTCACCCTCACCCTAATCCTGACTCTCAGCCTAACCCTCACCCTAACCCTTTTCCTCAACCTAAACCTAACCCTAAGCATAACCCTAACCCTCACACAAACCGTAACCCTCACCCTAACCCTAACCCTCACCTACATCTTAACCGTCACCCTCACCTTCACCCTCACCCTCACGCTAACCCTAACCCTAAACCTTACCCTAACACTTACCCTAACCCTAACCGTAACCCTAAGAATAAACCTAACCCTAAACCTAACCCTAACCCTCACCCTAAACCTAACCCTAACCCTCACACTACACCTCACCCTAACCCTCACCCTAACCCTTAATCTCACCCTAACCCTAACCCTAACCCGCATCCTCAACCTAACTCTAACCCTAACCCTAACCCTTACCCTAACCCTAACCCTCAACTTAACCCCAACTCTAACCCTCACCCTGAAGCTAACCCTATCCCTAAACCTCACCCTCACCCTTAGCCTAACCCTAACCCTAACCCTAATCCTAACCCTAACCCTCACCTTCACGCTAACCATCACCCTAACCCTAATACTAACCCTAACCCTCATCCAAATCCTAACTTGAAACGTTATCCTAAACCTCACCCTAACCGTCCCCCTAACCCTCTCACCCTAACCTTAACCCTAATTCTAACCCTCATCCTAACACTAACCCTCACCCTAAACCTCACGCACACCATAATCCTCACCCTAACACTTACTCTCATCTTAACCCTAACCCTAACACTAAACCAAACACTCACCCTCACCCTCACCCTAACCCTAACGCTAACCCTAAACTTAACCCTTACCCCCCCTCTACCCTAACCCTAACCCTAACCCTGACCCTCACCCTCACCCTAACCCTAAAACTCAACCATACCCTCACCCTAACCCTAAGCCTAACACTAAACCAATCACCCTCACCCTCACCCTAACCTTCACACTCACGCTCAACCTCAACCTAAGCCTAACCCTAAACCTAACCCTCACCTTCAACCTCACCCTAACTCTAAACCTAACCCTAAACCTAACCCTCACCCTCAACCTCACCCTAACCTTAACCCTATCCCTAAACCTCACACTAAACCTAAACCTAACCCTCACCCTAACTCTAAAGCTAACCCAAACCCTCACCTCAACCTAACCCTCATCGTCACCCTAAACCTCACCCTATCCCCAACCCTCACCCTCACCCTAACCCTCACCCAAACCCTTACCCTCACCCTGACCCTAAACCTAACCCTCACCCAAACCCTTGCCCTCACCCTAACCCTCAACATAACCTAACTGTTATATTAACCCTAACCCTCATCCTAATCCTGTCCCTACCCCTCAGCCTAACCCTTATCCTAACCCTATCCCTAACCCTAACCCTCACCCTAACCCTAACCATAACCATAATCCTTATTCTCACAATAAACCTAACCCTCACCCTAACCCTAACCCTACTCCTCAGCCTAAAGCTCACCCTAACCCTAACCCTAACCCTATTCCTCACTCTATCCCTCACCCTAACATTCACCCTCACCTTAGCCCTCACCCTAACCCTAACTCTAACCCTAAACCGCACCCCAAAACTAATGCTAACCCTAACCCTCACCCTCACCCTAACCCTTACACTTACCCTTAACCTTAAGCTAAACCTATACCTCACCCTCACCCTAAACCTAACTCTAACCCTTACCCTCACCCTAACTCTCACCCTAACCCTAACACTAACCCTCACCATCACCCTTACCCTAAACCTAAGCATAACCCTAACCCTAACCCTTACCCTGACCTCACCCTAATCCTAACCCTAACCCTCTCCCTCAACCTCACCCTAATCCTAAACCTAACCCTAACCCTAACCCTATCCCTAACCCTCAACTCACCCTAACTCTAACCCTCACCCTAACCCTCACCCTCACCCTAAACCTAAACCTAACCCTAACCCTCACCCTCACCCTAACCCTTACAATAATCCTTACCCTCACCCTCAACCTAACCCTAACCATAACCCTCACACTAACCCTAAGCCCCATCTTAACCTGAACCCTAACCATAACACTCACCCTAACCCTAACCCTCACCCTCACCCTTACCCTAAACCTAACCCTAACTCGAACCCTAACCCTAACCCTAACCCTCACCCTCACCGGAAACCTAACCCTAACCCTAACCCTCCCCCTCCCCCTCCTCATCACCCTAACCCTAACCCTATCCCTAACCCTCACCCAAACCCTAACCCTCACCCTCACCCTCACCCTAAACCTAACCCTAAAAATAACCCCAACCGTAACCCTAACACTAAACCTAATCCTAAACCTCACGCTAACCCTAACCCTAACATTAACACTAAACCTCACCCTAACCCTAACGCAAACCCTTATCCTAACCCTACCCCAAAACCTAACCCTAACGCTCACCCTCACCCTAGCCTTCACCCTCACCCTAACCCTAACCTTAACACTAAACCTCACCCTCACCCTAACCTTATTGATAACCCTAACCCTCACCCGCAGCCTAACCCTCACCCTAACCCTTACCCTCACCCAAAACCTGACCCTCACCCTCACCCTAACCCTCACCCTAATCCTAACCCTCACCCTCACGTTAACCCGATCACTCCTCCTAAACCTAAACCTCACCCTCACCCTCACCCTAACTCTAACCCTCCCCATCACCCTTAACCTCACCATCAGCCTAACCCTAACCCTTACCCTAATGCTAACCCTAACCCTCACCCTCATCCTAAATCTAACCATAACCCTAACCCTAACCCTTACCCTTACCCTCACTGTAACCCTAATACTTACCCTAAGCCTCACCCTAAACATCACCTTCACCATAATCCGCAAACTAACCATAACCCTAACCCTTACCTAACCGAAACCCTCACCCTCACACTCACCCTCAATCTAACCCTCACCCTCACACTAGCGCTCACCCTAACTCTCACCCTAACCCTCACCCTCACTCTCACGTTCAGCCTAACCCTAACCCTAACCCTAACTCTAACCCTCACCCTAACACTAACCCTAAACTTAACACTAACCCTAAACCTCACCCTCAACCTCACCCTCAGTCTAACTCTAACCCTAAACATTATCATAATCCTAACCCTCACCCTCACCCTCTCCCTCAACCTAAACCTAACCCGAACCCTCACCCTCACCCTCACCCTCATCCTAACCCTAACCCTAAAAATAACCCTCACCGTAACCCTAACCCTAACCCTAAAACTCACCCTAACCCTAACACAAACCCTTATCCTCACCCTATCCCTAAACCTAATCCTAATGCTCACCCTCACCGTAGCCCTCACCCTCACCCTAACCCTAACCCTAACCCTGAACCTCACCCTCACCCTAACCTTAATGCTAACCCTAACTCTCACCCTCAGCCTAACCCTCACCCTAACCCTTACCCTCACACAAAACTTAACCCTCACCCTCACCCTAACCCTCACCCTATCCTAAACCTCACCCTCACCCTAACCCTAACCCTAATCCTAACCCTCAAGCTCACCCTCTCCCACACCCTAACCCTAACCCTAACCCTCACCCTAACCCTCACACTAAAATCAAACCTCAGCCTAAACCTAAACCTCACCCTCATCCTAACCCTAATCCTAACCCTAACCCTCAACCTCACCCTCACCCTCACCCTAACTCTAAACCTAACCCTCATGCTAACCCTGACCCTAACCCTAATGCTAACGCTAACCCTCACCCTCACCCTAACGCTCACCCTAACCTTAACCCTCATCCTAACCCTAACCCTAAAGCTAACCCTCACACTAAACCTAAACCTCACCCTAAACCTAAATCTATCCCTCAGCCTAACCCTCACCTATTCCTAAACCTAATACTCACCATATCCCTCACCCTAACCCTAACACAAACCCTCACCCTAGCCCTCACCCTAACCCTCACCCTAACCTTAAACCTCACCCTAATCCTAACCCTCACCCTAACCCTAAACCTAACCCTCACCCTAGCCCTCACTCTAAACCTAACACTAACCCTAACCCTCACCCTAGCGCTAACCCTAACTCAAACCCTAACCCTCACCCTCACCCTCACCATCATCTTAACACTCACCTAACCCTAACCCTCACCCACACCCTAATCCTCACCCTCACCAAAACACTCACCCTCACCATAACCCGCACCCTAACACTTTTGGTCAACCTAACCCTAACCCTAAGACTCACACAAACGCTAACCATCACCCGAACCCGAACCCTATCCCACACCCTAACCCTCACCCACACCCGAACCATCACCCTCAACCTAAACCTCATCATCACCCTAAACATCATCCTAACCCTAACCCTCACCCTAATGCTAACCCTAACCCAAACTCAAACCCTCACACTCACCCTAACCCTCACCGTGAACCTAACTCGCCCCAACCCTAACTATCACCCATAACCTAACCGTCACCCTCACCAAAACCCTCACCCTAACCCTCACGCTCACCCTAAATATCACCCTAACCCTAATGCTTAACCTAACCCTAACCGTAACCCTCACCCTAACCCTAAACCTAACATTAACCCTAAACTTAACAATAACCCTAACCCTAACCCTCATCCTAACCCTAACCCTCACCCTAACCCATTTCCTCAACCTAACCCTAAGTCTAACTTTAACAATCACACAAACCCTAACTGTCACCGTAACCCTCACACAAACCCTCACCCTCACCCTAACCCTCACCCTCACCCTAAAAATCACCCTCACCCCAAACCTCACCCTAACCCTAACCCTTACCTAACTGAAACACTCCCCCTCCCCCTGCCCCTCCCCCTAAACCTCACTCTAACCCTTACTGACACCCTAACCCTAACCCTAATCCTAACCCTCACACTAACCCTAACCCTCACCCACAACCTAACCCTAACCCTAACCCTAAACCTAAACCTAACCCTAACTCTCACCCTAAAGCTCACCCTCAACCTCAACCTCACCCGAAGCCTAACCGTAACCCTAAACCTAAACCTAAACCTCACCCTGACCCTCACCCTAACCCTAACCCTAACCCTCACACTAACCCTAACCCTATCCCTAACACTCACTTTAACCCTAACACTCACCCTAACCCTCATCATAACCCTAACACTAACGCCAACACTCACCCTCACCCTAACCGTCACCCTAACCCTATTCCTCACCCTAACCCTAACCCTAACCCTAACCCTCACACAAACCCTAACCCTCATAATAACTCTAAACCTATCCCTGATCCTAACCCTCACTCTACCCTAACTCTAACCCGAACCCTCACCCTAACCCTAACCCTAACACTAACCCTAACTCTCACACTAACCCTAACCCTCACCCTCACCCTAACCCTAACCCTAACCCACACCCTCACCCTCACCTCCCTAACGCTCAGCCTAATCTTGACCCTAACTATTATCTTAACCCTAACCCTCAACCTAACAATCACCCTATACCTAACCCTAACCCTAACACTCACCCACAACCTCACACTCACCCTAACCCTAACAATAACCCTAACCCTAACCTTATACCTAACACTTACCCTCACCTTAACCCTAACCCTAGCCCTACTCCCAAAACTAACCCTAATTCTAAACCTCAACCTTAACCTAACCCTTACCCTAACCGTCACCCTCACCCTAGCCCTCACCCTAATACTCACGCTAACCCTTACCCTCACTCTCACACTAACCCTCATCCTAACCCTTAACCTCAACCTAACCCTAATCCTAAACTTAATCCTAACCCTCACACTAAACCTAACCCTCAGCCTAAACCAAACACTCACTCTCATCCTAACCCTAACCCTAACCCTAACCCTCACCCTCACCCTCACCCTAGCTATAACCCTAATCCTCACGCTAACCCTAAGCCTAACCCTAATGCTAGCCTTAACCCTCACCCTCATCTTAACCCTCACCCTAACCATAACCCTAACCCTCACACTGAACCTAACCCTCACCCTAACCCTAACCCTACCCCTTAGCCTAAAACACACCCTAAACGTAAACCTGAACCTATCCCTCACCCTAACCCTCACACTCACCCTCACCCTAGACCTCACATTAACCCTCACCATAAACCTAAACCTCACGCTCAAACTAATGCTAACCCTCACACTAACCCTAACCCTCACTCTAATCCTATCCCTACCCCTCAGCCTCACCCTCATCCTAACCCTAACCCTAACCCTAACCCTCACCCTCACCCTAACCCTAACCCTCACCCTCACCCCAACCCTAACTCTAACCCTCACCCTAACCCTCACCCTAACCCTAGCGCTAACTCTAACACTGACCCTCACCCTAAACCTCACCCTAAACTTTACCTTCACCCAAACCCTAACCCAAACCCTAACTCTAATACTCACGCTAAACCTATCCCTAACCCTAACCCTAACCCTAACCCGAAAGCTCAACCAAACCCTAATCCTAATCCTAAATCTCACCCTAATGCTAACCGTAACCCAAATCCTCACCCTCACCCTAACCCTCACCGTCACCCAAAACCTGACCCTATCCCTAAACCTCCACACCCTAACCCTCACCATAACCCTAACGCTAACACCAACCCTCACCCTCACCCTAACCGTCACCCTAAACCTTTTCCTCACAATACCCTAACCCTAACCCTCACACAAACCCTAATCCTCACCCTAACTCTAAGCCTATCCCTGAACCGAACCCTCCCCCTACCCTAACCTTAGCCCTAACCCTCACCCTAACCCTAACCCTGTCACTCACCCTCACACTCACCCTAACCCGAACCCTAAACTGAACCCTCACCCTCACCCTAACCCTCACACTCACCGTCACCCTCACCTAATCCTCGACCTCACCCTAAGCCTCACCCTAACCCTAAACCTCACCCTTAGCCTAACCATCAACCTAACACTTACCCTCACCCTAACTCTAACCCTAATCCTAACCATAACCCTAACACTAACCCTCACCCTCACCCAAACACTAACCCTCACCCTCACCCTCACCCTAAACGTAATCCTCACCCTCATCCTAACCCTCACCCTAACCCTTACCCTCACCCTAAACCTAAACCTAATCCTAATCCTAACCCTCACACTAACCCTAACCCTCACCATAACCCTAACCCTAACACTAACCCTAACCCTCACCCTCACCCTCAGACCAACACTAAACCTAATCCTAACCCTAACCCTCACCCTCAACCTCACCCTAAACCTAACCCTAACACTCATCCTCAAACTCACCTCAACCTCATTAATCATAACCCTAACAATAAACCTAACCCTAACCCTAACCTTAACCCACACCCTAACTGTAACCTAACCCTAACCCTAACACTCACCCTAACCCTATCCCTCACCCTCACCCTCAACCTAAGCCTAACCCTAACCCAAACCTAATGATAAACCTAAACCTGACTCTCAACCTCACCCTAACCCTAACCCTCACCCTAAACCTCAACCTAACCCCAACCATAAACCTAACTCTCACCCTCAGCCTCAGCCTAACCCTCACGGTCACACTAACCCTGAACCTAACCCTAACCCTCACCCACACCCTAACCCTCACCCTCAACCTCACCCTCACCCTAATGCTAACCCTAAACCTAACCCTAACCTCACCCTTACCCTCAGACAAACCCTAACCCTAACCCTAATCCTAACCCTAACCCTAACCCTCACCCTAAACCTAACCCTAAACCTCATCCTCACACTCACCCTAACCCTAACAATAAACTTAACCCTAACCCTCACCCTCACCCTAATCATCACCCTAATTCTAACCCTAACCTCACCCTCAACTTCACCCTAACCCTAACCCTAAACCTAACCCTCACCCTCAACCTCACTCTCACCCTAACCCTAACCCTAACCCTCACCCTCACCTTTAACCTCACCCTCACACTCACCCTAGCCCTAACCCTCATGCTAACAATAGCCCTAACTCTAATGCTAACCCTAACCCTCACCCTCACCCTCACCCTCACCCTCACGCTAACACTACTCCTCAGCCTAAACCTCACCCTAACCCTAACCCTAACACTAATCTTCACCCTGTCCCTCACCCTAACCCTAACACTCATCCTCACCCTAGCCCTCACCCTAACCCTAACCCTAACCCTAAACCTCACCCTAAAACTAAACCTAACCCTCACCCTCACCCTAAACCTCACTCTTACCCTTACCCTCACCCTAACCCTCACCCTAAAGCTAACCCTCACCCTCACCCTAACCCTCATCGTAACCCTAAACCTAACCCTCACCCTAACCTTCACTCCAATCTTAACCCTAAACCTAACACTCAACCTCACCCTAACCCTCAACCAACACCTTACCCTCACCCTCACCCTAACGCTAACCCTAACCCGAACCCCCACACTAACCCCAACACTCACCCTAATCCTATCCCTACTCTTCAGCCTCACACTCATCCTAACCCTAACCCTAACCCAACACTCACCCTAACCTTAAACTTAACCCTAACCCTCACCCTCACCCTTAACCTCACCCCCACCCTCACCCTAACTCTAACCCTAATTATCATGCTAACAATAGCCCTAACCCTAATGCTAACCCTCACCTTCACCCTCACCCTCACCCTCAACCTCACCACCACACTCACCCTAAATCTAACCCTAACTATCATGCTAACAATAGACCTAACCCTAATGCTAACCCTAACCCTCACCCTCACCCTCACCCTCAACCTCACCTGCACCCTCACGCTAACACTACCCCTCAGCCTAGACCTCAAGCTAACCCTAACCCTAACACTAATCCTCACCCTGTCCCTCACCCTAACCCTAACCCTAACCATAAACCACACCCTAAAACTAATGCTAACCCTAAACCTCACCCTCACACTAACCATCACCCTAACACTTACCCTTATGCTAAACCTAACCCTCACCCTCACCCTAAACCTCACTCTAAAAATTCCCCACACACTAACCCTCACCCTAAAGCTAACCCTCACCATCACCCCAACCCTCATCGTAACCCTAACCCTAACCCTAAACCTAACCCTCACCCTAACCTTCACTCTAATCCTAACCCTAATCCTAACACTCAACCTCACCCTAACCCTCAACCAACCCCTTACCCTCACCCTCACCCTAGTGCTAACCCTAACCCTAATCCTCACACTAACCCCAACACTCACATTAATCCGATCAATACTCCTCAGCCTCACCCTCATCCTAACCCTAACCCTAACCCAACACTCACCCTAAACCTAACCCTAACGCTCACCCTCAACCTCAACCTCACCCTCGGCCTAACCCTAACACTAAACCTAAACCCTAAACACTAAACACTAAACCCTCACCCTGACCCTCATCCTAACCTTAACCCTAACCCTAAACTTAACCCTCACCCTAACTCTAACCCTAACCCTAACACTAACCCAAACACTCACCCTAACCCTAGCCCTCACACACAACGTCACCTTATTCATAACACTAACACTCACCCTCAACCTAAAGCTCATCCTAACCCTTATCCTCACCCTAACCCTAACCCTCACCCTCACCCTAATCCTAACTCTAAACCTAACCCTCAGCCTAATCCTAACCCTACCCCTCATCCTCACAGTCACCCAAACCCTAACCCTAACCCTTACCCTAAACCTAACCCTAGCCCTAACTCTCATCTTCACCCTAGCCCTCACCCTAACCCCAATCCTAACCCTAAACCTCACCTTAACCCCACCTCTAACCCTAAACCTAACCCTCAGCCTCACCCTCACCCTAACCCTAACCCTAACCCTAACAATAACCCCAACCCTAAAATTAACCTAAACCTCACCCTAACACTAACCCTCAACCTCACCCTAACCCTAACCCTAAACCTAACAATAACCCTAATCCTAAACCTAAACCAAACCCTAACCCTCTCCCTAACACTAACCCTAATCCTAACCCTTACCCTAACCATTATCTAAACCCTAACCCTTACCCTCACAATCACCCTAATCCTAACCCTCACACAAACCCTCACCCTCAACGTCACCCTCACCTTGAACCTAACCTTAACAATAACCATAAACCCAACCCTAAACATAACCCTAATCCTAACCCTAAACCTAACCCCAAACCTAATCCTAAACCTAACCTAACCCTCACCCTCATCCTATCCCTCACCCTAACTCTAAGCCTCACCCAGACCCTAACCCTAACACTAACACTAACCCTAACCTTCACACTCACCCTAAATCTAATCCTAACCCAAACCCTCACCCTCACCCTAACCCTAACCCTAACAATAACCCTAACCCTAACCCTAAACCTAACCCTAAGCCTCACCCTCCCCCTTACCCTAACCCTAACCCTAACCCTCACCCTCACCATAACCCTAACCTTAATCCTAAACCTAACCCTAATCCTCACCCTCACCCTAACCCTGACCCCAACCCTAAACCTCACCCCAAACCTAACCCTAAACCTAAACCTAACACTAACCCTCACATTCACCCTAAATCAAACCCTAACCCATACCCTCACCTTCACCCTCACCCTAACCCTAACCCTAACAATAACCCTAACCCTAACCCTCACCCTGACCCTAGCCCTAACCCTAACCCTCACCCTAACCCTAACCCTAATCCTAAACCTAACACTAACCCTCAAACTCACTGTATCCCTCACCATAACACTAATCCTCACCCAAACCCTAACCCTAACCCTAAGCCTAACCCTCACACTCACCCTAAATCTGACCATAACCCAAAACCTCACCCTCACCCACAACCTCACTCTCACCCTCACCCTAACCCTAACCCTAACCTTAACCTTAAAAATAACCCTAACCCTCACGCTCACCCTAACCCTATCCCTAACCCTCACCCTCACCCTAACCCTAACCCTAATACTAAACCTAACCCTAACCCTCACCCTCACCCTAACCCTCACCCTAACCCTAACCCTCACGCCACCCCTAACCCTAACCCTAACCCTATACCTAACCCTAACCCTCACACTCACCCTAAATCTAACCCTAACCCTAACCCTAACCCTAACCATCACCCTCACCCTAACCCTAACCCTCACCCTCACCATCACCCTAACCCTAACCCTAACCCTAATCCTCACCGTCACCCTCACCCTCACCCTAACTCTAACCCTAACCCTCATGCTAACCCTAACCCTAACCCTAATGCTAACCCTAACCCTCACCCTCACTCTCACCCTCAACCTCATCCTCACCGTCACCCTAACACTAACCCTCAGCATAAACTCACCCTATCCCTAAAAATAATCCTCACCCTATCCCTCACCCTAATCCTAACACTCACTCTCATCCTAACCCTCACCCTAACACTTACTGTTACGCTAAACCTAACCCTCACCCTCATATTAAACTTCACTCTAACCCAAACCTCACCCTCCCCCTAACCCTCACCCTCACCCTAACCCTCACCGTAACCCTAACCCTAAACCTAAACCTAACCCTCACCATAACCTTCACTCTAATCCTAACCCTAAACCTAACCCTCACCCTCCCCCTAACCCTCAACAGAACCCTTACCCTCACCCTCACCCTAATTCCAACCCTAACCCTTACCCTCACACTAACCCCAACCCTCACCTTAATCCTATCCCTAAACCTCAGCCTCACCCTCAATCTCACCCTAACCCTAACACTCACCTTAACCATAATACTAACCCTAATACTCACCTTATCCCTAACTCTCACCATCACCCTCAACCTCACCCTCGGCCTAACCCTAACACTAACCATAATCCTAACCTTAACCCTTACCCTCAACCTCACCCTAACTTTAACCCGAACCCGAACCCTCACCCTAACCCTAACCCTAATCCTAAACCTAACACTAACCCTCAAACTCACTGTATCCCTCACCATAACACTAATCCTCACC
This sequence comes from Dipodomys merriami, assembly GCF_024711535.1. Lineage (NCBI taxonomy): Eukaryota > Metazoa > Chordata > Mammalia > Rodentia > Heteromyidae > Dipodomys > Dipodomys merriami. Next base: position 1,114,611 of record NW_027206080.1, on the reverse strand, counting down.
CAAACCCTAACCCTAACCCTAAGCCTAACCCTCACCCTTAACCTAATCCTAACACTAACCCTCATCCTCACCCTAGCCCTCACCCTAACCCTAAACCTAACGATAACCCTCACCCAAACCTTAACCCTAACCCTCATCCTAAAACTCACCCTAACCCTAAGCCTAATCCTAAACCTAACCCTCACCCTAACCCTCACCCTAACTCTAAATCTCACCCTAACCCTATCCTTAATCCTCATCCTCACCCTAACCCTAACCCTAACCCTCACCCAAAACCTCACCCTAACCCTAACACTAACTCTAACCCTCAACTTCACCCTAAACTTCACCCTAACCCTTACCCTCACCCTAACCCTAACCTTAACCCTAACCCTAATCCTAATCCTAACACTAACCCTAACCCTAAACCTAACCCTCACCCTAACCCTAACCCTAAACCTAACCGTCACCCTAACGCTAACCCTCACTGTCATCCTAACCCTCAACCTAACCCTAACCCTCACCCACCCCCTAACCCTCTTCCTCACCAAAACCCTCACCCTCACTGTAAACCTCACCCTCAACCTAAACATTACCCTAACCGTAACACTTAACACTAACCGTAAACCTCACCCTAACCCTAAACCTAACAATAACCCTAAACCTAACAATAACCCTAACCATAACCATAACACTCACCCTAACACTAACCCTCACCCTAACCCTTTTCCTCACCCTAACCGTAACCCTAACTTTAACACTCACACAAACCCTAACCCTCACCCTAACCCTCACACAAACCCGACAACTCACCCACACCCTAACCCTCACCCTCAACCTAAACATCACCCTAAACCTAACACTCACCCTAACCCTAACCCTAACCCTCACCGTAATCCTAACCCTCACTCTAACCCTCAACCTCACCCTAAACCTCACCCTAACCCTAACCCTTACCTAACCGAATCCCTCACCCTCACCTTCACCCTCCCCTTAAACCTCACCCTAACCCTTAACGTCACCCTAACCCTAAACCTCACCCTAACCCTTAACGTCACCCTAACCTAAACCCTAACCCTAACCCTACACTAACCCTAACCCTCAATCTAACCCTAACCCTAACACTAACCCTCACCCTCACCCTAACCCTCAGCGTAATCTTAATCCTAACCATTATCTTAACCCTAACCCTCACCCTCACAGTCACCCTATACCTAACACTAACCCTAACACTCACCCCCAAACTCACCCTCACCCTAACTCTAACCCTAACAAGAACCCTAACACCAATCCTAATCCTAATCCTAATGCTAAACCTAATGTTTACAAACAAGACCACACTAAAGCTACCAGCACAACTATGTTTATTGCAGCATTATTTACCATAGCTAAGATATGGAACCAACCCAGATGCCCCTCGGTAGCTGAATGGATCAAGAAAATGTGGTATATATACACAATGGAATTCTAAGCCTCCATCAGAAAGAATGACATTGCCCCATTTGTTAGGAAATGGAAAGGTTTGGAAAAAATTATATTAAGTGAAGTAAGCCAGGCCCAAAGAAACATAGGTCCCATGGTTTCCCTTATTTGCAATATCTAGTATAGGTATGAGTCAAGCGGAAAAGGTCAGATAATGTGATGTTAGGAAAATGAACCCTTAAATATGTGTATTTTAATGTTTTCGTTTCTTTCATGCATGTGTTTCTAATGCATTTATAAGATTATTTCTTTGTTGCTTTGTATGTCCCTCCCCGACAGTGTAACTCCCGCTTTCACTATATTTGATGTCAGTATAACATGTGGAGGAGATGGGGACAAACAAGTCGTTTAAGGATTCAGGTGGACCTGTTGCAACAATGAGAAGTACAAAATGTCATGTCAAAACCAGCTTTACAATGTCGTTTTGGGGGGGAGGGTGGTATGATTGGGTGGGGGGAGGGGGGAGGCTGGGAAGGGAGGTGAAGGGTAAACAAAGGAGGAGGCTGCAATGCTTGGTAAGAAATGTATGCATTATCCTGCCCATGTAATTGTAACCCCTCTGTATAGTATGTTATCAAAAAAAAAACCTAACCCAAATCCTCAGGCTCACCCTAACTCTCACTGTCACCCTAAACCTCACCCTATCCCTAAACTTCACGCATACCCTAAGCCTCCCCCTCACCCGAAACCTCACCCTCACCCTAAACCTAACCATAACCCTCACCCAAATACAAACCCTAACCCTAAACCTAAACCTCACACTCACCCTAACCCTAACCCTAACCCTAACCCTCACCCAAACCCTAAAGCTAACTCTAACCCTCACACTGACCCTAAACCTCACCGGAACCCTTACCTTCACCCTCACCGTCACCCTAACCCTAACCCTAACCCTAATCTTCACAATAGCCCTAACCCTAAACTTAACCCTAGTCCTAACTCTCACCTTAATCCTAACCCTCACCGGAACCCTCACCCTCACCCTAACCCTCACTCTCACACTTACCTCAACCTAACCGTAACCCTCACCCTAACCCTGACCCGAAACCTCACCCTAATCCTAAACCTCACCCTCAGCCTCACTCTCACCCTAATCCTCACACTTACCCTAACCCTCACCCACACCCGAACCCTCACCCCCTCCCGAACTATCACCCTCACCCTAACCCTCAACCTCACCCTACACATCACCCTAACCCTAACCCTCAACCTAACCCTAACCCTAACCCTCACCGTAACCCTCTCCCTTACCCTCACCTCACCCTCAACCGAAGCCTAACCCTAGCCCTAACCCTAATCCTAAACCTAAACCTGACCCTCACGCTCACCCTCACCCTAAACCTAAACCTCACCCAAACCCTTATCATAACCCTAACCCTCACCTTCAGCCTCAACCTAACACTCACCATCACCCTTACCCTCAACCTAACCCTAACCCTCACCCACACCCTCACCCAGACCCTCACCGGACACCACACCCTCACCCTAAACCTCACACTCACCCTTACTTCACCCTAACCCTAACCCTCAACCTCAACCTAATCATCACCCTAATCCTAACCCCAACTCTCACCCTCAACTTCACCCTAACCCTAACCCTAAACCTAACCCTCACCTTCAGCCTCACCCTCACTGTAACGCTAACCCTAACCCTAACCCTAACCTCAGCCTCATCCTCAGACAAACCCTAACACTAACCCCAATCCTAACACTAACCCTACCCTCACTCTCACCTTAAACCTAAGCATAACCCTCACACTCACCCTCACCCTCACCCTAACCCTAACAATAACCCTAAACCTAACCCTCACCATCACCCTAATCCTCACACTAATCTTAACTCTAACCATAATTTTAACCCTAAGCTCACCATCAACTTAACCCTATCCTTAACCCTAAACCTAACCCTCACCCTCATACTCACCCTCATCCTAACATTAACCCTAACCCTAACCCTCACCCTAACCCTAATCCTCACCCTAGGCCTCATCCTTTCCGTCACCCTCACCCGAACCCTATCCCTCAACCTCAACCTAACCCTCACCCAAACCCTGACACTAATCCTAACCCTCACCCTAAATCTAATCCTAAACCGAACACTAACACTTACCCACAACCTCACCCTCACCCTCAGACCAACCCTAACCCTAACCCTAATCCTAACCCTAAAACTCACCCTAACCCTGAACCTTACCCTCACTCTCAATCTCACCCTAAATCTCAACTTCAGCCTAACCCTCAACATAACCCTTAACCTCACCCTAAACCTAAACCTAATCCTAACCCTAACACTTACACTAACCCTAACCTTCACCCTCACCCTCACCCTAACCCTAAACCTAACTCTCACCCTCACCCTAACCCTCAGCCTAATCCTATCCCTAAATATTATCTTAACCCTAAGCCTCACGCTCACACTCACCCTAAACCTAACTCTAACCCTAAACCTCACCCACACCCTCACCCTCACCCTAACCCTGACCCTAAACCTAACCCTAACCCTCAACCTAACCCTAACCCTAAACGTAACCCTCACCCTCACCTTCACCCTCAGCCTAACTCTAACCCTAATCTGAATCCTAGCCCTCACCCTCACACTCACCCTAGCCATACCCCTAACCGTAAACCGCACCGTCACCCTCACCCTCACCCTAACCCTCAACCTCACCCTCACCCTCACACTAACGGTAACCCTAATCCTAACCCTCACCCTAACCCTAACACTCAACCTAACCCTTACCCTAACCCTCACCCACAAACTATCCCTAACCCTAACCCTATACCTCACCCTAACCCTCACCCTAACCATAATGTTAATCGTAACCCTCACCCTAAACCTCACCCTAACTCTTACCCTCACTGTAAACCTAACAGTAACCCTAACCCTCACCCTAATCCTCACCCTAAACCTAATTCTAACCCTAACCCTCACCCTCACTCTAACCCTCACCCTAAACTTAACCCTAACCATAACCCTCACCCTAACCCTCACCTAAAACTAACCCTAACCCTCATCCTAACCCTTAACCTAACCCTAACCCTATCCATAACCCTCACTCTCACAATATCCCAAACCCTCACCTTAACCCTAACCCTACCCCTCAACCTAATGCTCATCCTAACCCTAACCCTAACCCTAACCCTCACCCTAACCCTAACCCTAACCCTAACCCTCACCTTCACCCTAACCCTCACCCTCATCCTCACCCTCACCATCAGCCTAACCCTAACCCTAATTCTAATCCTAACCCTCACCTGCATCCTAATTCTATCACTACCCCTAACCCTAACCTTAACCCTCTCCCTCATCCTCACCCTAACGCTAACCCTAAACCTCACCCTAACCCTAACATTTACCCAAACCCTCACCCTAACCCTAAGCCTAACCTCACCCTAAGCCTCACCCTAACCCTAACACTCACCCTCACCCTAACCCTAACCCTCAGCCTATTCCTATCCCTAAATATTATCTTAACCCTAAGCCTTACCCTCACAATCACCCTAAACCTAACTCTAACCCTAAACCTCACCCTCACCCTCACCCTAACCCTGACCCTAACCCTAAACCTAAACCTCACCCTAAACCTAAACCTAACCCTCAGCCTCACCCTAACCCTAACCCTAAAACTAACCCTCACCCTCACACTAGCCCTTATCCTAACACTCACTCTAACCCTAACCCTCACTCTCACTCTAACCCTTACCCTCACCCTAACCCTATCTTTAAACCAAACCCTAACCCTCAAACTAAACCCAACACTCAGCCTAAACCTAACCCACACTCTCATCCTAACCCTAAGCCTAAGCCTAATCCTCACCCTCCCCCTAAACCTCACCTTCACCCTCACCATAACTCTAACCCTAATCCTCAAGCTAAACCTCACACTAACCCTAATGCTAACCCTAACCCTCACCCTGACCTTAACACTCACCCTAATCCTAACACTCACCCTAACCCTAACCCTAACCCTAACCATAAACCTAACCCTCACAATAAACCTCAACCTCACGCTAAACCTAAACCTACCTCTCAACCTAACCCTCAACCTAACCCTAACCCTAATCCTCACCATATCCCTCAAACTAACCCTAACACTCATCCTCACCCTAATCCTATCCCTCACCTTAAACCTCACCCTAAAAGTAATGCTAACCCTAACACTCATCCTCACCCTAACCCTCACCCTAACCCTAACCCTAATCCTAACACTAAAACTCACCCTAAACCTCACCCTCACCCTCAATGTCAACCTCACCCTAAACCTCACCCTCACCCTAACCCTCAATATAACCCTTAACCTCATCCTAACCGTAAACCTAATCCTAACCCTAACCCTTACACTAAACCTAGCCCTAACCCTGACCCTAACCCTAAACCTAATTCTCACCCTCACCCTAACCCTCAGCCTAATCCTAACCCTAACCATTATCATAAACCTAAGCCTCACCCTCACACTCACCCTAAACCTAAGTCTAACCCTAACCCTCTCCCTCACCCTCACACTAACCTTGACCCTAACCCTAACCCTAAACCTCACCCTAACCCTAAACCTAACCCTTACACTCACCCTAACCCTAACTCTCACCCTCACACTAGCCCTCACCCTAACACTCACTCTAACCCTAACCCTCACTCTTACACTAACCCTCAGCCTAACACTTACCCTCACCCTAACCCTATCTCTAAACCAAACCCTAACCCTCACACTAAACCCAACCTCAGCCTAAATCAAACCCTCACCCTCATCCTAACCCTAAGCCTAAGCCTAACCCTCACCTCACCCTCACCCTCACCCTCACCCTCACCCTAACTCTAACCCTAACCCTCACGCTAACCCTAACCCTAACCCCAATGCTAACCCTAACCCTCACCCTAACCCACACCCTAACCCTAACCCTCACACTAACCCTAACCATAACCATAAACCTAACCCTCACACTAAACCTCAACCTCACCCTAAACCAAAACCTACCCCTCAGCCTAACCCTCACCCTAACCCTAACCCTAATCCTCACCATATCCCTCACCCTATCCCTAACACCAACCCTCACCCTAGCCCTCACCCTAACCTTAAACCTCACGCTAAATGTAATGCTAACCCTAAACCTCATCCTACCCTAACCCTCAACCTAACCCTACCTCTAATCCTAACACTCACCCTAACCCTAAACCTATCCCTCAACCTAGCCCTTACTCTAACCCTAACACTAACCCTAACTCTTACCCTAACGCTCACCCTAACCCAAATCCAAACCCTCACCCTAACCCTCACCGTCATCCTAACACTCACCTTACCCTAACCCCCACCCACACCCTAACCCTCACCCTCACCAAAACACTCACCCTCACCCTGACCCTCACCCTAACACTTTACCTCACCCTAACCCTAACAATAACACTCACACAAACCCTAAACCTCACCCTAACCCTAACCCTCTCCGAAACTCTACCCCTCACCCACACCCGAACTATCACCCTCATCCTAACCTTCACCTTCACCCTAAACATCACCCTAACCCTAACACTCACCCTAACACTCACCCTCACCCAAAACCTCACCCTAACCCTTACCATCACCCTCACCCTCACCATAACCCTCATGCTAACCCTTACCCTCACCCTTACCCTACTCCTAAACCTAACCCTACCCCTATGCCTACCCCTAACCCTAAACCTCCCCCTCCCCCTCCCTCTAACCCTAATCCTAACAATAACCCAAACAGTATACCTAAACCTAACACTCACCCTAACCATAAACCTAAACCTCACCCTCACTTGCACCCTAAACCTAACAATAACCCTAACCCTAACCCTAACCCTCACCCTAACCCCAACCCTAACCCTAACAATAACGCTAACTCTAAACCTAACTGTAACTCTCACCCTCACGCTAACAATAACCCTAACCTTAAAACTAACCCTAACCCTCACCCTAACCCTACCCCTCAACCTCACTCTCACCGGATTCCTAACCTTAACCCTAACCCTCACCCGCACACTCACCCAAAACCTCATCCTAACCTTTATCCTCACCCTAACCCTAACCCTTACCCTAACCCTAACCCTCACTGTAAACCTAACCCTCAACCTAACCCTAACCCTACCCCTCACCCTCACCCTAACCCTAACCCTCACCCAAAACCTAACCCTAAATCTAACCCTAACCGTGACCCTGACCCTCACCCTAACGCTAACTCTAACCCTCACCTTCACCCTAAACCTCACCTTAACCCTTACCCTCACCCTAACCCTAACCCTAACCCTAACCCTAAACCTAATCCTAACACTAACCCTAACCCCAAACCTAACCCTCACCCTAAACCTCACCCTAACCCTAACCCTAAACCTAAAACTCACCCTAACCTAACCCTAACCCTAACCCTAACCCTCACCATCATCCTACACCTCACCCTAAACCTTATCCTCACCCTAACACTAACCTTAAAACTCACACTAACCCTAACCCTCACTCGAAACCTAACCATAACCCTAACCCTCACCCTCACCCTAACCTTAACCCGAACCCTAACCCTCACCCTCACCCTCAAGCTCACCCTCATCCTCACACTATCTCTAACCCTTACCCTCACCGCTAACCCTAACCCTGACCCTAATGCTAACCCTAACCCTCACCCTCACCCTTACCTTCAACCACAACCTCACCCGCACCCTAACCGTCATGCTATTCTTAACCCTAACCATTATCTTAACCCTAACCCTCACACTCACACTCCCCTTAAACCTAACCCTAACCTTAACACTCAACCTCACCCTTACCCTCACCTTAACCCTAACCCTAACAATAAACGTAACACTAACCCTAACTCTAACCATAACCATCATTATCATCCTAAACCTCACCCTAAACCTAACACTCACACACACCCTAATCCTCAACCTCACCAAAACCCTCACCCTCACCCTAACCCTCACCCTCACCCTAATCACCACCCTAACCGTAACCCTTAACCTAAACCTAACCGTAACCCACACCCTAACCCTAACCCTAACAATAACCCTAAACCTATCAATAACCGTAACCCTAACCCTCACCCTAACCGTAACCCTCACCCTCACCCTAAACTTAACCCTAACCCTCACCCTCACCCTTAACCTCACCCTCAGCCTAACCCTAACACTAAACCTAACCCTAATCCTAAACCTAACCCTCACCCTCCCCCTCACCCAACTCTAATCCTAACCCTAACCCTCACCCTCACCCTAACCCTAACCCTAAACCTCACCCTCACCCTAACCCTGCCGATAACTCTAACATGAACCCTCACCCTAAACCTCACCTTAAACTTTACCCTCAACCTAAACCTAACCCTAATCCTAACCCTAAACCTTACCCCAACTCTAACCCTCACCCAAACACTCACCCTAACCCTAACACTCACCGTCACCCTAAACCTTACCCTATCCCTTACCCTCACCCACACCCTAACCCTCACCCTCACCTGAAAACTCACTCTCAACCTAACCCTCACCCTAAAACTAACCCTAAACTTCACACTAACCGTAACCCTCACCCTAAACTTAACACTAACCCTAACCCTCACCCTAACTTTAACACTCACAAAAACACTAACCCTCATCCTAACCCTCCCCCACACCTGAATCGTCACCCTCACCCAAGCCCTCACTCTCACCCTAAACATCACCCTAAACCTAACACTCACCCTAACCCTAACCCTAACTTTAACACTCACACAAACCCTAACCCTCACCCTAACCCTCACCTCACCTTAAACCTCACCATAACCCTACCCCTTACCTAAACGAAACCCTTACTCGCACCCTCACCCTCACCCTAAACCTCACCCTAACCCTTAATCTCACCCTAACCCTAACCCTAAACCTAACCCTCACCCTCACCCTCAACCTCACCCTCACCCTAACTCTAACTCTAATCCTAACCCTCATGCTAACCCTAACCCTAACCCTAATGCTAACCCTAACCCTCATCCTCACCCTTAGCTAACCATCACCCTAACCCTAACCCTAACCCTCACATTAAACCTAACCCTCACCCTAACCCTAACCCTAACCCTCAGCCTAAAACTCACCCTAAACCTAACCCTAATCCTAATCCTCTACCTATCCCTCACCCTAACCCTAACACTCACGCTCGCCCTAGCCCTCACATTAACCCTAACCATAACCCTAAACCTCACCCTAAAATGAATGCTAATCCTAACACTCACCCTCACCCTAACCCTCACCCAAACCCTTACCCTCAACTTAACCCTAGCCCTCACAATAACCCTAACCCTCACCCTAATCCTATCCCTACCCCTGAGCCTCACAATCATCCCAACCCTAACCCTAAACCTCACCCTAAACCTAACCCTCACTCTCACCCTCACCCTAAACCTAACCCTAACCCACACCCTCTCCCTAAACCTAACCCTAACCCTCACCTTCACCCTCAACCTCACCCTCAGCCTAAACCTAACACTAAACTTCAGCCTAACCCTAACCCTAACCCTAACCCTCACCCTAAACTTCACCATAACCCTAACCCTTATCTAAATGAAACCCTCACTCTCACCCTCACCCTCAACCTAAACCTCACCCTAACCCTTTCCCTCACCCTCACCCTAACCCTAACCCTCACACTAACCCTAACGCTCACCCTCACCTTAACCCTTACTCTTACCCTCACCCACACCCTAACCCTAACCCTCAGCCTAATCTTAACCCTAACCATTATCTTAACCCTAACCCTCACCCTCACCCTCACCTTATACCTAACCCTAACACTCAACCTCACCCTCACCCGCACCCTAACCCTAATCCTAACAATAACCCTTACCCTTAACCTACACCTAACCCTTACCTTTACCATAACCCTAAACCTAACCATAATCCTCACACTAATCCAAACCCTAAACCTCACACTTACCCCAACCCTAACCCTCACACTCACCCTCAACCTCACCCTCAGCCTAAACCTAACCCTAAACCTAAACTAAATCCTAAACCTAACCCTCACCCTCAACCACACCCAAACTCTAACCCTAACCCTAACCCTCACCCTCACCCTCACCCTAACCCTAACCCTCACCCTCACCCTAACCTTTCTGATAACTCTAAGATGAACCCTCACCCTAAAACTCACCTTAAACTTTACCCTCAACCTAAACTTAACCCTAATCCTAACCCTAAACCTTACCATAACTCTAACCCTCACCCAAACACTCACCCTCACCCTAACCCTCACCATCACCCTAAACCCCACCCTATCCCTAACCTTCACCCACACCCTAACCCTCACCCTCATCCGAAACCTCACCCTCACCCTCACCCTCACCCTCATCCTAAACATCACCCTAACACTAACCCTAACCCTAACACTAACCCTAATCGTAACACTAACCCTAACCCTAACCCGCACCCTACCCCTAATCCTAACCCTCACCCTCACCCTAACATTAACCCGAACTCTAACGCTCACCCTCACACTAGCTCTCACCCTAACATTCACTCTAACCGTAACCCTCAATCTCACTTTAACCCTCATCCTAACCCTAACCCTCACCTTCACCCTCATCCTAATTCTAACCCTAACACTCACGCTAACCCTAACCCGAAACCTAATGCTAACCCTAAACCTCACCCTCACCCTAACCCTCACCCTAAACCTAAACTTCACCCTAACAGTAAACCTAACTCTCACACTAAACCTAAACCTCACCCTAACCCTAAAACTACACCACAGCCTAACTCTCACCCTAACCCTAACCCTAATCCTCAAAATATCCCTCACCCTAACCCAAACACTCACCCTCACCCTAAACCTAACCCTAACAATAACCCTAACCCCAACCCTAAACCTAACCCTAACTCTCAACCTCACCCTAACCCTAACCCTAACCCTCACCCTCACCATCACCCTCAACCTCACCTTCACCCTCACCCTAACTCTAACCCTACCATCACCCTAACCCTATCCGTATCCCTAATGCAACCCTAAACTTCACCGTCACCCTCACCCTTAAACTTAACCTCACCCTCACCTTCACCTCATCCTAATTATCACCCTAACCCTAACCCTTAACCTAACCCTAACCCTAATCTGCACACTAACCCTAACCCTCACCCTAAACCTCACCCTAAACCCAACCCTTACCTAACCAAAACCCTCACCCTCACCCTCACACTAACCCTCGGCCTAATCTTAACCCTAACAATTATCTTAACCATAACCCTCACCCTCACGCTCACCTTAAACATAACCCTAACCCTAACACTCAACATCACCCTAACCCTCACCCTAACCCTAACCCTCAACCAAACCATAATGCTCACCCTCGCCAAAACCCTCACCCTTACCCTAGCCCTCACCCTCACCCTAAACCTAACTCTTAACCTAACCCTAACTGTAACCCTTACCCTAACCCTAACCCTAACAATAACCCTAAACCTAACAATAACCCTAACACTAACCCTCACCCTAACCCTAACCCTTGCCCTAACCCTCAACCGAACCCTAACCCTAACCCTAAACTTCAACCTCAACCTAAACCTAACCCTCACCCTAAACCTCACCCTAACCCTAACCCTTACCAAAACGAAACCCTCACTGTCACCCTCACCCTCACCCTAACTCTTACCCTTAACCTAACCCTAACTAGTCCTAACCCTCACTCTAACCCTAACGTTCACCCTCACCCTAAACCTTACCCTTACCCTCACCCACACCCTAACCCTAACACTCAGCCTAATCTTAACCCTAACCATTATCTTAACGCTAACCCTCACCCTCACACTCACCTTAAACTTAACCCTAACCCTAACACTCAACCTCAACCTGACCCTAACCATAACCCCACCTCTAACACTCACCCTCACACTAGCCCTCACCATAACTCTCACTCTAACCCTAACCCTCAATCTCACTTTAAACCTCATCCTGACCCTTACCCTCACCATAATGCTAACCCTAAACCAAACAGTAACCCTCACACTAACCCCAACACTCACCCTCATCCTAACACTAACCCTAACCCTAAACCTAACCCTCACCCTCAACCTCACCCTCACCCTCACCCTAACTCTAACCCTAACCTGCACGCTAACCCTAAACTTAACCCTAATGCTAACCCTAAACCTCAACCTCACCCTAGCCCTCACCCTAACCCCAACCCTAACCCTAACCCTCACCCTAACCCTAAACCTTACCCTAGCCCTCACCCTAACCCTAACCCTCACCCTCAGCCTAACCCTCACACTAACCCTAACCCTCACCCTAACCCTCACCCCAACCATAACGCTAAACCTAATACTCAACTTCACCCTAACCCTCACCCTAACACTTTACCTCACCCTAACCCTAACTCTAACACTCACAAAAAACCTAATCCTCACCCTAACCCTCCCCCACACCCGAATCCTCACCCTCACCCAACCCTCACTCTCGCCCTAAACGTCACCCTAAACCTAACAGTCACCCTAACCCTAACCCTAACTTTAACACTCACACATACCCTAACCCTCACCCTCACCCTAACCCTAACCCTTACTCTAGCCCTCACCCTAATCCTAACCCTCATCCTCACCCTAACCCTCACCATAACTCTTACCCTCACCCTAACCCTAAAATTAATCCTAACCCTAACATTTACACTGACCCTAACCCTCATCCTAACCCTAACCCTAACCCTCACCCTCACCCTCACCCTCACCCTAACCCTCAGCCTAATCCTAACCCTAACCCATATCATATCTCTAACCCTAACCCTCACACTCACCCTAAACGTAACTCTAACCCTAAACCTCACCCTCTCACTCACCCTCACCCTAAAAATAACCTTAAACCTAAACCTAAACCTAATCCTAATACTAACCCTCACCCTCACCCTCACACTAACCCTAACGCTAAACCTAAAAATAACCCTAACCCTAAACCTAAATCTCAACCTAACCCTAACCCTAACCCTCACCCTCACTCTCACCCTAACCATAACCCTAACACTAACAATAACCCTAACCCTAAAACTAAACTTATCCCTAACCCTCACCCTAAACCTCACCGACATCCTAAACCTCACCCTAACCCTTACCTTCACCCTAACCCTAACCTTAAACCACACACTAACCCTAACCCTCACCCTATACCTAACCCTAACCCTAACCCTCACCCTCACCCTAGCCCTAACCCTAACAATAACCCTAAACCTAAACCTAAACCTAAACCTCATCCTAACCCTAACCCTAAGCCTCACCCTCAATTTCACCCTAACCCTAACCCTAACCCTAACAATAACCCTAACCCTAACCCTAACACTAAACCTAACCCTAATCTTTACCCACACCCTAACCCTAATCCTAATCCTCACCCTCACCCTCACCCTCACAAGAACCCTAACACTAACAATAACCCTAAACCTAACTCCAAACCTAACCCTAACCCTCACCCTCACCCTAACCCTAACAATAACCCTAATCCTCACCCTAACCCTCACCCTCAAGCTCACCCTCACCGTCACCCTAACTCTAACCCTAACCCTCATGCTAACCCTAAACCTGACCCTAATGCTAACCCTAAACCTCACCCTCACCCTCACCCTTCCCCTCAACCTCAATCTCACCCACACCCTAACCCTCATGCTAATCTTAACCCTAACCATTGTATTAACCCTAACCCTCACACTCACACTCACCTTAAACCTAACCCTAACCCTAACACTCAACCTCACCCTTACCCTCACCCTAAACCTAACCCTAACAATAACCCTAAACCTAACCCTAAGCCACACCCTAACCCTCACTATCATCCTAACCCTCACCCTAAACCTAACACCTACACACACCCTAACCCTCACCCTCACCAAAACCCTCACCCTCACCCTAACCCTCACCCTCACCTTAATCATTACCCTAACCCTAACACTTAACCTAAACCTAACCGTAACCCTCACCCTAACCCTCACCCCAACCATAACGCTAAACCTAACACTCACCCTCATGCTAACCCTCACCCTAACACTTTACCTCAACCTAACCCTCAAGCTAACTTTAACACTCAAAAAAAAACCTAACCCTCACTCTAACCCTCCCCCATACCCGAATCCTCACCCTCACCCAAACCCTCACTCTCACCCTAAACATCACCCTAAACCTAACATTCACCCTAACCCTAACCCTAACTTTAACACTCAGACAAACCCTAACCCTCACCCTAACCCTCACCTCACCCTAAAACTCACCCTAACCCTTACCTTCACCCTAACCCTAACCTTAAACCTCACACTAACCCTAACCCTCACCCTAAACCTAACCCTAACCCTAAACCTCACCCTCACCCTCACTCTAACCCTAACCGAAACCTAACAATAACCCTAACCCTAAACCTAAAAATAAACCTCATCCTAACCCTAACCCTAACCCTCACCCTCAATCTCACCCTAACACTAACCCTACCCCTAACAATAACCTTAAACCTAACCGTAGCCCTAACCTTAACCCTAAACCTAACCCTAACCCTCACTCTCACCCTAACCCTATAGCTAACCCTAATCCTCACCCTCACCCTTACCCTCACCCTAACTCTAACCCTAACAATATCCCTAACCCTAACCCTAAACCTAACCCTAACCCTCACCGTCACCCTAACCCTAACCCTAATCCTAAACCTAACCCTAACCCTCAACCTCACCCTAACCCTCACCCTAACCCTAAAACTCACCCCAACCCTAACTCTAACCCTAACCTAAATCTAACCCTCAGCCTCACCCTAAACCTAAAGCTAACCCTAATCCTCACCCTCACCCTCACCCTCACGATAACCTTAAAACTTACAATAATCCTAACCCTAATCTTAAACCTAACCCTA
Source organism: Dipodomys merriami (assembly GCF_024711535.1). NCBI lineage: Eukaryota > Metazoa > Chordata > Mammalia > Rodentia > Heteromyidae > Dipodomys > Dipodomys merriami. The sequence goes on along the minus strand of NW_027206080.1, from coordinate 1,099,309 downwards.
ACCCTCACACTCACCCTCACCCCAACCTTAACCGTAACCCTAACGCTCACCCTCACCCTGAAGCTCACCCTCACCCTAACTCTAACCCTAACCCTCATGCTACCTCTTACCCTGACCCTAATGCTAACCCTAACCCTCAATCTCACCCTTGTCCTCAACCTAACCCTAACCCTTAACCTAACCCTAACCCTAACCTTCACCCTAACCCTAACCCTCACCCTAAACCTCACCCTAAACCGAACCCTTACCTAACAGAAACCCTCACCCTCACCCTCACCCTAACCTTCATGCTAATCTTAACCCTACAATTATCTTAACCCTAACCCTCACCCTAACACTCAACTTAAACCTAACCCTAACGCTAACAGTCAACCTCACCCTTACACTCACCCTAACCCTAACCCTAACAATAACCCTAAACCTAACCCTAACCCTCACCCTAACCCTCAGTATCATCCTAACCCTCACCCTAAACCCAACACTCACACACACCCTAACCCTCACCCTCACCAAAACCCTCACCGTCACCCTAACCCTCACCCTTACCCTAATCATCACCCTAACCCTAACCCTTAACCTAAACCTAACCGTAAACCTCACCCTAACCCTAACCCTAACAATAACCCTAAACCTATCTATAACCATAACCCTAACCCTCACCCTAACCTTAACCCTCACCCAAATCCTCACTCCAACCATAACGCTAAGCCTAACACTCACCCTCACCCTAAACCTCACCCTAAACCTCACCCTAACCCTAACCCTTACCTAACCGAAATCCTCACTCTCACCCTCACCCTCACGCAAAACCTCACCCTAACCATTACAAGCACCAAAACCCTAACCCTCACACTAACCCTAACCCTCACCCTAACCCTAACCCTAACCCAAATCCTCACTCCAACCATAACGCTAAGCCTAACACTCACCCTCACCCTAACCCTCACCCTAACAGTTTACTTCACCCTAACCCTAACCCAAACTTTAACACTTACAAAAACCCTAAATCTCACGCTAACCCTCTCCCACACCCGAATCCTCACCCTCACCCAAACCCTCACTCTCACCCTAAACATCACCCAAAACCTATAACACTCACCCTAACCCTAACCCTTACTTTAACACTCACACAAACCCTAACCCTCACCCTAACCCTCACCTCACCCTAAACCTCACCCTAACCCTAACCCTTACCTAACCGAAACCCTCACTCTCACCCTCACCCTCACCCAAAACCTCACCCTAACCATTACAAGCACCATAACCCTAACCCTCACACTAACCCTAACCCTCACCCTAACCCTAACCCTAACCCTTACCCTCACCCTCAACCTCACCCTAACTCTCAGCCTAATCTTAACCCTCACCATTATCTCAACCATCTCACTCTCACACTCACCTTCAAACTAACCGTAACCCTAACACTCAGCCTCACCCTCAACCTCACCCTAACCCTAACCCTAACAATAACCCTAAACCTAACCCTAAACCTAACCCTAACCCTCAACCTCACCCTAACCCTCACCCTAACCCTAACCCTCACCCACACCCTAACCCTCACCCACACCCTAACCCTCACCCTCACCAAAACCCTCACGCTCACCCTAACCCTAAACCTCACCCTAATCATCACCCTAAACCTAACCCTTAACCTAACCCTAACTGTAACCCTCACCCTAACCCTAAACCTAATAATAACCCTAAACCTAACAATAACCCTAACCCTAACCCTCACCCTAAGCCTAAACCTCGCCCTAACCATAACCCTAACCCTAAATTTCACCCTAACCATAACCCTAACCCTAAACCTCACCCTAAACCTCACACTAACCCTAACCCTTACCTAAACAAAACCCTCACTCTCACCCTCACCCTCACCCGAAATCTCACCCTAATCTAAACCCTAACCCTAATTCTAACCCTATCCTCACCCTCATCTTCACCCTAAACCTAACCCTCACCCTCAACCTCACCTTCACCCTAACCCTATCCCTAACCCTAACGCTCACCCTAACAGTAACCCTTACCTTAGCCCTCACCTTTACCCTCACCCTAACACTATCCCTCACCCTCACCCTAACCCTCACTCTAACCATGAGCCTCACACTAACCCTTACCTTCAACCTCACCCTGACCCTCAGACAAAACCTAACCCTTACCCTCACCCTCATCCTAATCCTAAACTTCATCCTCACCCTAGCCCTCATCATAACCCTTACCCTCACCCTAACCATAACCCTAAACCTAACCCGAACCCGAACCCTCACCCTAACCCTAACCCTAACCCTAACCCTCACCCTCACCCTAACTCTAACCCTAACAATAACCCTCACCCTAACCCTAAACCTAAACCTAACCCTCACCCTCACCCTAACCCTAAAACTAACCCTAACCCTCACCCTCACCCTCAACCTCACCCTCACCCTCACCCTAACTCTAACCCTATCCCTCACGCTAACACTAACCCTAACCCTAATGTAACCCTAAAATTCACCCTCACCCTCACCCTTACCCTCAACCTCACCCTCACCTTCACCCTCACCCTAATCATCACCCTAACCCTAACCCTTAACCTAACCCTAACCATAACCTGCTCACTAACCCTAACCCTCACCCTAAACGTAACCCTTACCTAACCAAAACCCTCACCCTCACCCTCACACTAACCCTCGGCCTAATCTTAACCATAACAATTATCTTAAACATAACCCTAACCCTCACATTCACCTTAAACCTAACCCTAACCCTAACACTCAACCTCAACCTAACCCTCAACGTAACCTTAACCCTCACCCACACCCTAATCCTCACCCTCACCAAAACCCTCACCCTCACCCTAACCCTCACCTTCACCCTAATTATCACCCTAAACCTAACCCTTAACCTAACCCTGACTGTAACCCTCACCCTAACCCTAACCCTAACAATAAACCTAAACCTAACAATAACCCTAAACCTAACACTCACCCTAACCCAAACCCTCACCCTAACCCTCAATCTAACCCTAACTCTAACCCTAAAATTCACCCTAACCCTAAACGTAACCCTAAACCTCACCCTAAACCTCACCCTAACCCTAACTCTTACCTAAATGAAACCCTCATTCTCACCCTCACCCTCACCCTATAACCTCACCCTAAACCTTACCCTCACCCACACCCTAACCCTAACCCTCACAGTAACCCTAACGCTCACCCTCACCCTAACCCTTACCCTTACCCTCACCCACACCCTAACCCTAACCCTCAGCCTAATCTTAACCCTAAACATTATCTTAACCCTAACCCTCACCCTCACACTCACCTTAAACCTAACCCTAACCCTAACACTCAACCTCACCCTCACACTCAACCTAACCCTAACCTGAACTCTAACCCTCACCCTCACACTAGCCCTCACCATAACACTAACTCTAACCCTAAACCTCACTCTCACTTTAACCCTCATCCTAACCCTAACCCTCACCATAACCCTAACCCTTAACCAAACGCTAACCCTCACACTAAACCCAAACCTCAGCCTAAACCTAACCCTCGCCCTCATCCTAACGCTAACCCTAACCCTAATCCAAACCCTAACCCTCAATCTCTCCCTCACCTTCACATTAACTCTAACCCTAACCTGTATGCTAACCCTAAAACTAACCCTAATGCTAACCCTAAACCTCAACCTCACCCTAGCCCTCACCCTAACCCTAACCCTAACCCTAAACCTCACCCTAACCCTAACCCTTACCCTAGCCGACACCCTAACCCTAACCCTCACCCTCAGCCTAACCCTCACCATAACCCTTGCCCTCAACCTAACCCTAAACCTAATCCTAACCCTAACATTTACACTGACCCTAACCCTCATTCTAACCCTAACCCTAACTGTAACTCTCACCCTCAACCTCACCCTAACCCTCAGCCTAATCCTAACCCTAACCAGTATCATATCTCTAACCCTCACCCTCACACTCACCCTAAACCTAACTCTAATCCTAAACCTCACCATCTCCCTTACACTAATTCTAACCCTAACCCTCATGCTAAACCTAACCCGAACCCTAATGCTAACCCTAAACCTCACAGTCACCCTAACCCTCACCCTAAACCTAAACTTCACCCTAACATTAAACCTAACTCTCACACTATACCTAAACCTCACCCTAACCCTAAACCTACACAACAGCCTAACCCTCACCCTAACCCTAACTCTAATCCTCAACATATCCCTCACCCTAACTGGAACACTCATCCTCACCCTAGTCCTCACCCTAACCCTAATCCTACCCTTAAATCTCACCCTAAAAGTAATGCTAACCCTACCCCTTATCCTCACCCTAACCCTCACCCTAACCCTAAACCGAGTCCTAACCCTCACCTTAACCCTAAACCTAAACCTCACCCTAGCCCTCACTCTAACCCTAACACTAACCCTAACCCTCACCCTAATGCTAACCCTAACCCTAACCCTCACACTAACCTTCACCCTCAACCTAATCCTCACCCTAATCCTAAACCTAACCCTAATCCTAACCCTCACCCTCACCCTCATCTTCACCCTAACCCTAACCTAAACCTAACCCTCACCCTCAACCTCACCCTCACCTAACGTTAACCCTAACCCTAACCCTAACCTCACCCTCACCCACAGACAAACCCTAACCCTAACACTAATCCTAACACTAACCCTAACCCTCACCCTCACCCTAAACCTAACCCTAACCCTCACCCTCACCCTCACCCTCACCCTCACCCTAAACCTAACAATAACCCTAACCCTAACCCTCACCCTCAACCTAATCCTCACCCTAATCTTAACCCTAACCCTAATTCTAACCCTAACCTCACCCTCAACTTCACCCTAACCCTAACCCTAAACCTAAACCTCACCCTCAAACTCAACCTCATCCTAACCCTAACCCTAACCCTAAGCCTCACCCTAACACTAACCCTTACCTCAGCCCTCACCTTTACCCTCACCCTAACACTATCCCTCACCCTCACCCGAACCCTCACTCTAACCATAAACCTCACACTAACCCTAACCCAAATCCTAACACTCACACTAACCCTAACCCTCACCCTAAACCATATCCTAACTCGAACACTAACCCTTACCCTCAACCTCACCCTGACCCTCAGACAAAACCTAACCCTAACCCGAAATCTAACCCTAAACCTCACCCAAAACCTCACACTTACCCTCACCCTCACACTGACAATACACCTCATCCTCACCCTAACCCTCAACATAAACCTTATCCTCACCCTAACCTGAACCCTAAACCTAACCCTAACCCTCACCCTCACTCTCACCCTAAAACTAAACCTAACCCTAACCCTCACCCTCACCGTAACCCTAACCCTAACAATAACCCTAACACTAAACCTAACAATAACCCTAACACTCACCCTCACCCTAAACCTAACCCTAACTCTAACCCTCACCCTCACCCTCAACCTCATCCTCACCCTCACCCTAACTCTAACCCTATCCCTCATGCTAACCCTGTCCCTAACCGAAATGTAACCCTAACCCTCAACCTCACCCTCACCCTCACCCTTACCCTCACCCTCACCCTCACATTCACCCTCACCATAATCATCACCCTAAACCTAACCCTTAAACTAACCCTCACCCTAACCTGCACACTAATCCTAACCCTCACCCTAAACCTAACACTTACCTAACCAAAACCCTCACCCTTACCCTCACACTAACCCTGAGCCTAATCTTAACCCTAAACATTATCTTAATCATAACCCTCACCCTCACACTCACCTTAAACCTAACCATAACCCTAACACTCAACCTAAACCTAACCCTCACCCTAACCCTAAACCTCACGCAAACCCTAACCCTCACCCTCACCAAAACCCTCACCCTCACCCTAAACCTCACCCTCACCCTAATCATCACCCTAAACCTAACCCTAACTGTAACCCTCACCCTAACCCTAACCATAACAATAGCCCTAAACCTAACAATAACTCTAACCCTAACCCTCACCCTAACCCTAACCCTCACCCTAACACACAAGCTAACCCTAACCCTAACCCTAAACTTCACCCAAACCCTAACCGTATCCCTCACCCTAAACCTCACCCTAACCCTAAGCCTTAACAAAACGAAACCCTCACTATCACCCTTACCCTCACCCTAAACCTCACCCTAACCCTTATCCTCAACCTAACCCTAACCCTAACCCTCACACTAACCCTAACACTAACCCTCACCCTAACCCTTACGCTTACCCTCACCCACACCCTAACCTTAACTCTCAGCCTAATCTTAACCCTAACCATTATCTTAACCCTTACACTCACCCTCACACTCACCTTAAACCTAACCCTAATCCTAACACTCAACCTCACCCTCACGCTCCCTAACCCTAACCCTAACAATAACCCTAAGCCTAAACTTAAATCTAACCCTAACCCTAATCCTCACCCTAAGCCTAACCCTAAACCTCACCCTTACCCTAACCCTAACCCTAATCCCCACCCTAGCCCTCACCCTAAAACTCACACTAACCCTAACCCTCACTCTCACCCTAACACTCATTCTAACCATTAACCTCACCCTAACCCTCACCATAAACCTTATCCTAAACCTGACACTAAAACTAACCCTCAGCTTAAACCTAACCCTCACCCTCATCCTAAACCTAACCCTAAACCTCACCCTCACCCTCACTCTAACTCTAATCCTAACCCTCACGCTAACCCTAACCCTAATCCTAAAGCTAACCCTAACACTCACCCTCACCCTAACCCTCACCCTAACCCTAACCCTAACCCTCACATTAACCCCAACCCTCACCCTAACCCTAACCCTAACCCTCAGCCCAAAACTCACCCTAAACCTAACCCTAATCCTAATCCTCACCCTATCCCTCTCCCTAACCCTAACACTCACACTCGCCCTAGACCTCACATTAATCCTAACCATAACCCTAAAACTCACCCTAAAACTAATGCTAACCCTAACCCTCACCCTCAACCTAACCCTCACCCAAACCCTTACCCTCAACCTAACCCTAACACTCACAATAGCCCTAACCCTCAACCTAATCCTATCCCTACACCTGAGCCTCACAATCATCCTAACCCTAACCCTAACCCTAACCTTCACCCTAACCATAACCCTCACCCTCACCCACAACCTAACCCTAACCCAAACCCTCACCCTAAACCTAAACCTAACCCTCACCCTCACCCTCAACCTCACTCTCAGCCTAACTCTAACACTAAACCTAACCCTAATCCTAAACCTAACCCTCACCCTCACCCTCACCCAAACTGTAATCTTAAGCCTAACCCTCAAACTCACCCTAATCCTAACCCTCACCCTCACCCTAACCCTCACCCTAACCCTAATTACATCTCTAACATGAACTCTCACCCTAAACCTCACCTTAAACTTTACCCTCAACCTAAACCTAACCCTAATCCTAACCCTAAACCTTACCCTAACTCTAACCCTCACCCCAAAACTCACCCTCACCTTAACCCTAAGGGTCACCCTAAACCTCACCCTATCCCTAACCCTCACCCACACCCTAACCCTCACCCTCACCTGAAACCTCAACCTCACCCTAACACTCACCCTCACCCTAAACATCACCCTAACCCTAACCCTAACAATAACCCTAATCCTAACCCTAACCCTAACCCTCACCCTAACCCTAATCCTAACCCTCACCCTCACCCTAACCCTATCCCGAACTCTAACCCTCACTCTCACACTAGCCCTCACCCTAACACTCACTCTAACCCTAACCCTCACTCTCACTTTAACCCTCATCCTAACCCTTACCCTCAACATAAACCTAACCCTAAACCAAACCCTCACCCTCACACTGAACCCAACCCTCAGCCTAAACCTAACCCTCACCCTCATCCTAACACTAACCCTAACCCTAAACCTAACGCTCAAACTCACCCTCACCCTAACTCTAAACCTAACCTGCACGCTAACCCTAACCCTAACCCTAATGTTAACCCTAATCCTCAACCTCAGCCTAGCCCTCACCCTAACCATAACCCTAACCCTAAACCTCACCCAAACCCTAAACCTTACCCTATCCGTCACCCTAACCCTAACCCTCACCCTCACCCTAACCCTCACTATAACCCTTACCCTCACTCTAAACCTAAACCTAATCCTAACACTAACATTTACACTTAACCTAACCCTCATGCTAACCGTAAACCTAACCCTCATCCTCACCCTCACCCTCACCGTAACCCTCAGCCTAATCCTAACCCTAACCAGTATCATATCTCTAAAGTTCACCCTCACACTCACCCTAAACCTAACCCTTATCCTAATCCTCACCCTCACCCTAACTCTAACGCTAAACCTAACACAAATCCTAACCCTAACCCTAAACCTCAACCTCACCCCAATCCTAACCCTAAACCTCACCCTCAATCTCACCCTAACCCTAACCCTAACACTAACAATAACTCTAACACTAAACCTAACCCTCACCCTAACCCTAACCCTAAACCTCACACTAACCCTAACCCTCACCCTAAACCTAGCACTAACCCTAACCTTCACCCTCACTCTCACCCTAACCCTAACACTAACACTAACAATAACCCTAACCCTAAAACTAAACCTATCCCTAACCCTCACCCTAAACCTTACCATCATCCTAAACCTTATCCTAACCCTTACCCTCACCCTAACCCTAACCTTAACCCACACACTAACCCTAACCCTCACCCTAAACCTAATCCTAACCCTCACCCTCACCCTCACCCTCACCCTAACCCTAACCCTAAACCTAACCATAACCCTAAAGCTAAACCTAAACTTAAACCTCATCCTAACCCTAACCCTAAACCTCACCCTCAATCTCACCCTAACCCTAACCCTAACCCTAAAAATAACCCTAACCCTAACCCTTACCTAAACCTAACCCTAAACCTCACGCTCACCCTAAGCCTAAACCTAACCCTAACCCTCACCCTCACCCTAACCCTAACCCTAATCCTAAACCTAACCCTAACAATCAACCTCACACTAAGCCTCACCCTAACCCTAAACCTCACCCCAACCCTAACCCTAGCCCTAACCTAAACCTAATTCTAACCCTCACCCTCACCCTAACCCTAAACCTAACCCTAAACCTCAGCCTCACCCTCACCCTCACGATAACCCTAACACTAACAATAACCCTAAACCTAACCCTAAACCTAACCCTAACCCTCACCCTCACCCTCACCCTAACCTTAACCATTACTCTAAACCTCACCCTCCCCCTCAAGCTCAAGCTCACCCTCACCCTCACCCTAACTCTAACCCTAACCCTCACGCTAACCCTAAACCTGACCGTAATGCTAACCCTAACACTCACCCTCACCCTCACCCTTAGCCTCAACCACAACCTCACCCGCACCCTAACCCTCATGCCAATCTTAACCCTAACCATTATCTTAACCCTAACTCTCACTCTCACACTCACCTGAAACCTAACCCTAACCCTAACACTCAACCTCACCCTTACCCTCACCCTAACCCTAACAATAACCCTTACCCTCACCCTCACTCTCACTACCATCCTAACCCTCACCCTAAACCTAATATTCACACACATCCTAACCCTCACCCTCACCAAAACCCTCACCCTTACCCTAACCCTCACCCTCACCCTAATCGTTATGATAACCCGAACCCTTAACCTAAACCTAACCGTAATCCTCACCCTAACCCTAAACCTAACAATAACTCTAAACCTATCAATAACGGTAACCCTAATCCTCACCCTAATCCTAACCCTCACCCTAACCATCACCCCAACCATAACGCTAAACCTAACACTCACCCTCACCCTAACCCTCACGATAACACTTTACTTCACCCTAACCCTAACCCAAACTTTAACACTCACAAAAACCCTAACCCTCACGCTAAACCTCCCCCACACCTGAATCCTCAAGCTCACCCAAACCCTCACTCTCACCCGAAACATCACCCTAAACCTAACACTCACTCTAACCCTAACCCTAACTTTTACACTCACACAAACCCTAACCCTCACCTGAAACCTCAACCTCACTCTAATCCTCACCCTCACCCTAAACATCAGCCTAACCCTAACCCTAACCCTAACAATAACCCTAATCCTAACCCTAACCCTAAACCTAACCCTCACCCTACCCGTAAACCTAACCCTCACCCTCACCCTAACCCGAAGCCGAACTCTAACACTCACGATCGCACTAGCCCTCACCCTAACACTCACTCGAAACCTAACCCTCACTCTCATTTTAACCCTCATCCTAACCATTGCCCTCACCATAAACCTAACCCTAAACCAAACCCTCACCCTCACACTAAACCCAACCTTCAGCCTAAACCTAACCCTCACCCTCATCCTAACCCTAACCCTAAACCTAATCCTCAACCTCAACCTCACCCTCACCCTCACCCTAACTCTAACCCTAACCTGCACGCTAACACTAACCCTAACCCTAATGCTAACCCTAAACCTCAACCTCACCCTAGCCCTCACCCTAAACATAACCCTAACCCTAACCCTCACCCTAACCCTAACCCTTACCCTAGCCCGCACCCTAACCCTCACCATAACCCTTACCCTCACTCTAATCCTAAACCTAATCCTAACCCTAAACCTAAACCTAAACCTCACCCTCATCCTAACCCTAACCCTAACCCTAACCCTCACCCTCAACCTCACCCTAACCCTAACCCTCACCCCAACCCTAACCCTAACCCTAACCCTCACCCTAACCCTAACCCTAACCCTCACCCTAACCCTAACCCTCACTATCACCCTAACCCTAACCCTCACCCTAACCCTCAACCTCACCCTCACCTTCACCCTAACTCCAACCCTAACACTCACGCTAACTCTAAACCTAACCCTAATGCTATCCATAAACTTCACCCTCAGCCTCACTCTTACCCTCACCTTCACCCTCACCCTAATCATCACCCTAACCCTAACCCTTAAACTAACCCTAATACTAACCTTCACCCTAACCCTAACCCTAAACCTCACCCTAAACCTAACCCTTACCTAACCGAAACCCTCACCCTCACCATCACACAAACCCTCAGCCTAATCTTAACCCTAACCCTCACACTCACCTTAACCTTAAACCTAACCCTAACTCTAACACTCAACCTCACCCTTACACTTACCCTAACCCTAACCCTAACAATAACACTAACCCTAATCCTAAACCTCACCCTAACCCTCATTATCATCCTAACCCTCACCCTAACCCTAACCCCCATCCACAACCTAACCCTCACCCTCACCAAAACCCTCACCCTCACCCTAAACCTCACCCTGACCCTAATCATCACCCTAACCCTAACCCTTAACCTAACCCTAACTGTAACCTTCGCCCTAACCCTAACAATAACCCTAAACCTAACAATAACCCTAACCGTAAACATCACCCTAACCCTAACCCTCACCCTAACCCTCAAACTAACTCTAACACTAAACCTAACACTCACCCTCACTGTAACTCCCACCCTAACATTTTTCCTCACCCTAACCCTAACCCTAACTTTAACACTCACACAAACCCTAACACTCACCCTAACCCTCACCCTCACCCGAAACATCACCCTAAACCTAACACTCACCCAAACCCTAACCCTAACCGTCACCCTAACCCTAACCCTAAACCTCACCCTAACCCTAAACCTCACCCTAACCCTAACCCTTACGTAACCGAAACCCTTACTCTAACCCTCACCATAAACCTCACCCTAACCCTTACCCTCACCCTAACCCTAATCCTAAACCTCACACTAACCCTAACCCTCACCCTCACCCTAACCCTAACCCTTACCCTCACCCTCAAACTCACGCTAACCCTCAGCCTAATCTTAACCCTAACCATTATCTTAACCCTAACTCTCACCCTCACATTCACCTTAAACCTAACCCTAAGCCTAACACTCAACCTCACCCTCACCCTAACCCTAAACCTAATCCTAACAATAACCCTAACACTAACCCTAACCCTAATCCTCACCCTAACCCTAACCCTAAACCTCACCCTCACCCTCACCCTAACCCTAACGATAACACTCAACCTCACCCTAGCCCTCACCCTAAAACTCACGCTAACCCTAACCCTCACTCTCACCTAACACTCATTCTAAACCTTACCCTCACCCTAACCTTAAACCTAAACCTAACCCTAACCCTCACACTAAACCTAATCCTCAGCTTAAACCTAACCCTCACCCTCATCCTAAACCTAACCCTAAACCTAACCCTCACCATCACTCTAACTCTAATCCTAACCCTCACGCTAACCCTAACCCTAATCCTAATGCTAACCCTAACCTTCACCCTCACCCTAAACCTCACCATAAGCTAACCCTCACCCTAACCCTAACCCTAACCCTCACATTAACCCCAACCCTCACCCTAACCCTAACCCTAACCCTCAGCCTAAAACTCACCCTAAACCTAACCCTAATCCTAATCCTCATGCTATCCCTCACCCTAACCGGAACACTCACACTCACCCAAGCCCTCTCAATAACCCTAACCATAACCCTAAAACTCACCCTAAAACTAATGCTAACCCTAACCCTCACCCTCACTGTAACCCACAACCAAACCCTTACCCTCAACCTAACCCTAACCCTCACAATAACCCTAACCCTCACACTAATCCTATCCCTACCTCTAATCCTCACTCTCATCCTAACCCTAATCCTAACCTTAAACCTCCCCCTAACCCTAACCCTCACCCTCACCCTAAACCTAACCCTCACCCTCACACTCACCCTCACGCTCACCCTAACCCTAACCCTCACCCTCAACCTAACCCTCACAATAACCCTTACCCTCACCCTAAACCTAATCCTAACCCTAATCCTTACACTAACCGTAAGCCTCATCCTAAACCTAACCCTAACCCTAACCCTAACCCTTACCCTTTCCCTAACCCTCAGCCTAATCCTAACCCTAACAATTATCATAACCTTAACCCTCACCCTCACACTCACCCTAAACCTAACTCTAACCCTAACCCTCACCCTCACCCTCACCCTAACCCTAACAATAACCCTATACCTAACCCTAAACCTAACCCTCACCCTAACCCCAATCCTAACCCTCACCCTCACCCTCACCCTAACTTTAACCCTAACCCTCATGCTAACCCTAACCCTAATGCTAACCCTAAAGCTCACCCTCACCCTAACCGTCACGGTAACCCTAACCCTAAAAATAACTCTAAACCTCCCCCTAAGCCTCACTATCATCCTAACCCTCACCCTAACCCTAACACTCCCGCACACCCTAACCCTCGCCCTCACCAAAACCCTCACCCTCACCCTAGCCCTCACCCTCACCCTAATCATCACCCTAACTCTAACCCTTAACCTAACCCTTACCGTAACCTGCACCCTAACCCTAACCGTAACAATAATCCTAACCCTATCAATAACCATAACCCTAACCGTCACCCTAACCCTAACATTCACCCTAACACTCAACCTAACCCTAACGCTAAACCTAACACTCATCCTCACCCTAACCCTCAACCTAACATTTTAACTCACCCCTAACTTGAACATTCACACAAACACTGAACGTAACCCTAACCCTCCCCCACACCCGAACATTCACCCTCACACAAACCCTCACCCTCACCCTAAACATCACCCTAAACCTAACACTCACCCTAACCGTAACCCTAACTTTAACACTCACACAAACCCTAACCCTCACCCTAACCATCACCTCACCCTAAACTTCACGCTAACCCTACCACTTCCCTAACCGAAACCCTCACTCTCACACTCACCCTCACCCTAAACCTCACTGTAACCCTTACCCTCACCCTAACCCTAACCCCAACCCTAACCCTCACACTAACCCTAAACCTCACCCTAACCCTACCCATAACCCTTACCCTCACCCTGAACCTTACCCTGACCCTCAGGCTAATCTTAACCCTCACCATTATCTTAAACATAACCCTCACCCCCACAATCACCTCAAACCTAACGCTAACCCTAACACTCAACCTCACACTCACCCTCACCCTAACCCTAACGCTAATAATAACCCTAACCCTAACTCTAACCCTAACCCTAACCCAAACCCATACCCTAACCCTAACCCTAATCCTGACCCTAACCCTAACTGTAAATCTCACTCTCACACTAACCCTAAACCTAACCCTAACCCTGACCCTGACCCTAGCCCTCACTTTAAAACTCACGCTAAACCTAACCCTCACTCTCACCTTAACACTCATTCTAACCCTTACCCTCTCCCTAACCTTAACCCTAAACCTAACCCTAACGTTCACACTAAACCTAACCCTCAGCCTAAACCTAATCCTCACCCTCATCCTAAATCTAACCCTCACCCTCACCCTAACCCTCACACTAAGCCTAAACCTAAGCCTAATGCTAACCTTAAACCTCACCCTCACCCTAACCCTCAACATAACCCTTACCCTCACACTAACCCTAAACCTAATCCTAACCCTAACCCTTACACTAACCTTATCCCTCACCTTAACCCTAATCCTAACACTCATCCATACCCACAAACTCACCATAACCCTCAGCCTAATCCTAACCCTAACCATTATGGTAACACTAACCCTCACCCTCACACTCACCCTAAGCCTAATTCTAACCCTAACCCTCACACTCACCTTAACACTAACCCTAACCCTAAAAATAACCCTAAATCTAACCCTAATCCTAACCCTCACCCTAACCCTAATCCTAACCCTCACCCTCACCCTCACCCTAACTCTAACCCTAACTGTCATGCTAACCCTAACCCTAATGCTAACCCTAAACCTCACCCTCACCTTAACCCTCACCCTAAATCTAACCCTCACCCTCACCCTATCCATAACAATAACCCTAATCCTAATCCTATCCCTAACAATAACCGTAAACCTAACCCTCAACCTAATCCTAACCCTCACCCTCAACATAACCTAAACCTAAACCTAAACCTAAACCTAACCCTAAACCTCACCCTCAAACTAGCCCTCACCCTAACAATCACTCTAACCCTAACCCTCACACTCACACTAACCCTCACTCTCACCCTAACCCTCACCCTAACCCTAGCCCTCAACCTAACCCTAACCCTAAACCTCACCGTCATCCTACCACTCACCTAACCCTAACCCTCACCCACACCCTAAACCTCACCCTCACCAAAGCACTCACCCTCACACTAACCCTCACCCTAACACTTTTCCTCACTCTAACCCTAACACTAACACAAACAATAAGCCTCACCCTAAACCTAACCCTCTCCCACACCTTAACCCTCACACACACCCGAACCATCACCCTCACCCTAACACTCAACCTCACCCTAAACATCACCCTAACCCTAACACTCACCCTAACCCTAAACCTAACCGTCACCCTAACCCAAACACACACCCTAACTATCACCTTCAGCCTAACCACAACCTTAACCCTAACCTAACCAAAACCTCACCCTCACCCTCACCCTGACCCTAAACCTCACCCTAAACTTTACCCTCACCCTAACCCTAACCCTAAACCTCAGACTAACCCTAACCCTAACCCTAACCCTAAACCTAACCCTCACACTAAACCTAAACCTCACCCTAACACTAAACCTACCCCTCAGCCTAACCCTCACCCTAACCCTAACCCTAATCCTCACCATATCCCTCACCGTATCTCTAACTCTCAACCTCACCCTAGCCCTCACCCTAACCCAAACCCTAAAATTAAACCTCACCCTAAAATAATGCTAACCCTAACCCTCATCCTCACCCTAACCCTCACACTAACCCTAACCCTAATCCTAACCCTGACCCTAACCCTAAACCTAAACCTCACTCTAGCCCTCACTCTAACCCTAACACTAACCCTAACCCTCACCCTAAAGCTAACCCTAACCCAAACCCAAACCCTCACCCTAACCCTTACCGTCATCCTAACACTCACCTAAACCTATCCCTCACCCACACCCTAACCCTCACCCTCACCAATACATTCACCCTCACACTAACCTTCACCCTAACACTTTTCCTCACCCTAACCCTTACACTAACACTCACACAAACCCTAACCCTCACCGTAAACCTAACACTTCCCCACACGTTAACCCTCACCTACACCCGAACCATCACCCTCACCCTAACCCTCAACCTCACCCTAAACATCACCCTAAACCTAACACTCACCCTAACCCTAAACCTAACCCTTACGTAACCAAAACCCTCAGCCTCACCCTCAGCCTAACCCTAACCCTAAACCTAAACCTCACCATAACCGTAACCCTAAATTTCACCAGCAATATTACCCTAACCCTAACCCTAAGCCTAACAATAACCTTAACGCTAAACCTAACCCTAACCCTCACGCTAACCCAAACCCTAAATCTAACAATAAGCCTACCCCTAACCCTAAACCTAACCCTAACCCTCACCCTAAGCCTCACCCTAACTCTAACCCTAATCCTAACCTTTATCGTAACCATTATCATAACCCTAACCTTCACCCTCAAAATCACCCTAAACGTAACCGTAAACCTAACCCTCACCCTCACCTTAACCCTAACCCTAACAATAACCCTAACCCTAACCTTAACCCTAAACCACACCCTCACCCTCACCCTAACCTTCAGCCTAATCCTAACCCTAATCATTACCATAACCCTAACCCTCACCCTCACACTCACCTTAAACCTAACTCTAACCCTAACCCTCACCCTCACTCTAATCCTAACCCTAACCCTAACAATAATCCTAAACCTAACCATAACCCTAACCCTCACCCTAACCCTAAACCTAACCTTCACCCTCACCCTCACCCTAACTCTAACCCTAACCATCACGCTAACCCTAACCCTAATGCTAACCCTAAACCTCACCCTCACCCTAACCCTCACCCTAAACCTAACCCTCACCCTAACCCTAACCCTAACAATAACCCTAAACCTAACCCTAACACTAACCCTCACCTTAACACTAACACTAAGCCAAACCCAAACCCTCACCCTAACCCTCACCGTCATCCTAACACTCAACTAACCCTAAACCTCACTCACACCCTAACCCGCACCCTCACCAAAACACTCAATCTCACCCTAACCCTCACCCTAACACTTTTCCTCACCTTAACCCTAACCCTAACACTCACACAAACCCTAAACCTCACCCGAACCCTAACCCTCTCTCAATCCCTAACCCTCACCCACACCCAAACCATCACCCTCACCCTCACCCTCTCCGTAAACGTCACCCTAACCCTAACAGACACCCTATCCCTAAACCCAACCGTCACCCTAACCCTAACCCTCAGTCTAACCCTCACCCTCACCCTAACCATAACCCTATCCCTTAACTAACCGAGACCCTCAACCTCATCCTAAACCACACCCTACCCCTTACCCTCACCCTAACCCTAATCCTAAACCTCACGCTAACCCTAACCCTCAACCTAAACCTAACCCTCACCCTAACCCTCACCCTCACCCTCAACCTAATCCTAAACCTAACCATAACAATAACCCTAACCCTAACCCTAAAGCTAAACCTAACACTCACACTAACCCTAACCCTTAACCTAACCCTAAACCTCACACTAACCCTAATACTCACCCTCACCCTCACCCTCAACCTAAGCCTAACTCTAACCCTAAACCTAATCCTAAACCTAAAATTGACGCTCACCCTCAACCTAACCCTAACCCTAACCCTCACCGTAAACCTCACCCTATCCCTAACCATAACCCTAACAATCACCCTCAGCCTCAACCTAACCCTCACCGTAACCCTAACCCTAAACCTAACCATAACCCTCACCCACACCCTAACCCTCACCCTCACCGGAAACCTCACCCTCACCCTAAACCTCACTCTCACCCTTACCTCACCCTAACACTAACCCTCACCCTAACTCTAACCTTAAACTTCACCCTAATCCTAAACCTCACCCTAACCCTCACCCTCACCCTAATCCTCACCCTAATCCTAAACCTAACCCTAATCCTAATCCTAACCCTCATCCTCAACTTCACCCTAACCCTAATCTAAACCCAACCCTCATCATCAACCTAAACATCACCCACAGACAAATCCTAACCCTAACCCTAATCCTAACACTAACCCTAACCCTCACCCTCACCCTAAACCTAAACCTAACCCTCACCCTCACCCTAAGCCTAACCCTAACCCTCACCCTAAGACTAACCCTTACCCTAGCCCTCACCCTTACCTTCACCTTTATACTAACCCTATCCCTAACCCTAAACCTAATCCTAACCCTAACACGAACCCTAACCCTCAACCACATACTCACCCTACGACAAACCCTAACCTGAACCCGAAACTTAACCCTAAAACTAACCCTCACCCTCACCCTCACCCTAACGCTAACCCGCATCCTCACCCTAACCCTCAATATAACCCTAACCCTCACCCTAACCCTAAACCTAATCCTAACCCTAACCCTTACACTAACCCTAACCCTCACCCTCACCCTCACCCTCACCCTAACCCTAAACCTAACAATAACCCTAAACCTAACCCTAACCCTAACCCTAAATTAATCCTCACCATATCCCTCACCCTAACCCTAACACTCACCCTCACCCTAACCCTAACCCTAACTTTAAACCTCAACCTTAAAGTAATGCTAATGCTAAACCTCATCCTCACCCTAATCCTAACCCTCACCCTAACCCTAAACCTAACCCTCACCCTAGCCCTCACTCTAACCCTAACATTAACCCTCACCCTAACGCTAACTCTAACCAAAAACCAAACCCTCACCGTCATCCTAACACTCACATAACCCTAACCCTCACCCACACCCTAACCCTCAGCCTCACCAAAACACTCACCCTCACACTAACCGTCACCCTAACACTTTTCCTCACCCAAACCCTACCCTAACACTCACGCAAATCCTAATCCTCACCCTAAACCTAACCCTCTCCCAAACCCTAACCCTCACCCACACCCGAACCAACACCCTCACCCTATCCCTCACCCTCACCCTAACCCTAAAACTAACCATCACCCTAACCCTAACCCTTACCCTACCCTTCACCCTCATCCTAAACCTAACCCTAAACCTTACCTAACTGAAACCCTCAAGCTCAACCTCACCCTCACCCTAAACCTCACCCTAACCCTTATCCTCACTCTAAACCTAACCCTAAACCTCACACTAACCCTAACACTCAGCCTAAACCTAACAAAACCCTCACTCTAACCCTCACCCTAACCCTCACCCTAATCCTAACCCTAAACCTAACAATAACCCTACCCCTACCCCTAACCCTAACCCTAATCCTAACCCTTACTCTAACCATAATCTTAATTCTAACCCTCACCCTCACAATCACCCTCAACCTCACCCGAAACATAACCCTCACCCTCACCGTCACCCTCACCCTAACAGTAACCTTAACAATAACCATAACCCTAACCCTAAACCTAACCCTAACCCTCACCCTCACCCTAACTCTAACCCTTACCCTTACCCTCACCCTCAACCTAAACCTCACACTAACCCTTACCCTCAACCTAAACCTAATCCTAACCCTAACACTAACCCTCACCCTCACCCTAACCCTAACCCTAAATATAACCCTAACCCTAAACCTATACCTAAACCTAAACCTCATCCTAACCCTAAACCTAAACCTCACCGTCAATCTCACCCTAACCCTAAACCTAACCCTAAAAATAACCATAACCCTAAACCTAAGCCTAACCCTAACCCTCACCCTAACACTAACCCTAAACCTGACAATAACCCTACACTTAACCCTAAACCTAACCCTAACCCTCACCGTAAACCTAACCCTAATCCTAACCGTTACCCTAACCATTATCTTAACACTAACCCTCACCCTCACAATCACCCTCACCCTCACCCTCACCCTCACCCTCACCCTCACCCTCACCCTAACCCTAACCCTAAAAAGATCCCTAACCCTAAACCTAAACCTAACCCTAACCCTCACCCTCACCCTCAACCTCACCCTAACCCTAACGCTTACACTAACCCTAACCCTAACCCTAAACCTAATCCTAACCCTCACTCTCATCCTAACCCTAACCATAACCCTAACCCTCACTCTCACCCTCAACCTCACCCTCAACCTCACCCTAACTCCAACCGTAACCCTCAGGCTAACCCTAACCCTAACCCTAATGCTAAACCTAACCCTCAGCCTCACCCTCACCCTTACCCTCAATCTCACTCTCACCCTCACCCTCACCCTAATCATCACTCTAACCCTAACTCTTAACCTAACCCTAACCCTAAACTTCACCCTAACCCTAAGCCTCACCCTAAACATCACCCTCACACTCACCCTCATGTTAATCTTAACCCTAACCATTATCTTAACCCTAACACTCACCCTCACACTCACCTTAAATCTAAACCCAACCCTAACACTCAACCTCACTCTTACCCTCACCCTAACCCTAACCCTAACAATAACCCTAACTCTAACCCTAACCCACACCATAAACCTCACTATCATCCTAACCCTCACCCTAACCCTAACACTCACACACACCCTAAACCTCACCCTCACCAAAACCCTCACCCTCAACCTAACCCTCACCCTCACCCTAATCAGAACACTAACCCTAACCCTTAACCTAACCCTAACCGTAACCCTCACACTAACCCTAACCCTAACAATAACCCTAAAACTATCAATAACCCTAACCCTAACCCTCACCCTCACCCTAACCCTCACCCTAATATTTTACCTCACCTTAACCCTAACCCTAACTTTAACACTCACACAAACCCTCAACCTAACCCTAACCCTCCCCCACAACCAAAACCTCACTCTCACCCAAACCTTCACCCTCACCCTAAACATCACCGTAAACATAACACTCACCCTAACCCTAACCCTAACTTTAACATTCACAGAAACCTAATTATCAAGCTAACCCTCACCTCACCCTAAACATCACCCTAACCCTACCAGTTACCTAACCGAAACCCTCACTCTCACCCTCACCCTCACCCTAAACCTCACCCTAACCCTTACCCTCACCCTAACCCTAACCCTAACCCTCACCCTCACACTAACCCTAACCCTCACCCTAACACTAACCCTAACCCTTACCATCAACCTCACCGTCACCGTAACCCTCAGCCTAATCTTAAACTCACCATTATCTTAACCCTCACCCTAACCCTCACCTCACCCTAAACCTCACCCTAACCCTACCACTTACCTAACCGAAACCCTCACTCTCACCCTCACACTCACCCTTAACCTAACCCTAACCCTAATCCTCACCCTAACCCTAAACCTAACCCTAACCCTCACCCTCACCCTAGCACTCACCTTAAAACTCAAGCTAAACCTAACCCTCACTCTCACCCTAACACTCATTCGAACCCTTACCCTTACCCTAACCCTAACCCTAAACCTAACCCTAACGTTCACACAAAAACCTAACCCTCAGCCTAAACCTAACCCTAACCCTCACCCTCATATTCAACCTCACCCTCATCCTCACTCTAACTCTAACCCTAACCCTCATGCTAACACTAACCCTAAGCCTAATGCTAACCCTAACCCTCACCCTCACCCTAACTCTCACCATAACCCTTACCCTCACCCTAACCCTAACCCTAATCCTAACCCTAACCCTTACACTAACCCGAACCCTCACCCTAACCCTAACCCTAACCCTAACCCTAACCCTCACACATACCCTCAACCTCACCCTAACCCTCAGCCTAATCCTAACCCTAACCATTATCTTAACCCTAAACCTCACCCTCACACTCACCTTAAACCTAACCCTAACCCTAAACCTCACCCTCACCCTCACCCTAACCCTAACAATAATCCTAAACCTAACCCTAACACTAACGCTAACCCTAACCCTCACTCTAACCCTAATCCTAACCCTCATCCTCATCCTCACCCTAACCCTAACCCTCACCCTCACACTAGCCCTCACCCTAACAATCACTCTAACCCTAACCCTCATTCTCACCCTAACCCTAACCCTAACCCTAACTTTCACCCTAGCCCTATCCCTATACCTAACCCTCACACTAAATCTAAACCTCACCCTAACACTAAACCTACCCCTCAGCCTAACCCTCACCGTAACCCTAACCCTAATCCTCACCATATCCCTCACCCTATCCCTAACACTCACCCTCACTCTAGCCCTCACCCTAACCCAAACCCTAACCTTAAACCTCAACCTAAGAGTAATGGTAACCCTAACTCTCATCCTCACCATAACCCTCACCCTAACCTAACCCTAATCCTAACCCTCAACTTAACCCTAAATCGAACCCTCACTCTAGCCCTCACTCTAACCCTAACACTAACCCTAACCCTCACCCTAACGCTAAGCCTAACCCAAACCCAAACCCTCACCCTAACCCTCACCGTCATCCTACCAGTCCCCTAACCCTAATCCTCACACACACCCTAAACCTCACCCTCACCAAAACACTCACCCTCACCGAAACTCTCACCGTAATACTTGTCATCATCCTAACCCTAACCCTAACACTCACACAAACCCTAACCCTTACCCTAAAGCTAACCCTCTCCCACACCTTAACCCTCACTCACACCCCAACTATCACCCGCACCCTAACACTCAACCTCACCCTAAACATCACCCTAACCCTAACACTCACCCTAACCCTAACCTTCACCCTAACCCTCACCCTCACCCTAACCCTAACCCTAACCCTTACGTAACCGAAACCTCACCCTCACCATCACTCTCACCCTAAACCTCACCCTAATCCTTACCCTCATCCTAACCCAAACCCTAAACCTAACCCTAATGTTCACACTAAACCTAACCCTCGGCCTAAACCTAACCCTAACCCTAACCCTCACACTCACCCTCAGCCTCATCCTCACCCTCAATCTAACTCTAACCCTCATGCTAACCCTAATCCAAAGCCTAATGCTAACCCTAACCCTTTCCATCACCCTAACCCTTACCATAACCCTTACCCTCACCCTAAACCTAAACCTAATCATAACCCTAATCCTTACGCTATCCCTCACCCTAACACTAACCCTAACCCTAACACTAACCCTCACCCATACCCACAACCTTACCCTTACCCTCAGTCTAATCCTATCCCTAAACATTATTGTAACCCTAACCCTCACCCTCACACTCACCCTAAAACTAACTCTAACCCTAACTCTCCCCCTCCCCTTCCCATAACCCTAAACCTAACAATAACCCTAAACCTAACCCTAACACTAACCCTAAACCTAACCCTCACCCTAACCCTAATCCTAACCCTCACCCTCACCCTATCCCTAACCCTACCCCTATCCCTCACCCTCACACTAGCCCTCACCCTAACACTCCCTCTAACCCTAACCCTCACTCTCACCCTAACCCTCACCTTAACCCTAAGCTCACATTAACCCTAACCCTAACACTAAACCTAACACTCACACTAAACTTAAACCTCACCCTAACCCTAAACCTACCCCTCAGCCTAACCCTCACCCTAACCCTAACCCTAATCCTCACCATCCCTCACCCTATCCCTAACGCTCACCCTCACCCTAGCCCTCACCCTAACCCAATCCTTAACCTTAAACCTCACCCTAAAATTAATGCTAACCCTAACCCTCATCCCCACCCTAACCTTCACCCTAACCCTAAACCTAATCTTAACCCTCACCCTAGCCCTTAACTTCACTGTTCCCTAGCCCTCACTGTAACCATAACACTAACCCTAACCCTCACCCTAACGCTAACCCTAACCCAAACCCAAACCCTCACCTAACCCGCACCGTAATCCTAACACTCACCTAACTCTAACCCTCACCCACACCCTAACGCTCACCCTCACCAAAACACTCATCCTCACACTAACCCTCACTGTAACACTTTTCTTTACCCTAACCCTAATCCTAACTCTCACACAAACCCTAACCCTCACCCTAAACCTAACCCTCTCCCACACCTAACCCTCACGCACACTCGAACCATCACCCTCACCCTAACACTCAACCTCACCCTAAACATCACCCTAACCCTAACACTTACCCTAACCCTAAACCTAACCCTTACCTAACGGAAATCCTCACCCTCACGCTCACCCTAAACCTCACCCTAACCCTAACCCTCACCCTTAACCTCACCCAAACCTAAACCTAACCCTAACAAAAACCTAACCCTAAACCTAAATCTAAACCTCATCCTAACCCTAACCCTAAACCTCACCCTCAATCTCACCCTAACCCTAACCCTAACCCTAACAATAACCCTAACCCTAACCATAACCCTCATGCTAACCCTAACCTTAAACCTAAAAATAACCCTACCCCTAACCCTAAACCTAACCCTAACCCTCACCCTAACACTAACCCTAATCCTAAACCTTACCTTAACCATTATCTTAAACTTAACCCTCAACCTCACAATCACCCTAAACCTAACCCTAAATCTAACCCTCACCCTCACCCTAACCCTAACCCTAACAATAACCCTAATCCTAACCCTAAACCTAACAGTAACCCTCACCCTCACCCTAACCCTAACCCTAATCCTAAACCTAACCCTAACCTTCACCCTAACCCTAACCCTCACCTCAAACCTAATCCTAAACCTAACCCTAAACCTAACCTTAACCCCCACCCTCACCCTAACCCTAACCCGCACACTCACCCCCACCCTCACACTAACCCTAATCCTAACCCTAACCCTTACCCTCACCCTCATCCTCTACCTCACCCTCACCCTCACGCTAACTCTAACCCTAACCCTAACGCTAACCATAACCCTAACCCTAATGCTAACCCTGACCCTCAACCTCACCCTCACCCTTACACTCAACCTCAACCTCACCCTCACCCTCACCCTAATCATCACCCTAACCCTAACCCTTAACCTAACGCTAACCATAACCTTCACCCTAACCCTAACCCTCACCCTAAACCTAACCGAAACCTCACTGTCACCCTCACACTAACCCTCAGCCTAATCTTAACCCTAACCATTATCTTAACCCTAACCCTCACCATCACACTCAACTTAAACCTAACCCTAACCCTAACACTCAACATCACCCTTACCCTCACCCAAACCCAAACCCTAACAATAACCCTAACCCTAACCCTAACCCTCACCCTAACCCTCACTATCATCCTAACCCTCACCCTGATTCTAACTCTCCCCCCACCCTAACCCTCACCCTCACCAAAACCCTCACCTCACCCTAACCCTCACCCTCACCCAGATTATCACCCTAACCTTAACCCTTCACCTAACCCTAAACCTAATCCTGACCCTAAACATAAACCTAAACCTCACACTAACCCTAACCCTCACCCTAAATTTAACCCTAACCCGAACCCTCACCCTCACCCTCAACCTAATCCTAACCCTAACCCTAATAATAACCCTAACCCTAACCCTAAACCTAAACCTAACCCTCACAATAAGCCTAACCCTCACCCTAACCCTACCCCTACCCCTAACCCTAACCCTCACCCTCATTTCACCCTCACCCTAAACCTAACCATAACAATAACCCTAACCCTAAACCTAAACCTAAACCTCACCCTAACCCTAACCCTAAACCTCACCTTCAATCTCACCCTAACCCTAACCCTAAGCCTAACAATATACCTAACCCTAACCCTAACCCTAACTCTCACGCTAACCCTAACCCTAAACCTAACAACCACCCTACCCTAACCCCAAACCTAACAGTAACCCTCACCCTAACTCTAACCCTAAACGTCAAGTTCAATCTCACCCTAACCCTAAACCGAAGCCTAACAATAAACATAACCCTAACCCTAAACCTAACCCTCTTACTAACCCTAACCCTAAACCTAACAATAACCCTACTCTAACCCTAAACCTTACCCTAACCCTAATCCTAACCCTTACCCTAACCATTATCTTAACCCTAACCCTCAACCTCACAATCACCGTAACCCTAACCCTAAACCTAAACCTCACCCTCAACCTCACCCTAACCCTAACAATAACCCTAACTCTAACCCTAAACCTAACCCTAACCATCACCCTCACCCTCACCCTAACCCTAACCCTAATCCTAAACGTAACCCTAACCCTCACCCTCACCCTCACCTTAAACCTCACCCTAACCCTTACCGTCACCCTAACCCTAAACCTCACACTAACCCTAAATCTCACACTAACCCTAATCCTCACCCTAAACCAAACCCTAACCCTAAACCTCACCCTCACCCACACCCTAATCCTAACCCTAACCCTAAAAATAACCCTAACCCTAAACCTAAATCTAAACCTCATCCTAACCCTAAACCTAAACCTCACCCTCAATCTCACCCTAAATCTAACTCTAAAAATAACCCTAACCCTAAGCTTAACCCTAACCCTAACCCTCACCCTATCACTAACCCTAAACCCAATAATATTCATACCCCTAACACTAAACCTAACCTTAACGCTCACCCTAAACCTAACCCTAATCCTAACCCTTACCCTAACCATTATCTTAACCCTAACCATCATCCTCACATTCACCCTAAACCTAACCCTAAACCTCATCCTCACACTCACCCTCACACTATCCCTAACCCTAACAATATCCCTAACCCTAACCCTCACCCTACCCCTCAGCCTAAAACTCACCTAAACCTAACCCTAATCCTAATCCTCACTCTATTCCTCACCCTATTCTGAACACTCACACTCACCCAAGCCCTCACATTAACCCTAACCATAACCCTAAACCTCACCCTAAAACTATTGCTAACCCTAACCCTCACCCTCACCCTAACCCTCAACCAAACACTTACCGTCAACCTAACCCTAACCCTCAAAATAACTCTAACCCTCACCCTAATCTTATCCCTACCTCTGAGCCTCACCCTCATCCTAATCCTAACCCTAACCCTAACCCTCACCCTAACCAAACCCTCACCCTCACCCAAACCCTAACCCTCACACTCACACTCACACTCATCCAAACTGTCACCATAACCCTTACCCTCACCCTAACCCTAAACCTAATTCTAACCCTAACCCTTAAACTAACACTAACCCTCATCCTAAGCCTAACCGTAATGCAAACCCTAACCCTCACCCTCACCCTCACCCTAAACCTCAGCCTACTCCTAACCCTAACCATTATCGTAACCCTAAACACACCCTCACCCTCACCCTCACCCTAAACCAAACTGTAACCCTAAACCTCACCCTCACCATCACCCTAACCCTAACCATAAAATTAACGCTAAATCTAACCCTAAACCTAACCCTCACCCTAACCCTAATCCTAACCCTTACCCTCACCCTCACCCTAACTCTAAACCTAACGGTCATGCTAACCCTAACCCTAATGCTAACCCTAACCCTCACCCTAACCCTAACCCTAACAATAACCCTAAACCTAACCCTCACCCTAACCATAACCCTAACAATAACCCTAAACCTAACCCTAACCCTAACCCTAACCCTCACCCTAAACCTAATCCTAACCCTCACCCTCACCCTCACCCTAACTCTAACCCTAACTGTCAACCTAACCCTAACCCTAATGCTAACCCTAAACCTCACCCTCACCCTAACACTCACTCTAACCATAAACCTAACCCTCACACTAAATGTAAAGCTCACCCTAACCCTAAACCAACCCCACAGCCTAACCCTCACCCTCACCCTAACCCTAAGCCTCAACATATCCCTCACCCTAACCGTAACACTCACCCTCACCCTAGTCCTCACCCTAACCCTAACCCTAACCTTAAACCTCACCCTAAAAGTAATGCTTACCCTAACCTTTACCTCAACCTAACCCTCACAGTAACCCTGACCCTAATCCTAACCCTCACCCTAACCCTAAACCTAAACCTCACCCTAGCCCTCACTCTAACCCTAACACTAACCCTAACCCTCACCCTAACGCTAACACTAACCCAAACCCAAACCCTCACCCTAAACCTCACCGTCATCCTAACACTCACCTAACCCTAACCCTCACCCACACTTTAAGCCTCACCCTCACCAACACACTCACCCTCACCCTAACACTTTTCCTCACCCTAACCTTAACCCTAACACTCACACAAACCCTAAACCTCACCCGAACCCTGTCTCCCAAACCCTAACCCTCACCCACATCTGAAACATCACCCTCACCCTCACCCTCACCCTCACCCTCACCCTAAACATCACCCTAATACTAACCTACACCCTAACCCTAATCTCAACCGTCACCCTAACCCTAACCCTCACCCTAACCCTCAACCTCACCCTAACCCTAACCCTATCCCTTAACTCACAAAAACCCTCACCCTCACCCTCACCCTCACCCTAAACCACACCCTAACTCTTATCCTCACCCTAACCCTAAAGCTAAACCTAACACTCACACTAACCCTAACCCTTACCCTAACCCTAACCCTAACCCTCACTCTCACCCTCACCTGAAACCTCACCCTAACCCTCAACTTCACCCTCACCCTAACCCTAACCCTCAGCCTAACCCTAACCCTAACCATAACCCTCACCCTAACCCTCTCCCTCACCCTCACCCTCACCCTCAACTTCACCCTAACCCTAACCCTAAACCTAAACCTCACACTCAACCTCACCCTCACCCTAACCCTAACCCTAACCCTAACCCTCACCGTAACACTAACCCTTACCCTAGCCCTCCCCTTTACCCTCACCTTCACATTAACCCTATCCCTCACCATCCCCCTAACCCTCAACCTAACCCTTACCCTCACCCTAACCCTAACCCTAATCCTAGCCCAAACCCTCCCACTAACCATAACCCTCACCCTAAACCTAATCCTAATCCTAACACTAACCCTTACCCTCAACCTAATCCTCACCTTCAGACAAACCCTAACCCTAACCCGAAACCTAACCCTAAACCTAACCCTCACCCTCATCCTCAACATCACCTTAACCCTAACCCTCATCCTCACCCTAACCCTCACCATAACCTTTACCCTCACCCTAACCCTAAACGTAATACTAACCCTAGCCCTCACTCAATCTCTAACACTAACCCTCATGCTAAAGCTAACTCTAACCAAAACCCTAATCCTCACCCTAACCCTCACCGTCATCCGAACACTAACCTAACACTAACCCTCACCCACACCCTAACCTTCACCCTCACCAAAACAGTCACCCTCACACTAACCCTCACCCTATCACTTTTCCTCACCCTAAACCTAACCCTAACACTCACACAAACCCTAATCCTCACCCTAAAACTAACCCTCTCCCAAACCCTAACCTGCACCCACACCCGAACCATCATCCTCACCCTAACCCTCACCCTCACTCTAAACATCACCCGAACCCAAACACTAACCCTAACCCTAAACCTAACCGTCACCCTAACCCAAAACGTCACCCTATCACTCACCCTCACAGTAACCCTACTCCTAACCCTAACCCTCACCCTGACCCTCACCCTAACCCTAAACTTAACCCTAACAATAACCCTAACGCTAAACCTAAACCTCAACCTAACCCTAACCCTAAACCTCACATTCAATCTCACCCTAACACTAACCCCAAACCTAACATTAACCCTAACCTAACCCTAATCATAACCCTAATCCTAACCCTTACCGTAACCATTATCTTAACCCTAACCCTCACCCTCACCCTCACCCTAAACCTCACCCTAACCCTTACCCTCACCCTAACCCTAAACCTCACACTAACCCTAACCCTCAACCTAAAACTAACCCTAACCCTAACCCTCACCCTCACCCTCACCCTAAACCTAAAAATAACCCTAACACTAAACCTAAACCTAAACTTCATCCTAACCCTAACCCTATACTTCACCCTCAATCTCACCCTAACCCTAACAATAACTCTAACGCTAACCCTTACCCTAACCCTCACCCTAACACTAACCCTTAACCTAAAAATAACCCTACACCTAATCCTAAAACTAACCCTATCCCTCACCCTAAACCAAACCCTAATCCAGCCTTTAACAAAACCATTATGTTAACCCTAACCCTCACAATCACCCTAAACCTAACCCTAACCCTTACCCTCACCCTCACCCTCACCCTCACACTAACCCTAACCCTAACAATATCCCTTACCCTAACCCTAAACCTAACCCTAACCCTCACCCACACCCTAACCCTAACCCTAATCCTAAACCTAACCCTATCCCTCACCCTCACCCTAACCCTCACCATAACTCTAACCCTCACCCTAACCCTAACCGTAACCCTAAACCTAAACCTAACCCTAACCCTCACCCTCACCCTAACCGTAATCCTCACCCTCACTCTCAACCTCACCCTAACCCTAACCCTAACAATAACCCTAACCCTAACCCTAAACCTAATCCTAACCCTCACCCTCAACCTAATTCTAACCATAACCCTAACCCTCACACTCACCCTCAACCTCACCCTCACCCTCACCCTAACTCTAACCCTAACCCTCACGCTAACCCTTACCCTAACCCTAATGCTAAAACTAACGCTCACCCTCACCCTCACCCTTACCCTAAACCTCACCCTCACCCTCACCCTCACCCTCGCCCTAATCATCACCCTAACCCTAACCCTCACCCTAAACCTCACCCTAAACCTAACCCTTACCTATCCGAAACCCTCACCCTCACCCTAACCCTCATGCTAATCTAAACCCTAACCATTATCTTAACCCTAACCCTCACCCTCACACTCACTTTAAACCTAACCCTAACCCTAACACTCAACCTCATCCTTACCCTCACCCTAAGCCTAACAATAACCCTAACCCTCACCCTAACCCTCAATATCATCCTAACCCTCGCCCTAACCCTAACACTCACACACACCCTAACCCTCTCCCTCACAAAAACCCTCACCCTCACTCAAACCCCCACCCTCACCCTAATCATCACCCTAAACCTAACCCTTAACATAACCATAACCATAACCCTAACGCTAACCCTAACAATAACCCTAACCCTATCAATGACCGTAACCTTAAACCTCACCTAAACCTAACCCTCACCCTAACCCTCATCCTAACCCTAACGCTAAACCTAACACTCACCCTCACCCTAACCCTCACCCTAACACTTTACCTCACCCTAACCCTAACCCTAACTTTAACACACAAACCCTTAACCTCACCCGAACCCCCCACACAACCGAACCCTCACCCTCACCCAAACCCTCACCCTCACCATAAACATCAACCTAAACCTAACACTCACCCTAACCCTAACCCTAACTTTAACATTCACACAAACTGTAACCCTCACCCTAACCCTCACCTCACCCTAAACCTCACCCTAACCCTAACCCTTACCTAACCAAAACCCTCACACTCACCCTAACCCTCACCCTAACCTTTACCCTCACCCTAATCCTCACACTAACCCTAGCCCTAACCCTTACCCTCAACCTCACCCTCACCCTAACCCCCACACTAACCCTAACCCTTACACTCAACCTCACCCTCACCCTAACCCTCAGCCTAATCTTAACCCTCACCATTATCTTACCCCTAACCCTCACCCTCACACTCACCTTAAACCGAATGGTAACCCTAACACTCAACCTCACCCTCACCCTAACCCTAACCCTAACAATAATCCTAACTCTAACTCTAAACCTAACCCTAACCCTAACTCTCACCCTAACCCTAACCCTCACCCTAATCCTAAACCTAACCCTAACCCTCACACTCACCCTAGCCCTCAACTTAAAACTCACGCTAAACCTAACCCTCACTCTCACCCTAACACTCATTCTAACCATTTCCCTCACCCTAACCCTAACCCTAAACCTAATCCTAACTTTCACACTAAACCTAACACTCAGCCTAAACCTAACCCTCACCCTCATCCTAAACCTATCCCTACCTCTAACCCTCACCCTCACCCTCAACCTCACCCTCACACTCACACTAGCCCTCACCCTAACACTCACTCTAACCCTCACCCTCACTCTTACCCTAACTCTCACCCTAACCCTAACCTTCACCCTAGACCTAACAATAAACCTAACCCTCACACGAAACCTAAACCTCACCCTAACCCTAAACCTACACCTCAGACTAACCCTCACCCTAACCCTAACCCTAATCCTCACCATATCCCTCACCCTGTCCCTAACACTCACCCTCACCCTATCCCTTACCCTAACCCAAACCCTAACCTTAAACCTCACCCTAAAATAATGGTAACCCTAACCCTCATCCTCACCCTAACCCTCACTCTAACCATAACCCTAATCCTAACCCTCACCCTAACCCTTAAACTAACCTTCAACCTAGCCCTCACTCTAACCCTAACCCTAACCGTAACCCTCATCCTAACGCTAAGCCTAATTCAAACCAAAACCCTCATCCTAACCTTCACCGTCTTCCTACCAGTCCCCTAACCCTAACCCTCACACACCCTAACCCTCACCCTCACCAAAACACTCACCCTCACCGTAACACTCACACTAACACTTTTCCTCACCCTAACCATAACCCTAATACTCACACAAACCCTAACCCTTACCCTAAACCTAACCCTCTCCCACACCTTAACCCTCACTCACACCCGAACCATCACCCTCACACTAACACTCACCCTCACCCTAAACATCACCCTAACCCTAACACTCACCCTAAACCTAAACCTAACAGTCACCCTAACACATACCTTCACCCTAACCCTCACCCTCACCGTAACCCTAAACCTAACCCTTACCTAACCGAAACCCTCACCCTCAACCTAAACCTCACCCTAAACCTTAACCTCACCCTAACCCTAACCTTAAATCTAACCCTAACGTTCACACTAAACCTAACCCTCAGCCTAA
This sequence comes from Dipodomys merriami, assembly GCF_024711535.1. Taxonomy (NCBI): domain Eukaryota; kingdom Metazoa; phylum Chordata; class Mammalia; order Rodentia; family Heteromyidae; genus Dipodomys; species Dipodomys merriami. Next base: position 1,066,488 of record NW_027206080.1, on the reverse strand, counting down.
ACCTAACACTCACCCTCATATTAAACCTAAACCTAACACTAACCCTCACACTCACCCTCAACCTCACCCTCACCCTCACTCTAACTCTAACCCTAAACCTCATGCTAACCCTAACCCTAAGCCTAATGCTAACCCTAACCCTCACCATAACCCTTACCCTCAACCTAACCCTAAACCAAATCCTAACCCTAACCCTTACACTAACCCTAACCCTCAACCTAAACCTAACCCTAACCTTCACCCATAACCTCAACCTCAACCTAACCCTCAGCCTAATCCTAACCCTAACCATTATGGTAACCCTAACCCTCACCCTCACACTCAACCTAAACGTAACTCTAACACAAACCCTCACCCTCACCCTCACCATAACCCTAACCCTAACAATAACCCTAAACCTAACCCTAACATTAACCCTAACCCTCACACTAACCCTAACCCTAATCCTAACCCTCACCCTCACCCTAACCCTAACCCTATCCCTAACCCTAAACCTCACACTAGCCCTCACAATAACACTCACTCTAACCCTAACCCTCACTCTCACCCTAACCCTCACCCTAACCCTAACCCTCACCCTAACCCTAACCCTAAACCTAACCCTCACACTAAACCTAAACCTCACCCTAACACTAAACCTACCCCTCAGCCTAACCCTCACCCTAACCCTAAACCTAATCCTCACCATATCCCTCTCCCTATCCCTAACACTCACCCTCACCCTAGCCCTCACCCTAACCCAAACCCTAACCTTAAACCTCACCCTAAAATTAATGCTAACCCTAACCCTCATCGTCACCCTGAACTTCACCCTGACCCTAACCCTAATCCTAATCCTCACCCTAACCCTAAAACTAACTCTTACCCTAGCCCTCACTCTAACCCTAACACGAACCCTAACCCTCACCCTAACTCAAACCGAAACTCTCACCCTAACCCGCACCGTCATCCTAACATTCACCTAACACTAACCCTCATCCACACCCTAAACCTCACCCTCACCAAAACACTGACCCTCACACTGACCCTCACGCTAACACTTTTCCTCACCCTAACCCTAACCCTAACACTCACACAAAACCTAACCCTCACCCTAAACTTAACCCTCTCCCACAGGTTTCCCTCACCCACACCCGAACCATTACATTCACCATAACACTCAATCTCACCCTAAACATCACCCTAACCCTAACACTCACCCTAACCCTCACCGTCACCCTAACACAAACCCTCACCCTAACCCTCACCCTCACCCTAACCCCAACCCAAACCCTTACCTAAACAAAACCCTCACCCTCACCCTCACCCTCACACTAAACCTCACCCTAAACCTTACCCTCACCCTAACCCTAACCCTAAACCTCAGACTAACCCTAACCCTAACCCTAACCCTAACCCTCACACCAAACCTAAACCTCACCCTAACACTAAACCTACCCCTCAGCCTAAACCTCAACCTAACCCTAACCCTAATCCTCACCATATCCCTCACCCTATCCTTAACACTCACACTCACCCTAGCCCTCACCCTAACCCTCATGCTAAACCTAAACCTAACCTTCACCCATACCCTCAACATGAACCTAACCCTCAGCCTAATCCTAACCCTAATCATTATGGTAACCCTAACCCTCACCCTCACACTCAACCTAAACGTAACTCTAACCCACACCCTCACCCTCACCCTCACCATAACCCTAACCCTAACAATAACCCTAAACCTAACCCTAACACTAACCCTAACCCTCACACTAACCCTAACCCTAATCCTAACCCTCACCCTCACCCTAACCCTAACCCTAACCCTAAACCTCAACTTCACACTTGCCCTCACCCTAACGCTCACTCTAAACCTAACCCTCACTCTCACCCTAACCCTCACCCTAACCCTAACCCTCAACCTAACCCTAACCCTCACCCTAAACCTAACCCTCACACTAAACCTAAACCTCACCCTAACCCTAAGCCTACCCCTCAGCCTAACCCTCACCCTAACCCTAAACCTAATCCTCACCATATCCCTCACCCTATCCCTAACACTCACCCCCACCCTAGCCCTCACCCTAACCCAAACCCTAACCGCAAACCTCACCCTAAAATTAATACTAACCCTAAACCTCATCCTCACCCTAACCCTAACCCTAATCCTAACCCTCACCCTAACCCTAAACCTAACTCTTACCCTAGCCCTCACTCTAACCCTAACCCTAACCCTAACCCTCACCCTAACGCTAACCCTAACCCAAACCCAAACCCTCACCCTAACCCTCACCGTCATCCTTACACTCACCTAACCCTAACCCTTACCCACACCCTATCCTCAACCTCATCAAAACACTCACCCTCACACTAACCCTCATCCTAATCCTCACCCTAACGCTAACCCTAACCCTTTCCTAACCTAAACCCTCACCCTAACTCTCACCCTCAACCCTCACCCCCACTCTAGCCCTCAACCTAAACCTAACCCTAACCCTAACCCCAACCCTAACCCTCATGCCCACCCTCACCCTCAGCCTAAACCTACACCTAACTTTAATCCTAATTCTAATCCTAATACTTACCATAAACCTCACCCTCACCCTCACCCTAACCCTTACCCTAATCCTCACCCTCACCCTAAAACTAACCCTCACCCTAATCCTAACCCTCACACTAACCCCAAACTTCACCCTAACCCTATCCCTAATCCGAACCCTAAACATAACCCTAATCCTAACACTAACCCTAATCCTTACCCTAACCCTCACCCTAACATTAATCCTAACCCTAACCCTAATACTCATCCTAACCCTAATCCTAACCCTAACCCTCACCATCAACGTCACACTCACCCTAACCCTCATCCTCACCCTCACCCTAAACCTAACCCAAACCCTCACCCTAACCCTAACCCTCAAACTAACACTCACCCTCATCCTAATCCTCAGCCTAAACCTAACCCTAACCATTACCTAACCAAAACCCTCACTCTCACCCTCAACCTAGCCCACCCTGTAAACCTAAACCTCACCCTAACCCTAATCCTTAACCTCACCCTCACCCTAACCCTCACCTAAACATAACCCTAACCCTAACCCTCACCATAACCCTAACCCTAACCCTCACCCTAACCCTAACGCTAACCTTAACCCTCACCCTCACCCTAACCCTCACCCTAACACTTACCCTCACACTAACCCTAATGCTAACCCTAACCCTCAAACTCCACCCCCTCACCCTCAGCCTAAACTAAATCCTAACCTTAAATCTAACCCTAAGCCTCACCACCACCATCTTCCTAACCATAACCCTAAACTTAAAAATAACCCTAAACCTAAAGCCAACCCTAATCCTAACCCTAAACCTAACCCTAAATCTCACCCTAACCCTCACCCTAACCCTTATGCTCAACCTCACCCTAACACTAACCTTAACCCTAACCCTCACACTAACCCTAACCCTCACCCTAACCCTAACACTACCCCTCACTCTAACCCTCACCCTAACCCTAACCCTAACCCTTACCTAACCCAAATCCTCACCCTCACCCCCACCCTCACCATCACCCTTACCCTCACCCTCAACCTAACCCTCACCCTAATCCTAACCGTAAACCTCACCCTAACACTAACCCTCACCCTCACTCTCACCCTCAGCCTAAACCTAAACCTAACCCTAATCCTAAGCCTAGCCCTAATCCTCACCCTCAGCCTCACCCTCAGCCTCACCCTAACTCTAACCTTAACCATCACCCTCAGCCTCACCTTAAACTTAACCCTAGCCTTCACCCTAAATCTCTCCCTAACCCTAACTCTAACCTTAACCCTCACCCTCAGCCTCAACCTAACCCTAACCCTAACACTCACTCTAACCCTAAACATCACCCTAGCCCTAACCATCACCCTAACCCTAAACCTAACCCTCACATTAACCCTCACCCTCACGCCAATCCTCACCCTAATCCTAACCCTAAACCTTACCTAACCCAAACCTTCACCCTCACCCTAAAACTCACCCTCCCCAAAACCTAAACCTTACCCTAACCCAAACCCTAACCCTCACCCACCCCCTAACCGTCATCCTCACCCAAACTCTCACACTCACCCTAACCTTCACCCTCACCGTAAACATCACCCTAAGCCTCTCCCTAACCCTAAACCTAAACCTCACCCTCATCCTCAACTTGACCCTCAGCCTAATCCTAACCCTAACCCTAATCCTAACCCTAACCCTCACCCTCACCCTAACCCTAAAGCTAATCCTAACCCTAACCCTCACCCTAAACCTAACACTCCCCCTCCCACTAACCCTCACCGTAATCCTAATCCTAACCCTCACCTTAACCGTAACCCTAATCCTATCCCTCACCCTCACCCTGACTCTCAGCCTAATCCTAACCATAACCCTAATCCTAACACTAACCCTCACCCTCATCCTAACCCAAAGGCTAACTCTAACCTAACCCTCACCCTCACCCTAACCCTAAATCTAAACCTAAACCTAACCCTAACACTAATCCTAACCCTAACCCTCATACTAACCCTAACCCTTACACTTACCCTCACCCTAACCCACACCGTCAACCTAAACCTCAACCTAAACCTAACCCGCACGCACACACTAATTCTCACCCTCAACTGAACCTTCACCCTCACCCTAAACCTCACCCTTACCCTAAACATCAACCTAACCCAAGCTCTCACCCTAACCCTTACCTTAACCCTCACCCTAACCCTAACCCTACCCTCACCCTCACCCTCATCCTAATCCTCACCCTATCCCTAATCCTAACCCTTACCTAACACTCACCCTCATCATCAACCCTCACCCCGACCCTAGCCCTCACCCTAACCCTTAAACTAACCCTAACCCTCACCCTCACATTCACCCTAAACCTAACCCTCAACTTAACACTAACCCTCACCCTAAACCTAACCCTCACCCACACCCTCATCCTCACCCTAAACCTAACCCTCACCCTAACCCTAAGGCTCACCCTAACCCTAACCCTCACCCCAACCCTAACCCTCACGCTCACTCTAATTGTGACACTAACACTAACCCTATGACCCACCCTCACCTAACCCTCACCCTAACCCTTACCCTCACCCGAAAGCTAGCCCTAAGCCTAATCCTCACCCTCACCATAACACTCACCGTCACCCTAAACCTCACCCTAAGCCTAATTGTCACCCACACACTAACCCTCACCCTCACTCGAACCCTCACCATCACCCTAACCCTCACCCTCACCCTAAACATCAGCCTAACCCTAACCCTCACCCTAACCCTAACACTCAACCTCTCCCTCACCCTCACCCTCAGCCTAACCCTAATCCTAATCCTCATCCTAAACCTAACCCTCACCCTCACCCTCACACTAACCCTAACCCAAACCCTAACTCACCCTCACCATCACCCTAACCCTAACCCTCACCCTAACCCTAACCCTAACTCCATCCCTAATACTCAACCTAACCCTAACCCTCACACTAACCCTCAACCTCAATTTAATTCTCACCCTAACAATAACCCTAACCCTTAACTAACTGAAACCCTCACCCTCACTCTCACCCTCACTCTAACCCTCACCCTAGCCCTCACCCTCACCCTAACTCTAACTCTAACCCTCACCCTTAATCTCATCCTCACCCTCAGCCTAACCCTAACCCTAACACTAATCCTAACCCTATCCCTCACCCTCACCTTCACCCTAAACCTAACCCTAACATTAACATTAAACCTCATCCTCACCCTAACCCTTATCCTAACCCTAACAATAACCCTAACCCTAACCCTAACTCTAATCCAAACAGTAACCCTCAACCTAACCCAAACCCTAACCCTAAAACTCACCCAAACCTTAATCCTAAACCTAACCCTCACCCTCATCATCACCCTCACCCTCACCCTCACCCTCACCCTAACCCTCACACTAACCCTAACCCTCACCCTAACCCTAACCCTAACCCTCACCCTCACCCTAACCTCAGCCTAACCCTAACCCTAACCCTAACCCTAATCCCATCCCTAATCCTCCCCTGAACCCTAACCCTAAACCTAACCCTCACAGTCACCCTCACCCTCACCCTTACCCTCACCCTAACCCTAACCCTCACCCTCACACTCACCCTAAAATTCACCCTCACCCTAAACATAACCCTATCCGTAACCCTCACCCTAAGCCTAACTCCAACCCTCACCCTAACCCTATCCTTCACCCTAACCCTCAACCTCACCCTAATGATAACCCTAACCCTCATCCTCACACTAACTCTCAGCCTAACCCTTATCCTCACACTAACCCTAACCGTCAGCCTGATCCTAACCCTCACGGTCACCCTAACCTTCACCCTCATCCTAACACTAACCTACACCTAACCCTCACCCTCACTCTCAAACGAACCATCAACCTCACCCGATCCCGAACCCTCACCCTAACCCTCACCCTCAGCCTAGCCCTCACCCTCACCCTAACCTTAACCCTAACCCTAACCCTCACCCTCACCCTTACCCTAACCCTAAACCTCACCCTAACCCTCACCCTCACCATAACCCCAACCCTAAACCAACGCTCACCCTAACCCGAACCCTAATGCTCATCCTAACCCTCACCCTAAACCTAATGTTAACCCAAATCCTCACCCTCACTCTAATCCTCACACTAACCCTTAACCTCACCCTCAGCCTAACCCTAACCGTAAGTCTAACCCTCACACTAACCCTGACCCTCACCCTCACCACCACCCTACCCCTCACAAACATACTCACCCTAACTCTAATCTTGACCCTAACCTTCACCCTCAACATAACCCTCATGGTCACTCTAACCCTCACCCTAAACATCACCCTAACCCTCAACCTCACCCTAACCCTAACACTCATCCGAACCCTCACCGTAACACTAACGATAACCCAAACCCTCAACCTCACCCTAATCCTCACCCACTCCCTAAGCCTCACTCTAAACAGAAAGTTCACCCTCACCCTATCCCAAACCCTCACCCTAAACAGCACCCTAACCCTAACCCTCACCCTAACCCTAACCCTAACATTCACCCTAACCCTAACCATCAACTTAACTCTCACCCTCACCCTAATCCACACCCTAATCCTAGGCCTAACACTTAAGTAATTGAAACACTCACCTTCACCCTCCCCCTCACCCCTAAAATCACCCTCACTCTAGCACTCAACCTAACCTTAACCCTTACCCTAACACTAACACTAACCATCACCCTCACCCCCACGCTAATCCTAACTATAACCTTCACCCTAACCCTCATCCTAAGCATATACCTAACACTAACCCTAAACCTCACCGTAACCCCCACCCTAACTCTAACCATCACCCTAACCCTAACCCTCACTCTAACCCTAACCCTCACCCTAAGCCTCACCCTCACCCTCATCCTAACCCTCAACCTCACCCTCACCCTAACCCTCAACCTAACCCTCAATCTCACCCTCACAATACCCCTCACCCTAACCCTTATCCTCACAGGAACCCGAAACCTAACCCTCACCCTAAACCTAACCCTAACACTCACCCTCACTCTCACCCTCACTCTAAGCCTAACCCTAACCCTAAACCTCACCCTCACCCTAACTCTAACCCTAATCCTAATCTTAACACTAACCCTAACCCTGACCCTAACCCTCACAGCATGGTTATATCACAGGCAACAGCAGTCTGCATCCTAGCAGGGCTTGAAGCTACTTACATTGTCCAGAGTAACAAGTCCGAATGTTTTCCTTGCAATTCAGGGTGGGAAGACCAGAGTAGGGATGCTCAGGATGTAAACGACAAGATAGAGCACTGAGAATGTGGGGAACTTAAAACAAAATTGTTTTATGGCGCCAAGGTTCTGAATGCTCTATACCTTCGAAAAAGAAAAGAGCAGCCCCTGAAGAGAAAAAGACAACATCGTTCGGTTTCTAGCAGCCCCGTTTGCATCCTGGCATGGTTCAAAGCCCCTCTTGGTGTCACCATCCGCAGGTCAATCTTTTTCCTTGCAATTTTGGGAGAGCTGTGAAGGGTTTGGGAGCACAGGATGCAAACAACAAGAGAGAGTTCTCACAATTTGGGGACCATAAAGAAAATTGTTTTAAGTTCTCCAAGTTCTGAGTGCTCTCAACTTTTCCCAAAAGCGAGACAAGCCACTTAGGCGAAATGGACAGCATTGGTCGGTCCCAGGCAACTGTGCTCTGAATCGTAGCAAGGCTTAATGACCCTGGCATTATCCACAGTAAACAGTCCAAACTCTGTTCTTCCAATTCTGGGATAAGTGACCAGGGTTATGGAGCCCAGGTACAAACGATAAAATAGAGTACTCAGAATAAGGGGACCCTAGAACAGTCTTAATGCCCCCAGGGAGGAGGGCTCTACCGCTTCCCCAAGGAAAAGACATCCCTCCAAAGAGAAATTCACAACTCCCATCTTTCCCCAGAAGCTCTGCTCTGTATCCTAGCAATATGGAAAGTGCTTCATTCTGTCTACAATAACAAGTGAAATTTTTTTTCCTTTTAATTCTGAGAGAGGTCAAAATTTTTAGGAATTCAGGATGCAAAGAACCAGATAGAGCACTCAGAACCTCAGCGATTTAAAACATTATTGTTTTACGGTGACTAGGTTCTAAATGCTCTACACATTCGCCAAGGAAAGACAGGGCACTAAGGAGAGTTAGACATCACCGATCTATCCCAGGCATCTTCGGTCTGCATCCTAGCAGAGCTTAAACCTCCTCACACTGTCCCCATTAACCTGTCCCAATTTTTTCCTTACAATTCTGGGATTGCTGAGCAGTGTTAAGGAGGTCAGGATGAAAACAACAAGATAGAGCCCTGAGAACTTGGGTACGTTAAAACTGAACTGTTTTTGCGCCTCAGTTGTGAATACTCTCCACCTTCCATAAAGAAGAGACAAGCCACCAAAGAGAAATAGACAGGATATTTCAGTCTCTAGTAGCTCCTATATGCATCCTGGCATGGTTCACAGGCCCTCTCGATATCACCATCCATAGGTCACAAGTTTTCTTTGAAATATTGGGAGAGCTGAGGAGGTTTTGGGAGCACAGGATGCAAATAACAAGAAAGAGCACTCACAACTTCCCCAAAGCTGAGAAAAGCCGCTAAATAGAAATAGACTGCATTTTTCTCACCCAGGCAACTCTGGTCTGCATCCATCAGGGCTTAATGCCCCTCACACTGTCCACAGAGCCCAGTCCAATATGTTTCATCCAATTCTGGGAGAGCTGACCTGTGTTAGCGAGCTCAGGAAGCAAACGACAACATAGAACACTGAGAAATTAGTGACCTTAATACTTTTAAGGTCCCCAAGTGAGGAGGCTCTACTCCTTCCCCTATGGAGAGACAAGCCTGCAAAGATATAGGGACAGCACCGACCTTTCCTACTAAGCCCTAATCTACATCCTAGCAAGACTGAAAGTTCCATATACTGTCAACAATAACAGGTCCAATTATATTCCTTGCAATTCTGGGAGAGCTGAAAAGTGTTTGGAAGCACAGGATGCAAACGACAAGATAGAGCAACAGAGAAATTTGGCGCCTTAAAACAAAATTGTTTTTCAGGGCTCAAATTCTCAATGATCTACACCTTCCCCAAAGGAGAGACAAGCCTCTAAATAGAAATATACCGCATTTTTCTAACCCAGGTTACTCCCGTCTGCATCCTAGCATGGCAGAAAGCCCCTTATACAGTCCATCCACAGTATCCAGTCCAATATTTTCTTCCAATTCTGGGATAGCTGACCAGTGTTAGCTAGTTCAGCATGCAAACGAAAGTTTGAGTAAAGCAGAGAAAGTCAGATAATGTGATGCTAATGAAATGAACCCTAAGATATGTATTCAAATGTATTTTATTTGCTTTCAAGCGATTGTTTATGACACATTCATAAGATCATTTCTTTTTTACTTTGTAAGTCCCTCCCCCATTGTAAAACCACTGCTTTCACTGTATTTAATGTCGGTATAATTTGTGGAGGGGAAGGGGAAGCACAATTCTTTTAAATAAGGATACAAGTGAGGTTTGAGTTCCGGGAAGATGGCGGAGGAGAAGCTGGAATCTGAACAAGCTCTCGCATAGAAAGCAGTGTTAGAGTTCCAGTGAACAGTCCTAAGCCAGAGAATCTCACCAAGTGTGCCATCACAGGACAGAGAGTTAGACAAGAGAGGGGAAGCCAAGGAAACACATCAGCTGCCGCTGCGGCGGCAGGGTCGCGGCGGCGACCACCGCCGCGGGGTCATACCTGAGACACAGAGAGTCCGGGACGAAGGAGCCAGATGCAGCGGACGAGCGGATTCTACTCAACACCAACAAGAACCGACAAGGAGCGGACATCTTCATCCTGCTGTTTGCAGACCAGAGACGACCCAGGATCCAAGACTCGGCATGACTACAAGCCCGACGTCCTCACTCCTTCTCAGGGAGCAGAGGAGGGAAGGCCACCCCTCCCCCCCCAGCACCGGTGATCTCCATCTTGGATACTGACAAAGCTCGGAGGAGCTGCTAGCTCCAGCTCAGGCCTTGGAATAAAACGAGTCATTTAGCAGGTCACAAGAACTTAACGGCGAAGTGACCTGCCAGACTCAGCTCCATCCAGGGAAAAGTCACCCAGCTCAGGTGCCAGCCATTGGAGTGCCTTGCCTAACTGGGTAACCAGAGCCAGAGGCTGCCCCTCCCTCTAGCAGCCACCACAATCAATTGAAAAACAGAAACCCTGAGAATGGCTCCAGGCTGGGCGCTGTGAGCTTTATCACAAAATAGCCCCAGGGAAAAGCTACTGTTCGTTGAAAGGCCTCAACTCTACCCAGAACCTAGACTCATCACCACATCCCCCTCTTTTGTGACTCTCAAAGCAGATCACCCTCCCAGAAAACTAACCTGGGAGGGGGATCTCAAAATCTTGGGTAAAGCAGAGCATTTTTCTGCCTCTTACAACCAACCGACTTAAGAAACCAATCAAGCCACAGGACCTCAAGCTGACCAGAGACTCCAACAAAAGACTGGTTACAGACAAAAGGGAGATACAGGATTCTTCTCACTCCTCCCCCCCCCAAAAAAAAAATCAAAAGAATTTTTTTTCTTTTTTTTTTCTTCTTCTTTTCTTTTTTTTTTGCTTGTTTTTTGTTTTTTGTTACCATATATATATATATATATATAAATTTTTTCCCTTCTAAAACTTTTATTAATCTTTAATTTTTGCCTCTTCTGAAAAAATAATTGTTTTCCAGTAACTTTTTTTTTCTCATCTTATAATTTTTATTTTAGGAATATGTGAACGAGCGTTTTCCTTTCATTTCTTGTCTTCTTTCTCTTTTTCTTTCTTTCTTAATTATCTTTTTGTTTTTTGTCTAGCTCTACTGAACTTCTGATCTTTTCTTCTCCCTTTCCCATCCTTAAAGTTTTTCACATCTCCCCTATGTCCCTCCCCTTCTCTGAACATATTCACATTCCTCTATAAATAGACGGTCTTTTAACCTCTATAATAACATTAATTTTTACGTTTCTATTTTTTTTCTGGTCTCTCTTCATTCCCCTTTCCGTCTCTTCTTTTTCTCTCTCTCTCTACTTGCATCCTACCCAACCCATTTCCTGCATTGTGATTAGGACATAGTTAACTCTCCCTGTGCCTCCCCACACCAATCTATTCCTATTTTTTACCCACATCTCTCCCTAATCCTAATAATTTCTGGTTTTCCAAATTCTTTTCTGCGGTTCGAAGTCCTTTAACATATAGTTGTTTGATGTTGAATAGATGTATCTGTTGAACTAGATTGTATCTGTAGACTATTGACTGTACAAAAGCAAACTTTGGTTGATGGTTGCCTTAAGATAGTGTTCTAGCACAAAACTGGTGCAATCTTCATCTCAAATGGGCCGAGTAAGCCGGAAAAACACAAGAAAAATGGCAAATTCGGGTATCTCAATTCCCAATCTTGATAATCAGGGATTAGAACAGATAAAGAATAATCCAGAGGAGAGTTCCCAAATAGCTCTACAAACACTAATAGCAAACATGATAAATGAGAAGTTTGACAATGTACAAAGGACCCTGTATGAGCGTGATAGGGAGAGAGAGGAAGCATCCCAGAAGTTTATACAGGAATATCATAAGCATGAGGAAGCTACTCAAAAACTGATACAGGATTTGCGTGAACAACTTGAGAATACTCAAAGAGAAAGGGAGGAATGGCGTGAGCAGGCAGAGAACACTCAAAGAGAACTGCAGGAATCCCACGAACGGGAAGAAAGAGAACTGCAGGAATCCCACAGACGGGAGGAAGCTAATCAAAGAGTAATTCAGGAATTGAGAGACCAGGTAGAGAATACACAAAGATCACTAAAGGCATTCATGGAATCCATTCACAAAGAGCTGAAGGAAGTCAGGGAGACCACAAAGAAAATGCTGAATGGAACCCAACAGAAGGAATGGGAGTCCAAAGAAACCATAACCAATCAACTAAGTGATTTGAGAACAAACACTGAACACCAAATTAAGGAAGTAAAGAAATTCATACAAGACCTAAAACAGAGCTGCAACAAAGAACTTGAAGCCATCAAAGCTGACCAATTAGAAGGAAAAGAGATAAAAAACAAAGTAGAAAGTCTTGACAGCAGGTTAGACCATGCAGAATATCGAATCTCAGGGATTGAAGACAGCCTAGATATTATAGAGAAAGAACATACAACCATCCAAGACAAGTCCAAGAAATATGATAGGTCTATCCAACACCTGGAAGACACCATCAGAAGGCCCAATCTAAGGATAATGGGTGTAGAGGAGCACCTAGAAACAGAAGTTAATGGTCTAGGAAATTTGTTTAACAGGATCCTAGCAGAGAACTTCCCAAACATACAAAAAGATAGGCCTACTCAGATACAAGAAGCTTTTAGAACCCCAAATAAACCAGACCAGAATAGGACATCCCACCGTCACATTATAATCCACACAGGATCAACCCAGACCAAGGAAAAGATCCTTAAAGCGGTCAAGGAGAAAGGGGTAATTACCTATAAAGGGAAACCAATTACAATTACCTCAGATTTCTCAGCAGAGACAATTAAAGCAAGAAGAGCCTAGAATGATGTATGCCATGCCCTAAAAACAAACAACTATCAACCAAGAATACTGTACCCAGCTAAACTCTCCTTCATAACTGAAGGCCAAGTAAAAACCTTCCATAGCAAAGAAAAATTGAAACAATACATCTCCACCAAACCAGCCCTACAAAAGATTCTTAAAGATGTCCTACACATAGAAAACCAACAAGACCGCAACAAAGGCCAAGAAACTGCACCCAAACTGAGAATCCAAGAACCTTAGGAAGAACCCAGTTTTCGCAGCCCCCAAGAAGGTGGATAACATGGCAGGAACTCCCAAATACCTCTCAGTCCTATCTCTTAACGTTAACGGACTGAACTCTCCAATTAAGCGATATAGACTGTCTAGTTGGATTAAAAAACAAGACCCTTCTATCTGCTGCCTGCAGGAGTCACATCTTGCCCGTAAAAACAAACACATTTTCACTGTTAAAGATTGGAACAAAATCTACCAAGCAAACGGCCCTCATAAACAGGCGGGAATTGCAATCCTAATATCAGATAAAATAGACTTCAAATTAAAATTCGTGAGAAGAGATAAAGAAGTTCGCTACATACTAATGAAGGGATCTCTTTTTCAGGAGGATATTACAATTCTAAATATCTATTCGCCAAACAATGGAGCACCCAAATTTATCAAAGAAACACCACTTTCCCTCAAATCCCATATAGATCCAAAGACATTAATTGTTAGGGATTTTAACACACCACTCTCCCCACTAGATAGATCAATTCGGCAAAAACTCAACAGAGAAACCGCAGATCTAAACAGCTGCATAGATCAACTAGACTTAACAGACATTTACCGAACATTTCACCCAGCAGCATCAGAATACACGTTCTTCTCAGCAGCACATGGAACGTTTTCTAAAATAGACCACATTTTAGGCCACAAAGCAAACGTCTGAATTCAGAAACATTGAAGTTATACCTTGCATACTCTCTGACCACAAGGGAATAAAATTAGAACTCAACACCAAAAGCCACCAAAGAAAGTCCGGTATCACATGGAGGCTGAACAACACACTGCTGAAACATGAGTGGGTCATGGAAGAGATTAGAAAGGAAATTCAAATGTTCATGCTATTCAACAAAAATGAACACACAAATTACCAGCTCCTCTGGGACACAGCAAAGGCAGTACTCAGAGGCAAGTTTATAGCTCTGAGCTCCTACATCAACAAATTGGAGAGATCTGAAACTAACAATTTAATGACACATCTAAACCTCCTTGAAAAAGAGCAGCAAGATAAACCCCAATCCAGTAGACGGAAAGAAATAATCAAAATTAAATCAGAATTAAATGAATTAGAATCCAAAAACCTATAGAAAGAATCAACAAAACAAAGAGTTGGTTCTTCGAAAAACTTAACAAAATTGACAGACCCTTAGCAAACCTTATCAGAAAAAGGAGAGAACACACCCAAATTAATAAACTCAGAGATGAGAATGGAAACATCACCACGGAAACAACCAAGATTCAAAACATTATAAGGGAATACTTCTCAAAACTTTATGCTAATAAGTTTGAGAACTTGACAGAAATGGACCTTTTCCTAGCAAATATTGACATGCCAAAACTAAACCAAGATGAGTTAAACCAGCTTAACAGGCTCATATCAAGCATTGAAATAGAAACAGCAATAAGAGACCTCCCAGCTAAGAAAAGTCCAGGACCAGATGGTTTTACAGCGGAATTTTACAAGGCCTTCAAAGCAGAGCTCACAGCAATACTCCTCCAACTCTTCAATGAAATTGAAAGAGAAAGCTCACTACCGAACACATTCTATGAAGCCATCATAACCCTCATCCCAAAACCAGGCAGGGACTCATCAAAGAAAGAGAACTAGAGACCCATTTCTTTGATGAACATTGATGCAAAACTTCTCAACAAAATTTTGGCCAATCGACTTCAACAATTCATCCAAAAAATCATACACCATGATCAAACAGGATTCATTTCAAGGATGCAAAGCTGGTTCAATATACGCAAATCAAATAATATTATTCATCACATCAACAGGAGCAAGAATAAGAATCACATGGTTATCTCAATAGATGCAGAAAAACATGTGACAAGATCCAACACCCCTTTATGATGAAGGTTCTGGAAAAATTAGGAATCCATAGATCATTCCTCAATACAATAAAGGCTGTATATGACAAACCTACAGCCAGCATTATACTCAATGGTGAAAAACTAAAGCCATTTCCTCTTAACTCAGGAACAAGACAAGGATGCCCACTCTCTCCACTTATCTTCAATCTAGTATTAGAATGCCTAGCTACAGCAATAAGACAAGATGCCAGACATAAAGGGGATCCAAATAGGGAAAGATGAAATACAACTCTCCCTCTATACAGACGACATGATCTTGTATTTAAAGAATCCCAGAGACTCCACTCCCAAATTACTCAAGCTGATTCAAAACTTTGGCAAAGTAGCAGGGTATAAAATTAACCCCCCCCCAAATCAATGGCTTTTCTGTATGCCAACAATGAGAAAAGTGTGGCTGAAATTAGGAAAGCAACTCCATTTGTAATAGCCCCACAAAAAATAAAATACCTAGGAATTAACTTAACCAAAGAAGTGAAGGACCTCTATGATGAAAACTTTAAATATTGAAAAAGGAAATCAACACAGAACTTAAAAAATGGCAAAACCTCCCATGCTCCTGGAATGGAAAGATTAACATCGTGAAAATGGCAATACTTCCCAAGGCTATCTACAAATTCAACGCGATGGCTATCAAAATTCCACCCTCATTCTTCAAGGAAATAGAAGAGGGAATCCAAAAATTCATATGGAACAATAAAAGACCCCGAATAGCAAAAACGCTCCTCAACGGAAAGAACACTGCTGGAGGAATATCAATACCAAATTTCAAACTCTACCATAAAGCCATAGTAATCAAAACAGCTTGGTATTGGCATAAGAACAGACCTCAGGACCAATGGAATAGAATTGAAAACCCAGAAATGAACCTACAGACCTATAGCCATCTAATCTTCGATAAGGAAGCTAAAACAATAGAATGGAAGAAAGACAGCCTCTTCAGTAAATGGTGCTGGCAAAATTGGTTAACTACAGGTAGAAAACTAAAGCTAGATCCTTATATATCACCCTGCACCAGAATCAACTCCAAATGGATCCAAGACCTTGAACTCAAAGCAGACACTCTGAAAACATTACAGGATGGAATAGGAGAAACCCTAGGTCTCCTTGGCTCAGGCCGAAATTTTCTGAATAGAGACCCGGAAGCACAACAAATCAAAGAAAGGTTGGACAAATGGGATTGCATAAGGTTGCAGAGCTTCTGCAGGGCAAATGACATAGCTAGCAAGATCAATAGAAAGCCCACCGATTGGGAGAAGATCTTTACTAGCCATACAACGGACAAGGGTCTCATATCTAAAATATACTTGGAACTCAAAAAATTAAACCACCCAACAACAAATCCTCAAAGAAACAACTGCCCAATAAATAAGTGGGAGAAAGACTTAAAGAGAAGCTTCTCTGAAGAAGAAAGAAGGATGGCCAATAGACACATGAAGAAATGTTCAACATCCCTAGCCATAAAAGAAATGCAAATCAAAACAACATTGAGATATCACCTCACTCCAGTTAGAACAGCAAAAATCAAGAACTCTAACAACAACAGATGCTGGAGGGGATGTGGACAGAAAGGCACCTTACTTCATTGTTGGTGGGAATGTAAACTTGTTCAACCACTTTGGAAAGCAGTATGGAGGTTCCTCAAAAGACTTCACATAGATCTCCCCTATGATCCAGCAATCCCACTTTTGGGCATTTACCCAAATGTTTACAAACAAGACCACACTAAAACTACCAGCACAACTATGTTTATTGCAGCATTATTTGCCATAGCTAAGATATGGAACCAACCCAGATGCCCCTCAGTAGATGAATGGATCAAGAAAATGTGGTATATATACACAATGGAATTCTATGCCTCCATCAGAAAGAATGACATTTCCCCATTTGTTAGGAAATGGAAAGGTTTGGAAAAAATTATATTAAGTGAAGTAAGCCAGGCCCAAAGAAGCATAGGTCCCATGGTTTCCCTTATTTGCAATATCTAGTATAGGTATGAGTCAAGCGGAAAAGGTCAGATAATGTGATGTTAGGAAAATGAACACTTAAATATGTATTTTAATGTTTTCGTTTCTTTCATGCATGTGTTTCTAACGCATTTATAAGATTATTTCTTTGTTGCTTTGTATGTCCCTCCCCGACAGTGTAACCCCCGCTTTCACTATATTTGATGTCAGTATAACATGTGGATGAGATGGGGACAAACAAGTCGTTTAAGGATTCAGGTGGACCTGTTGCAACAATGAGAAGTACAAAATGTCATGTCAAAACCAGCTTAACAATGTCGGTGTGGGGAGGAGAGGGGGGTATAATTGGGTGGGGGGAGGGGGGTAAAATTGGGTGAGGGGAGGGGGGAGGCGGGGAAGGGAAGGGAAGGGTAAACAAAGGAGGAGGCTGCAATGCTTGGTAAGAAATGTATGCATTATCCTGCCCATGTAATTGTAGCCCTTCTGTACAGTATGTTCTCAAATAAAATAAAATACAATTAAAAAAAAAAAAGAATTCCGGAATCTTGCTGCAGGCAGGCCTCCGGCTGTTCCGGTTGAACGTCTCCTTGTAAATCCCCCGTGGTTTCTTGTACACCCGTGAAATTTGGCCAAGTTATGCAGTTTGCATTGCTGCACAATTGCGCCTGCCTAGCTCTGCCTCGGTTGCAAACATTCAGGCGTGGCAGACAGATAGGATGGTCCCCGTAGGACACAGCCAGCGGACTGGGAATATCTGCTTCTCGTTCTTCTCACCTGAGTGCTACTGATTCCAGCTTTGACGGCTACACTCTACTCAACCGGAGCAGTAAGTTGAACCTCAACTTATGGCACTTTGTGAAAGTGTTGAGAACTAGAGCTCAGTTGTTGGGCAGGCCACCACTGTCCATCCAGCACTATGGAGGGCACTGCCTACATCTGGCTCTAATTAGTCCATGGTTATGTTCAGCCGAATGTCCTCTGCTGGGAACAATCAGAATTAGGTTCAGAGGTATTGCAACATAGGAGCGTTTCACTGCTTTCAAGGCTTCTTAGGAAGAATTCCCGAATCTTGCTGCCGGCAGGCCTCCGGCTGTTGCGAGTGAACAACTCCTTGTAAATCCCCCGTGGTTTCTTGTACACCCGTGAAATTTGGCCAGGTTATGCAGTTTGCATTGCTGCACAAATGTGCCTGCCTAGCTCTGTCGCGGTTGCAAACATTCAGGCGTGGCAGCCAGATAGGATGGTCCCCGTAGGACACGGACAGCGGACTGGGTATATCTGCTTCTCGTTCTTCTCACCTGAGTGCTACTGATTCCAGCTTTGACAGCTACACTCTACTCAACCGGAGCAGTAAGATGAACCTCAACTTATGGCACTTTGTGAAAGTGTTGAGAACTAGAGCTAAGTTGTTGGGCACGCCACCACTGTCCATCCAGCACTATGGACGGCACTGCTTACATCTTGCTCTAATTAGTCCACGGTTGTGTTCAGCCGAATGACCTCTGTCAGGAACACTCAGAATGAGGTTCTGAGTTATTGCAACATAGGAGTGTTTCACTGCTTTAAAGGCTTCTTAGGAAGAATTCCGGAATCTTGCTGCCGGCAGGCCTCCTGCTGGTCCCGGTGAACATCTCCTTGTACATCCCCCGTGGTTTCTTGTACACCCGTGTAATTTGGCCAGGTTATGCAGTTTGCATTGCTGCACAATTCCGCCTGCCTAGCTCTGCTGCGGTTGCAAACATTCAGTCGTGGCAGCCAGATAGGCTGGTCCCCGGAGGACACGGCCAGCGGACTGGGTATATCTGCTTCTCGTTCTTCTCACCTGAGTGCTACTGATTCCAGCTTTGACAGTACACTCTACTCAACCGGAGCAGTAAGCTGAACCTCAACTTATGGCACTTTGTGAAAGTGTTGAGAACTAGAGCTCAGTTGTTGGGCACGCCACCACTGTCCATCCAGCACTATGGACAGCACTGCCTACATCTTGCTCTAATTAGTGCACGGTTGTGTTCAGCTGAATGACCTCTGCCGGGAACACTCAGAATGAGGTTCTGAGTTATTGCAACATAGGAGCGTTTCACTGCTTTCAAGGCTTCTTAGGAAGAATTCTGGAATCTTGCTGCCTGCAGGCCTCTGGCTTCTCCGGGTGAACATCTCCTTGTAAATCCCCCGTGGTTTCTTGTACACCCGTGAAATTTGGCCAGGTTATGCAGTTTGCATTGCTGCACAAATGTGCCTGCCTAGCTCTGTCGCGGTTGCAAACATTCAGGCGTGGCAGCCAGATAGGATGGTCCCCGTAGGACACGGACAGCGGACTGGGTATATCTGCTTCTCGTTCTTCTCACCTGAGTGCTACTGATTCCAGCTTTGACAGCTACACTCTACTCAACCGGAGCAGTAAGCTGAACCTCAACTTATGGCACTTTGTGAAAGTGTTGAGAACTAGAGCTCAGTTGTTGGGCACGCCACCACTGTCCATCCAGCACTATGGACAGCACTGCCTACATCTTGCTCTAATTAGTGCACGGTTGTGTTCAGCTGAATGACCTCTGCCGGGAACACTCAGAATGAGGTTCTGAGTTATTGCAACATAGGAGCGTTTCACTGCTTTCAAGGCTTCTTAGGAAGAATTCCGGAACCTTGCTGCCGGCAGGCCTCCGGCTGTTGCGAGTGAACAACTCCTTGTAAATCCCCCGTGGTTTCTTGTACACCCGTGAAATTTGGCCAGGTTATGCAGTTTGCATTGCTGCACAAATGTGCCTGCCTAGCTCTGTCGCGGTTGCAAACATTCAGGCGTGGCAGCCAGATAGGATGGTCCCCGTAGGACACGGACAGCGGACTGGGTATATCTGCTTCTCGTTCTTCTCACCTGAGTGCTACTGATTCCAGCTTTGACAGCTACACTCTACTCAACCGGAGCAGTAAGATGAACCTCAACTTATGGCACTTTGTGAAAGTGTTGAGAACTAGAGCTAAGTTGTTGGGCACGCCACCACTGTCCATCCAGCACTATGGACGGCACTGCCTACATCTGGCTCTAATTAGTACACGGTTGTGTTCAGCCGAATGACCTCTGTCAGGAACACTCAGAATGAGGTTCTGAGTTATTGCAACATAGGAGCGTTTCACTACTTTCAAGGCTTCTTAGGAAGAATTCCGGAATCTTGCTGCCGGCAGGCCTCCGGCTGGTCCCGGTGAACATCTCCTTGTACATCCCCCGTGGTTTCTTGTACACCCGTGTAATTTGGCCAGGTTATGCAGTTTGCATTGCTGCACAATTCCGCCTGCCTAGCTCTGCTGCGGTTGCAAACATTCAGTCGTGGCAGCCAGATAGGCTGGTCCCCGGAGGACACGGCCAGCGGACTGGGTATATCTGCTTCTCGTTCTTCTCACCTTAGTGCTACTGATTCCAGCTTTGACAGTACACTCTACTCAACCGGAGCAGTAAGCTGAACCTCAACTTATGGCACTTTGTGAAAGTGTTGAGAACTAGAGCTCAGTTGTTGGGCACGCCACCACTGTCCATCCAGCACTATGGACAGCACTGCCTACATCTTGCTCTAATTAGTGCACGGTTGTGTTCAGCTGAATGACCTCTGCCGGGAACACTCAGAATGAGGTTCTGAGTTATTGCAACATAGGAGCGTTTCACTGCTTTCAAGGCTTCTTAGGAAGAATTCTGGAATCTTGCTGCCTGCAGGCCTCTGGCTGGTCCGGGTGAACATCTCCTTGTAAATCCCCCGTGGTTTCTTGTACACCCATGAAATTTGGCCAGGTGATGCAGTTTGCATTGCTGTACAATTGTGCCTGCCTAGCTCTGCAGCGGTTGCAAACATTCAGGTGTGACAGCCATATAGGCTGGTCCCCGTATGACACGGGAATAGGACTGGGTATAACTGCTTCCCCTTCTTCTCACCTGAGTGCTACTGATTCCAGCTTTGAGGACTACACTCTACTCAACCGGAGCAGTAAGTTGAACCTCAACTTATGGCACTTTGTGAAAGTGTTGCGAATTAGAGCTCAGTTGTTTGGCACGCCACCACATTCCATCCAGCACTATGGACGGCACTGAATACATCTGGCTCTAATTAGTCCACGGGTGTGTTCAGCCGAATGACCTCTGCCGGGATCACTCAGAATGAGGTTCTGAGTTCTTGCAACATAGGAGCGTTTCACTGCTTTCAAGGCTTCTTAGGAAGAATTCCGGAATCTTGCTGCCGGCAGGCCTCCGGCTGTTCCGGGAGAACATCTGATTGTAAATGCCCAGTGGTTTCTTGTACACCCGTGAAATTTGGCCAGGTTATGCAGTTTGCATTGCTGCACAATTGCGCCTGCCTAGCTCTGCCGCGGTTGCAAACATTCAGGCGTGGCAGCCAGATAGGCTGGTCCCCGTAGGACACGGCCAGCGGACTAGGTATATCTGCTTCTCGTTCTTCTCACCGGAGTGCTACTGATTCCAGCTTTGACAGCTACACTCTACTCAACCGGAGCAGTAAGCTGAACCTCAACTTATGGCACTTTGTGAAAGTGTTGAGAACTAGAGCTCAGTTGTTGGGCACGCCAACACTGTCCATCCAGCACTATGGACAGCACTGCCTACATCTTGCTCTAATTAGTGCACGGTTGTGTTCAGCTGAATGACCTCTGCCGGGAACACTCAGAATGAGGTTCTGAGGTATTGCAACATAGGAGCGTTTCACTGCTTTCAAGGCTTCTTAGGAAGAATTCCGGAATCTTGCTGCCGGCAGGCCTCCGTCTGTTCCGGGTGAACATCTCCTTGTAAATCCCCCGTGGTTTCTTGTACACCCGTGAAATTTGGCCAGGTTATGCAGTTTGCATTGCTGCACAAATGTGCCTGCCTAGCTCTGCCGCGGTTGCAAACATTCAGGCTTGGCAGCCAGATAGACGGGTCCCCAAAGGACACCCACAGCGGACTGGGTATATGTGCTTCTCGTTCTTCTCACCTGAGTGCTACTGATTCCAGCTTTGACAGCTACACTCTACTCAACCGGATCAGTAAACTGAACCTCAACTTATGGCACTTTGTGAAAGTGTTGAGAACTAGAGTTCACTTTTGGGGCACGCCACCACTGTCCATCCAGCACTATGGACGGCACTGCCTACATCTGGCTCTAATTAGTCCACGGGTGTGTTCAGCCGAATGACCTGTGCCAAGAACACTCAGAATGAGGTTCTGAGTTATTGCAACATAGGAGCGTTTCACTGCTTTCAAGGCTTCTTATGAAGAATTCCGGAATCTTGCTGCCGGCAGGCCTCCGTCTGTTCCGGGTGAACATCTCCTTGTAAATCCCCCGTGGTTTCTTGTACACCCGTGAAATTTGGCCAGCTTATGCAGTTTGCATTGCTGCACAATTGCGCCTGCCTAGCTCTGCCGCGGTTGCAAGCATTCAGGCGTTTCAGCCAGATAGGCTGGTCCCCGGAGGACACGGCCAGCGGACTGGGTATATCTGCTTCTCGTTCTTCTCACCTGAGTGCTACTGATTCCAGCTTTGACGGCTACACTCTACTCAACTGGAGCAGTAAGCTGAACCTCAACTTATGGCACTTTGTGAAAGTGTTGAGAACTAGAGCTCAGTTGTTGGGCATGCCACCACTGTCCATCCAGCACTATGGACGGCATTGCCTACATCTTGCTCTAATTATTCCACGGTTGTGTTCAGCTGAATGACCTCTGCGGGAACACTCAGAATGAGGTTCTGAGTTATTGCAACATAGGAGCGTTTCACTGCTTTCAAGGCTTCTTAGGAAGATTTCCGGAATCTTGCTGTCGGAAGGCCTCCTGCTTTTCCGGGTGAATATCTCCTTGTAAATACCCCGTGGTTTCTTGTACTCCCGTGAAATTTGGCCAGGTTATGCAGTTTGCATTGCTGCACAATTGCGCCTGCCTAGCCCTGCCGCGGTTGCAAACATTCAGGCTTGGCAGTCAGATAGGATGGTCCCCGTAGGACACGGACAGCGGACTGGGTATATCTGCTTCTCGTTCTTCTCACCTGAGTGCTACTGATTCCAGCTTTGACAGCTACACTCTACTCAACTGGAGCAGTAAGGTGAACCTCAACTTATGTCACTTTGTGAAAGTGTTGGGAACTAGAGCTCAGTTGTTGGGCACGCCACCACTGTCCATCCAGCACTATGGACGGCACTGCCTTCATCTGGCTCTAATTAGTACACGGTTGTGTTCAGCTGAATGAACTCCGCCGGGAACATCAGAATGAGGTTCTGAGTTATTGCAACATAGGAGCGTTTCACTGCTTTCAAGGCTTCTTAGGAAGAATTCCGGAATCTTGCTGGCGGCAGGCCTTCGGCTTTTCCGGGTGAACATCTCCTTGTAAATCCCCCGTGGTTTCTTGTACACCCGTGAAATTTGGCCACCTTATGCAGTTTGCATTGCTGCACAATTGCGCCTGCCTAGCTCTGCCGCGGTTGCAAACATTCAGGCGTGGCAGCCAGATAGGCTGCTCCCCGTAGTACACGGCCAGCGGACTGGGAATATCTGCTTCTCGTTCTTCTCACCTGAGTGCTACTGATTCCAGCTTTGAGAGCTACATTCTACTCAACCGGAGCAGTAAGCTGAACCTCAACTTATGGCACTTTGTGAAAGTGTTGAGAACTAGATCTCAGTTGTTGGGCACGCCACCCTGTCCATCCAGCACTATGGACGGCACTGCCTACATCTGGCTCTAATTAGTCCACGGTTGTGTTCAGCTGAATGACCTCTGCCGGGAACATCAGAATTAGGTTCAGAGGTATTGCAACATAGGAGCGGTTCACTACTTTCAAGGCTTCTTATGAAGAATTCCGGAATCTTGCTGCCGGCAGGCCTCCGTCTGTTCCGGGTGAACATCTCCTTGTAAATCCCCCGTGGTTTCTTGTACACCCGTGAAATTTGGCCAGCTTATGCAGTTTGCATTGCTGCACAATTGCGCCTGACTAGCTCTACCGGGATTGCAAACATTTAGGCGTGGAAGCCAGATAGACTGGTCCCCGGAGAACACGGCCAGCAGACTGGGTATATCTGCTTCTCGTTCTTCTCACCTGAGTGCTACTGATTCCAGCTTTGACAGCTGCACTCTGCTCATCCAGAGCAGTAAACTGAACCTCAACTTATGGCACTTTGTGAAAGTGTTGAGAACTAGAGCTAAGTTGTTGGGCACGCCACCACTGTCCATCCAGCACTATGGACGGCACTGCCTACATCTGGCTCTAATTAGTCCACTGTTGTGTTCAGCTCAATAACCTCTGCCGGGAACACTCAGAATGAGGTTCTGAGTTATTGCAACATAGGAACGTTTCACTGCTTTCAAGGCTTCTTTGGAAGAATTCCGGAATCTTGCTGCCGGCAGGCCTCCGGTTGATCCGGGTGAACATCTCCTTGTAAATCCCACGTTGTTTCTTGTACACCTGTGAAATTTGGCCAGGTTATGCAGTTTGCATTGCTGCACAATTGCGCCTGCCTAGCTCTGCCGCAGTTGCAAACATTCAGGCGTGGCAGCCAGATAGGCTGGTCCCCGGAGGACACGGCCAGCGGACTGGGTATATCTGCTTCTCGTTCTTCTCACCTGAGTGCTACTGATTCCAGCTTTGACAGCTACACTCTACTCAACCGGAGCAGTAAGATGAACCTCAACTTATGGCACTTTGTGAAAGTGTTGAGAACTAGAGCTCAGTTGTTGGGCACGCCACCACTGTCCATCCAGCACTATGGACGGCACTGCCTACATCTGGCTCTAATTAGTCCACGGTTGTGTTCAGCCGAATGACCTCTGTCAGGAACACTCAGAATGAGGTTCTGAGTTATTGCCACATAGGAGTGTTTCACTGCTTTCAAGGCTTCTTAGGAAGAATTCCGGAATCTTGCTGCCGGCAGGCCTCTGGTCCCGGTGAACATCTCCTTGTACATCCCCCGTGGTTTCTTGTACACCCGTGTAATTTGGCCACGTTATGCAGTTTGCATTGCTGCACAATTCCGCCTGCCTAGCTCTGCTGCGGTTGCAAACATTCAGTCGTGGCAGCCAGATAGGCTGGTCCCCAGAGGACACGGCCAGCAGACTGGGTATATCTGCTTCTCGTTCTTCTCACCTGAGTGCTACTAATTCCAGCTTTGACAGCTACACTCTACTCAACCGGAGCAATAAGCTGAACCTCAACTTATGGCACTTTGTGAAAGTGTTGAGAACTAGAGCTCAGTTGTTGGGCACGCCACCAATGTCCATCCAGCACTATGGACAGCACTGCCTACATCTTGCTCTAATTAGTGCACGGTTGTGTTCAGCTGAATGACCTCTGCCGGGAACACTCAGAATGAGGTTCTGAGTTATTGCAACATAGGAGCGTTTCACTGCTTTCAAGGCTTCTTAGGAAGAATTCTGGAATCTTGCTGCCTGCAGGCCTCTGGCTGGTCCGCGTGAACATCTCCTTGTAAATCCCCCGTGGTTTCTTGTACACCTGTGAAATTTGGCCAGGTGATGCAGTTTGCATTGCTGTACAATTGCGCCTGCCTAGCTCTGCAGCGGTTGCAAACGTTCAGGCGTGACAGCCAGATAGGCTGGTCCCCGTATGACACGGGAATAGGACTGGGTATATCTGCTTCCCCTTCTTCTCACCTGAGTGCTACTGATTCCAGCTTTGACGACTACACTCTACTCAACCGGAGCAGTAAGTTGAACCTCAACTTATGGCACTTTGTGAAAGTGTTGCGAATTAGAGCTCAGTTGTTTTGCACGCCACCACTGTCCATCCAGCACTATGGACGGCACTGCCTACATCTGGCTCTAATTAGTCCACGGGTGTGTTCAGCCGAATGACCTCTGCCGGGATCACTCAGAATGAGGTTCTGAGTTATTGCAACATAGGAGCGTTTCACTGCTTTCAAGGCTTCTTAGGAAGAATTCCGGAATCTTGCTGCCGGCAGGCCTCCGGCTATTCCGGGAGAACATCTGATTGTAAATGCCCAGTGGTTTCTTGTACACCCGTGAAATTTGGCCAGGTTATGCCGATTGCATTACTGCACAATTGCGCCTGCCTAGCTCTGCCGCGGTTGCAAACATTCAGGCGTGGCAGCCAGATAGGCTGGTCCCCGTAGGACACGGCCAGCGGACTGGGTATATCTGCTTCTCGTTCTTCTCACCTGAGTGCTACTGATTCCAGCTTAGACAGCTACACTCTACTCAACCGGAGCAGTAAGCTGAACCTCAACTTATGGCACTTTGTGAAAGTGTTGAGAACTAGAGCTCAGTTGTTGGGCACGCCACCACTGTCCATCCAGCACTATGGACGGCACTGCTTACATCTGGCTCTAATTAGTCCACGGTTGTGTTCAGCTGAATGACCTCTGCCGGGAACACGCAGAATGAGGTTCAGAGTCGTGGCAACATAGGAGCGTTTCACTGCTTTCAAGGCTTCTTAGGAAGAATTCCGGAATCTTGCTGCCGGCAGGCCTCCGGCTGTTCCGGGTGAACATATCCTTGTAAATCCCCCGTGGTTTCTTGTACACCGGTGTAATTTGGCCAGGTTATGCAGTTTGCATTGCTGCACAATTGCGCCTGCCTAGCTCTGCTACGGTTGCAAACATTCAGTCGTGGCAGCCAGATAGGCTGGTCCCCAGAGGACACGGCCAGCGGACTGGGTATATCTGCTTCTCGTTCTTCTCACCTGAGTGCTACTGATTCCAGCTTTGACAGCTACACTCTACTCAACCGGAGCAGTAAGCTGAACCTCAACTTATGGCACTTTGTGAAAGTGTTGAGAACTAGAGCTCAGTTGTTGGCCACGCCAACATTGTCCATCCAGCACTATGGACAGCACTGCCTACATCTTGCTCTAATTAGTGCACGGTTGTGTTCAGCTGAATGACCTCTGCCGGGAACACTCAGAATGAGGTTCTGAGGTATTGCAACATAGGAGCGTTTCACTGCTTTCAAGGCTTCTTAGGAAGAATTCCGGAATCTTGCTGCCGGCAAGCCTCTGGCTGTTCCGAGTGAACATCTCCTTGTAAATCCCCGTGGTTTCATGTACACCCGTGAAATTTGGCCAGGTTATGCAGTTTGCATTGCTGCACAAATGTGCCTTCCTAGCTCTGCCGCGGTTGCAAACATTCAGGCTTGGCAGCCAGATAGACGGGTCCCCAAAGGACACCCACAGCGGACTGGGTATATGTGCTTCTCGTTCTTCTCACCTGAGTGCTACTGATTCCAGCTTTGAAAGCTACACTCTACTCAACCGGAACAGTAAACTGAACCTCAACTTATGGCACTTTGTGAAAGTGTTGAGAACTAGAGTTCACTTGTGGGGCACGCCACAACTGTCCATCCAGCACTATGGACGGCACTGCCTACATCTGGCTCTAATTAGTCCACGGGTGTGTTCAGCCGAATGACCTGTGCCAGGAACACTCAGAATGATGTTCTGAGTTATTGCAACATAGGAGCGTTTCACTGCTTTCAAGGCTTCTTAGGAAGAATTCTGGAATCTTGCTGCCGGCAGGCCTCCGTCTGTTCCGGGTGAACATCTCCTTGTAAATCCCCCGTGGTTTCTTGTACACCCGTGAAATTTGGCCAAGTTATGCAGTTTGCATTGCTGCATAATTGCGCCTGCCTAGCTCTGCCTCGGTTGCAAACATTCAGGCGTGGCAGACAGATAGGCTGGTCCCCGTAGGACACAGCCAGCGGACTGGGTATATCTGCTTCTCATTCTTCTCAACTGAGTGCTACTGATTCCAGCTTTGACGGCTACACTCTACTCAACCGGAGCAGTAAGTTGAACCTCAACTGATGGCACTTTGTTAAAGTGTTGAGAACTAGAGCTCAGTTGTTGGGCACGCCACCACTGTCCATCCAGCACTATGGACAGCACTGCCTACATCTGGCTCTAATTAGTCCAGGGTTTTGTTCACCCGAATGACCTCTGCCGGGAACACTCAGAATGAGGTTCTGAGGTATTGCAACATAGGAACGTTTCACTGCTTTCAAGGCTTCTTAGGAAGAATTCCGGAATCTTGCTGCCGGCAGGCCTCTGGCTGTTCGGAGTGAACATCTCCTTGTAAATCCCCCGTGGTTTCTTGTACACCCGTGAAATTTGGCCAGGTTATGCAGTTTGCATTGCTGCACAAATGTGCCTGCCTAGCTCTGGTGCGGTTGCAAACATTCAGGCGTGGCAGCCAGATAGGCTGGTCCCCGTAGGACACGGCCAGCGGACTGGGTATATCTGCTTCTCGTTCTTCTCACCTGAGTGCTACTGATTCCAGCTTTGACAGCTACACTCTACTCAACTGGAGCAGTAAGGTGAACCTCAACTTATGGCACTTTGCGAAAGTGTTGGGAACTAGAGAGCAGTTGTTGGGCACGCCACAACTGTCCATCCAGCACTATGGACGGCACTGCCTACATCTGGCTCTAATTAGTACACGGTTGTGTTCAGCTGAATGAACTCCGCCGGGAACATCAGAATGAGGTTCTGAGTTATTGCAACATAGGAGCGTTTCACTGCTTTCAAGGCTTCTTAGGAAGAATTCCGGAATCTTGCTGCCAGCAGGCCTTCGGCTTTTCCGGGTGAACATCTCCTTTTAAATCCCCCGTGGTTTCTTGTACACCCGTGAAATTTGGCCAGGTTATGCAGTTTGCATTGCTGCACAATTGCGCCTGCCTAGCTCTGCCGCGGTTGCAAACATTCAGGCGTGGCAGCCAGATAGGCTGGTCCCCAGAGGACACGGCCAGCGGACTGGGTATATCTGCTTCTCGTTCTTCTCACCTGAGTGCTACTGATTCCAGCTTTGACAGCTACACTCTACTCAACCGGAGCAGTAAGCTGAACCTCAACTTATGGCACTTTGTGAAAGTGTTGAGAACTAGAGCTCAGTTGTTGGGCACGCCACCACTGTCCATCCAGCACTATGGACAGCACTGCCTACATCTTGCTCTAATTAGTGCACGGTTGTGTACAGCTGAATGACCTCTGCCGAGAACACTCAGAATGAGGTTCTGAGTTATTGCAACATAGGAGCGTTTCACTGCTTTCAAGGCTTCTTAGGAAGAATTCTGGAATCTTGCTGCCTGCAGGCCTCTGGCTGGTCCGGATGAACATCTCCTTGTAAATCCCCCGTGGTTTCTTGTACACCCGTGAAATTTGGCCAGGTGATGCAGTTTGCATTGCTGTACAATTGCGCCTGCCTAGCTCTGCAGCGGTTGCAAACATTCAGGCGTGACAGCCAGATAAGCTGGTCCCCGTATGACACGGGAATAGGACTGGGTATATCTGCTTCCCCTTCTTCTCACCTGAGTGCTTCTGATTCCAGCTTTGACGACTACACTCTACTCAACCGGAGCAGTAAATTGAACCTCAACTTATGGCACTTTGTGAAAGTGTTGCGAATTAGAGCTCAGTTGTTTGGCACGCCACCACTGTCCATCCAGCACTATGGACGGCACTGCCTACATCTGGCTCTAATTAGTCCACGGGTGTGTTCACCCGAATGACCTCTGCCGGGATCACTCAGAATGAGGTTCTGAGTTATTGCAACATAGGAGCGTTTCACTGCTTTCAAGGCTTCTTAGGAAGAATTCCGTAATCTTGCTGCCAGCAGGCCTCCGGCTGTTCCGGGAGAACATCTGATTGTAAATGCCCAGTGGTTTCTTGTACACCCGTGAAATTTGGCCAGGTTATGCCGATTTCATTGCTGCACAATTGCGCCTGCCTAGCTCTGCCGCGGTTGCAAACATTCAGGCGTGGCAGCCAGATAGGCTGGTCCCCATAGGACACTGCCAGCGGACTGGGTATATCTGCTTCTCGTTCTTCTCACCTGAGTGCTACTGATTCCAGCTTAGACAGCTACACTCTACCCAACCGGAGCAGTAAGCTGAACCTCAACTTATGGCACTTTGTGAAAGTGTTGAGAACTAGAGCTCAGTTGTTGGGCACGCCACCACTGTCCATCCAGCACTATGGACGGCACTGCTTACATCTGGCTCTAATTAGTCCACGGTTGTGTTCAGCTGAATAACCTCTGCCGGGAACACGCAGAATGAGGTTCTGAGTCGTGGCAACATAGGAGCGTTTCACTGCTTTCAAGGCTTCTTAGGAAGAATTCCAGAATCTTGCTGCCGGCAGGCCTCCGGCTGTTCCGGGTGAACATATCCTTGTAAATCCCCCGTGGTTTCTTGTACACCGGTGTAATTTGGCCAGGTTATGCAGTTTGCATTGCTGCACTATTGCGCCTGCCTAGCTCTGCTGCGGTTGCAAACATTCAGTCGTGGCAGTCAGATAGGCTGGTCCCCAGAGGACACGGCCAGTGGACTGGGTATATCTGCTTCTCGTTCTTCTCACCTGAGTGCTACTGATTCCAGCTTTGACAGCTACACTCTACTCAACCGGAGCAGTAAGCTGAACCTCAACTTATGACACTTTGTGAAAGTGTTGAGAACTAGAGCTCAGTTGTTGGTTACGCCAACACTGTCCATCCAGCACTATGGACAGCACTGCCTACATCTTGCTCTAATTAGTCCACGGTATGTTGCAATACCTCAGGACCTCATTCTGAGTGTTCCCGGCAGAGGTCATTCGGCTGAAAACAACTGTGGACTAATTAGAGCCAGATGTAGGCAGTGCCGTCCATAGTGCTGGATGGACAGTGGTGGCGTGCCAAACAACTGAGCTCTAGTTCTCAACACTTTCACAAAGTGCCATAAGTTGAGGTTCAACTTACTGCTCCGGTTGACTAGAGTGTATCCGTCAAAGCTGGAATCAGTAGCACTGAGGTGAGAAGATGGGGAAGTAGATATACCTAGTCCCCTGGCCGTGTCCTACGGGGACCAGCCTATCTGGCTGCCACGCCTGAAAGTTTGGAACTGCGGCAGAGCTAGGCAGGCGCAATTGTGCAGCAATGCAAACTGCATAACCTGGTCAAATTTCACGGGTGTACAAGAAACCACGGGGAATTTACAAGGAGATGTTCACCCGGAACAGGCGGAGGCCTGCCGGCAGCAAGATTCCGGAATTCTTCCTAAGAAGCCTTGAAAGCAGTGAAACGCTCCTATGTTGCAATAACTCAGAACCTCATTCTGAGTGTTCCCAGCAGAGGTCATTCGGCTGAACACAACCGTGGACTAATTAGAGCCAGATGAAGCAATGCCGTCCATAGTGCTGGATGGACAGTGGTGGCATGCCAAACAACTGAGCTCTAGTTCTCAACACTTTCACAAAGTGCCATAAGATGAAGTTCAACTTACTGCTCCGGTTGAGTAGAGTGTAGCCGTCAAAGCTGGAATCAGTAGCACTCAGGTGAGAAAAAGGGGAAGCAGATATACCCAGTCCGCTGGCAGTGTGCTACCGGGACCAGCCTATCTGGCTGCCAAGCCTGAATGTTTGCAACCCTCACCCTAAACCTAACCCTAACCCTAACCCTCACCATAGACCTAACACTAACCCTCCCCCACACCCTAAACCTCACCGTCACCCTATCACCGTCACCCTAACCCTCACCCACACGCTAATCCTCATCCTCACCCGAAGACTCACATTCACCCTAACCCTAAACCACACCCTAAACATGGCCCTAACCCTAACCATAAACCTAACCCTCATGCTAACCCTAAACCTCACCCTATACCTCACCCTCACCCTAATCCTCACCCTAACCCTAACCCTAGTGCTTAAACTAAACCTAACCCTCACCCTCACCGTAACCCTCATCCTAATCCTCACCTTCTCCCTAGCCCTCACCCTAACCCTAATTCTACCCATACCCCTAATCCTAACCCTCACCCTCACCCTCACCCTCAGCCTAACCCTAATCCTAACCCTAACCCTAACGTAACCCTCACCCTAAACCTAACCCTAACCCTAACTCTCACCCTCACCCTCACCATCACGCTAACCCTCACTCTAACCCTAACACTAATACTAACCCTCACCCAAACCCTAAACATCACCCTCACCCTAACACTAACCCTAACCTTCACACTAAACCTAACCCTCAACCTAACCCTTAACACTACCCCTCATCCTAACCCTCACCCTCACCTTCAGCCTAACAATAACCCTAACCCTAATTCTAACCCTAACCCTCACCCCCACCCTAACCCTAACGCTAAGCCTAACACTCACCCTAACCCTAACCGTACCCCTCACCCTAACCCTAACCCTAACCCTAACCATCACCCACACCTAACCCTCAATCATCAACTTAACCCTCACCCTAAACATAACCCTCACCCACACCATAACCTGAACCCTCACCCTAAACCAAACCCTCATGCTCACCTTAAACATCACCCAAAACCTAACCCTACCCCTAACCCTCACCCTAACCCTAACCCTCAGCCTAAACCTCACCCTAACTCTCACCCTAACCCTAAACTAAACCTAACCTTAATCTTCACCTTACTCCTCAACCTAACCCTAACCCTAACCCTCACCCTAACCCTAAAAATAACCCTAACCCTCACCTTCAGGCTAGCCCTCACCCTAACCCTAATCCTAAGCCTAACACTCACCCTAACCCTAACCCTAACCCTAACCCTAAACCTCAACCTCACATTACCCCTCACCCAAACCCTAACCCTAACCCAAACCCTAACCCTCACCCTCACCCTAACCCTAACCCTAACAGTACCCTCACCTTCACCCTAACCCTAACCCTAACCCTCACCCTAACCCTAACAATAACCTTAACCCTCACTTTCACCCTAGCCCACACCTTAACACTAATCTGAACCCTAACCCTCACCCTACCCCTAACGCTAACCCTCAACCTCGCCCGAAAACTCACCCTAACTCTAACCCTAAGCCTCACCCTAAACCTAACCCTAACCCTAACCCTAACACTAACTCTAACCCTCACCTTACACCTCACCCTAACCATAACCTTAACCTTCCCCCTGCCCCTCCCAATAACCTTCACCCTAACATTACCCTCACTCTAACCCTCAACTTAACCCTAACCCTAACACTAACCCTCACACTAATCCTCAAAATAACCCTAACCCTAACCCTAAACCTCATCCTAACCTTCACCCTAACCCTATCCCTAACCCTCACGCACACCCTAACCCTCACCCTAATCCTAACCTTCACCATAACCCTACCCCTAACTCTATCCCAAATCCTCACACTAACCCTAACCCTCCCCCAACCCTCACCCTCACCCTAACCCTAACCCTAATCCTAACCCTCACCCTAACCCTCATCCTAATCCTAACCCTCACCCTTACCCTAGACCTCACCCTAAACCTAATCCTAACCCTAACACTCACCATCTCCCTCACCCTAACCCTAACCCTCACCCTAACCCTCACCCTCACCCTAACCCTCACCCTAACACTAACCCTAATCCTAACCCTCACCCTAACCCTAAACCTCACCCTAACCCTAACCCTAACCCTAACTCTCATCCTAAAACTTATCCTAACACTGACGCTAACCCTAACCCTCACTCTCACCCTAACCCTCACCCTCACACTAACCATAACCCTAACCCTAACTCTAACCCTCAAACTAACCCTAAACCTAACCCTAACCCTCACCCTAACCCTCACCCTAACCCTAACACTTAAACTAAACCTAAACTTCACTCTTACCCTCACTCTCACCCTTACCCTCACCCTAACCCTAACCCTTACCCTAACTCTCACCCGCATCCTAAAGTTCTCCGTCACCTTAACCCTAACCCTAAACCTAACCCTCACATTCAACCTAACACCTCACACTCACCCTCACCCTCAGCTTAACCCTAACCCTAACCCTAATCTTAACCCAAACCCTCATCCTCACCCTAACGCTCACCCTCACCCTTACCCTAAACCTAACACTAGCCCTAACTGTAACAATAACCCTAACCCTAATCCTAACCCTAACCCTAACCCTCATCCTCATCCTAACCCTAACCCTAACCCTAAATCTCACCCCACCCTTACTTCACACTCATCCTAACCCTAACCCTAATCCTAATCTTCACTCTAATCCTCACCCTCACCCTCACCCTCACCTGCACCCTAACCCTCACCCTCACCCTAAACATAACGTATATCTCACCTTCACCCTAACCCTAACCCTCACCTAAACCTAACCCTTACACTCAACTTAACCCTCACCCAAACCGAAGGCTAACCCTAACCCTCACCTTCACCCTAACCCTCACTCTAACCCTTAACCTCAACCTAACCCTAACCCTAACCCTAACCCTCACCCTCACCCTAACCATCACCCTAACCCTAACCTTATCTTTAACCCTGACCCTAACCCAAACCCTCACCCTAATCCTAAAACTAACCCCCACCCTAACCCACATCCTAAACTTGACCCTAATCCTATCCCGAACCCTAACCCGAACCCTCACCCTATCCCTCAACCTAACCCTTACCCTCACCGGAAGCATTACCCACACCATCACCCTCACCCTCAGGCTAACCCTAACCCTAATCCTAACCCCAAACCTCACCCTCACCCTAAACCTAACCCTAACCCTAAACCTAACCCTCAGGCTAAACCTCACCCTAAACCTGACGCTAACCCTAACCCTCAATCTCACCATAACCCTCACCCTCACCCTCACCCTAACCCTAACCCTCACACAAAACCTAACCCTAACCCTAACCCTAAACCTAACCCTCAATTTATACCTAACCCTAACCCTAACCCTAAACATCACCCTAACCCTCACCCTAACTCTAATCCCCACCCACACCCTAATCCTCACCATAACCCTAATCCTAACCCTAAACCTAACCCTACCCCTCACCCTAACCCTCACCCTAATGCTAACCCTCACCCACACCCTCACCCTAAGCCTAACCCTAATCCTAACCCTAACCCTCATCCTCACCCAAACCCTAACCCTAAACCTCATCCTTACCCTCACCCTCACCCTTGCCCTCACCCTAACCCTAACCCTAACAATAATCCTAACCCTAACCCTAACACTAATCCTAACCCTCAACATAACCCTAATCCTAACCCTCACCCTAACCCTAACCCTCACCTAACCCTAACCCTTACCCTCAACTTAACACTCACCCTAACCCTAAGGCTAACCCTAACCCTCACCTTCACCCTAACCCTCACTCTAACCCTTAACCTCACCCTAACACTAACCCTAACCCTAACCCTCACCTTCACCCTAACCATCACCCTACCCATCACCCTAACCCTAACCCTAAACGTAACCCTGACCCTAACCCAAACCCTCATCCTAAGCCTAACACTAACCCTCACTCAAACCCACATGTAAACTTCACCCTAACCCTATCCCTAACCCTAACCCTCACACTCACCCTCACCCTCAACCTAACCCTTACCCTCACACTAACCATAAGCCACACCCTCACCCTCACCCTCAAGCTAACTCTAACCCTACCCCTAATCCTAACCCCAACCCTCACCCTCACACTAAACCTATCCTAACCCTAAACTTAACTCTCATCCTAAACCTCACGCTAAACCTCATGCTAATCCTAACCCTCACTCTCACCCTAACCCTCACCCTCACCCTAACCCTAACCCTACCGCTCACCCTAACAATAACCCTAACCCTAACCCTCACACTAAACCTAACCCTAACCCTAATCCTCACCCTCACCCAAACCCTCACACTAACCATTACTCTCACCCTCACCATACACCTCACACCCTAACCCTCACCCTAACCCTAAACCTAACCCTCACCCTCACCCTCACTCTCAGTCTAACCCTAACCCTAAGCCTAAATCTAACCTTAAACATCCCCCTCACCCTAACCCTAAACCTAACCATAACCCTATACTTCATGCTAACCCTAACCCTAACCATCACCCTCACCCTAAGCCTAACCCTAACCCTCACCCTAACCCTGAAGATAACCCTCACCCTAACCCAAACCATAACCCTCACCTTAACCCTAACCCTAAACCTCACCCTAACCCTAACCCTCAACATCACCCTAACCGTCATTCTAACCCTAACACTCACCCACACCCTAACCCTCACCCTCAACCGAAACCTCAACCTTGCCCTAATATTCACCCTCACCCTAAACATCACCCTAAACCTAACCCTCACCCTCACCCTCACCCTAACACTAACCCTCACTCTAATCCTAACCCTCACCTTCACCCTAAAGCTCACCCTCACCCTAACCCTAACAATAACCCTAACCCTAACCCTCACCCTCACCCTCAACCTCACCCTCACCCTCAACCTCACCCTCACCCTAACGCTAACCCTATCGCTCACCCTCACACTATCCATCACCCTAACAAGTATCCTCACCCTAATCCTAACCCTAACCCACTCACTAAACCTAACCCTAACCCTAACCTTAACCCTACCCCTCACCCTAAACCTCACCCTAACCCTAACCCTAACCCTAATCCTCACCCTAACCCTAACCCTAGCCCTAACCCTCACCCTCACCCTAACCTTCACCGTCACCCAAACCCTCAACCTAAACCTAACCCTCACCCACACCCTAACCCTCACCTTCACCCTAACCCTCACCCTCACTCTAAACATCACCATATGCCTAACCCTCACCCTAACCCTAAACTTAACCCTCACACTAATCCTAACCTTCACTCTAAACCTCACCGTCACCTTAACCCTCACCCGAACTCTAACCCTTACCCTAACTCTCACCCTCACCCCAAACGTCTCCATGACCATAACCCTAAACCTAACACTTACCCACAAACTAACCCTCACTCTCACCCTCACCTTAAACCTCACCATAATCCTCACCCTTACCCTACACAACACCTTAAACCTAACCCTCACCCTAATGCTAACCCTAAACCTCACCCTAAACTAAATCTCACCCTTACCCTCACCCTCACCTTCAGCCTAACCTAACCCTAACCCTAACCCTAACCCTAAACATCACCCTCACCCTCACACTAAACCTAACCCTAACCCTCACCCTAACCCTAACCATCACCCTCACCCTCCACCTCCCCCTCAGCCTAAGGCTAAACCTAACCCTAATCCTAACCCTAACCCTAACCGTAACCATAAACCTCACCCTCACCCTCAACCCATCCCTAACACTAACCCTCATTCAAACCCGAACCCTTACCCTAACACTAACCCTCACACTCATCCTAAAAATCACCCTAAAACTAACCTTCAACCTACCCCTAACTCTAACACTCACCGAAACCCTAACCCTCACACTTACCCTAACCCTAACCCTACCCCTCACCCTAACACTAACCCTAGCCCTAACCGGAAACCTAACCCCAACCCTCACCCTAAACTTAACCCGCACCCTCAACTTCACTCACACAATCAGCCTAACCCTAACCCTAACCCGAACTCGAACCTGAACACTCAACCTAACCCTGACCATCACCCTAATCCTAAACCTAACCCTAACCCTCACCCTCACCCTAACCCTCACCCTACCATTCACCCTAACCCTAACCTTAACCCTCACCCTCACCCTAAACCTCACCCTAACCCTTACCCTCACCCTAACCATAACCCACACCCTCACCCTCACCCTCAGCCTTACCCTAACCCTAACCCTAATCCTAACTCCAACCCTCACTCTCACCCTAACCCTAACCGTAACCCTAAACCTACCCTCAACCTAAACTTCACCCTCACCCTCATGCTAACACTAACCCTCTCTTTCACCATAACCCTCACCCTCACCCTCACCCTAACCCTAACCCTCACACAAAACCTAACCCTCACCCTAACCCTAACCCTACACCTCACCCAAACACTAACCCTAACCCTAACCCTCAAACTAACCCTAACCATAACCCTCAAACTAACCCTAACCCTAACCCTAACACTCACCCTAACCTCACCCTAATCCTAACTCTAACCCTAACTCCCACCCTTACCTGAACCTTCACCCTAACCCTTACTCTCACCCTCACCCTAAACCTCATACTTACTCTAACCCTTACCCTAACCCTAACCCTAACCCTCACCCTCAGACTCAGTCTAACCCTAACCTTAAGCCTAAATCTAACACTAAACATCTCTCACCCTAACCCTAAACCTAACCCTAACACTATCCTTCACGCTAACCCTAACCCTAACCCTCACCCTAACCCTCACCCTAACCTTCACCCTAACCTTCACCCTAATGCTAACTCTAACCCTCACCCTAACCCTAACCCACACCCTAACCCTAACCCTAACCCTAACCCTAACTCTCAACCTAACACTAACCCTAACCCTAACAATAACCCTAACCCTAACACTAACTCTCACCCTAACCCTCATCTTCATCCTAACCCTAACCCTGACCCTAAACCTCACTCTCACCCTAACTCCCACCCTCACATCACCCTCACCCTCACATTTACCCTCAGCCTACCTCTCATTATCACCCTAAACCTCACCCTAAACCTCACCCTCACCCTCACCCTCACCCTAAACCTAACCCTCACCCTCACACAACCCTCACCCTAACGCTTACCCTCACCCTAATTCTAACCCTAACCCTAACCCTCAAACTAAACCATACCCTCACCCTAACCCTAACCCTCACCCTAATCCTAACTCTACCCCTGAAGATAACCCTCACCCTATCCCAAACCCTAACCCTCACCCTAACCCTAACCCTAACCCTATTCTTCACCCTCACCCTAACCCTCAATGTCACCCTAACCGTCACTCTAACTTTAACCCTAACCCACACCCTAACCCTCACCCTCAACCGAAACCTCACCCTCACCCTAATACTCACCCTCACCCTAAACATCACCCTAAACCTAACCCTCACCCTAACTCTAACACTAACCCTCACCCTAAACCTAACCCTCACCTTCAACCTAACCATCACTCTCACCCTAACCCTAACAATAACCCTAATCCTAACACTCACCCTCACCCTCAACCTCACCCTAAACCTAACGCTAACCCTAACCCTCACCCTCACACTATCCATCACCCTAACAAGTACCCTCACCCTAATCTTAACCCTAACCCTAACCCACTCACTAAACCTAACCCTCACACTAACCCTAACCCGACCCCTCAGCCTAAACCTCACCCTAACCCTAAACCTAACCCTAATCCTCATCCTAACCCTAACCCTAACCCTCACCCTCACCCTAACCTTCACCATCACCCAAACCCTCACCCTAAACCTAAACCGCACCCACACCTTAACCCTCACCTTCACCCTAACCCTCACCCTCACTCTAAACATCACCATATGCCTAACCCTCACCCTAACCCTAAACTTAACCCTCACACTAATCCTAACGTTCACTCTAAACCTCACCGTCACCCTATTCCTCACCCTAAATCTAACCATCACCCACACTGTAACCCTCACCTTCACCCTAACCCTCACCCTCACCCTAAACATCACCCTATGCCTAACCCTCACCCTAACCCTAACCCTAACCCTCACACTAATTCTAACCTCCATTCTACACCTCACCGTCACCCTAAGCCTCACCCTAACTCTAACCATTACCCTAAACCTCACCCGCACCCCAAACCTCTCCGTGACCATAACCCTAAACCTAAACATAACCCTTACCCACAAACTAACTCTCACTCTCACCCTCACCCTAAAACTCACCCTAATCCTCACCCTTTCCTTCCACAACACCCTAAACCTAACCCTCAACCTAATGCTAAGCCTAAACCTCACCCTAAACTAAACCTCAACCTTAACCTCACCCTCACCCTCACCCTAACCCTGACCATCACCCTAATCCTAACTCTAACCCTAACCCTCAACCTCACCCTAACCCTCACCCTAACCCTTACCCTCACCTTAATGCTAACCCTAACCCTAACCCTCAACCTCACCCTAACCATCACCCTAACCCTAACTCTAACCGCAACCCTGACACTAACCCAAAACCTCACCCTAACCCTAACCTTAACCCTCACCCTAACCCTCACCCTACCATTCACCCTAACCCTAACCCTAACACTCACCCTCACCCAAAACCTCACCCTAACCCTTACCCTCACCCTAACCATAACCCACACCTTCACGCTCACCCTCAGCCTTTCCCTAACCCTAATCCTAACTCCAACCCTCACTCTCACCCTAACCCTAACCGTATCCCTAAACCTAACCCTCAACCTAAACCTCACCCTCATCCTAATGCTAACTCTAACCCTCTCTCTCACCATAACCCTCACGCTCACCCTCACCCTAATCCTAACCCTCACACAAAACCTAACCCTCACCATAACCCTAACCCTACACCTCACCCAAACACTAACCCTAACCCAACCCTCAAACTAAACCTAACCCTAACCCTCACCCTAACCTCACCCTAATCCTAACCCTAACCCTAACTCCCACCCTTATCTGAACCTTCACCCTAACCCTTACTCTCACCCTCACCCTAAACCTGACACTTAACCAAACCCTCACCCTAACCATAACCCTCACCCTTACCCTAACACTAACACTAACCCTCACTCTAACCCGAACCCTTACCCTCACCCTAACCCTCAACCTCATCCTAAACATCACCCTACCACTAACCCTCACAGTAACCCTAAGTCTAACTCTCACCATAACCCTAACCCACACCCTAACCCTAACCCTAACCCTACCCATCACCCTAACACTAAGGCTAAGCCAAACCCTAACCCGAAACCTAACCCTAACCCCCACCTTAAAAGTAACCCTCACCCTCACCTTCACCCACACCCTCAGCCTTACCCTAAAACTAAGGCTAAACTTAACCCTCACCCTAACCGTAATGCTCACCCTAACCCTGACACTCACCCTAATCCTAACCCTAACCCTAACCCGAACCCTCACCCTAAACCTCACCCTAACCTTTACCCTCATCTTAACCCTAACCCTAACCTTAACTCTAATTCTCACACTAATCCTAACCCTCACCCTAACACTCACGATCACCCTAACCCTAACTGTAACATTAACCCTAACTCTCACATTAACTTTAACCCTCACCCTAACCCTAACCCTTACCCTCAGCCAAACCCTCACCCTCAACCTAACCCTAACCCTAACCCTAAACCTCACCCTAAACCTAACCCTCACCCTAACCC
The DNA here is from genome assembly GCF_024711535.1 of Dipodomys merriami. Taxonomy (NCBI): domain Eukaryota; kingdom Metazoa; phylum Chordata; class Mammalia; order Rodentia; family Heteromyidae; genus Dipodomys; species Dipodomys merriami. Next base: position 1,025,303 of record NW_027206080.1, on the reverse strand, counting down.
TAAACCTCACCCTCACCCTCACCCTCACGCTCACCCTCACATGCACCCTCAGCCTAACTCTCATCCTCACCGTAGCCCTAACCCTAAACCTCACCATCACCCTAACCCTCACCCTAACACTTACACTCAACCTCACCCTAACCCTCACACTAACCCTCACCCTCACCCTCACCCTCACCCTTAACCTCAACCTAACACTAACTCTAACCCTAACAATAACCCTAACCCTAAACCTAACCCTAAACCTAACCCTCATCTTCACCCTAACCCGAACCCTAACACTAAACCTAACCCTCACCCTCACCCTAACCCTCACCCTAACCCTCAACCTAACAATAACCATAACCCTAACAATAACCCTAACCCTAACCCTAATCCTAACCCTAAACCTAACCCTCATCCTCACCCTAACTCTAACCCTAACTCTAAACCTAAACCTCACCCTAACCCTTAACCTCACCCTCACTCTAACTCTCACACTAAACCTAAGCCTCACTCTAACCCTAAACCTAACTCTCACCCTCACCCTTAGCTCATACTCAGCCTAAGCCTAACCCCAATACTAATCCTCAACCTAATCCTCACCCAGACCCTCACCCTCACCCTAACCCTCACCCTCACCCTCACCCTAATCCTAAACCTAAACCTAACCGTTACCCACACCCTAAATCTCACCTAACTCTAACCCTCACCCTAAAACTCACCCTAACCCTAATGCTAACCCTAACCCTCACCCTCACCCTAACCCTCACCCTACCCTTCAACCTAACCCTAACCCTAACCCTAACCGTCATCCTAACCCTAACCCTAACCCTCACCCTAACTTTAACCCACACCCTCACCCTCAAGCGAATCCTAACTCTAACTCCCACACTAAACCTAACCATAACCTTCAACCCTAATCCTAACCCTAACCCTAAACATAAACCTCAGCCTCACCCTAACCCTCACCTTAAAACTCATGGTAACCCTAAACCTCAATCTCACCCTAACCCTCACCCTAACCCTAACCCTAACCCTAACTCTAACCCACATCCTCACCCTAACCCTCACCCTAAGTCTAAGCCTAACCCTAACCCTCACCCTAACCCTCACCCTAACCCTAAACCTAACCCTAACCCTAACCCTCACCCTAAACCTAACCCTCACCCTAACCCTAAATATCAGCCTAACCCTCACCCTCACCCTAACCCTAAACCTAACCCTAACCCTCTCCCTCACCCTAACACTCATCGTCAGCCTAACCCTCATCCTAACCCTAACCCTCACCCACACCCTAACCCTCATGCTCAACCGAACCGTCTCCCTCCCCCTAATACTCAGCCTCACCCTAAACATCACCCTAACCCTAACCCTCAGCCTAATCCTGATCCTACCCCTCACCCTAGACCTCACGCTATCCCTATCCCTAACCCTAACCTTAATCCTCACACTCACCCTCACCCTCATGCTAAACCTAATCCTAACCCTAAACCTCAATCTCACCCTAACCCTCACCATTACCCTAACACTCACACTAACCCTAACCCACACCCTCACCCTAACCCTCACCCTAACCCTAACCCTAACCCTAACGCTAACCCTAAACCTATCCCTCACCCTTACACTAACCCTCACCCTAACCCTAAACCTCAGCCTAACCCTCACCCTCACCCTAACCCTAAACCTAACCCCAGCCCTCACCCTCACCCTAACCCTCACTGTCACCCTAACCCTCACCCTAACCCTAATCCTCACCCATACCCTAACCGTCATGTTCAACCGAACCGTCACACTCACCCTCACCCTAATACTCAGCCTCATCCTAAACATCACCCTAACCCTAACCCTCAGCCTAACACTAACCCTACCCCTCACCCTAACCCGCTTCCTATCCCTAACCCTAACCATAAACCTAACCCTAAACCTCACCCTCACGCTAAACCTAAACCTAACCCTCACCCTCACCTTAACCCTAACCCTAACCCTCACCCTAAGCCTCACCCTAACTCTAACCCTAAACCTAAACCTCACCCTCACCCTCACCCTAATCCTAACACTAACCCTAACCATCACCTTAAACCTAACCCTCACCCTAACCCTCACCCTCACCCTTACCCTTACCCTAAGCCTAACCCGAACTCTAACCCTTATCCTAAACCTAACCCTCTCCCTCACCATAACCTTAAGCCTAAACCGAAACCTAACCCTCACCCTCACTCTCACCCTAACCCTAATACTAAACCTAACCCTCAACCTCACCCTAACCCTAACCCTCACCCTAACCCTAACCCTAAATCTCAACCTCACCCTACCCCAAACCCTAACCCTTATCCTCAACCTAATCCTAACCCCAACCCTAACTCTAACACTAACCATCACCCTCACCCTCACCCTCACCCTCAGACTAACCCAAACCCTAACACTAATCCTAACCCTAACCCTCACCCTCACCCTTACCCTAAACCTATCCCTAACCCTCAACCTAACCTTAAACCTCACCCTCACCCAAACCCTCACCCTAACCCTAACCCTAACCCTCCCCCTCACCCTAACCCTTACCCTAACCCTTACCCTCACCCTAACAATAATCCCAACCCTAACCCTCACACTAACCCTAATCCTCACCCTTACCCTACACCTACCCCTCACCCTAACCCTTACCCTAAACCTAACCTTCACCCTAACTCTAACCCTAAGCCTAACCCGCAACCTAACCCTCACACTCACCCTTATCCTCACCCTAAACCTAACCCTCACACACAACGTAACTCTCACCCTGACCTGAAACCGAACCCACACCCTAACCCTCACCCTAACCCTAAACATCACCCTAACATTAACCCTAATCCTAACCCTAAGCCTAACCATCATCTTAACCCCAACCCTCACCCTAACCCTAACGCTCACCCTCAACCTAGCCGTCACCCTAACCCGAACACTAACCTTAACCCTCACCCTCAACCTAGCCCTCACCCTAACCCTAACCCTAACCCTAACCCTAACCCTCACTCTCACCCTCACCCTTAGCCTAACATAACCCTAACCCTAATCCTAAATCTAACGCTAAAACTAACCCTAACCCACACTATAACCCTTACCCTCACACTTACCCTAACCCTAACCCTACTCCTCACCCTAACCCTTATCCTCACCCTAACCCTAACCGTAACCCTCACACTAACCCTAACCCTCACCCAAACCTAAACCTCAACCTAACCCTAAAACTAACCCTAAACCTCACCCTCACCCTATACCTCACCGTCATCCTAACCCTCACCCTAAACCTAACACTTACCCACACCCTAACCCTCACCTTAAATCGAACCCTCACCCTCACCCTAATACTCACCCTCACCCTAAACATCACCCTAACCCTAACTTTCAGTCTAACCCTAAACCTACCCCTCACCCGAATCCTCATCCTAACCCTAACCATAACCCTCACCCTAACCCTAACACACACCCTTACCCTCAACTTCAACCTAACCCTAACCCTAACCCTCAACCTCATCCTAACCCTTACCCTCACCATAACCCTAAGCCTCACCTTTAACCTAACCCTAACCCTCACCCTGAACCTAGCCCTCACCCTAAACCCTAACCCTAACCCTAACCCTCAATCTCACCCTCACCCTTAGCCTAACACTAACCCTAACCCTAATCCTAAACCTAACTCTAAACCTAAACTTAAACCTCACTCTAACCCTTAACCTCATCCTAACCCTAAACCTAACCCTACAACTCACTCTAACCCTTAACCTCATCCTAACCCTAAACCTTATCCTCACCCTAACCCTAACCCTAACCCTCAAACTAACCCTAACCCTCACCCTAACCCTAACCATCACCCTAACCCTAATCCTGATCCTAAACCTCACCCTCACCCTAAACCTCACTGTCACCCTAACCCTCACCCGAAACCTAACCTAAACCCTCACACTAACCCTAACCCACACCCTCACCCTCAACCTAATCCTAATCCTACGCCTAACCCTAGCCCTCACCCTCACCCTAACACTCACCCTAACCCATACCCTCACACTAACCCTAACCCTAACCCTAAGCCTCACCCTAACTCTCACCCTCACCATAAGCTTAACCCTAACCCTAATCCTAACCCTATCCTTAACCCTCACCCTCACCCTAACCCTAACCCTCACCCTAAACCTTACTCTCACCCTAACCCTCAACCTCACCCTAAACCAACCCTATCCCTAATCCTCACCCTCACCCTCACCCTAAACCTAACCCTATCCCTAACACTCAACCTCACCCCAACCCTCACCCTCACCCTAAATCTAACCCTCATCCTAACCTTAACCCTAACCCTCACACTAACCCTAAACCTCACCCTAAACCACCACCTAACCCTAATTCTAACCCTAACACTAACCCTCACCCTAATACTCACCCTCACCCTAAAAATCACCCTAACCCTAAACTGCAGCCTAACACTAAACCTACCCCTCACCCAATTCCTCACCCTAACCCTATCCATAAACCTCACCCTAACCATAATGCACACCCTCACCCTCAACCTAATCCCAACCCTAAACCTCAGCCTAACTCTAACTGTCACCCTAACCCTAACCCTAACCCTAACCACCACCCTAACCCTCACCCTAATCCTAACCATAACCCTAACCATAACCCTCACCTAACACTCATGGCAACCCTAAACCTCACTCTCACCCTAACCCTTACCCTAACCATAACCCTCACCCTAACCCTAACCCACACCCTCATCCTAACCCTCACCCTAAATCTAAGCCTAACCCTAACCCTCAAACTAATCCTCATCCTCACCCTAACCCAATCCCTCACCCTAACCCTAACCCATACACTAACACTAAACCTCAGCCTAACCCTCACCCTAACCCTAACCCTCACCCACACCCTAACCCTCACGCTCAACCGAACCCTCTCCCTCCCACTAATACTCAGCCTCACCCTAAACATCACCCTAACCCTCACCCTCACCCTAACCCTAACCCTACTCCTCACCCTATGCCTCACCCTAACTGTAACACTAAACCTAAACCTCAACCTCACCCTCACCCTAACCCTTATCCTAAACCTAACCCTCTCCCTCACCCTCACCCTAAACTTAAGCCTAAGCCTAACCCTAACCATCACCCTCACTCTCACCCTCACCCTAAACTAACCCTAACCCTACCTGTCACCCTCACCCTAACCCTAACCCTCACCCTCACCCTCACCCTAACCTCACCCTAATCCTTATCCTCACCCTAACCTTAACCCTAACCCTAAGCCTCATGCTAAACGTAACCTCACTCTAACCCCAACATTAACCCTAAACCTAACCATCACCCTCACCCTTCACCTCACCCTCAGCCTAACCCGAACCCTAACACTAATCCTAACCCTAACCCTCACCCTCACCCTCACCCTAAACCTAACCCTAAACCTCACCCTAAACTTAACCCGCACCCTCCCCCTAACCCTAACCCTAACCCTAACCCTAACCCTCACCCTCACCCTAACCCTCACCCTAAATCTTAACTTCAAACTAACCCTAAACCTAACCCCAACCCTCACACTAACCCTAACCCTAAACCTAAACCTAACCCTAAACCTCACCCTCACCCAAAACCTCACACTCACCCTTATCCTCACCCTAACCCTAACCCTCACCCTAACCCTAAACCTTAACCGTAACCCTCACACAAACCCTAACCCTAACCCTAACGCTAACCCTCACCCTAACCCTAAACCTAACCCTAAACCTCAACCTCACCCTATACCTCACCATCACTCTAACCCTCACCCTAAACCTAACACTTACCCACACCCTAACACTCACCCTCAATCGAACCCTCACCCTCACCCTAATACTCACCCTCACCCTAAACATCACCCTAACACTAAACTTCAGCCTAACCCTAAACCTACCCCTCAGCCTAATCCTCACCCAACCCTAACCATAACCCTCACCCTAACCCTAACACACACCCTCACCCTCAACCTAATCCTAAGCCTAAGCCTAACCCTCACCCTCACCCTAACCCTCACCCTAACCGTTACCTTCACCCTAACCCTAAACCTCACCTTTAATCTAGCCCTCAAAATAACCCTAACCCTAACCCTAACCCTCACCCTCAACCAAGCCCCCACCCTAAGTCTAACCCTAACCCTAAACCAAAACCTAACACTCACCCTAACCCTAAACCTAACCCTCCCCATCACACAACCCTCACCCTAACGCTTACCCTCAACCTAAACCTAACCCTAACCCTCACACTAAACCAAACCCTCACCCTAAACCTAACCCTCACCCTAACCCTAACCGAACCCCACAAGATAACCCTCACCCTAACCCAAACCCTAGCCCTCACCCTAACCCTAACCCTAAACCTCACCCTCACCCTAACCCTCAACGTAACCCTAACCCTCACTCTAAACCTAACCCTCACCCACAACATAACCCTCACCCTCAAATGAACCCTCACCCGCACCCTAATACTCACCCTCACCCTAAACATCACCCTAAACCTAACCCTCACCCTAATCCTAACCCTAACCCTCACCTAACCATAACCCTCACTTTCACCCTAAAACTTACCCTCACCCTAACCCTAACAGTAATCCTAACCCTCAACCTAACCCTCACCCTCAACTTCACCCTAACCCTAAAGCTAACCCTAACCCTCACCCTCACAATATCCATCACCCTAACACTTACCCTCACCCTAATCCTAACCCTAACCCTAACCCACACACTAATCCTAACCCTCACACTAACCCTAACCCTATCCCTCACCCTACCCCTCACCCTAACCCTAACACTAATCCTCACCCTAACCCTAACTCTAACCCTAACCCTCACCCTCACCCTCACCCTCACCCTCACCGTCACCCTAACCCTCACCCTAAACCTAACCCTAACCCAAACCCTAACCCTCACTTTCACCCTAACCCTCACCCGCACCCCAAACCTCTCCGTGACCATAACCCTAACCCTAAACCTTACCCTTACCCACAGAGTAAACCTCACTCTCACCTCACCCTAAACCTCACCCTAATCCTCACCCTCACCCTATGCAACACCCTAAACCTAACCCTCACCCTAATGCTAAGCCTAAACCTCACCCTTACCCTCACCCTCACCCTCAGCCTAACCCTAACCCTAACCCTAATCCTAACCCTAACCCTCACACTCATTATAACACTAAACCTAACCCTAACCCTCACTCCAACCCTAACCATATCCCTCACCATCACCATCACCCTCAGCCTAAGGCTAACACTAACCCTAATCGTAACCCTAACCCTAACCCTCACCCTCACCGTAAAACTAATCCTAACCTTCACCTTCACCCTAACCCTAACCCTAACCCTAACCCTCACTCAAATCCGAACCCTTACCCTCACCCTAACCCTCACCCTCAAACTAAACCTCACCCTAAACCTCAACCTAAAACTAACCCTAACCCTAACACTAACCCTAACCCTAACCTTAAAACTAACCCTATCACTCATGCTCACCCTAACCCTAACTCTAACCCTAATCCTAACCCTAACCCTAACCCTCACCCTTAGCCTAACCCTAACCCTAACCCTAACCCCCACCCTAACCCCAACCCTCAACCTAACCCTGACCCTCACACTAATCTTAACCCTAACTTTAACCTAACCCTCACTCTCACCCTAACCCTCACCTTAACCCTTACACTCAACTTATCCCTAACCCTAACCCCAACCCTTACTCTCACACTAAACCTAACCCTCACCCTAACTCTAACCCTAAACCTCACGCTCACCCTAACCCTAACCCTAAACCTAACCCTAACCCTAACTCTCACACTTATCCTAACCCTCACCCTAACTCTAAGCCTAACACTCACCCTCACACTCACCCTCAGCCTAACCCTCACCCTAACCCTAACCATAACCCTCACCATCACCCTAACCCTCACCCTAACCCATACCCTCTCTCTAACCCTAAGCCAAACGCTAAACCTAAGCCTCACTCTCAACCTAACCCTAAATCACAACCTCACCCTTATCTCACACTCATCCTAACCCAAACCCTAATTCTAATCCTCACTCTAATCCTCACCTTCACCCAAACCCTCATGCTAATCCTCACCCTCACCCTCACCCTCACCCTCACCCTAAACCTAACCCTGACCTAAACCTAACCCTCACCTAACCGTAACCCTTACCCTCAACTTAACCCTCACCCTAACCCTAATGCTAACCCTAACCCTCACCTTCACCCTAACACTTAACCTCACCCGAACCCTAACCCTAAACCTAATACTCACCCTCACCCTAACCATCACCTTAACCCTAACCCTAACCGTAACCCTGACCCTAATCTAAACCCTCACCCTCACCCTAACCCTAACCCTCATCCTAACCCTCACCCTACCCTTCACATTTACCCTAACCCTAACTCTAACCCTAACCTTCACCCTAAGACTCACCCTAACCCTTACACTCACACTAACCATTACCCACACCCTCACCCTCACCCTCACCCTCAGCCTAACCCTAACTCTAACCCTAATTCTAACCCCAACCCTCACCCTCACCCTAAGCCTAACCCTAACCCTGAACCTAACCCTCACCCTAAAGCTCACCCTAACCCTCACCCTAACCCTAACCCTCATTCTCACCCTAAACCTCACCCTCACCCTAACCCTAAACCAAACCCTCACACAAAACCTAACCCTCACCCTAACCCTAACCCTACCCTCACCCTAACACTAACACTAACCCTTACCCTCAAACTAAACCTAACCCTAACCATAACCCTCACCCTAACCCTAACCCTCACTCTAACCCTTATTCTCACCCTAAACCTAAACCTCACACTTACCCTAACCCTCACCCTAACCCTGAACCTAACCCTCACCCTCACCTTCACTCTCAGTCTAACCCTCACCCTAAGCCTAAATTTAACTTTAATCATCTCCCTCACCCTAACCCTAAACCTAAACCTTACCCTAACCCTCACGCTAACCTTAAACCTAAACTTCACTCTAACCCTCACACTACCCTTCAACCTAACGCTAACCCTAACCCTAACACTAACCCTCACCCTCACCCTAAGCCTCACACTAAGCCTAAATCTAACCCTAACCCTAACCCTCAACCTAACACTAACCCTAACCCTAGCAATAAACCTAACCCTACCCCTCACCCTAATCCTAACCCTAACCCTAACCGGAAACCCAACCCTAACCCTCACCCTAAACTTAACCCACACCCTCACCTTCACCCACACCCTCAGCCTAACCTTAACCCTAACCCTAATCCTAACCCTCACCCTAACCCTAACCCTAAACCTCACCCTAACCCTGACCCTCACCTTAATCCTAACGCTAAACCTAACCCTCACCCTCACCCTAAGCCTCAACCTAACCCTTACCCTCAACTTAACCCTAACCCTAGCCCTCACCCTCACCCTCACCCTAACCATCACCCTAACCCTAACCCTACCTATAACCCTGAACCTAAACCAAAACCTCACCCTAACCCTAACCCTAACCCTCAGCCTAACCCTCACCCTACCATTCACCCTAACCCTAACTCCAACCCTCACCCTCACCCTAAACCTCACCCTATCCCTTACGCTCACCCTAACCATAACCCACACCCTCACCCTCACCCTCAGTGTTATCCTAACCCTAACCCCAATCCTAACACCAACCCTCACTCTCAACCTACCCATAACACTAACCCTAAACCTAACCTTCAACCTAAACCTCACCCTCACCCTCATGCTAACCCTAACCCTCACCCTAACCCTTACCCTCACCCTCACCCTAATCCTAACCCTCACACAAAACCTAACCCTCACCCTAACCCTAACCCTCACCTTAAACCTAACCCTACCCATCACCCTAACCCTAACCCTAACCCTAACCCTAACCAGAAACCTAACCCTAACCCTCACACTATACTTAACCCTCACCCTCACCTTCACTGACACCCTCAGCCTAACACTAACCCTAAACCTAACCCTCACCCTAACCCTAAAGCTCACCCTAAACCTGACCCTCACCCTAATTCTAACCCTAACCCTCACCCTCACCCTCACCCTAACCCTCACCCTAACCCTTACCCTAACTTTAACCCTAATACTAAACCTAACCCTAACTCTCCCACTAATCCTAAATCTCACTCTAAACCTCACCCTGACCCTCATGCTCACACTAACCCTAACCCTAATATTAACCCTAACTCTCACACTAACTCTAAACCTCACCCTAACCCTAACCCTCACCCTCACCCTCACCCTCAGCCAAACCCTCACCCTCAACTTAACCCTAACCCTAACCCTAACCCTCACCCGAAAGCTAACCCTCACCCTCACCCTCAGCCTAACTCTCATCCTCACCTTAGCCCTAACCCTAAACCTCTCCCTCACCCTAACCCTCACCCTAACCCTTAAACTCAACCTCACCCTGACCCTCACACTAACCCTAACCCTCACCCTCACCCTCACCCTAACGCTCACATTCACCCTCAGCCTAACTCTCATCCTCACCCTAACCCTCACCCTAACCCGCACCCTCACCCTAATCCTAACTCTAAACCTAACCCTCCCCCTCACACAATCCTCACCCTAACGTTTACCCTCAACCTAACCCTAAAGCTAACCCTAAACCTCACACTAAACCTAACCCTCACCCTAACCCTAAGCCTAACCCTAAACCTCACCTTCACCCTAACCCTCAACGTCACCCTAACCCTCTCTCTAAACCTAACCCTCACCCACACCCTAAACCTCACCCAAAACTGAACCCTCACCCTCACCCTAAACATCACCCTAAACCTAACCCTCAGCCTAACCCTAACCCTAAACCTCACCCTAACCCTAACCCTCACCTTCACCCTAACCTTCACCCTCACCCTAACCCTAACAATATCCCTAACCCTAAACCTAACCCTCAGTCTCAACCTCATCCTAACCCTAACGCTAACTCTAACACTCACCCTCACTCTATCCATCACCCTAACAAGTACCCTAAACCTAATCCTAACCCTAACCCTAACCCACACTCTAAAGCTAACCCTCACCGTAACCCTAACCCTACCCCTCACCCTAACCCTCACCCTCACACTAACAACCCTAACCCTAATCCTCACCCTAAACCTAACCCTAACCCTCACCCTCACCCTAACCCTCACCGTCACCCGTACCCTCACCCTAAACCTAACCCTCACCCACACCTTAACCCTCACCTTCACCCTAACCCTCACACTAAACATCACCCTATGCCTAACCCTCACCCTAACCCTAACCCTAAACCTCACACTAATCCTAACCTCCATTCTAAACCTCACTGTCACCCTAAACCTCACCCTAACTCTAACCATTACCCTAACCCTCACCCGCACCCCAAACCTCTCCGTGACCATAACTCTAACCCTAAACCTTACCCTTACCCACAAAGTAAACCTCACTCTCACCCTCACCCTAAACCTCACCCTAATCCTCACCCTCACCCTACACAACACCGTAAACCTAACCCTCAACCTAATAGTAAGCCTAAACCTCACTCTGACGTAAACCTCACCCTTACCCTCAACCTCACCCTCAGCCTAACCCTAACCGTAACCCTAATCCTAACCCTAACCCTCACCCTCACCCTCACACTAAACCTAAACCTAACCCTCACCTCTACCCTAACCATCACCCTCACCCTCACCCTCACCGTCAGCCTAAGGCTAACTCTAACCCTATCCCTCACCCTCACCCTCACCCTAACCCTCACCCTAACCCTCACCCTACCATTCACCCTAACCCTAACCCTAACACTCACCCTCACCCTAAAATTCACCGTAACCCTTGCCCTCACTCTAACCAGAACCCACACCCTCAGTCTTACCCTAACCCTAACCCTAGTCCTAACTCCAACCCTCACTCTCACCCTAAACCTAACCCTAAACCTAAACCTAACTATCTCCATAACCCTAACCCTCACCCTCACCCTAACCCTAACCCTAACCCTAAGCATCACCCTAACACTAACCCTAATCCTAACTCTAACCGGAAACCTAACCCTAACCCTCACCCTAAACTTAACCTTCACCCTCACCTTCACCCACACCCTCAAGCCTAACCCTAACCCTAAACATTAACCTAACCCTCACCCTAACCCTAATGCTCACCCTGACCCTCACCCTCACCCTAATCCTAACCCTAAACCTAACCCTAACCCACACCCTCACCCTAATCCTCACCCTAACCCTTACCCTCACCTTAACCCTAACCCTAACCCTAACTCTCACACTAATCCTAAACCTCACCATAACCCTCACATTCACCCTAATCCTAACCCTAACATTAACCCTAACTCTCACACTAACTGTAACCCTCACCCTAACCGTAACCCTCACCCTCACACTCCCCTTCAGCCAAACCCTCACCCTCACCTAACCCTAACCCTAACCCTAACCCTCTCACCCTCACCCTAACCCTCACCCTAACCTTTACCCTCACCCTCACCCTAAACCCCACACTAACCCTAAGTCTCACTATAACGCTAAACCTATCTGTCACCCTAACCCTTACCTCACCCTCAGCCTAACCCTCACCCTAACCCTAATCCTCAACCTAATCCTCACCCTCACCCTCACCCTCAACCTAACCCTCACCCTCACCCTAAGCCTAAGCCTAACCCTCACCGTCACCCTAACCCAAACCTTCACCCTCACCCTCAGCCTAACCATAAGGCTAACCCTAATCCTAACCCCAACCCTCACACTCACCCTAACCCTAACCCTAAACCTAACCCTCACCCTAAACCTCACCCTAACACTCACTCTAACCCTAACCCTCACTTTCATCCTAACCCTCAGCCCCACCCTAACCCTAACCCTAACCCTCACACAAAACCTAACCCTCACACTAACCCTAAACCTACCCCTCACCCTAACCCTAACCCTCACACTGCCTCTCAACCTAATATTAACCCTAACTGTAACCATAACCCTAACACTAACCCTAACACTAGCCCTTAACACTCAACCTAACCCTCACCCTAACCCTCACCCTCAACCTCACCCTCAGCCTAACTCTAACCCTAAGCTTAAATCTAAACCTAAACATCTACCTCACCCTAACCCTAAACCTAACCCTAACCCTCACCCTAACCCTCACCCTAACCCTAACCCTCACCCTCTCCGTAACACTAACACAAACACTCACCTTCACCCTAACCCTAAACATAACCTTAACCCTCACCCTAAAACTAACCCTAACCCTAACCCTCACCCTAACCCTCACCCTAACGCTAAACCCTCACACTAACCCTCACCATAACCCTAATCCTAACCCCAAACCTAACCCTCACACTCACCTTCACCCTCGCACTCATCCTAACCCTAACCCTAAACCTAATCCTAACCCTAACGCTCATCCTCACCCTAACATTAACACTAACCCTAAACCTCAACCTAAACCTCATCCTCACCCTTAACCTCAAACTAAAACTAACCCTAACCCTAACAATAACCCTAACCCTAACCCTAACCCTAACCCTCACCCGAATCCTCACCCTAACCCTAACCCTAAACCTTACCTAACCAAAACCCTTACCCTCACCTTAGCCCTCACCATAACCCTAACCCTAATCCTAAAGCTCAAACTCACCCTCAAACTCACGCTCAGCCTAACCCCAACCATAACTAATCCTAACCCTAACCCTCAAACTCACCCTCAACCTAACCCTAAGCTCACCCTAACCCTAAATCAAACCCTCACACTCACCCTCATCCGCACCTTAAACCTCACCCTCAACCTAACCCTAACCCTTAACCTAATCCTAACGCTAACCCTTACCCTCACCCTCACCCTAACTCTAACCCTAACCCTAAAACTAACCTTAACCCTCATCCTAACTCTTACACTAACCCTAAACCTCACCCTAACCCTAACCCAAACCCTCATCCTCACCTGCAAACTAACCCTAACGCTAACCCTAAACCTCACCCTCACCCAAAACCTCACACTAACCCTTAACCCTCACCCTAACCCTAACCATAATCCTCACCCTAACCATAACCCTAACCTCACCCTCACCCTCACCCTCAGTCTACACCTAAACTTATCCTTCACCATCACCCTAACCCTAACTCTAACCCTAACCCTCAACCTCACCCTAATCCTCACACTAACCCTAACACTCACCCTAACCCTAACCCTAACCATTACACATACCTAATCCTCACCCTAATCCTAACCATCACCCCAACCCTAACCCTAAACCTAACCCTAACCTAAACCCTAACACTAACCCTAAACCTTATCCTCACTCGTTCCCTAACCCTAACCCTCACCCTCACCCTAGCCCTCACCCTAACCTAATCCTAACCCTAACCCTCACCCTCACCCTAACCCTAACCCTAACCCTCACACTTACCCTCATAAACACATTAACCCTCACCCTCACACTCAGCCTAACCCTAACCCTAATCCTAATTATAATCCCAACCCTCACCCTAACCGTCACACTAAACCTAAACCTCACCCTAACCTTAAAGCTAACACTCACCCTAACGCTCACCCTAACCCTGAACCTAACCCTAATGCTAACCCTTAAGCCTCACCCTCACCCTCACCCTCACCCTAACCCTAACCCAACACTAACCAAAACCCTCAACCTAAACCTCACCCTCACCCTAACCATAACCCTGACCCTTCACCTCACCCCAACACTAACCCTAACCATAACCCTCACTCTAACCCTCACCCTAAAAGTTATCCTCAACCTAATCCTCACACTAACCCTCACACTAACCCTAACCCTCACACTAAAGGTAACCCTAAACCTCACCCTCACCCACATCCTCAGCCTAATCCTAACCCTAATCATAAACCTAACCCTCAGCCTCACCCTCAACCTAACCCTAACCCTCACCCAAACACTAACCCTAACCCTTACACAAAACCTAAACCTCACCCTAATCCTAACCATCACCCCAACCAAAAACCTAACCCTAACCATCACCTCACTCTAAACTTCACCCTAACCCTTGCCCTCACCCTCATGCTAACCCTCACACTAACCCTAACCCTCACACAAACCTAACACCAAACCTCACCCTCAACCTCACCCTCAGCCTTACCCTAAGCGTAACCCTAATCCTAAACCTAACCCTCACCCTCATCTTCAAACTAACCCTAACCCCCAACCTAACACTAACGCTAACTCTTAGCCTAACCCAAACCCTCACCCTCAGCCTCACCCTAACCCTAACCCTAATCCTAACCCTAAACCTAACCCTAACCCTAACATTAACCCTAACCCTCACCCTAACCCTCACCCTAACTCTAACCCTATGCCTAACCGTAACCCTCACCCTAACCCTTACCCTAACACTCATCTTAACCCTAACCCTCACCACACCCTAACACTCACCCTGAACATTACCTCACCCTCAGCCTAAACCTCACACTAACCCTAACCATCAAACTAACCCTAACCCTAACCCTAATCCTAACCCTAACCCTAACCATAATGCTAACCCTAACCCTCACCCTCACCCTAACCCTCACCCTAACCCTAACCCTAACACTAACAAAAACCCGCACTATAACCCTCACTCTAACCCAAACCGGAACCCGAAACCTCAGTGTCACCCTAACCCTCAATCTAACCCTTACCCTCAACCTAACCCTAACCCTTAACCCTCATGTTAACCCTAACCATAACCATAACACTAACCCTACAGCTCACCTTAACCCTCGTCCTATCCCAAACCCTAAACCTAACCCTCAACCTAACCCTAACCCTAACCCTAAAACTAAACCTCACCCTAAGTCCTACTCTCACCCTCACCCTCACTCTCAGCCTCACCCTAACCCTAACCCTAATCCTAACCCTAGCCCTCACCCTCACCCAAACTCTAACCCTAACCCTTACCCTAACCCTAACCCTAACACTAACCCTCACCCTAAACCTAACCCTCACCCTCAACCTAAACCTCACCCTAACCCTTAGTCTCATCCTAACCTTAAACCTAACCCTAACCCTTACACTAACCCTAAAACTCACCCTAACCCTAATCCTCACCGTCAACCTAATCCTCACCCTAACCCTAACCCTAACCCTTACCTAACCGAAACCCTCACCCTCAACCTCACACTAACCCTGACCCTCACCCTATCCCTCAACCTCACCCTCAGCCTAACCATAACCCTAACCCTAATACTAACCCTAACCCTCACCCTCACTCTCACCCTAACCGTAACCCTAAACCTCACCTTATATTAACCAACACCCTAAATCTAATCCACACCCTCACTCTCACCATAATCCTAACCCTAACCCTAACCCTCACCCTCACCCTAAAGCTCGGCCTAACCCTCACACTAACCTTAACCCTTACATTAACCCTAACCCTCACCCTAACCATCACCCTAAACCTAACCCTAAACCTCATCCTAACCCAAACCCTAACCCTATCCCTAACCCTCACAAACACCCTAACGCTAACCCTCACCCTCACCCTCAAACTTACCGTAACCCTAATCCTAACCCTAACCCTCACTCTCACCCTCACCCTCACCCTAACTCTAACCCTAACCCTAAACCTAACCCTTACCCTCACCCTGACCCTAACCCTCACACTAACCCTAACCGGCACCCTATCCCTCACCCTAACCCTAAACCTAACCCTCACTCTAACCCTCAACCTAAACGTTACCCTCACCCTAACCCTCACCCTAACCCTCACACCAACCCTAACCCTCACACTAAACCTAACCCTAATTCTCACACTCACCCTCATCCTCAGCCTAACCCTAACCCTAACCCTAACCCTAATCCTAACCCAAAACCTCAAACTCACCCTCAACCTAACCCTCACCCTAAATCTAATGCTAACGCTTACTCTAAACATAACCCTCACCCTCACCCTCACCCTCACCCTCACTCTAACCCTCACCCTCTCAATAGCCTTCACACTAACCCTAACCTTAACCCTAATCCTAACCATAAATCTCACCCTCACCCTCAACCTAACCCTCACCCTCACCATCACCCTAACCCTAACCATAACCCTAACCCTCATCCTAACCCTCACCCTAACCTTAATGCTCACCCTAACCCTAACCCAAACCCTCACCCTCAACCTCATCCGCACCCTCACCCTAACGCTAACCCTAAGCCTTACCCTAACACTCACACTTACCCTAACCCTCACCATAACCCTAGCCCTAACCCTTACCCTAACCCTTATCCTAACCTTAAACCTAACTCTAACCCTCACCCTAAGGCTAACCCTAACCCTCACAAACACACTAACCCTCACCCTGACCCTCACCCTCAGCCTAACCCTAACCCTAACGCTAATCTTAACCCTATCCCTCACCCTCACCCTCACCCTAACTCTAAGCTAACCCTAATCCTAACCCTTACCCACACCCCCACACTAACCCTCACACTAACCCTAACTGTCAACCTGACTCTAAACCTCAGCCTAACCCTCACCCTAACCCTAAACCTAACCCTAAACCTCACCCTAATGCTAACATGACCCCTCACCCTCACCCTAACCTTCACCCTAACCCTTGCCCTCAGCATAAACCTTACCCTAACTCTAACCCTAACCCTCAACCTCACCCTCACCCTCACCCTCACCCTAAAACAAACCCTAACCTTGAACCTCATCCTAACCCTCACTCTAACCATAGCCCTCACCCTCACTCTAACCCTCACCCTAACCCTAACCCGAACACTAACCCTAAACCTCACCCACAACCTAACCTTCACCCACACCTTAACCCTCAGCCAAAAGTTTGCTCTAACCATAAGCCTAATATTAACCCTCACCCTCACCCTCACCCTAACTCTAACCCTAACTCTAACACTAACCCTAACCCTCAAACTCACCCTAACCCTAAACCTAACTGTCACCCTAACCATCACCCTAACCCTCACCCTAAACCTACCGCTAACCCTAACCCTCACCCTAACCCTAACCCTAACCATGACCCTCATTCTAACACTCACGCCAACCCTAACCCTCACTCTCACCCTAACCACACCCTAACCTTTACCCTCATCCTAACACTAACCCTAACCCTAACCCTCACACTAAACATAACCCTCAACCTAACCTTAAACCTACACCTTACCATAACCCTCACCCTAAACCTAACCCTAAACCTCACCCTAACCCTACTCCTAATCCTAAACCACACCCTCACCCTAACCCTCACCCTAACCCTAACCCTAACCATAACCCTCATTCTAACACTCAGCCTAACCCTAAGCCTCACTCTCACCCTAACCTCACACTAACCCTTAACCTCACCCTCACCCTAACCCTAACCCTAACCCTCACACTAAACATAACCCTCAACCTAACCTTAAACCTAACCCTTACCATAACCCTCACCCTAAACCTAACCATAAACCTCACCCTAACCCTAAAACTAATGCTAAACCTCACCCTCACCCTAGCCCTCATTGTAACCCTAATCCTAACCCTAACCCTAACCTTCAACCTCAAACTAACCCTAACCCTCAACCTAACCCTAAAGCTAACCCTTACCCTAACCATAACTCTCACCCTCACCCTCATCCTCAAACTAACCCTAACCCTCAACCTAACCCTAAAGCTAACCCTTACACTAACCCTAACCCTCACCCTCACCCTCACCAGCACTCTACCCCTAACCCTCAACCTAGCCTTCACTCTAACCGTAAGCATAACCCTAACACTAACCCTAAACCTCACCCTCAACCTCAACTAAACCCTCAACCTCATCATCACACAAACCCTAACCCTAACCCTAACCCTCATCCTAACCCTCACCCTAACCCTAACGCTCACCTTAACCCTAACTCAAACCCTCACCCTCACCCTCATCCGCACCTTAAACCTCACCCTCAGCCTAACCCTAACCCTAACCCTAATCCTAACGCTAACCCTTACCCTCACCCTCACCCTAACTCTAAGCCTAACCCTAAAACTAAACCTAACCCTCATCCTAACCTTCACCCTAACCCTAAACCTCACCCTAACCCTAACCCAAACCCACACCCTCACCAGCAAACTAACCCTAACGCTAAACCTAAACCTCACCCTCACCCAAAACCTCACACTAACCCTTACCCTCACCCTAACCCTAAACATAATCCTCACCCTAACCATAACCCTAACCTCACCCTCACCCTCACCCTCACCCTCAGCCTACACCTAAACCTATCCTTCACCCTCATCATAACCCTAATGATAACCCTAACCCTCAACCTCGCCCTAACCCTAACCCTAACCCTCACACTAAACCTAAACCTCATCCTAATCCTAACCATCACCCCAACCCTAACCCTAACCCTAACCCTCATCCTTACCCTAAACCTCACCCTCACCCTATCCCTCACCATAATCCTAAATGTAACTCTAACCCTAATCCTCCCCGTAACCCTAAACCTAACCCTAAGCCTCACCCTAATCCTCACCCTAACCCTAACCCTAATGCTCACCCTAACCCTTACCTCACCCTAACCCTAACCCTAACCCTTTACCTAAAACTAACCCTCACCCTAACCCTAACCCTAACCATAACACTCAACCTAAACCTAACCCTCAACCTAACTCTAACCTTAACCCTAACCCTAACCTTCACCCTCAGCCTAACCCTCAACCTAACCCTTAACCTCTACCTCACCCTAACCCTTACCCTAACCCTAACCTCAAACTAACCCTAACCCTCATCATAACCCTAACCCTACCCCTAACCCTCACCTTCATCCTAACCCTAAACCTAAAACTGACCCTAACCATAAACCTCACCATAACCCTAACCCTAACCCTCAGCCTCACCCTAAAACTCATCCTAACCCTTACATTCAACCTAACCTCAATCCTAAACTTAACCCTAACTCTCACACTAACCCTAACCCTCACCCTAACCCTAACCCTAACCCTACCCATCACCTTAACCCTAATCCTAAACCTAAACTTAACCCTAAACCTCACCCTAACCCTAACCCTAACTCTAAACCTCACCCTAAACCTAACCCTAACCCTCACGCTCACCCTCAATCTCAGCTTCACCCTAACCCTAAGCCTACTCCTAACCCTAGCTGTCACCTTCAGCCTCACCCTATCTCTAACCCTAACCCTAACCCTCCTCCTCACCCTAACCCTAAACCTCACACTAACCCTGACCCTAACTGTAAACCTCACCTTAACCCTAACACTCACCCTAACCCTAACCTGAACACTAACCCTAACCCTCACCCTACACCTCAGTCTAACCCTAACCCTAACCGGAAACCTCACCGTCACCCCAACACTCAATCTAACCCTTACACTCAACCTATCCCTAACCCTAACCCTCACATTAACCCTATCCCTCACCATAACCCTAACCCTACACCTCACCCTAACCTTCAACCTATCCCAAACACTAAACCTAAACATAACCTTATCCCTAAAACTAAAACCTCACCCTAACCCCTACCCTCACCCTCACCCACACTTTCAGCCTCACCCTAACCCTAACCCTAATCCTAACCCTATCCCGCACCCTCACCCAAACTCTAACCATAACCCTAACCCTTACCCTCACCCTAACCCTAATCCTAAGACTAACCCTCACCCTAAACCTAACCCTCACCCTGAACCTAAACGTCACCCTAACCCTTAGTCTGACCCTAACCCAAAACCTCACACTAACCCTAACCCTCACCCTAACCCTAACCCTCACCTTAACCCTCACCCTAACCCTCAACATAACACTAACCCTCAATGTCATCCTAATCCACACCCTAACACTAAGCCTCACCCACACCCTAACCCTCACCCTCACCATCACCGTCACCATAAACATCACCCTTAGCCTATCCCTCACCCTAAAGCTAAAACCAACCCCCACCCTCACCCTAACCCTCACACTCCCTCATCCTAACTCTAAACTTAACCCTAACCCTCACCATAAACCTAACACTAACCCTAACCCTAACCAAAAGCCTTAACTAACCGAAACCCTCACCATCAACCTGACCCTCACCCTCACACTAACCCTGACCATCACCCTAGCTCTCACTCTCACCCTCAGCCTAACCTAACCCTCACCCTAATCCTAATACTAACCCTAAACCTCACCCTAACTCTAACCCTAACCCTAACCCTCACCTTATCTTAACCATCACACTAACCCTAACCCACACCCTAAGCCTCACCCTAATCCTAACCCTAACCCTAACACTAACCCTCACCCTCACCCTCACCTTCACCCTAAATCTTAGCCTCACCTTAAACCTAACACTAAACCTAACCCTCACACTAACCCTGAATTTCACTCTAACCCTAACCCTAACTCAAACCCTCACCTTCATCCTCACCCTCACCCTCAGACTAACTCTAACCCTAACTCTAATCCTAAACCAAACCCTCACCTTCATCCTCAACCTGAACCTAAACCTAACCCTAAATCTAACCCTCACCCAAACCCTAACCCTCACCCTCACCCTAACCCTAACACTAACCCTAACCTAACCCTCACACTAATCCTAACCTTCACCCTAACCCGAAACCTAACCCTCAATCTAAGTCTAACCCTAACCGTAACTCTAACCCTATCCCAAACCCAAACGCTAACCGAAAACCTAACCATAACCCTCACCCTCACCCTAACACTAATCCTAACCTCACCCAAACCCTCACCCTCACCCTCAGTTTAACTCTAACCCTAATCCTAAACCTAATCTCACCCTCACCCTCAACCTAAACCTAACCCTCACCCTAACACTAATCCTCACCCTCACCCTAAACCTCACCCTCACCCTGACCCTAACCCTCACCCTCACCCTAAGCCTAACCCTAACACTCACCCTAATCCTCAACCTAACCCTAATGCTAACCCTAACCCTCAACCTCACCCTAACCCTCACCCTAACCCTTTCCTTCACGATAAGCCTTACCCTAACCCTAAACTTAACCCTCACCCTCACCCTGACCCTTATCCTCCCCCTCAGCCTAAAACTAACGCTAACAATAACCAAAACCCTCACCCTAGACCTCAACCTAACCCTAACCCTAACCCTAACCCTCACCCTAACGGTTACCCTTACCTTAACCCTTACCTTAACCCTAACCCTAACCCTCACCATAACCCTCACCCTCAATCTAACCCTAACCCTAAACCTCACACTAACCCTAACCCTAACCCTAACCCTCACGCTCACCCAAACCCTCACCCTAACCCTTAACCTCACCATAACCCTAACCCTAACCCTTACCCTAACCCTCACACTAAGCCTAACCCTCATCCTAAACCTAACCGTAAACCTTACCCTGACCCTCATTCTACCCCTAACCCTAACCCTCACCCTAACCCTTACCCTAACACTCACCCAAACCCTTACTCTCACCCTCACCCTAACCCTCACCCTAAACCAAACCCTCACCCTCGGCCTAAACCTCACAGTAATCCTAACACTCACACTAACCCTAACCCTAATATTAACCCTAACACTCACCCTAACCATCACCCTAAACCTAACCCTCACTAACACCCTAACACTCACCCTCACCCTCACCCTGAAACTTACCCTAACCCTAAACCTAACCCTAACCCTCACCCTCACCCTAACCATCACACGAACCCTCACCCTCACCCTAAACCTCTCTCTCACTCTAACCCTCAACCTAACCCTAACTCTTACCTTAAAACTAACTCTAACCCTAACCCTCACCCTAACCCTTACCCTAACCCTAACACTAACCCTAACCTTCACCCTCACCCTAAACCTCACCCTAACCCTTAACCTCACCCTAAACCTAATTCTAACCCTAACCCTAATCCTCACAATAAACCTACCCCTAACCATAACCCTCACCATAACCCTCACCCAAACTCTATCTCTAACCCTAACCTTCATGCAAACGCTAACCCTAACCCTAACCCTCACCCTCAGCCTAACGGTCTCCATCACCCTAATCCTCACCCTAAACCTACCCCTCACAAACACCCTAACCTTCACCCTCAACCGAACCCTCTCCCAAACCACCACCCTCACCCTAAACATCACCCTAACTGTAACCCTCACCGTAAACCTAAACCCCACCCTAACCCTAACCTTAACCTTCACCCTCACCCTAACTGTAACGCTAACCCTAACCCTCACCATCACCCTAACCCTCACCCTAACCCTTATCCTCACATTAACCCTAACCTTAACCCAAACCCTCACACTAACCCTACCCCTCACCCTAACCCTAGACCTAATCCTAACCCTAACCATCACCCTCCCCCTCCCCCTAACTCTAACCCTAACCCTAACCCTAACCCTCACCTTCACCTTCAACCTATCCATAACCCTCACCCTAACTCTCACCATAACCCTTACCCTCACCCTCACCCTCACCCTCACCCTAACCCTAACCCTAACACTCAAACTTACATAACCCTACCTCTAACCCTAACCCTACCCCTCAGCCTAACACTCATCCTACCCCTAACCCTAACCCTAATGCTCACCCTATCACTAACAATAATGCTAACCCTCACCCTTAACCTAACTCTCATGCTAACACTAACCCTAACCCTGACCCTCACCCTTACCCTAACCCTCACTCTCACCCTATCCCTCACCATCGCCCTAACTTTAACTGTAACCCTAATCCTTCCCATAGCCCTCCCCCTAACCCTAACCCTAAGCCTCACCCTAATCCTCCACCCAAACACTAACCGTAACGCTCAGCCTAACCCTTACCTCACCCTAACCCTCACCCTAACCCTTACTTTAAAATTAACCCTAACCCTTACCCTAACCGTAACCCTCACACTAACCCTAACCCTCATCGTAACCCCACCCCTACCCCTCACCCTCACCCTCATCCTAACCTTTAAACTAAAACTAAACCTAACAATAAACCTCAACATAACCCTAACCCTCACCCTAATACTTAACCTAACCCTTACATTCAAACTAACATCAACCTTAAACATCACCCTAACACTAACCCTAACCCTAAACCACACAGTAAACCTAACCCTAACCCTCACACTCACACTCACTCTCAGCCTCACCCAAACCATAACCCTAATCCTAACTCTAGCCCTCATCCTCACCCTCACCCTAACTCAAACCCTAACCTTAATCCTAACCCTCACGCTCACCCTAACCCTAAAGCTCACACTAACCCTAAACCTCACCCTAACCTTAACCGTAAACCTCACCCTAACCCTAACACTAAACCTAATCTTAATCCTCACCCTAACACTCACAGTAACCCTAAGCCGAACACTAACCCTAACCCTCACCCTACATCTCACTCTAACACTAACCCGAACCCGAAACCTCACCGTCACCCTAACCCTCAATCTAAACCTTACCCTCAACTTAACCCTAACCCTAACCCTCACATTAACGCTAACCCTCACAATAACCCTAACCCTACACCTCACCCTAACACTTATCCTATCCCAAACCCTAAACCTAACCCTCAACCTAACCCTAACCCTAACCCTCAAACTAAACCTCACCCTAAACCCTACCCTCACCCTCACCCTCACTCTCAGCTTCACCCTAACCCTAAACTTAATCCTAACCCTAGCCCTCACCCTCACCCAAACTCTCACCTTAACCCTAACCCTTCGCTCACCCTAACCCTAACCCTAACCCTAACCCTCACCCTAAACCTAACCCTCACCCTCAACCTAAAACTCAACCTAACCCTTAGTCTCACCCTAACCCTAAACCCAACCCTAACCCTCACACTAACCCTAACCCTCACCCTAACCCTAACCCTCACCTTAACCCTCACCCTAACCCTCAACATAACACTAACCCTCAATGTCATCCTAATCCACACCCTAAACCTAAGACTCACGCACACACTAACCCTAACCCTCACCCTCACCGTCACCCTCACCATAAACCTCAGCCTCACCCTAACCATTACCCTAATGCTAAAACCAACCCTCACCCTCAACCTCACCCTCACCCTCACACTAAAACTGACCCTCACCCTAGTCCTCACCCTCACCCTCAGCCTAACCTAACCCGAACCCTAATCCTAAACCTAACCCTCACCCTCACCCTCACCCTAACCTTAACCCTCACCTTATCTTAACCATCACCCTAACCCTAACCCTCACCCTCAACCTCACCTTCACCCTAACCCTTAGCCTCACCCTAAACCTAACACTAAACCTAACCCTCACACTAACCCTGAACTTCACCCTAACCCTAACCTTAAACTTAACTCTAACCCTCACCTTCATCCTCACCCTCACCCTCAGACTAACTCTAACCCTCACCCTAATCCTAAACCTAACTCTCAACTTCATTCTCAATCTGAACCTAACCCTAACCCTAAATCTAATCCTCACCCAAACCCTAACCCTAACCGAAACCCTAACCCTAACCTAACCCTCACCCTCACCCTAAACCTAACACTAACCCTAACCCTCACACTAATCCAAACCCTCACCCTAACCCTAAACCTCACCCTAACTCTAACCCTAAACCTAACCCTCACCCACACCCTCACCCTCACCCTCAGCTTAACTCTATCCCTAACCCTAACCCTAATCCTAAACCTAACCCTCACCCTGAACCCCAACCTAAAACTAACCCTCAACCTAACCCTAACCCTCACCTTCACCCTAACCCTCACCCTAACTCTAACCCTAACCCTCACCCTAACCCTCACCCTAACACTCACCCTAATCCTAACCTTAACCCTAACCCTCCAACTAACTCTAACCCTAACCCTACACTAACCCTACACCTAACCCTAACAAAAAACTTCACCTACACTTCACCCTCATCCTAACCCTAACCCTATCCCTATCCCTAACACTCACCCTACCAATTACCCTATCCCTACCCTAACCGTAACACTCACCCTCACGCGAACCCTCACTGCAAAGGTAACCCTCACCCTAAAACTCACCCTAACCCTTACCCTAATCCTAATCCTAACCCTAACCCTAACCCTCCACTAACCCTAACCCTCACCCTCACCCTAACCCTAACCCTAACCCTCACACTAACCCTAACCCTAACCCTCACTTTAACCCTCACCTTAACCCTCAACCTCACCCTAAACCTCACAGTCACCCTAACCCTCACCCTAACCCTAAGCCTCACCCACATCCTAACCCTAACCGTTAATCGAACCCTCACCCTCACCCTAAACATCACCCTCACCCTAACCCTCACCCTAACCCTAAACCTAACCCTCACCCTCACCCTAAGCCTAATCCTAACCCTAATTCTAATCCTAACCCTAACCCTCACCATCACCCTCACCCTAACCCTAAGCCTAACCCTTACCCTAAACCTAACCTTGACCCTCACCCTCACCCTCACCCTAAACCCAACTTTGACCCTCACCCTAACCCTAAACCTAACCCTCACACTAACCCTAACCCTAAACCTCACACTAACCCTAACACTTACACTAACCCTCACCCTCACCCTAAACCTCAACCTAACCCTTACTCTCAACCCAACCCTAACCCGAAACCTAAACCTAATCCTCACACTAAACCAAACCCTCACCCTAACTCTAACCCTACCCCTCTCCCTAAACCTCATCCTAACCCTAACCCTAAACGTAACACTCAACCTAACCCTAACCCAAACCCTAACCCTAAACCTCACCCTAACACTAACCGTCACCCTCACCCTCACTCTCAGCCTCACCCTAACTCTAACCCTAACCCTAACCCTACCCCTAACCCTATCCCTCACCCTAACCCTAACCCTAACACTAACCCTCACCCTAAATTTAACCCTTATGCTAACGCTAACCCTAACCCTCATCCTCACCCAAATCCGAACCCTAAACCTTATTCTCATCCTAACACTAACCCTAACCCTAACCCTCACACTAACCCTAGCCCTTACCCTAACCCTAACCCTCACCTTTAACTCTCACCCTAACCCTCACCCTCACCCTAACCCTCACCCTCACCCTAATCCTAACCCTCGCATGAACCCTCACCCTCACCCTAAACATCACCCTCACCCTAACCCTCACCCTAACCCTAACGCTAACCCTAACCTTCACCCTCAACTTAAGCCTCACCCTAACCCTTACCCTCACCCTAACCCTAACAATAACCCTAACCCTATTCCTCACAATAACCCTCACCCTAACCATAACCCTCACCTTTACCCTATCCCTAAACCTAAACGTCACCCTAACGATAACCCTAACCCTCACCCTCACCCTAACGGTCTCCGTCATCATAACCTTCACCCTAACCCTACCCCTCACCCACACGCTAACCCTCACCCTCACCCACACCCTCATCCTAACCTTCACACTCACCCTAACACTAAACCTAACCCTTAACCTCAACCTAACCCTAACCCTTACCCTAACCCTAACCCTCACACTAACCCTAACCCTCATCCTAAACTTAACACTACCCTTCACCCTCACCCTCATCCTAACCCTAAACCTAAACCTAACCCTCACCCTCACGATCACCCTACCCCTACCCCTAACCCTAAACCTAACCTTGGCCCTCACCCTCACCCTAACCCTAACACTAACCCTCACCTTAACGCTCACCCTAACTCTCACACTCAACCTAAACCGCACAGTCACCCTAACCCTCACCCTAACCTAAGCCTCACCCACACCATAACACTAACCCTCACACGAACCCTCACCCTCAACCTAAACATCACCCTCACCCTAACCCTAAACCTAACGCTCACCCTCACCCTCAACCTCACCCTAACCCTAACGCTAAACCTAACCATAATCTTCACCCTAAAACTCACTCTAACCCTAACCATTACACTAACCCTAACCCTCACCCTACTCCTCACCCTACCCCTAACACTCACCCTAACCCTCAACCTAACCCTAACCCTAACCCTCAACCTCACCCTAAACTTCACCCTTAACCTTACTCTCACCCTAACTCTAAACCTAAACTTAACCCTCACACGAACCCTAACCATCACACGAACCCTAACCCTCACCCTAAACCTCTACCTCACTCTAACCCTCACCCTCACCCTAACCCTTACCCTAACCCTAACGCTAACCCTAACCTTCAACCTCACCCTAAACCTCAGCCTAACCCTTAACCTCACCCTAAACCTAACTCTAACCCTAACCCTAATCCTCACAATAACCCCACCCCTAACCATAACCTCACCCTAACCCTCACCCAAACTCTATCTCTAAACCTTACCTTCACGCAAACGCTAACCCTAAACCTAACCCTCACCTTCACCCTAACCCTACCCCTCACCAACAACCTAAACCTCACCCTCAACCTCACCCTCACCCTATCCCGCACCCTCACCCGAAATATCATCCTAACTCTAACCCTCACTGTAAACCTAAACCCCACCCTAACCCTAACCCTAACCCTAACACTCACCCTAACACTAACCCTAACAGTGACCGAAACCCTCACCCTAACCCTCACCCTAACTGTAATGCTAACCCTAACCCTCACCATCACCCTAATCCTCACCCTCACTCTTAACCTCACACTAACCCTAACCTTAACCCAAACCCTCACACTAACCCTAACCCTCACCATAATCCTAAACCTACCCCTCACCCTAACCCTAGACCTAATCCTAACCCTAACTGTCACCCTCACCCTCACCCTAACCCTAACTCTAACCCTAACCCTAACCCTAACCCTCACACTAACATAACCCACACTCTAATCCTAACCCTACCCCCATCCTAACACTCACCCTACCAGTAACCCTAACCCTAATCCTCACCCTTTCATTAACCCTAATGTTGACCCTCACCCTCAACCTAGCTTTCATGCTAACACTAACCCTAACCCTAACCCTCACGCTTACCTTAACACTCACCCTCACCCTATCCCTCAAAGTAACCCTAATGTTAACTGTAACCATAATTCTCCCCCTAACCATCCCCCTAACCTTAACCCTAAGCCTTAACCTAATCCTCACCCTAACCCTAACCCTAACACTCATCCTAACCCTTACCTCACCCTAACCCTCACCCTAACCGTTACCCTAAAACTAACCCTCACCCTAACCCTAACCCTAACCCTAACACCCAACCTGACACTAACCCTCACCCTAACCCTAACCCTCACCCTCAGCCTAACCCTCAACCTAACCCTTAACCTCAACCTCACCTTAACCCTTTCCCTAACCCTAACCCTCACACTAACCCTAACCCTCATTCTAACCCTAACCCTACCCCTCACCCTCACCCTCATCCTAACGCTAAACCTAAAATTCACCCTGACCATAAACCTCATCATAACCCTAAACCTAACCCTCACCCTCACCCTAAAACTCAACCTAACCCTTACATTCAACCTAACCTCAACCCTAAACTTAAACCTAACTCTCACACTAACACTAACCCTCCCCCTAACATTAACCCTAACAGTAACCCTCACCCTAACCCAAATCCTAAACCTAAACATAATCCTAAACCTCACCCTAACCCTAACCCTAACCCTAACCCTAAACTTCACCCTAAACCTAAACCTAACCCTCACCCTCACCGTCACTCTCAGCCTCACCCTAACCCTAACCCTAATCCTAACCCTAGCACTCACCCTCACCCTCACCCTAACTCTAACCCTAACCCTAACAATAACCCTCACCCTCATCCTAACCGAAACCTCACAATAACCCTAAACCTCACCCTAACCCTAACTGTAAACCTCACCCTAACCCTAACCTTAACCCTAACCCTAATGCTAAGCCTAACCTTAATCCTCACCAAAACACTCACCCTAACCCTAACCCAAACCCTCACCATCACACTAACCCTCATTCTAAACCTTACCCTCAACCTAAGCCTAACACTAACCCTCACATTAACCCTAACCCTCACCATAAACCTCACCCTACACCTCACCCTAACCCTCATCCTAATGCAAACTCTAAACCTAACCCTCAATCTAACCCTAACCCTAACCCTAACTGCAAACCTCACCCTAACCCCTACCCTCACCCTCACCCTCACTCTCAGCCTCACCCTCACCCTAACTCTAATCCTAAACCTAGCCCTCACCCTCACCCTAACTCTAACCTTAACCCTAACCCTTACCCTCACCCTAACCCTAACCCTAACACTAACCCTCACACTAAACCTAAACCCTAAACCCTCACGCAAACGCTAACCCTAACCCTCATCCTCAACCTAAACCTCACCCTAACCCTTATTCTCACCCTAACCCTAAATCTAACCCTAACCCTCACACTAACCCTAACACTAACCCTCACCCTCACCTTCACCCTAACCCTTACCCTCACCCTAAACCTAACACTAAACCTCACCCTAAACCTCACCCTCACCCTAATCATCACCCTAAACCTTACTCTCACCCTAACCCCAAAGCTAACCCTAAACCTCACCCTCACCCTCACCCTAGCCCTAAAACTCGCCCTAACCCTAAACCTCACCGTCACCCTCACCCTAAACCTAACCCTAACCCTAACCCTAACCCTTACCCTCACCCTAATCCTAATACTTACCCTAACCCTAACCCTAACCCTTACCTAAACGAAACCCTCACTCTCAACCTCACCCTAACCCTCACCCTCATACTAGACCTCACCCTCACCCTTATCCTCACATTCACTCTGACCCTCACCCTCAGCATAACCCTCCCCATAACCCTAACTCTCACCCTAACCCTAACCCTAAACCTCAAGCTAACCCTAAACCTAACCCTAACCCTCACCCTAACCCTAAACCTCAACCTAAACCTCACCCTCACACTACCATCACCCTAACCCTTACTCTCACCGTAACCCTAAACCTAACCCTAAACCTCACCCTCACCCTAACCCTAACACTCGCCCTAACCCTAAACCTCACCCTCACCCTCACTCTAAACCTAAACCTAACCCTAACCCTTACCCTTACCCTCACCCTAATCCTAATACTTACCCTAACCCTAACCCTAACCCTTACCTAAACGAAACCCTCACCCTCACCCTCACCCTAACCCTCACCCTCACACTAGCCCTCACCCTAACCCTAATGCTCACCCTCACCCTCATCTTCAGCCTAACCCTAACCCTAAACCTAACTCTAACACTCACTCTAACCCTAACACTAAACCTAACTCTAAACCTCACCCTAAACCTAACCCTCATAATAACCCTAAACTTAACCCTCACCCTAAACCTAACCCCAACCCTAACTGTCACCCTCCCCCTAACCCTAACCCTAACAATAAACCTAAACCTAATCCTTAAGCTCACCCTAACCCTAACCCTAACCCTCACCCTCAACCTAACCCTAACCCTCACCCTAACTATAACCCTCACATTAACCCTAACCCTAACCTACAGCCTCACCCTAAACCTAACCCTCACCCTCACCCTAACCCTAACCCTCACCCTCACCCTCACCCTAACCCTAAACCTCACATCACCCTATTCCTAACACTAATCCTCACCCTCACCCTAACCCTAACCCTACCCCTAAACGTAACCCTAACCCTAACCCTCACCCTCAGCCTAACCCTCACACTAACACTAACCCTCACCCTAATCCTAACCCTAACCCTCACCCTCACACTCATCTTCAGCCTAACCCTAAACCGAAACTTAATGCAAACTCTAAACCTAACCCTCAATCTAACCCTAACCCTAACCCTAACTGCAAACCTCACCCTAACCCCTACCCTCACCCTCACCCTCACTCTCAGCCTCACCCTCACCCTAACTCTAATCCTAAACCTAGCCCTCACCCTCACCCTAACTCTAACCTTAACCCTAACCCTTACCCTCACCCTAACCCTAACCCTAACACTAACCCTCACCCTAAACCTAAACCCTAAACCCTCACGCAAACGCTAACCCTAACCCTCATCCTCAACCTAAACCTCACCCTAACCCTTATTCTCACCCTAACCCTAAATCTAACCCTAACCCTCACACTAACCCTAACACTAACCCTCACCCTCACCCTCACCTTCACCCTAACCCTTACCCTCACCCTAAACCTAACACTAAACCTAACCCTCACACCAACCCTGAACTTCACCCTAACCCTAACCCTAACCCTAGCTCTAACCCTGAACTTCACCCTTACAATCACCCTTAGAATAACTCTAACACTAACCCTAATCCTAAACCTAACCCTCACCTTCATCCGCAACCTGAACCTAACCTTAACCCAAAATCTAACCCTCACCAAAACCCTAACCCTAACTGAAACCCTGACCCGAACCCGCACCCTAATCCTAACCTAACCCTCACACTCAACCTAAACCTAACACTAAACATAACCCTAACCCTCACACTAATCCTAACCCTCACCCTAACCCTAACCCTAACCCTCAATCTAACTCTAACCCTAACCCTAAATCTAACCCTCGCCCAAACCCAAACCCTAACCAAAACCCTCAACCTAACCCTCATCCTAACCCTAACCCTAAACCTAACCCTCAACCACACCCTCACCCTCACCATCAGCCTAACTCTAAACCTAACCCTAATCCTAAACCTAACCCTAACCCTCACCCTCAACCTAAACTTAACCCTCAACCTAACCCTAAACCTCACCCTCACCATAACCCTCATCCTCACCCTAACCCTAACCCTCACCCTAACCCTCACCCTAATCCTAACCCTAACCCTAACCCTCAACCTAACCCTAACCCTAACCCTAGACTAACCCTACACCTAACCCTAACAAAAACCTTCACCTACACTTCACCCTCACCCTAACCCTAACCCTATACCTATCCCTAACACTCACGATACCCATCACCCTAACACTAACCCTAACCGTAACACTCACCCTCATGCGAACCCTCACTCCAAAGGTAACCCTCACCCTAAACCTCACCCTATACCTTACCCTCACCCTAATCCTAACCCTAACCCTAACCCTCCACTAACCCTAACCCTCACCCTAACCCTAAACCTACACTTCTCCCTATCACTCACCCTAACCCTAACCCTAAACCTCACACTCACCCTCACCCTAACCCTAAACCTAACCCTCACCCTAAACCTAACCCTCACCCTCACCCTCACCCTAAGCCTAATTGTAACCCTAACCCTAATCCTAAACCTAACCCTCCCCCTCCCCCTCACCCTAAACCTCACCCTAACCCTTACCCTAAACCTAACCTGGACCCTCACCCTCACCCTAACCCTAACCATCACTCTAACCCTTACCCTCACCTTAACCCTCACCCTAATCCTCACCCTAACCCTAACCCTCACCGTCACCCTAACCCTCACCCTAAGCCTAAGCCAAACCCACACCCTAACCTTAACCCTAACCCTCACCCTCACCATAAACATCACCCTCACCCTAACCCTAAACCCAAACCTCACCCTCACCCTAACCCTCACCCTCCCTCACCCTAACTCTAACCCTAACCCTAACCCTTACCATAAACCTAAGTCTAACCCTAACCCTCACGCTAACACTCAACCTAACCCTGACGCTAACCCTAACCTTCACCCTCACCCTAAACCTCACTCTAACCCTTACCCTCATCCTGACACTAACCTTAACCCAAACCCTAAACCTCACACTAACCCTAACCCTCACCCTCACCCTAAACATCACCCTAACCCTAACCCTCACACTAACCCTAACCCTAATGCTCACCCTAACCCTAACATTCACCCTCACCCTCATCCTAACCCTAACCCTAACCCTAAACCTAACGCTCTCCCTCAAACTCAAGCTAACTGTAACCCTAAACCTAACCCTCACTCTCACCCACATCCTAAACCTAACCCCAACCCTAACCCTCACCCTAACACTCACCATCACCATAATCCTCACCCTAGCCCTAAACCTCAACCTAACTCTAAACCTAGCCCTCAACTTAAACCTCACCCTAAGCCTAACCCTAACCCTGACCCTATTACTAAACCTAATACTCTGCCTCACATTCACTCTAACTGTATCCCTCACCCCAACCCTCACCCTATCCCTAACGCTAACCCTAACCCTCACCATCACAATAACCCTCACCCTAAACCTTATCCTCACATTAAGCATAACCCTAACCCTAACCCTAACCCTCACCCTCACTCTAACCCTACCCCTCACCTTATACCTCACCCTAATCCTTATCCTAACCCTAAACCTAATACTCACCCTAATCATAACCCTAATCATAACCCTCACCCTCACCCTAACCCTCACCCTAAACTTAACCCTACAGCTCACCGTAACACTCAAGCTAATCCAAAAACTAACCCTAACCCTAAACCTCACTCTAACCTTAACCCTCACTCTAACATACCCCTCACCCTCACCCTCACTCTACCCCTCAGCCTAACCCTAACCCTAAACCTAATCCTCACCCTATAACTAACCCAAACCCTAACCCTCACCCTCACCCTGGCTCTCACGCTAACACTAACCCTAAGCCTAAACCTCACCCTAACCCTAAACCTCACCCTATCCCTAACCCTTACCCTCACCCTATCCCTCAGCTTAACCCTAACTTTAACCCTAACCCTAATCCTCACCCTAAACCTCTTACCCTAACCCTTACCCTAACCCTAACCCTCACTCTAAACCTAACCATAACACTAACCCTAACCCTAACACTCACCCTTACACTCACCCTAACCCTAACCCTCACACTAACACTAACCCTCACCCTAACCCTACTCCTAACGCTCACCCTCACACTCACCTTCAGCCTATCCCTAACCCTAACCCTAATCCTAACCCTAACCCTCCCACTCCCCCTCACCGTAACCCTAATCCTAACCCTCACCCTAACCCTAACCCTCACCTTAACCCTAAACCTAACCTTCACCCTCACCCTCACCCTAACCCAAACCCTCACCCTTACCCTAACCCTAACCCTAACACTAACACTAACCCTAAACCTAACCCTCACGCTAACCCTAAGGCTTACACTAATCCTCACCCTCACCCTAAACCTCACCATAACCTTTATCCTCACCCTAACTCTAAGTTTAACCCTAACCCTAAGCCGTACACCAAACCTAACCCTCACCCTAATCCTAACCCTACCCCTCACGCTAACTCTCACCCTCACCCTAAACCTAACACTCACTCTAACCTTAACACTAAGCCTCACCCTCACTCTAACCCTCACCTTCACCCTAAACCTTAAACTCACCCTAACCCTCACCCACAACCTAACACACACCTGAACCCGAAGCCTCACGCTTACCCTAACCCTCACCCTCACCCTGAACATCACCCTAGCCCTAAAATTAAAGCTAACTCTCAGCCTAACCATAAACTTCACCTTAAACCTAACTCTAAACCGTACCCTCACCCTAACCCTAACCCTCACCTTAACCATAATCCTAACCTTCAAACTAACCCTAACCCTAAACTTAACCCAAATCCTAACCCTCACCCTAACCCTCAACCTCACCATAACCCTAAACCTTACCTAACCCTATCCTTCACCCTCAACCTAACTGTCACCCTAACGCGCACCCTCACCCTAGCCCTCACCCTAACTCTAACCTTAACTCTTACCTAACCTTATCCCTCTCCCTCAACCTCACCCTCAACCTAACCCTCACCTCACCCTATTCTGAACCCTAAACCTCACCCTCACCCTCACCCTAACCCTAACCCTAAACCTCACCCTAACCCTAAACCTAATCCTAACACTCAACCTAACCCTAAGCTTCACCCTAAAACTCACTCTCACCCTAAAAATCACCCTAACCCTTACTCTCACCATCACCCTAAACCTCACCCTCACCTCACCCTAAACTTAACACTAGCCCTAACCCTAAACCTCACTCTCACCCACACCCTAAACCTAACCCTAACCCTTACCCTTACCATCACCCACACCCTAAACCTAACCCTTACCCTTACCCTCATCCTCATCCTAATCCTCACCCGAATCCTAACCCTAACCCTTACCCTTACCTAAAGGAAACCCTCAACCTCACCCTCACCCTAACCCTCACCCTCACACTAGCCCTCACCCTAACCCTAATGCTCACCCTCACCCTCATCTTCAGCCTAACCCTAACCCTAAACCTAACTCTAACACTCACTCTAACCTTAACACTAAACCTAACTCTAAACCTCACCCTAAACCTAACCCTCATAATAACCCTAAACTTAACCCTCACGCTAAACCTAACCCCAACCCTAACTGTCACCCTCCCCCTAACCCTAACCCTAACAATAAACCTAAACCTAACCCTTAAGCTCACCCTAAACCTAACCCTAACCCTCACCCTCAACCTAACCCTAACCCTCACCCTAAATATAACCCTCACATTAACCCTAACCCTAACCTACAGCCTCACCCTAAACCTAACCCTCACCCTCACCCTAACCCTAACCCTCACCCTCACCCTCACCCTAACCCTAAACCTCACATCACCCTAATCCTAACACTAATCCTCACCCTCACCCTAAACCTAACCCTACCCCTAAACCTAACCCTAACCCTAACCCTCACCCTCAACCTAACCCTCACACTAACACTAACCCTCACCCTAATCCTACCCCTAACCCTCACCCTCACACTCATCTTCAGCCTAACCCCAAACCTAAACCTAATGCAAACTCTAAACCTAACCCTCAATCTAACCCTAACCCTAACCCTAACTGCAAACCTCACCCTAAACCCTACCCTCACCCTCACCCTCACTCTCAGCCTCACCCTCACCCTAACTCTAATCCTAAACCTAGCCCTCACCCTCACCCTAACTCTAACCCTAACCCTAACCCTTACCCTCACCCTAACCCTAACCCTAACACTAACCCTCACCCTAAACCTAAACCCTAAACCCCCACGCAAACGCTAACCCTAACCCTCATCCTCAACCTAAACCTCACCCTAACCCTTATTCTCACCCTAACCCTAAATCTAACCCTAACCCTCACACTAACCCTAACACTAACCCTCACCCTCACCTTCACCCTGACCCTTACCCTCACCCTAAACCTAACACTAAACCTCACCCTAAACCTCACCCTCACTCTAATCATCACCCTAATCCTTACTCTCACCCTAACCCCAAAGCTAACCCTAAACCTCACCCTCACCCTCACCCTAGCCCTAAAACTCGCCCTAACCCTAAACCTCACCGTCACCCTCACCCTAAACCTAACCCTAACCCTAACCCTAACCCTTACCCTCACCCTAATCCTAATACTTACCCTAACCCTAACCCTAACCCTTACCTAAACGAAACCCTCACTCTCAACCTCACCCTAACCCTCACCCTCATACTAGACCTCACCCTCACCCTTATCCTCACATTCACTCTGACCCTCACCCTCAGCATAACCCTCCCCATAACCCTAACTCTCACCCTAACCCTAACCCTAAACCTCAAGCTAACCCTAAACCTAACCCTAACCCTCACCCTAACCCTAAACCTCAACCTAAACCTCACCCTCACACTACCATCACCCTAACCCTTACTCTCACCGTAACCCTAAACCTAACCCTAAACCTCACCCTCACCCTAACCCTAACACTCGCCCTAACCCTAAACCTCACCCTCACCCTCACTCTAAACCTAAACCTAACCCTAACCCTTACCCTCACCCTCACCCTAACTGTAACCCTAACCCTAACCCTAAACTTCACCTCACCATAACCCTAACCCTCACACTAACACTCGCCCTAACCCTAAACCTCACCCTCACCCTCACCCTAAACCTAAACCTAAACCTAACCTTATCCCTAACCCTCACCCTAACACTCGCCCTAACCCTAAACCTCACTCTCACCCTCACCCTAAACCTAAACCTAAACCTAACCTTATCCCTTAACCTAACCCTAACCCTCACCCTAATCTTTACCCTAATCCTAACCTAACCCTCACCCTAAGAGTTACCCTCACCCTACCCCTAACCCTAAACCTAACCCTCAACCTAACCCTAACCCTAAACCTAACACTCAGCCTAACCCTAACCCTCACCTTAACCCTAAACCTCACACTCACCCTAACAATAACCTTAACCCTCACCCTAAACCTCACCCTAACCCTAACACTCACCTTAACCCTAACCCTGACCCTCACTCTAACCATGACCGTCACCATAAACCTCACCCTAACCCTATCCCTCACCCAACACCCTAACCTTCACTCAAACCCAAAACCTCACGCTCACACTGAACATCACCCTAACACTAACCCTAACCCAAATCCTCACTCTAAACCTCACCCTAACCCTCACCCTAAACTTAAAGCTAACCCTAAACTTAACCCTAACCCTCGCTCTCACCCTTACCATAATCCTGTCCTAACCCTCACCCTCACCCTTATTCTCACCCTAACCCTAACCCTCACACTAACCCTAACCCTAACCCTCACCCTAACCCTCACCCTAATCCTAATCCTAATCCTAACCCTTACCTTTACCCTCAACCTAACCCTAACACTCAACCTAATCCTAAACCTAACCCTCACCCACACTTTAACCCACAACATCACCGAAAACCTCACCCCAACCCTTACCCTAACCCGCACCATAACCCTCACTCGAAACCGAACCCTCACCATCACCCTAACCCTCACCCTGACCCTAGACCTCACCCTAACTCTAACCCTAACAATAAGCCTAACCCTAACCCTAAACCTAACCTTCACCCTAACCCTAACCCTCAGTCTAACCCTCACCCTAACCCTAACGCTAACCCTAACCCTCCCACTTAATCTCACCCTAACCCTAACGCTAACCTTAACCCTCAGCCTCAGCCTAACCCTCACCCGCACCCTAATCCTCACCCTAAAACTAACGTTAACCCTCACCCTCAGCCTAACCCTCAGCCCAACTCTTTTCCTCACCCTAACACTAACATTAACCCTAACCTTCACCCAAACCGTAACCTTCACCCTAAACCTAACCATCACCCACACCCTAACCCTCACGCTCACCCTCACCCTCACCCTAAACCTAAACCTAACCCTAACCCTAACCCTAACCCAAACACTCACCATAACCCTTACGCTCACCCTCAATCTAAACCTAACCGTAACCCTCACAGTAACCCTAACCCTCAACCTAACGCGAACCCTAACCTTAACCCGAACCCTAAACATTATCCTCATCCTAACCTTCACCCTCACCCTCACCCTAAACCTAACCCTAAACCTAACCCTGACCCTCACCCTCACACTAAACCTCACCCTCACTCTAATCATCACCCTAACCCTAACCCTCAACCTAATCCTCACCCTAACCCTAAACCTCAACCTAAACCTCACCCTCATCCTAAACCTCACCTTAACCCTAACCCTTACCCTAACCCTAACCCACACCCTAAAACTAAACCTAACCCTAAACCTCACCCACAACTTAACGCTCACACTAACCCTAATCCTAAACCTAACCCTCACCAAAATGCTAACCTTAACCCTCATCCTAAACCTCACACTAACCCTAAGCTTAACCCTAACCCCAACCCTCACCCTAACCCTCATCCTAACCCTCACCCTCACCCTAAACCTCAATCTAACCCTTAATCTCAACTTAAACCTAACCCTAACCCTAACCCTAATCCTCACACTAACCCTAACCCTAAAAATAACCCTCACCTTACCCCTCACCCTAACCCTAACCTAACCCTAACCCTCACCCTAACACTAACCCTAACCCAAACCCAAATCCTCACCCTCACCCTAACCCTCACCATCAGACTAACACTCACCCTAACCCTAACCCTCACCCACACCCAAATCCTCTCCCACACCCTAACCCACACCCACACCTGAACCATCACCCTCACCCTAACCCTCACGGTCACCCTAAACATCACCCTAACACTAACCCTCACCCTAATACTCACCCTCACCCTAAACCTCAACCTAATCCTAACCCTTACCCTAACAATAACCCTAGCCGTAACCCTAAACCTAACCCTAACCCTCAATCTAACCCTAATCCGCACCTTAACCCTAAACCTAACCCTATACCTAACCCTCACCCTCACACTGACCCTAACCCTAACCCTAAAGGCAACAATAACCCTAACCCTAATCCTAAACCTAACCCTCACCCTAACCCAAAACCTAACCCTCACAATAACCCTAATCCTCAACCTAACACTAACCCTACCCCTCACCCTACCCCTCACCCTAACCCTCTCACTAACCCTAATGCTAAACTTAACCCTCACTCTAAACCTAACCCTCAACCTAACCCTAGCCCTCACCCTAACTCTAACCCTAACCCTCACCCTAATCTTCACTCTCATCCTAAACATCACTGTAACCCTAATCCTCACCCTAACCCTACACCTCAGCCTCACCCTCATCCTAACCCTAAACCTAACCCTCTCCCTCACCCTAACACTAACCCTAATCCTCACCCTCACACTAACCCTAACACTAATCTTTACAGTAACCCTCACCCTCACACTCACCCTAACCCTAACGCTAACCCCAACCCTCACCCTCACCCTCACCCTAACACTAACCCTCACTCTAACCCTTACCCTCAGCCAAACCCTAATCCTAACCCAAAAACTCACACTAACCCTAACTCTCACCCTGACCCTAATCCTCAGGATCACCCTAACATTCACCCTAAACCTAACCCTCACCCTCACCCTCACCCGAAACCTCACCCTAACCCTCACCTTCACCCTCAACCTAACCCTAAACTTCACCCTCACCATAACCCTCACTGTAACACCCTCATGCTCAGCCTAACCCTAACCGAAACCCTCACACTAACCCTAACCCCCACCCGAACCCGAACCCTAACCATAACACTCACCCTAACCCTAACCCTAACCCTCACCGTCACACTAACCCTAAACCTAAGCCTAACCCTAACCCTAACCCTTACCCTGACGTCACCCTAATCCTAACACTAACCCTCTCCCTCATGCTCACCCCAATCCTAACCCTAACCCTCACCTCACCATAACAAGAACTCTCACAATAAGCCTAACCCTCACCTGAACCTGAACCCTAACTCTAACTTTAACCCTCACCCTCACCCTCAGCCTAACCCTAACCCTAAACTTCACCCTCACCCTAACGCTAACTCTAACCCTAACCCTAACCCTATCTGTCACCCTCACACTCAACCTAACATAAACCATATCCATAAACCTCACCCTAACCCTAACCCTCACCCGAACCCTCACTCTAACCCTCACCCTCACCCTCAACCTAACCCTAAACCTCACCTTCCCCCTAAACCTCACCC
Source organism: Dipodomys merriami (assembly GCF_024711535.1). Classification (NCBI taxonomy): domain Eukaryota; kingdom Metazoa; phylum Chordata; class Mammalia; order Rodentia; family Heteromyidae; genus Dipodomys; species Dipodomys merriami. Next base: position 984,218 of record NW_027206080.1, on the reverse strand, counting down.
TAACCCTTAACCTCACCCTAACCCTAACCCTAATCCTAACCCTGAACCTCACTCTAACCCTCTCCCTCACCCTAAACCTAACCCTCAACCTAACCTACATCCTTAACCTCACCCTCACCCTAACCCTTACCCTCACCGTAAACCTCACCCTTACCATTTCTCTTACCCTAACTGTAACCTTAATCCTTACTCTAACCCTCACACTAACATTATCCCTCAACCTAAACCTAACACTAACCATAACACTAACCTTAACCCTCACCCTCACCTTCACCCTCAAAACAACCCTAAACATAACCCTAATCCTAACCCTAACCCACACCCTCAACCTAAACCTAACCATAATCACGCGAGCCATCACCTTAACCCTAATCCTAACCCTAACCCTCACCCTCACCCTCACCCTAACTCTAACACTAACCCTAACCCTCATGCTCACCATAAACCTAACCCTAACCCTGACCCTCACCCTCACCCTAACCCTAACCTTACCCCTAACCCTCACCCTAACCCTCACCCTAAACCTACCGCTAACTCTAACACTCACACTCACCCTAAACCTCACCCTAAACTTTACCCTAACACAAACACTAATCCTTACACTAACCCTAAACTTAAAACTAACCCTCAGCCTAACCCTCAACCTAACCCTAACCCTAACCCTCAACCTCCCCCAACTCTAACTCTCACCCTAACCCTAACCCTAAACCTTACCCTCACCCTAACCCTCACCCTAACCCTAACCCTCATTCTAACACTAACCCTAACCCTAACCATGACCTTAAACCTAACCCTCACCCTAGCCCTAACGCGAACCCTAACCCTCACCCTCAGCCTAACCCTCAGCCTAACCCTCATTCTCACTCTCACTCTCACCCTCATCCTTACCCTAAGCTTAACCCTTACCTAAACCTATCCCTCTCCCTCACCCTCACCCTCACCCTAACCCTCACTCTCAGCCTAACCATCACCCTAACCCTTTTCCTCAACCTAAACCTAACCCTAAGCATAACCCTAACCCTCACACAAACCGTAACCCTCACCCTAAACCTAACCCTCACCTACATCCTAACCGTCACCCTCACCTTCACCCTCACCCTCACACTAACCCTAACCCTAAACCTTACCCTAACCCTTACCCTAACCCTAACCGTAACCCTAACAATAACCCTAACCCTAAACCTAACCCTAACCCTCACCCTAAACCTAACCCTAACCCTAACCATACACCTCACCCTAACCCTCACCCTAACCCTTAATCTCACCCTAACCCTAACCCTAACCCACAACCTCAACCTAACTCTAACCCTAACCCTAACCCTTACCCTAACCCTAACCCTCCACTTAAAACCAACTCTAACCCTCACCCTGAAGCTAACCCTATCCCTAAACCTCACCCTCACCCTTAGCCTAACCCTAACCCTAACCCTAATCCTAACCCTAACCCTCACCTTCACGCTAGCCATCACCCTAACCCTAATACTAACCCTAACCCTCATCCAAATCCTAACTAGAACCGTTATCCTAAACCTCACCCTAACCGTCCCCCTAACTCTCTCACCCTAACCTTAACCCTAATTCTAACCCTTATCCTAACACTAACCCTCACCCTAAACCTCACCCACACCATAATCCTCACCCTAACACTTACTCTCATCTTAACCCTAACCCTAACACTAATCCAAACACTCACCCTCACCCTCACCCTAACCCTAACGCTAACCCTAAACTTAACCCTCACCCGCCCTCTACCCTAACCCTAACCCTAACCCTGACCCTCACCCTCACCCTAACCCTAAAACTCAACCATACCCTCACCCTAACCCTAAGCCTAACACTAAACCAATCACCCTCACCCTCACCCTAACCTTCACACTCACGCTCAACCTCAACCTAAGCCTAACCCTAAACCTAACCCTCACCTTCAACCTCACCCTATCTCTAAACCTAACCCTAAACCTAACCCTCACCCTCAACCTCACCCTAACCTTAACCCTATCCCTAAACCTCACCCTAAACCTAAACCTAAACCTAACCCTCACCCTAACTCTAAACCTAACCCAAACCCTCACCTCAACCTAACCCTCATCGTCACCCTAACCCTCACCCTATCCCCAACCCTCACCCTCACCCTAACCCTCACCCAAACCCTTACCCTTACCCTGACCCTAAACCTAACCCTCACCCAAACCCTTGCCCTCACCCTAACCCTCAACATAACCTAACTGTTATATTAACCCTAACCCTCATCCTAATCCTGTCCCTACCCCTCAGCCTAACCCTTATCCTAACCCTAACCCTAACCCTAACCCTCACCCTAACCCTAACCATAACCATAACCCTAATTTTCACAATAAACCTAACCCTCACCCTAACCCTAACCCTACTCCTCAGCCTAAAGCTCACCCTAACCCTAACCCTAACCCTATTCCTCACTCTATCCCTCACCCTAACATTCACCCTCACCTTAGCCCTCACCCTAACCCTAACTCTAACCCTAAACCGCACCCCAAAACTAATGCTAACCCTAACCCTCACCCTCACCCTAACCCTCACACTTACCCTTAACCTTAAGCTAAACCTATACCTCACGCTCACCCTAAACCTAACTCTAACCCTTACCCTCACCCTAACTCTCACCCTAACCCTAACACTAACCCTCACCATCACCCTTACCCAAAACCTAAGCATAACCCTAACCCTAACCCTTACCCTGACCTCACCCTAATCCTAACCCTAACCCTCTCCCTCAACCTCACCCTAATCCTAAACCTAACCCTAACCCTAACCCTATCCCTAACCCTCAACTCACCCTAACTCTAACCCTCACCTTAACCCTCACCCTCACCCTAAACCTAAACCTAACCCTAACCCTCACCCTCACCCTAACCCTTACAATAATCCTTACCCTCACCCTCAACCTAACCCTAACCATAAGCCTCACACTAACCCTAAGCCCCATCTTAACCCGAACCCTAACCATAACACTCACCCTAACCCTAACCCTCACCCTCACCCTTACCCTAAACCTAAGCCTAACCCGAACCCTAACCCTAACCCTAACCCTCACCCTCACCGGAAACCTAACCCTAACCCTAACCCTCCCCCTCCCCCTCCTCATCACCCTAACACTAACCCTATCCCTAACCCTCACCCAAACCCTAACCCTCACCCTCACCCTCACCCTAAACCTAACCCTAAAAATAACCCCAACCGTAACCCTAACACTAAACCTAATCCTAAACCTCACGCTAACCCTAACCCTAACATTCACAATAAACCTCACCCTAACCCTAACGCAAACCCTTATCCTAACCCTACCCCAAAACCTAACCCTAACGCTCACCCTCACCCTAGCCTTCACCCTCACCCTAACCCTAACCTTAACACTAAACCTCACCCTCAACCTAACCTTAATGATAACCCTAACCCTCACCCGCAGCCTAACCCTCAACCTAACCCTTACCCTCACCCAAAACCTGACCCTCACCCTCACCCTAACCCTCACCCTAATCTTAACCCTCACCCTCACGTTAACCCGATCACTCCTCCTAAACCTAAACCTCACCCTCACCCTCACCCTAACTCTAACACTCCCCGACACCCTTAACCTCACCATCAGCCTAACCCTAACCCTTACCCTAATGCTAACCCTAACCCTCACCCTCATCCTAAATCTAACCATAACCCTAACCCTAACCCTTACCCTCACCCTCACTGTAACCCTAATACTTACCCTAAGCCTCACCCTAAACATCACCTTCACCATAATCCGCAAACTAACCATAACCCTTACCCTTACCTAACCGAAACCCTCACCCTCACACTCACCCTCAATCTAAGCCTCACCCTCACACTAGCGCTCACCCTAACTCACACCCTAACCCTCACCCTCACTCTCACGTTCAGCCTAACCCTAACCCTAACCCTAACTCTAACCCTCACCCTAACACTAACCCTAAACTTAACACTAACCCTAAACCTCACCCTCACCCTCACCCTCAGTCTAACTCTAACCCTAAACATTATCATAATCCTAACCCTCACCCTCACCCTCTCCCTCAACCTAAACCTAACCCTAACCCTCACCCTCACCCTCACCCTCAACCTCACCCTAACCCTAACCCTAAAAATAACCCTCACCGTAACCCTAACCCTAACCCTAAACCTCACCCTAACCCTAACACAAACCCTTATCCTCACCCTATCCCTAAACCTAATCCTAATGCTCACCCTCACCGTAGCCCTCACCCTCACCCTAACCCTAACCCTAACCCTGAACCTCACCCTCACCCTAACCTTAATGTTAACCCTAACTCTCACCCTCAGCCTAACCCTCACCCTAACCCTTACCCTCATACAAAACTTAACCCTCACCCTCACCCTAACCCTCACCCTAACCCTAAACCTCACCCTCACCCTTAACCTTACCCTAACCCTCAAGCTCACCCTCTCACACACCCTAACCCTAACCCTAACCCTCACCCTAACCCTCACACTAAAACCAAACCTCAGCCTAAACCTAACCCTCACCCTCATCCGAACCCTAATCCTAACCCTAACCCTCAACCTCACCCTCACCCTCACCCTAACTCTAAACCTAACCCTCATGCTAACACTGACCCTAACCCTAATGTTAACACTAACCCTCACCCTCACCCTAAAGCTCACCCTAACCTTAACCCTCACCCTATCCCTAACCCTAACCCTAAAGCTAACCCTCACACTAAACCTAAACCTCACCCTAAACCTAAATCTATCCCTCAGCCTAACCCTCACCTATTCCTAAACCTAATACTCACCATATCCCTCACCCTAACCCTAACACTCACCCTCACCCTAGCCCTCACCCTAACCCTCACCCTAACCTTAAACCTCACCCTAATCCTAACCCTCACCCTAACCCTAAACCTAACCCTCACCCTAGACCTCACTCTAAACCTAACACTAACCCTAACCCTCACCCTAGCGCTAACCCTAACTCAAACCCTAACCCTCACCCTCACCCTCACCATCGTCTTAACACTCACCTAACCCTAACCCTCAACCACACCCTAACCCTCACCCTCACCAAAACACTCACCCTCACCATAACCCGCACCCTAACACTTTTGGTCAACCTAACCCTAACCCTAAGACTCACACAAACGCTAACCATCACCCTAACCCGAACCCTATCCCACACCCTAACCCTCACCCACACCCGAACCATCACCCTCAATCTAACCCTCATCATCACCCTAAACATCACCCTAAACCTAACCCTCACCCTAATGCTAACCCTAACCCAAACTCAAACCCTCACACTCACCTAACCCTCACCGTGAACCTAACTCGCCCTAACCCTAACTATCACCCATAACCTAACAGTCACCCTCACCAAAACCCTCACCCTAACCCTCACCCTCACCCTAAATATCACCCTAACCCTAACGCTTAACCTAACCCTAACCGTAACCCTCACCCTAACCCTAAACCTAACATTAACCCTAAACTTAACAATAACCCTAACCCTAACCCTCATCCTAACCCTAACCCTCACCCTAACCCATTTCCTCAACCTAAACCTAAGTCTAACTTTAACAATCACACAAACACTAACTGTCACCGTAACCCTCACACAAACCCTCACCCTCACCCTAACCCTCACCCTCACCCTAAAAATCACCCTCACCCCAAACCTCACCCTAACCCTAACCCTTACCTAACTGAAACACTCCCGCTCCCCCTGCCCCTCCCCCTAAACCTCACTCTAACCATTACTGACACCCTAACCCTAACCCTAATCCTAACCCTCACACTAACCCTAACCCTCACCCACACCCTAACCCTAACCCTAACCCTAAACCTAAACCTAACCCTAACTCTCACCCTAAACCTCACCCTCAACCTCAACCTCACCCGAAGCCTAACCGTAACCCTAAACCTAAACCTAAACCTCACCCTGACCCTCACCCTAACCCTAACCCTAACCCTCACACTAACCCTAACCCTATCCCTAACACTCACTTTAACCCTAACACTCACCCTAACCCTCATCATAACCCTAACGCTAACGCCAACACTCACCCTCACCCTAACCGTCACCCTAACCCTTTTCCTCACCCTAACCCTAACCCTAACGCTAACCCTAACCCTCACACAAACCCTAACCCTCATAATAACTCTAAACCTATCCCTGATCCTAATCCTCACTCTACCCTAACTCTAACCCGAACCTTCACCCTAACCCTAACCCTAACACTAACCCTAACTCTCACACTAACCCTAACCCTCACCCTCACCCTAACCCTAACCCTAACCCACACCCTCACCCTCACCTCCCTAACGCTCAGCCTAATCTTGACCCTAACTATTATCTTAACCCTAACCCTCAACCTAACAATCACCCTATACCTAACCCTAACCCTAACACTCACCCACAACCTCACACTCACCCTAACCCTAACCCTAACAATAACCCTAACCCTAACCCTATACCGAACACTTACCCTCACCTTAACCCTAACCCTAGCCCTACTCCCAAAACTAACCCTAATTCTAAACCTCACCCTTAACCTAACCCTTACCCTAACCGTCACCCTCACCCTAGCCCTCACCCTAATACTCACGCTAACCCTTACCCTCACTCTCACACTAACCCTCATCCTAACCCTTAACCTCAACCTAACCCTAATCCTAAACTTAATCCTAACCCTCACACTAAACCTAACCCTCAGCCTAAACCAAACCCTCACTCTCATCCTAACCCTAACCCTAACCCTTACCCTCACCCTTACCCTAGCTATAATCCTAATCCTCACGCTAACCCTAAGCCTAACCCTAATGCTAGCCCTAACCCTCACCCTCATCTTAACCCTCACCCTAAACCTAACCTTAACCCTCACACTGAACCTAACCCTCACCCTAACCCTAACCCTACCCCTTAGCCTAAAACACACCCTAAACGTAAACCTGAACCTATCCCTCACCCTAACCCTCACACTCACCCTCACCCTAGACCTCACATTATCCCTAACCATAAACCTAAACCTCACCCTCAAACTAATGCTAACCCTCACACGAACCCTAACCCTCACTCTAATCCTATCCCTACCCCTCAGCCTCACCCTCATCCTAACCCTAACCCTAACCCTAACCCTCACCCTCACCCTAACCCTAACCCTCACCCTCACCCCAACCCTAACTCTAACCCTCACCCTAACCCTCACCCTAACCCTAACGCTAACTCTAACACTGACCCTCACCCTAAACCTCACCCTAAACTTTAGCTTCACCCAAACCCTAACCCAAACCCTAACTCTAATACTCATGCTAAACCTATCCCTAACCCTAACCCTAACCCTAACCCTAAAGCTCAACCAAACCCTAATCCTAATCCTAAATCTCACCCTAATGCTAACCGTAACCCAAATCCTCACCTTCACCCTAACCCTCACCATCACCCAAAACCTGACCCTATCCCTAAACCTCCACACCCTAACCCTCACCATAACCCTAACGCTAAGACCAACCCTCACCCTCACCCTAACCGTCACCCTAAACCTTTTCCTCACAATACCCTAACCCTAACCCTCACACAAAACCTAATCCTCACCCTAACTCTAAGCCTATCCCTGAACCTAACCCTCCCCCTACCCTAACCTTAGCCCTAACCCTCACCCTAAACCTACCCCTGTCACTCACCCTCACACTCACCCTAACCCGAACCCTAAACTGAACCCTCACCCTCACCCTAACCCTCACACTCACCGTCACCCTCACCTAACCCTCGACCTCACCCTAAACCTCACCCTAAACGTAAGCCTCACCCTCATCCTAACCCTCACCCTAACCCTTACCCTCACCCTAAACCTAAACCTAATCCTAATCCTAACCCTCACACTAACCCTAACCCTCACCATAACCCTAACCCTAACACTAACCCTAACCCTCACCCTCACCCTCAGACCAACACTAAACCTAATCCTAACCCTAACCCTCACCCTCAACCTCACCCTAAACCTAACCCTAACACTCATCCTCAACCTCACCTCAACCTCATTAATCATAACCCTAACAATAACCCTAACCCTAATCCTAACCTTAACCCACACCCTAACTGTAACCTAACCCTAACCCTAACACTCACCCTAACCCTATCCCTCAACCTCACCCTCAACCTAAGCCTAACCCTAACCCAAACCTAATGATAAACCTAAACCTGACCCTCAACCTCACCCTAACCCTAACCCTCACCCTAAACCTCAACCTAACCCCAACCATAAACCTAACCCTCACCCTCAGCCTCACCCTAACCCTCATGGTCACACTAACCCTGAACCTAACCCTAACCCTCACCCACACCCTAACCCTCACCCTCAACCTCACCCTCACCCTAATGCTAACCCTAAACCTAACCCTAACCTCACCCTTACCCTCAGACAAACCCTAACCCTAACCCTAATCCTAACCCTAACCCTAACCCTCACCCTGAACCTAACCCTAAACCTCACCCTCACACTCACCCTAACCCTAACAATAAGCTTAACCCTAACCCTCACCCTCACCCTAATCATCACCCTAATTCTAACCCTAACCTCACCCTCAACTTCACCCTAACCCTAACCCTAAACCTAACCCTCACCCTCAACCTCACTCTAACCCTAACCCTAACCCTAACCCTCACCCTCACCTTTAACCTCACACTCACACTCACCCTAACCCTAACCCTCATGCTAACAATAGCCCTAACCCTAATGCTAACCCTAACCCTCACCCTCACCCTCACCCTCACGCTAACACTACCCCTCAGCCTAAACCTCACCCTAACCCTAACACTAATCCTCACCCTGTCCCTCACCCTAACCCTAACACTCATCCTCACCCTAGCCCTCAACCTAACCCTAACCCTAACCCTAAACCTCACCCTAAAACTAAACCTAACCCTCACCCTCACCCTCAACCTAAACCTCACTCTTACCCTTACCCTCACCCTAACCCTCACCCTAAAGCTAACCCTCACCCTCACCCTAACCCTCATCGTAACCCTAAACCTAACCCTCACCCTAACCTTCACTCCAATCTTAACCCTAAACCTAACACTCAACGTCACCCTAACCCTCAACCAACACCTTACCCTCACCCTCACCCTAATGCTAACCCTAACCCGAACCCCCACACTAACCCCAACACTCACCCTAATCCTATCCCTACTCTTCAGCCTCACACTCATCCTAACCCTAACCCTAACCCAACACTCACCCTAACCTTAAACTTAACCCTAACCCTCACCCTCACCCTTAACCTCACCCCCACCCTCACCCTAAATCTAACCCTAATTATCATGCTAACAATAACCCTAACCCTAATGCTAACCCTCACCTTCACCCTCACCCTCACCCTCAACCTCACCACCACACTCACCCTAAATCTAACCCTAACTATCATGCTAACAATAGACCTAACCCTAATGCTAACCCTAACCCTCACCCTCACCCTCACCCTCAACCTCACCTGCACCCTCACGCTAACACTACCCCTCAGCCTAAACCTCAAGCTAACCCTAACCCTAACACTAATCCTCACCCTGTCCCTCACCCTAACCCTAACCCTAACCATAAACCTCACCCTAAAACTAATGCTAACCCTAAACCTCACCCTCACACTAACCATCACCCTAACACTTACCCTTATGCTAAACCTAACCCTCACCCTCACCCTAAACCTCACTCTAAAAATTCCCCACACCCTAACCCTCACCCTAAAGCTAACCGTCACCATTACCCCAAACCTCATCGTAACCCTAACCCTAACCCTAAACCTAACCCTCACCCTAACCTTCACTCTAATCCTAACCCTAATCCTAACACTCAACCTCACCCTAACCCTCAACCAAACCCTTACCCTCACCCTCACCCTAGTGCTAACCCTAACCCTAATCCTCACACTAACCCCAACACTCACATTAATCCTATCAATACTCCTCAGCCTCACCCTCATCCTAACCCTAACCCTAACCCAACACTCACCCTAAACCTAACCCTAACCCTCACCCTCACCCTCAACCTCACCCTCGGCCTAACCCTAACACTAAACCTAATCCTAACCCTAACCATCACCCTCACCCTCAGTCTAACTCTAACCCTAAACTTAACCCTAACCCTCACCCTCACCCTCACCTTAACCCTAACACTATCCCTAACGTTCACCCTAACCCTAACACTCACCCTAACCCTCACCCTCACCCACACCCTCAGCATAACCCTAACCCTCAACCTCACTCTAACCCTCACCCTAACCCTTTACCTCACCCTAACCCTAACCCTAATCATAACTCTAACCTTCATACTAACCCTAACCCTAACACTAACACTAAACCTAACCCTCACCCACAACCTAATCCTCACCCTAAGACCAACCCTAACCCTTACCCTAATCCTAACCCTAACCCCAACCCTCACCCTCACCCTAAACCTAACCCTAACACTCACCCTAACCCTAGCCCTCACCCTCACCCTCACCGTAATCCTAAACCTAACCCTAACCCTCACCTTTACCCTAACCCTCATCCTAACTGTTATCCTCAACCTTTCCCTAACCTTTACCCTATACCTAACCCTCACTCTAAACCTAACCCTTACCCTAACACTCACCCTAAATCTAACTCTAAACCTCACCTTCACCCTAAACTTCACCCTAACCCTTACCCTCACCCTAACCCTAAACCTAACCCTAATCCTAACCCTAAACCTAACCCTCAGCCTAGCCCTCACCCTAACCCTAACCCTAACACTCACTCTAACGCTAAACCTAAAACAAACCCAAACCATCACCCTAATCCTAACGCTCACCCTAACCCTAGCCCTCTCCCACACCCTAATCCTCATCCTCACCAAAACCCTCACCCAATCCCTAACCCTCACCCTCACCCTAAACATCACCCTAACCCTAATCCTAACAGTAACCCTCACCCTAACCCTAAGCCTAACAATAACCCTAAACCTAATAATAACCCTAACTCTATCCCTAACCCTCACCCTAACCCTAAACCTCACCCTAACCCCAAACTTAACCCTAACGCTAAACCGAACACTCACCCTCACCCTAACCCTCACCGTAATACTTTTCATCACCCTAAACCTAACCCTAAGTTTAACACTCACACAAAACGCTAACCCTCACCCTAATCCTCACATACACGCTCACCCTCACCCTCATCCTCAGCCTTATCCTCACCCTAAACATCACCCTAAACCAAATACTCACACTAACCCTAACCCTAACATTCACCCTAACCCTAACCCTCACCCTAACCCTAACCCTCACACTAACCCTCACCCTCACCCTAAACCTCACTGAAACCCGAACCCTTACCTAACCGAAACCCTCACCCTCACCCTCACCCTAAACCTCATCCTAACTCTTTCCTTCACACTAACCATAACCCTAACCCTCACCCTCACACTTACCTTAAACCTAACCCTAACCATAACACTCAACCTCACCCTCACCCTCACCCTAATCCTAACCCTAACAATAACCCTAATCTTCACCCTAAGCATAACCCTAAACCTCACCCTCACCCTAACCCTAAACCTAACCCTAACAATCACCCTCACCCTAGACTTCACCCTAATACTCATGCCAACCCTAACCCTCACTCTCACACTAACCCTCATTCTAAACCTTACCCTCACCCTAACCCTAACCCCAAAGCTAACCCTAACCCTCACACTAAATCTAACCCTCAGCCTAAACTTAACCCTAACCCTCATCCTAAAACTAAACCTATCCCTCACACTAACCCTAATCCTCACCCTAATCCTATACCTATCCCTCAGCCTCACCATCATCCTAACCTTAACCCTAACCCTCACCATAACCCTACTTCTAAACCTAACTCTAACCCTCACCCTCACCCTCTCCCTCACCCTAACCCTAACGCTAACCCTAACCATAACCCTAACCCTAAACCTAAACCTAAACGTCACCCTATCCCTAAGCTTAAACCTCACCATCAATCTTACCCTAATTCTAACAATAAAAATAACCCTAATCCTAACCCTAACCCTCACCCTAACCCTCACCCTAAACCTAACAATAACCGTACCCCTAACCCTAAACCTAACCCTAACCCTCACGCTAACCCTCACCCTAACTCTAACCCTAAACCTAAACCTCACCCTCACTATAAACCTAAACCTAACCCCAAAACGTCACCCTCACCCTCACCCTCACCCTCAAACTTACCTCACCCCACCCTAGCCCTCCCCGTCACCCTAAACCTCACCCTATCCCTAAGATAAACATACACCTTAACCCTCACCCTCACCCAAACCTCTCCCTCAACCTAACCCTCATCCTCACCCTAAACATCACCCTAACCCTAACCCTAAACCTAACGTTTATCCTCACCCTAAACCTAACCCTTACCCTAACCCTAAAACTCAGTCTAAACCTAACCCTCAGACTAACCATAACCCTACCCCTCACCCTCACCCTCACCCTAACCCTAACCCTTACGCTAACCCTAAACCTCACCCTCACCCTAATCGGCACCCTAACACTTACCCTCACCCTAATCCTAAACCTAATACTAACCCTAAGCATTATCGTAACCCAAACCCTCACCCACACACTTACCCTAAACCTAACTCTAACCCTAACCCTCACCCTCACCTTAACCCTAAGCCTAACAATTACCCTAAATCTATCCCTAACCCTAACCCTAATCCTAACCCTCACCCTCACCATAACCCTAAACCTAACCCTAACCCTCACCCTCACCCTAGCCCTCACCCTAACACTCACTCTAACCTTAACCCTCATTCTCACCCTAAACCTCATCCTAACCCTTAATCGCAACCAAACCCTAATCCTAAACCAAACCCTAACCCTCACACTAAACCTAACCCTCAGCCTAAACCTAACCCTCAACCTCATCCTATCCCTAACGCTAACCCTCACCCTCAACTTCAAACTCACCCTCACCCTAACTCTAACCCTAACCCTCATGCTAACCCTAACCCTAAAGCTAACCATAACCCTCACCCTAACCCTAACCCTAACCCTCACCCTCACCCTAACCCTAACCCTAAACCTAACCCTCACACTAAAACTAACCCATACCCTAACCCTAACTCTACGCTTCAGCTTAACCATCACCCTAACCCTAACCCTAACCCTAACCCTCACCCTATCCCTCAATCAAAACCTAAGAGTCACCCTCACCCTAGCCCCCACCATAACCCTTACCCTCACCCTAACCCTAAACCTAATACTAACCCTAACCCTTACACTCACCCTAACCCTAACCCTAACTGTCACACTAACCCTAACCCTCAACCTAACCCTTATCCTCACCTGAAACCTCATCCTAACCCTTACCGTCACCCTAACCCTAACCCTAACCCTAACACTCACACTAACCCTAACCCTCACCCTAACCCTAACCCTCACCCTCACCCTAACCCTCAGCCTAATCTAAACCATAACCATTATCTTAATGCAAACCCTCACCCTCACACTCACCCTAAACCTAACCCTAACCCTAACACTCACTCACACCCTCACCCTCACCCAAACAATAACCCTAACAATAACCCTAAACCTAATCCTAAACCTAACCCTAACCCTCACCCTAACCCTAACCCTAACTCTAATCCTCACCCTAACCCTAACTCTAAACCTCACACTCACCCTACCCCTAACCCTAACCCTCACCCACACCCTAGCCCTCACCCTAATATTCACGCTAACCCTTACCCTGACACTCACACTAAAACTCATCGTAACCCTTAACCTCACCCTAACCCTAAACCTAAACCTAACCCTAACCCTCACACTAAACCTAACCCTCAGCCTAAACCTAACCCTCGACCTCATCCTAATCCTAACCCTAACCCTAACCCTCACCCTCACCCTCGACTTCACCCTCACCCTCACCCTAACTCTAAACCTAACCCTCACGTTAACCCTAATTCTAACCCTAATGCTAACCCTAACCCTCACACTCACCCTAACACTCACCCTTAGTTAACCCTCACCCTAACCCTAACCCTAAACATCACACTAAACCTAACATTCACCCTAACTCTAACTCTACTCCTCAGCCTAAAACTCACCCTAAACCTAAACCTAATACTCAACCTATCCCTCACACTAACCCTAGCACTCACCCTCACCCTAGACCTCACATTTACCCTAAACATAACCCTAAACCTCATCCTAAAATTAATGCTACCCTAACCCTCACCCTCACCCTAAACCTCACCCAAACCCTATCGCTAATTCTAGTCCTAACCCTAACCATTATCTTAACCCTAACCCTCACCTTCACACTCACCCTAAACCTAAGCCTAACCCTAACCCTCACCCTCACCCTCACCCTCACCCTAACCCTAACCCTAAAAATAACCGTAAAACTAACCCTAAACCTAACCCTAACCCTCAGCCTCACCCTAACACTAACCCTAACCCTAACCTTCATCCTAACCCTCACACTAACCCTAACCCTCACCCTAACCCTAACCCTCACACAAACCCTAACGCTAACGCTAACCCTCACACTAAACCTAAACCTCACACTAACCCTAAACCTTCCCCTCAGCCTAAACCTCACCCTAACCCTTACCCTAACACTAATCCTTCTCATATCCCTCACCCTAACCCTAACACTCAACCTCATCCTAGCCCTCACCATCACCCTAACCCTAACCCTAAACCTCACCCTAAAACTAATGCTAACCCTAACCCTCACCCTCACCCTAACCTTCATCCTAACCCTTACCCTTATGCTAACACTAACCCTCATCCTCACCCTAGCCCTCAGCCTAACCCTAATCCTAACCATAAATCTCACACAAACCTTAACCCTAACCCTCATCCTAAAACTCACCCTAACCCTAAGCCTAACCCTAAACCTAACCCTCACCCTAACCCTCACCCTAAATGTAAACCTTACCCTAACCCTAACCCTAACCCTCACCCTCACCCTAACCCTAACCCTAACCCTCACCCAAACCCTCACCTTAAACCTAACGCTAACTCTAACACGCACCTTCACCCTAAACCTCACCCTAACCCTTACCCTCACCCTAACCCTAACCCTAACCCTAATCCTAACACTAACCCTAACCCTAAACCTAACCCTCACCCTAACCCTCAGCCTCACCCTAACCCTAACCCTAACCCTCACCCTAACGCTAACCCTAACCCAAACAAAAACCCAAACCCTCACCCTCATCCTAACCCTCACCGTCATCCTAACCCTCACCCTAACCCTAACCCTCACCCACACCCTAACCCTCAACCTCACCAAAAGCCTCACCCTCACCATAAACCTCAACCTCACCCTAAACATCACCCTAACCCTAACGCTTAAACTAACAATAACAGTAACCCTCACCCTAACCCTAAACCTAACAATAACCCTAACCTTAACCATAACACTCACCCTAAACCTAAACCTCACCCTAACCCTTTTCTTCAACCTAACCTTAACCCTAACTTTAACACTCACACAAACCCTAACTCTCACCCTAACCCTCAGACACCGAAAATTCACCCTCACCCTAACCCGCAACCTCACCCTAAACATCACCCTAACCCTAACATTCACCCTAAAGCTAACCATAACCCTCGCCCTAATCCTAACCCTCACCCTAAACCTCAACCTCACCCTAAACCTCACGCTTACCTAACTGAAACCCACACCCTCACCCTCATTCTCCCCATAACCCTTAACGTCACCCTAAACCAAACCCTAACCCTAACCCTAACCCTCACACTAACCCTAACCCTCAACCTAACCCTAAACCTAAACCTAACCCTCACCCTCATCCTCACCCTCACCCTAACCCTCAGCCTAATCTTAACCCTAACCATTATCTTAACCCTAACAGTCACCTAACCCTCACCCAAAACATCACCTTAACCCTAACCCTAACCCTAACCCTAACTCTCACCCTAACCCTCACCCTTACCCTAACCCAAATCCTAACCCTAACCCTCAAACTAACCCTCACTCTAACCCTAACCCTCACCCTAACCCTCACCATAACCCTAACGCTAACCCCAACCTTCACCCTCACCCTAACCCTCACCCAAACCCTTTTCCTCACCCTAACCCTTTCACAAACCCTAACCTTCATCCTAACCCTAACCCTATCCCTCACCCTAACTCTCACTCTACCCCTAACCCTCACCCTAACCCTAACCCGGACACTTACCCTAAACCTCACCCTCAGCCGAACTCTCAACCTCACCGTTACCCTCAACCTCACCCTCACCCTCACCCTAACCCAAAACCTTACCCTCGCACTAACAGTCTCCCTAACCCATAACCTCACCCTAACTCTAGGCCTAATCCTAAACCTAACCCTCACACTAACCCTCACACTAACCCTCACCTTCACACTAAACCTAACCCTCACTTTACCCTCACCCTCACCATAACCCTAAGTCTCACCCTCACCCTAACCCTCACGCTAACCCTTTACCTCACCCTAACCCTAACCCTAATCCTAACTCTAACCTTCATACTAACCGTAAACCTAAACCTAACCCTAACCCTCACACTCAACCTCACCCTAACCCTAACCCTAACAAGAACCCTAACCCTAACCCTAAACTTAACCCTCACCCTAACTCTAACCCTAACCCTAAACCTCACCATAACCCTAACCCTAACACTCACCCTCACCCTAACCCTCATCCTAAACCTTACCCTCAACCTAACCCTAACCCAAACCCTGACCCTAACCCTCACCCTAACCCTAGCCCTCACCTTCACCCTCACCCTAATCATAACCCAAACCCTAACCCTCAACCTCACCCTAACCCTCATCCTAACGCTTATCCTCACCCTAACCCTAAGCCTTACCCTAACCCTAACCCTCACTCTAAACCTAACCCTCAGCCTAAACCTAACCCTACCCCTCAGCCTCACCCTCAACCTAAACCTAACCCTAACCCTCACCCTAAACCTAACCCTAACACTAACCCTCATCCTCAGCCTAGCCCTCACCCTAACCCTAACCCTAACCCTACCCCTAAACCGAACCGTAACCCTCAAACTCATCCTCACCCTAAACCTAACCCTAACCCTCACCCTCACCCTCAACCTCACCCTCACGCTAACCCTAACAATAACCCTAACCTTAACCCTAAACTTAACACTCACCGTACCCATAACCCTAACCGTAACCCTCAGCCTAAACCGAGCCCTCACCCTCACCCTAACACTAATCCTAACAAGAACCCTAACTCTAACCCTAAACCTAAACCTAAACCTCACCCTAATCCTAACCCTAACCCTCACCCTCACCCTAACCCTCATCCTAAACCTTATCCTCACCCTAAACCTAACCCTTACCTTCACCCTAACTTTCACTCTAAACCTAACCCTAAGTCTAACCCTAATTCTACCCCTCACCGTCACCCTAACCCTAACCCTCACCCTAAACCTAATCCTAACCCTTACCCTAACCCTCACCCTGACCCTCACCCTAACCCTAACCCTAACCCTAAACTTAACCCTCACCCTAACTCTAACCCAAACCCTAACACTAACCCAAACACTCACCCTAACCCTAGCCCTCACACACAACGTCACCTTATTCATAACACTAACCCTCACCCTCACCCTAAAGCTCATCCTAACCCTTATCCTCACCCTAACCCTAACCCTCACCCTCACCCTAATCCTAACTCTAAACCTAACCCTCAGCCTAATCCTAACCCTACCCCTCATCCTCACAGTCACCCAAACCCTAACCCTAACCCTTACCCTAAACCTAACCCTAGACCTAAATCTCATCTTCACCCTAGCCCTCACCCTAACCCCAATCCTAACCCTAAACCTCACCTTAACCCCACCTCTAACCCTAAACCTAACTCTCAGCCTCACCCTCACCCTAACCCTAACCCTAACCCTAACAATAACCCCAACCCTAAAATTAACCTAAACCTCACCCTAACACTAACCCTCAACCTCACCCTAACCCTAACCCTAAACCTAACAATAACCCTAATCCTAAACCTAAACAAAACCCTAACCCTCTCCCTAACACTAACCCTAATCCTAACCCTTACCCTAACCATTATCTAAACCCTAACCCTTACCCTCACAATCACCCTAATCCTAACCCTCACACAAACCCTCACCCTCAACGTCACCCTCACCTTGAACCTAACCTTAACAATAACCATAAACCTAACCCTAAACATAACCCTAATCCTAACCCTAAACCTAACCCCAAACCTAATCCTAAACCTAACCTAACCCTCACCCTCATCCTATCCCTCACCCTAACTCTAAGCCTCACCCAGACCCTAACCCTAACACTAACACTAAACCTAACCCTAACCTTCACACTCACCCTAAATCTAATCCTAACCCAAACCCTCACCCTCACCCTAACCCTAACCCTAACAATAACCCTAACCCTAACCCTAAACCTAACCCTAAGCCTCACCCTCCCCCTTACCCTAACCCTAACCCTAACCCTCACCCTCACCATAACCCTAACCCTAATCCTAAACCTAACCCTAATCCTCACCCTCACCCTAACCCTCACCCCAACCCTAAACCTCACCCCAAACCTAACCCTAAACCTAAACCTAACACTAACCCTCACATTCACCCTAAATCAAACCCTAACCCAAACCCTCACCTTCACCCTCACCCTAACCCTAACCCTAACAATAACCCTAACCCTAACCCTCACCCTGACCCTAGCCCTAACCCAAACCCTCACCCTCACCCTCAACCTCACCCTCACCCTCACCCTAACTCTAATCCTAACCCTCACACTAACCCTAAACCTAACCCAAATGCTAACCCTAACCCTCATCCTCACCCTCACCCTCACTCTCAACCTCACACTCACCCTCACCCTAACACTATCCATCAGCCTAAACCTCACCCTAACTCTAACCCTAACACTAATCCTCACCCTATCCCTTACTCTAACCCTAACACTCACCCTCATCCTAACCCTCAACCTAACCCTAACCCTAAAACTAATCCTCACCCTATCCTTCACCCTAACCCTCAGACTCACCCTAAATCTAACCCTAACCCAAACCCTCACGCTCACCCTCACCCTAACAATAACCCTAACCCTAACCCTCACTCTAATGCTAACCCGAAACCAAACCCAAACCATCACCCTCACCCTAACCCTCACCATCATCCTAACCCTCACCCTAAACCTAACCCTCTCCCACACCCTAATTCTCACCCTCACCAAAATCCTCACACTCACCCTAACCCTCACCTTCACCCTAAACATCACCCTAACCCTAAGCATAAGCATAATCCTCACCCTAACCCTAAGCCTAACAATAACCCTAAACCTAAAGATAACCCTAACCCTAACCCAAACACTCACCCTAAACGTAACCCTCACGCTAACCCTCAACCGAACTCTAAAGCTAAACCTAACACTCACCCTCACCCTAACCCTAACCCTAACACTTTTCATCACCCTAAACCTAACCCTAAGTTTAACACACACACAAACACTAACCCTCACCCTAACCCTCACTCTAACCCTCACCCACACCCGAAACCTCAACCTCATCCTCAGCCTCATCCTCACCCTAAACATCACTCTAAACCTAACACTCACCCTAACCCTCACCCTAAACATTCACCCTAACCCTAACCCTCACCCTAACCCTCACCCTCACCCTAAACCTCATTGAAACTCTAACCCTTACCTAACCGAAAACCTCACCCTCACCCTCACCCTAAAACAAAACTCTTTGCCTCACCCTAACCCTCACCCACACACTCCCCTTAAACTTAACCCTAACCATAACACTCAACCTCACCCTCACACTAACCCTAACCCTAACAATATCCCTAATCCTCAACCTAACCCTAACCCTAAACATCACATTCACCCTAAACCTAACCCTAATCCTAAACCTCACCCTCACCCTCAACCTCACCCTCAGGCTAACCCTAACGCTAACACTAATCCTAACCCTAACACTCACCCTCAACCTCACCCTAACTCTAAACCTAACCCTAACACTCACCCTCACCCTAACCCTAACCAAAACCCTAACCCTCAACCTAACCCTAACGCTAACTCTAACACTCACCCTCACCCTAAACCTCAACCTAATCTTTACCCTCACCCTAACCCTAACCCTAACCCTAATCCTCACACTAAACCTAACCCTCACCCATACCCTATCCGTTACCCTAAACAAAACACTTACCCTCACCCTAACCCTCACCCTAACACTTTCACTCACCCTAACCCTAACCCTAACACTCACACAAACCCTAACCCTCACCCTAACCCTAACACCCTTCCACACCCAAATCCTCACCCACACCCAAACCATTACCCTCACCCTAACCCTCACCCTCACCCTAAACATCACCCTCACCCTAACAGTCACCCTAACCCTAAATCTAACCCTAATTCTTACCTAACAGAAACCCTCACCCTAACCCTCACCCTCACCCTAACCCTAACTCTGACCCTTACCTAACCGAAATCCTCACCCTCATCCTAACCCTTACCCTGACGCTAACCTTAAACCTAAACCACAAACTAACACTAACCCTCACCCTAAACCTTACCCTAACCCTAACCCTCAACCTAATCCTAACCCAATCATAACAATAACCCTAAACCTAACCCTAAACCTAAACCTAACACTCACACTAACCTTCAACCTCACCCTATCCCTACCTCTAACCCTAACCCTAACCCTCAGCCTCACCCTCACCCTCACCCTAACCCTAACCCTAACAATAAACCTAACCCTAACCCTAAACCTAAACATCACCCTAACCCTAACCCGAAACCTCACTCTCAATCTCACCTTAACCCTAACAATAACAATAACCCTAACCCTAACCCTCACCCTAACCCTCACCCTAACCCTAACAATAACCCTAATCCTAACCTTAAACCTAAACCTAATTCTGACCCTAAACTTAACCCTAATCCTAACCCGTAAAATAACCAATATTTTAAACCTAACCCTCACCCTCACAATCACCCTAAAACTAACCCTAACAGTAACCCTCACTCTCAACTTCACCCTCACCCTAAACCTAACCCTAAAAATAACCCTAACCCTAACCCTAAACGTAACCCTAACCCTCACCCTCACCCTAACCCTAACCCTAATCCTAAACCTAACACTAACCCTCAAACTCACTGTATCCCTCACCATAACACTAATCCTCATCCAAACCCTAACCCTAACCCTAAGCCTAACCCTCACACTCACCCTAAATCTGACCATAACCCAAAACCTCACCCTCACCCACAACCTCACTCTCACCCTCACCCTAACCCTAACCCTAACCTTAACCTTAAAAATAACCCTAACCCTCACGCTCACCCTAACCCTATCCCTAACCCTCACCCTCACCCTAACCCTAACCCTAATACTAAACCTAACCCTAACCCTCACCCTCACCCTAACCCTCACCCTAACCCTAACCCTCACGCCACCCCTAACCCTAACCCTAACCCTATACCTAACCCTAACCCTCACACTCACCCTAAATCTAACCCTAACCCTAACCCTAACCCTAACCATCACCCTCACCCTAACCCTAACCCTCACCCTCACCATCACCCTAACCCTAACCCTAACCCTAATCCTCACCGTCACCCTCACCCTCACCCTCACCCTAACTCTAACCCTAACCCTCATGCTAACCCTAACCCTAACCCTAATGCTAACCCTAACCCTCACCCTCACTCTCACCCTCAACCTCATCCTCACCCTCACCCTAACACTAACCCTCAGCATAAACTCACCCTATCCCTAAAAATAATCCTCACCCTATCCCTCACCCTAACCCTAACACTCACCCTCATCCTAACCCACACCCTAACCCTTACTCTTACGCTAAACCTAACCCTCACCCTTATATTAAACGTCACTCTAACCCATACCTCACCCTAAACCTCACCCTCCCCCTAACCCTATCCCTCACCCTAACCCTCACCGTAACCCTAACCCTAAACCTAAACCTAACCCTCACCATAACCTTCACTCTAATCCTAACCCTAAACCTAACCCTCACCCTCCCCCTAACCCTCAACCAAACCCTTACCCTCACCCTCACCCTAATGCCAACCCTAACCCTTACCCTCACACTAACCCCAACCCTTACCTTAATCCTATCCCTAACCCTCAGCCTCACCCTCAATCTCACCCTAACCCTAACACTCACCTTAACCATAATACTAACCCTAATACTCACCCTATCCCTAACTCTCACCATCACCCTCAACCTCACCCTCGGCCTAACCCTAACACTAACCATAATCCTAACTTTAACCCTTACCCTCAACCTCACCCTAACTCTAACCCTCACCCTCACCCTCACCCTAACCCTAACCCTTTCCCTAACGCTCACCCTAACCCTATCATTCACCCTAACCCTCACCCTCACCCACACTCTAACCATAACCCTAACCCTCACCCTCACACTAACCCTCACCATAACCCTAACCCTAACCCTCACCCAAACCCTAACCCTAATCCTAAACCTAAACTTAAACCTCACCCTCACCCTCACCCTAAACCAAACCCTCACCCTCACCCTCACCCTCATCTTCATCCTAACCCTAACCCTAAAAATAACCAAAACCCTAACCCTAACCTTAACATTCAACCTAAATCTAACCCTAACACTAACCCTAACACACACCCTAAACCTAGCCCTCACCCACACCCTCACCCTAATCCTAAACCTAACCCTAACCCTCACCTTCACCTTAACCCTCATCCTAACCCTTAGCCTCACCCTAACGCTAACCCTTTCCCTAAATCTAACCCTCACTCTAAACTGAACCCTCAGCCTATCCCGCACCCTAACCCTAAATCTAACTCCAACCCTCACCTTCACCCTAAACCTCACCCTAACCCTTACCCTCACCCTAACCCTAACCCTAACCATAATCCTCACACTAATCCTAAACCTAAACCTTACCCTCAGCCTAACCCTCACCCTGACCCTAACCCTTACCCTCACTCTAACACTAACCCTAAACCAAACCCAAACCATCACCTTAACCCTAACCCTCACCATCATCCCAACCCTCACCCTAACCCTAACCCTCAGCCATACCCTAATCCTCACCCTCACCAAAATCCTCACCCTCACCCTAACCCTCACCCTCACCCTAAACATCACCCTAAACCTAACCCTTAACCTAACCCTAACCGTAACTCTCACCCTAATTCTAAGTGTAACAATAACCCTCAACCTAACCCTAATGCTAAACCTAACACTCACCCTCACCCTAACCCTCACCCTAACATTTTTCATCACCCTAAACCTAACAATAAGTTTAAAACTCACACAAACGCTAACCCACACCCTAACCCTCACCAATACCCGAACACTCACCCTAACCCTAACCTTCACCCTCACCCTAAACATCACCCTAAACCTAACACTCACCCTAACCCTAACCCTAACATTCACCCTAAACGTAACCCTCACCCTAACCCTCATCCTAACCCTAAAACTCACCGAAACCCTAACCCTTACCTAACCGAAACCCTCACCCTAACCCTAACCCTAAACCTCACCCTCACACTCACCTAAAACCTAAACCTAACCATAACACTCAACCTCACCCTCACCCTCACCCTAACCCTAACCCTAACAATAACCCAAACCCTAACCCTAAACCTAAACCAAACCCTCACCCTCATCCTAACACTAACTCTAACCCTAAGCCTCACCCTCACCCTCAACCTAACCCTAACCCTAACCCTAACCCTAAACCTAACCCTCACACTCACCCTAAATCTAACCCTAACACAAACCCTCACACTCACCCTCACCCTCAGTCTAAACATAACACTAACAATAACCATAACCCTAAACCTAAACCTAACACTCAACCTCACCCTCACTCAAACACTATCACTCACCCTAACAGTCACCGTCACCCACACCCTCACCATAACCCTAACCCTCACGCTCACTCTAACACTCACCCTAACCTTTTACCTCAACCTAACCCTAACCCTAATCCTAACTCTAACCTTCATACTAACCCTAACCTAAAGCTAAACCTAACCCTAACACTAACCCTTACTCTCACCCACAACCTCAACCTCACCCTCAGACCAAACCTAACTCTAACCCTAATCCTAACCCTAACCTTAACCCTCACCCTCATCCTAACCCTGACCCTAACAATAACCAAAACCCTAACCCTAACCTTAACCCTCAACCTAACTCTAACCCTAACCCTAAACCTAAACCTAACACTCACCCTAACCCTAGCAATCACCCTCACCCTCACCCTCACCCTAACCGTAAACCTAACCCTAACCCTCACCTTCACCTTAACCCTCATCCTAACACTTATCATCACCCTAACCCTAACCCTTACCCTAAACCTAATCCTCAATATAAACCTAACCCTCAGCCTAACCCTCACCCTAACCCTAAAGCTAACTCCAACCCTCACCTTCACCCTAAACCTCACCCTAACCCTTACCGTCACATGCACCCTAACCCTAACCCTAAACCTAATCCTCACACTAATCCTAACCCTAAACCTTATCCTCAGCCTAACCCTCACCCTAACCCTAAACCTAACCCTCACTCTAACGCTAACCCTAAACCAAACCCAAATCATCACCCTCACCCTAACCCTCACCATCATCATAACTCTCACCCTAACCCTAACCCTCACCCACACCCTAATCCTCATCCTCACCCAAACCCTCACCCTCACACTAACCCTCACCCTCACCCTAAACATCACCCTAACCCTAAACCTAAACCTAACCTTTATCCTCAACCTAACCCTAAGCCTTACTGTAACCCTAATATTCAGTCTAAACTTAACCCTCAGCCTAACACTAACCCTACCCCTCACCCTCACCCTCACCCTAACCCTAACCCTAACCCTAATCCTAAACCTCACACTCACTCTAACCCTAACCCTAACCCTCACCATCACACTAGCCCTCACCCTAACACTCACTATAACCCTAACCCTCACTTTCATCCTAACACTCACCCTAACCTTAACCCTTACCCTCACCCTAACTCTAAACCTAATCCTAACCCTAACCCTTACACTAACCCTAACCCTCACCCTAACCCTAACCCTAACCCTAACACTCACCCTCACCCTCACCCTAATCCTCAGCCTAATCCTAACCCTAAGCATTATCCTAACCCTAACCTTCACACTCACACTCACCCTAAATCTAACTCTAACCCTAACCCTCACCCTCACCCTAACCCTAACCAAAACCTTAGCCTTCACCTAACCCTCACCATAACCCTAATGCTAACTCTACCACTCACCCTCACCCTAAACCTCACCCTAAACTTTACCCTCACTCTCTCCCTAAACCTAACCCTAAAACTTATCCTCACACTAAACCTACCCTCACCATCACCCTAACCCTCACCCTATCACTTTCACTCACCCTAACCCTAACCCTAACACTCACACAAACCCTAACCCTCACCCTAACCCTAACCCTCTTCCACACACTAACCCTCACCCACACCCGAACCATTACCTTAACCCAAACGCTCAACCTCACCCTAAACATCACCCTAACCCTAACACTCACCCTAACCCTAAACCTAACCCTAATCCTTACCTAAGCGAAACCCTCACCCTAAACCTCACCCTCAGCCTAACCCTAACCCTAACCCTAAAAATAACCCTAACCCTAACCCTAACCCTAATGCTAACACTAACCCTCACCCTCACCCTAACCCTCACCCTCAACCTCACCCTCACCCTCACCCTAACAATACTCCCCAGCCTAAACCTCACCCTAACCCTAACACTAATACTCACCCTATCCCTCACCCTAACCCTACCACTCACCCTCACACTAACCCTAACCCTAACACTAATCCTCACCCTATCCCTCACCCTAACCCTCACACTCACCCTAAATCTAACTCTAACCCAAACCCTCATCCTCAACATCACCATTACCCTAACCCTAATCCTAACAATAAACCTAAACTTAACTGTAAACCTAACCCTAACCCTCACCCTAACCCTAACCCTAACCCTTACCCTAATCCTAAACCTAACCCTAACCCTCACCCTCACCCTAACCCTCACCCTAACCGTAACCCTCACGCCTACCCAAACCCTAACATTAACCTTAACCCTAACCCTCACACTCACCCTAAATCTAACCCTAACCCAAACCCTCACCCTCACCCAATACCTAACATTAACAATAACCCTAACCCTAACCCTAAACCTAACCCTAACACTCACCCTCACCCTCACCCTAACCCTAACCCTAACCCTCACCCTCACCCTCAACCTCACCCTCACCCTCACCCTAACTCTAACCATAACCCTCACGCGAACCCTAACCCTAACCCTAAAGCTAACCCTAACCCTCACCCTCACTCTCACCCTAAACCTCACACTCACCCTCACCCTAACAATACCCCTCAGCCTAAACCTCACCCTAACACTAACCCTAACCATAATCCTCACCCTATTCCTCACCCTAACCCTAACACTCACCCTCATCCTAACCCTCAACCTAACCCTAACTCTAACCCTAAACCTCACCCTAGAACTAATGCTAACCCTAACATTCACCCTCACGCTAAACCTCACCCTAACACTTACCCTTACGCTAAATCTAACCCTTACCCTCACCCTAAACCTCACTCTAACCCATACCCTCACCCTAACCCTCACCCTAAACCTAACCGTCACCCTCACCGTAACCCTCACCGTAACCCTAACCCTAACCCTAAACCTAACCCTCACCCTAATCCTAACTGTAAACCTAACCCTCACCCTCACCTTAACCTTCAACCAAACCCTTACCCTCACCCTCATCCTAATGCTAAACCTAACCCTAACCCTCACACTAACCCCAACCCTCATGCTAATCCTATCACTACCCCTCAGCCTCACCCTCATCCTCACCCTAACCCTAACCCTAACCCTCACCCTAACCATAACCTTAAACCTAACCCTCACCCTAAACCTCACCCTCATCATCACACTCAACCTCACCCTCGGCCTAACCCTAACACTAACCCTAATCCTAACCCTAATCCTCACCCTCACTCTAACCCTAATCCTGTGCCTAACACTCACCCTAACCCTATCACTCACCCTAACCCTCACCGTCACCCACACCCTCACCATAACCCTAAGCCTCACCCTCACTCTAACCCTCACCCTAACCCTTTTCGTCACCCTAACCCTAAACCTTATCCTAACTCTAACTTTCATACTAACCCTAACCCTCACCCTAACGCTAACCCTAACCCTAACCCTAACCCTAACCCTAACCCTCACCCACAACCTCAACCTCACCCTCAGACCAACCCTAACCCTAACCCTAATCCTAACCCTAACCTTAACCCTCACCCTCACCCCAAACCTAAACCTAACGTTCACCCTCACCCTAACCCTCACCCACACGCTAATCCTCACCCTCACCAAAACCCTCACCCTCACCCTAACCCTCACCCTCACCCTAAACATCACCCTAACCCTAACCCTTAACCTAACCCTAATCGTAACCCTCACCCTAACCCTAAGAGTAACAATAAACCTCAATCTAACCCTAACGCTAAACCTAACACTCACCCTCACCCTAACACGCACCCTAACACTTTTCATCACCTTAAACCTAACAATAAGTTTAACACTCATACAAACGTAACCCTCACCCTAACCCTCACCCTAACCCTCAACCACACTCTCACCCTCACCCTAACCCTCACCCTCACCCTAAACATCACCCTAAACCTAACACTCACCCTAACCCTAAACCTAACCATCACCCTAACCCTAACCCTCACCCTCACCCTAAACCTCAACGAAACCCTAACCTTGACCTAACCGAAACCCTCATCCTCACCCTCAACCTAAACCTCATCCTAACCCTTTCCCTCACCCTAAGCCTAACCATAACACTCACCCTCACACTGACCTAAAACCTAACCCTAAACATAACACTCACCCTCACCCTCACCCTCACCCTCACCCTAACCCTAACCCTAACAATAACCCAAACCCTAACCCTAAACATAACCCTAACCCTCACCCTCATCCTAACCCTCAACTTAACCCTAATACTCACCCTAACCCTAACCCTAAACCTCACCTTCACCCGAACCCTAACCCTAACCTGCACCCTCACCCTAGACTTCACCCTAATATCCACGCTAACCCTAACCCTCACTCTCACCCTAACCCTCACCCTCGCACTCAACCTCACCCTCACCCTCACCCTAACTTTAACCGTAACCCTCATACTAACCCTAACCCTAACCCTAATGCTAGCCCTAAAACTCACCCTCACCCTAACCCTCACCCTCAGCTAACCATCACCCTAACCCTAACCCTAAACCTCACATTAAACCCAACCCCCACACAAACCCTAACCCTATCCTTCAGCCTCAAACTCACCCTAAACCTAACCCTAACCCTAATCCTCACCCTATCCCTCACCCTAACGCTAACACTCACCCTCACCTTAGCCCTCACATTAACAGTAACCATAACGCTAAACCTCACCCTAAAACTAATGCTAAACCTAAACCTCACCCTCATTCTAACCCTCACACTAACACTTACCCTCATCCTAACACTAACCCTAACATTAACCCTAAACCTCACCCTAATCTTATCCATAAATCTCAGCCTCACCCTCATCCTAACCCTAACCCTAACCCTCACCCTAACCATAACCCTAACTCTAACCCTAACCATCACGCTAAACCTAACCCTCAACCTCACACTCAACCTCACCCTCAGCCTAACCCTAACCCTAATCCTAACCCTAAACTTCACCCTCACCCTCACCCTAACTCTAACCATAACCATAACCCTCACCCTCACCCTAATCCTAACCCTAATCCTTACCTAACCCAAAACCTCACCCTCACCCTCACCCTCAAATTTACCCTCACCCTCACCATCATCCTAACCCTCACCCTACCCCTAAACCTAACCCACACTCGAACCCTCACCCTCACCCGAAAACTCACCCTCACACTAACCCTCACCCTCACTCTAAACATCACTCTAACCCTAACCCTAAACCTAACCTTTATAGTCACCCTAACCCAAAACCTTACCCTAAGCCTAACCCTCAGTCTAAACATAACCCTCAGCCTAACCTAACCCTACCCCTCACCCTCAAACTTACCCTAACCCTGACCCTTACACTAACCCTAACCATCACCCTAATCCTAACTATAACACTAATCCTAACCCTCAACATCACCCTAACCTTAAACCTAACCCTCACCATCACACTAGCCCTCACCCTAACACTCAATATAACCCTAACCCTCACTTTCACCCTAACCCTCACCCTAAACCTAACCCTCACCCTCACCCTAACCCTCACCCTAACCCTCACCCTAACCCTCACCCTCACCCTAACCCTCAGCCTAATCTAAACCCTTACAATTATTTTAATCCTCTCACCCTCACACTCACCCTAAACCTAACCCTAACCCTAATCCTCACCTTCACCCTAACCCTAACCCTCAGCCTTAACCTAACCCTCAACCTCATCCTAATCCTAACCCTAACCCTAAACCTCACCCTCACCCTCACCCTCACCCTAACTCTAACTCTAACCCTCAGCCTAACCCTAATTCTAACCCTCATTCTAACCCAAACCCTCACCCTCACCCTAACACTCACCCTTAGCTAACCCTCACCCTAACCCTAACCCTAACCATCACACTAAACCTAACCCTCACCCTAACCCTAACCCTACCCATCAGCGTAAAACTCACCCTAAACCTAAACCTAAACCTAATACTCAACCTATCCCTCACACTAACCCTAACACTCACCCTCACCCTAGACCTCACATTTACCCTAAACATAACCCTAAAACTCATCCTAAAATTAATGCTAACCTTAACCCTCACACTCACCATAATCCTCACCCAAAAAGCTAACCCTAATCCTAATCCTAACCCTAACCATTATCTTAACCCTAAACCTCACCCTCACACTCACCCTAACCCTACCCCTAACCCTAAACCTCACACTCACCCTCACCCTCACCCTAACCCTAACCCTAACAATAATCGTAACCCTAACCCTATACCTAACCCCAACCCTCATCCTCACCCTAACCCTAACGCTAACCCTAACCTTCATGTTAACCCTCACCCTAACCCTAACCCTAAACCTCAACCTCAACCTAACCCTCACCCTAACCTTAACTTTCACCCCAACCCTAACTCTAACCCTAACCCTAACCCTCAAACTAAACCTAAACCTCACAATAACCCTAACAGTTCCCCTCACCCTGAAACTCACCCTAACCCTTACTCTAACACTAATCCTTCCCATATCCCTCACCCTAACACTAACACTCAACCTCATCTAGCCCTCACCCTCACCCTAACCCTAACCCTAAACCTCACCCTAAAACTAATGCTAACCCTAACCCTCACCCTAACCTTCTCCCTAACCCTTACTCTTATTCTAAAACTAACCCTCACCCTCACCCTAATCCTTACTCTAACCCTTACCCCACCCTAAGCCTCACCCTAACTGTAACCCTCACCCTCACAATAACCCTCACCATAAACCTAACCCTAACCCTAAAACGAACCCTCACCCTAAACTTCACTCAAATCCTAACCCTAAGCCTAACCATCATCCTCACCCTAACCCTCACCCAAACCTCACCCTCTCAATCACACTAACCCTAAACCTCACTCTAATCCTATCCCTACACCTTAGCCTCACCCTCATCCTAACCCTAACACTAACACTCACCCTAAGCCTAACCCTAACCCTAACCCTCACCCTAACCCTCACCCTCAACCTCACCCTCAGCCTAACCCTAACCCTCACCCTAATCCTAACCCTAACCCTCACCCTCACCCTCACCCTAACTCTAAACCTAACCCTAATCCTAACCCTCACCCTCACCATCAACCTAATCCTAACCAAATCCCTAATACTCCCCCTAACCTTAACATTCACCCTAACCCTCAACCTCTCCCTCACCATAACCCTAAAACTCACCCTCACTCTAACTCTCACCCTAACCCTTTACCTCACCGTAACCCTAACCCTAATCCAAACTCTAACGTTCATACTAACTCTAACCCTCACCCTCACCCTAACCCAAACCCTAACACTAACCCTAAACCTCACCCACAACCTCACCCTCACCCTCAGACCAACCCTAACCCTAATCCTAACCCTAACCGTCACCCTCACCATCACCCTAAAGCTAACCCTATCTCTCACCCTCACCCTAACCCTAACACTAACAATAACCCTAAGCTTAACCCTAACCTTAACCCTCACCCTAACTTTAACCCTAACCCTAACCCTAACCCTCACTCTAACACTCAACATAACTCTAAATCTCACCCTAAACCTCACCCTATCCCTAACCCTAACCCTAATGTTCACACTAACCCTAGCCCTAAACCTCACTCTAACCCTCACCCTACCCCTAACCCTAATCCTCACTCTAATGCTAACCCCAATCCAAACCCAAACCCTCACCCTCACCGTAACCCTCACAGTCTTCCTAACCCTCACCCTAACCCTAACCCTCACACACTCCCTAACCCTCACCCTCACCAAAACCCTCACCCTCACCATAAACTTCACCCTAAACCTAACCCTTAATCTAAACCTAACCGGAACCCTCACCCTAACCCTAACCCTAGCAATAACCCTAAACCTAACAATAACCCTAAACCTAACCCTAACCCTCACCATACCCTAACCCTCAGCCTAACCCTCAACCTAACCCTAATGCTAAACCTAACACTCATCCTCACCCTAACCCGCATCCTAACACTTTTCCTCACCCTAACCCTAACCCTAACTTTAACACTCACACAAACCCTCACCCTCAACCTAACCCTCACCAAAACCCTTACCATTACCCTAAATCTAACCCTAACCCTGAAACTAACCCTAACCCTCTCCATAATCCTATTCCTAACCCTCAGCTTAGGTCTTATTCTAACCCTAACCCTAACCCTAACCTCACCCTGACCCTCACCCTAACCCTAACTCTCATACTCACACTCAACCTTACCTTCAGCCTACACCTAACCCTAACCCTAATCCTAACCCTAACCCTCACTCTCACCATCACCCTAACTCTAAACCTAACCATAAACCAAACCCTCACGCTCACCCTCACCCTAACCCTAACATATAACTAAACCTCACCTTAACCCTAACCCTCACCCTAACCCTAACCCTCACCCTCACCATAACCCTCACCCTAACCATCACCCAAAACCTAACGCTAACTCTAAACCTCACCCTCACCCTAAACCTCACCCTAACCCTTACCCTCACCCTAAACCTAACCCTAACCCTAACCCTAATCCTCTCACTAACCCTAACCCTAACCCTCATCCTAAACCTCACCCTAACACTAAAGCTAACCCTAAACCTAACCCTCACCGAACCCTCACCCTAACTCTGAATCTCACCCTAACCCTAAACCTAACCATCATCCTCACCCTAACCCTAACCCTAACACTAACAAGAACCCTAAACCTAACCCTTACCATAACCCTCACCCTAAATCTAACCCTAACCCTCACCCTAACCCTCACTCTAACCCTAGCCCTCACCCTCACCCTTACCTTAATCCCAATCCTAACCATAACCCTCACCCTCACCCTAACCCTCATCCTAACCCTTATCCTCAACCTAACCCTAACCCTAACCCTCACTCTAAACCTAACCCTCAGCCTAACCCTATCCCTACCCCTGCCCCTCCCCCTCCCCTAACCCTAAGCCTAACCCTCACCCTTAACCTAATCCTAACACTAACCCTCATCCTCACCATAGCCCTCACCCTAACCCTAAACCTAATGATAACCCTCAACCAAACCTTAACCCTAAACCTCATCCTAAAACTCACCCTAACCCTAAGCCTAATCCTAAACCTAACCCTCACCCTAACCCTCACCCTAACTCTAAATCTCACCCTAACCCTATCCTTAATCCTCATCCTCACCCTAACCCTAACCCTAACCCTCACCCAAAACCTCACCCTAACACTAACACTAACTCTAACCCTCAACTTCACCCTAAACTTCACCCTAACCCTTACCCTCACCCTAACCCTAACCTTAAACCTAACCCTAATCCTAATCCTAACACTAACCCTAACCCTAAACCTAACCCTCACCCTAACCCTAACCCTAAACCTAAACGTCACCCTAACGCTAACCCTCACTGTCATCCTAACCCTCAACCTAACCCTAACCCTCACCCACCACCTAACCCTCTTCCTCACCAAAACCCTCACCCTCAACGTAAACCTCACCCTCACCCTAAACATCACCCTAACCGTAACACTTAACACTAACCGTAAACCTCACCCTAACCCTAAACCTAACAATAACCCTAAACCTAACAATAACCCTAACCATAACCATAACACTCACCCTAACACTAACCCTCACCCTAACCCTTTTCCTCACCCTAACCGTAACCCTAACTTTAACACTCACACAAACCCTAACCCTCACCCTAACCCTCACACAAACCCGACAACTCACCCACACCCTAACCCTCACGCTCAACCTAAACATCACCCTAAACCTAACACTCACCCTAACCTTAACCCTAACCCTCACCGTAATCCTAACCCTCACTCTAACCCTCAACCTCACCCTAAACCTCACCCTAACCCTAACCCTTACCTAACCGAATCCCTCACCCTCACCTTCACCCTCCCCATAAACCTCACCCTAACCCTTAACGTCACCCTAACCCTAACCCTCCCCATAAACCTCACCCTAACCCTTAACGTCACCCTAACCTAAACCCTAACCCTAACCCTACACTAACCCTAACCCTCAATCTAACCCTAACCCTAACACTAACCCTCACCCTCACCCTAACCCTCAGCGTAATCTTAATCCTAACCATTATCTTA
Organism: Dipodomys merriami; assembly: GCF_024711535.1. Lineage (NCBI taxonomy): Eukaryota > Metazoa > Chordata > Mammalia > Rodentia > Heteromyidae > Dipodomys > Dipodomys merriami. Next base: position 950,291 of record NW_027206080.1, on the reverse strand, counting down.
ACCCTAACCCTCACCCTCACAGTCACCCTATACCTAACACTAACCCTAACACTCACCCACAAACTCACCCTCACCCTAACTCTAACCCTAACAAGAACCCTAACACCAATCCTAATCCTAATCCTAATGCTAAACCTAATGTTTACAAACAAGACCACACTAAAGCTACCAGCACAACTATGTTTATTGCAGCATTATTTACCATAGCTAAGATATGGAACCAACCCAGATGCCCCTCGGTAGCTGAATGGATCAAGAAAATGTGGTATATATACACAATGGAATTCTATGCCTCCATCAGAAAGAATGACATTGCCCCATTTGTTAGGAAATGGAAAGGTTTGGAAAAAATTATATTAAGTGAAGTAAGCCAGGCCCAAAGAAACATAGGTCCCATGGTTTCCCTTATTTGCAATAACTAGTATAGGTATGAGTCAAGCGGAAAAGGTCAGATAATGTGATGTTAGGAAAATGAACCCTTAAATATGTGTATTTTAATGTTTTCGTTTCTTTCATGCATGTGTTTCTAATGCATTTATAAGATTATTTCTTTGTTGCTTTGTATGTCCCTCCCCGACAGTGTAACCCCCGCTTTCACTATATTTGATGTCAGTATAACATGTGGAGGAGATGGGGACAAACAAGTCGTTTAAGGATTCAGGTGGACCTGTTGCAACAATGAGAAGTACAAAATGTCATGTCAAAACCAGCTTTACAATGTCGTTTTTGGGGGGAGGGGGGTATGATTGGGTGGGGGGAGGGGGGAGGCTGGGAAGGGAATTGAAGGGTAAACAAAGGAGGAGGCTGCAATGCTTGGTAAGAAATGTATGCATTATCCTGCCCATGTAATTGTAACCCCTCTGTATAGTATGTTATCAAAAAAAAAAAACCTAACCCAAATCCTCAGCCTCACCCTAACTCTCACTGTCACCCTAAACCTCACCCTATCCCTAAACTTCACGCACACCCTAAGCCTCACCCTCACCCGAAACCTCACCCTCACCCTAAACCTAACCATAACCCTCACCCAAATACAAACCCTAAACCTAAACCTAAACCTCACACTCACCCTAACCCTAACCCTAACCCTAACCCTCAACCAAACCCTAAAGCTAACTCTAACACTCACACTGACCCTAAACCTCACCGGAACCCTTACCTTCACCCTCACCATCACCCTAACCCTAACCCTAACCCTAATCTTCACAATAGCCCTAACCCTAAACTTAACCCTAGTCCTAACTCTCACCTTAATCCTAACCCTCACCGGAACCCTCACCCTCACCCTAACCCTCACTCTCACACTTACCTCAACCTAACCGTAACCCTCACCCTAACCCTGACCCGAAACCTCACCCTAATCCTAAATCTCACCCTCAGCCTCACTCTCACCCTAATCCTCACACTTACCCTAACCCTCACCCACACCCTCACCCTCACCCTCTCCCGAACTATCACCCTCACCCTAACCCTCAACCTCACCCTACACATCATCCTAACCCTAACCCTCAACCTAACCCTAACCCTAACCCTCACCGTAACCCTCTCCCTTACCCTCACCTCACCCTCAACCGAAGCCTAAACCTAGCCCTAACCCTAATCCTAAACCTAAACCTGACCCTCACGCTCACCCTCACCCTAACCCTAAACCTCACCCTAACCCTTATCATAACCCTAACCCTCACCTTCAGCCTCAACCTAACACTCACCATCACCCTTACCCTCAACCTAACTCTAACCCTCACCCACACCCTCACCCAGACCCTCACCGGACACCACACCCTCACCCTAAACCTCACACTCACCCTTACTTCACCCTAACCCTAACCCTCAACCTCAACCTAATCATCACCCTAATCCTAACCCCAACTCTCACCCTCAACTTCACCCTAACCCTAACCCTAATCCTAACCCTCACCCTCAACCTCACCCTCACTGTAACGCTAACCCTAACCCTAACCCTAACCTCAGCCTCATCCTCAGACAAACCCTAACACTAACCCCAATCCTAACACTAACCCTACCCTCACTCTCACATTAAACCTAAGCATAACCCTCACCCTCACCCTCACCCTCACCCTAACCCTAACAATAACCCTAAACCTAACCCTCACCATCACCTTAATCCTCACACTAATCTTAACTCTAACCATAATTTTAACCCTAAGCTCACCATCAACTTAACCCTATCCTTAACCCTAAACCTAACCCTCACCCTCATACTCACCCTCACCCTAGGCCTCATCCTTTCCGTCACCCTCACCCGAACCCTACCCCTCACCCTCAACCTAACCCTCACCCAAACCCTGACACTAACCCTAACTCTCACAATAAATCTAATCCTAAACCGAACACTAACACTTACCCACAACCTCACCCTCACCCTCAGACCAACCCTAACCCTAACCCTAACCCTAACCCTAAAACTCAACCTAACCCTGAACCTTACCCTCACTCTCAATCTCACCCTAAACCTCAACTTCAGCCTAACCCTCAACATAACTCTTAACCTCACCCTAAACCTAAACCTAATCCTAACTCTAACACTTACACTAACCCTAACCCTCACCCTCACCCTCACCCTAACCCTAACCCTAACTCTCACCCTCACCCTAACCCTCAGCCTAATCCTATCCCTAAATATTATCTTAACCCTAAGCCTCACGCTCACACTCACCCTAAACCTAACTCTAACCCTAAACCTCACCCTCACCCTCACCCTCACCCCAACCCTGACCCTAACCCTAACCCTAACCCTCAACCTTACCCTAACCCTAAACGTAACCCTCACCCTCACCTTCACCCTCAGCCTAACTCTAACCCTAATCTGAATCCTAGCCCTCACCCTCACACTCACCCTAACCATACCACTAACTGTAAACCGCACCGTCACCCTCACCCTCACCCTAACCCTCAACCTCACCCTCACCCTCACACTAGCGGTAACCCTAACCCTAACCCTCACCCTAACCCTAACCCTCACCCTAACCCTTACCCTAACCCTCACCCACAAACTATCCCTAAACCTAACCCTATACCTCACCCTAACCCTCACCCTAACTATAATGCTAATCGAAACCCTCACCCTAAACCTCACCCTAACTCTTACCCTCACTGTCAACCTAACGGTAACCCTAACCCTCACCCTAATCCTCACCCTAAACCTAATTCTAACCCTAACCCTCACCCTCACTCTAACCCTCACCCTAAACTTAACCCTAACCATAACCCTCACCCTAACCCTCACCTAAAACTAACCCTAACCCTCATCCTAACCCTTAACCTAACCCTAACCCTATCCAAAACCCTAACTCTCACAATATCCCAAACCCTCACCTTAACCCTAACCCTACCCCTCAACCTAATGCTCATCCTAACCCTAACCCTAACCCTAACCCTCACCCTAACCCTAACCCTAAACCTAACCCTCACCTTCACCCTAACCCTCACCCTCATCCTCACCCTCACCATCAGCCTAACCCTAACCCTAATTCTAATCCTAACCCTCACCTGCATCCTAATTCTATCACTACCCCTAACCCTAACCTTAACCCTCTCCCTCATCCTCACACTAACGCTAACCCTAAACCTCACCCTAACCCTAACATTTACCCAAACCCTCACCCTAACCCTAAGCCTAACCTCACCCTAAGCCTCACCCTAACCCTAACACTCACCCTCACCCTAACCCTAACCCTCAGCCTATTCCTATCCCTAAATATTATCTTAACCCTAAGCCTTACCCTCACAATCACCCTAAACCTAACTCTAACCCTTAATCTCACCCTCACCCTCACCCTAACCCTGACCCTAACCCTAACCCTAACCCTCACCCTAAACCTAAACCTAACCCTCAGCCTCACCCTAACCCTAACCCTAAACCTAACCCTCACCCTCACACTACCCCTTATCCTAACACTCACTCTAACCCTAACCCTCACTCTCACTCTAACCCTTACCCTCACCCTAACCCTCAAACTAAACCCAACACTCAGCCTAAACCTAACCCACACTCTCATCCTAACCCTAAGCCTAAGCCTAAGCCTCACCCTCCCCCTAAACCTCACTTTCACCCTCACCATAACTCTAACCCTAATCCTCAAGCTAAACCTAACACTAACCCTAATGCTAACCCTAACCCTCACCCTGACCTTAACCCTCACCCTAGTCCTAACACTCACCCTAACCCTAACCCTAGCCCTAACCATAAACCTAACCCTCACAATAAACATCAACCTCACCCTAAACCTAAACCTACCTCTCAACCTAACCCTCAACCTAACCCTAACCCTAATCCTCACCATATCCCTCAAACTAACCCTAACACTCATCCTCACACTAATCCTAACCCTAACCTTAAACCTCACCCTAAAAGTAATGCTAACCCTAACACTCATCCTCACCCTAACCCTCACCCTAACCCTAACCCTAATCCTAACACTAAAACTCACCCTAAACCTCACCCTCACCCTCAATGTCAACCTCACCCTAAACCTCACCCTCACCCTAACCCTCAACATAACCCTTAACCTCATCCTAACCGTAAACCTAATCCTAACCCTAACCCTTACACTAACCCTAGCCCTCACCCTGACCCTAACCCTAACCCTAATTCTCACCCTCACCCTAACCCTCAGCCTAATCCTAACCCTAACCATTATCATAAACCTAAGCCTCACCCTCACACTCACCCTAAACCTAACTCTAACCCTAACCCTCTCCCTCACCCTCACCCTAACCTTGACTATAACCCTAACCCTAACCCTCACCCTAACCCTAAACCTAACCCTTACACTCACCCTAACCCTAACTCTCACCCTCACACTAGCCCTCACCCTAACACTCACTCTAACCCTAACCCTCACTCTTACACTAACCCTCAGCCTAACACTTACCCTCACCCTAACCCTATCTCTAAACCAAACCCTAACCCTAACACTAAACCCAACCTCAGCCTAAACCAAACCCTCACCCTCATCCTAACCCTAAGCCTAAGCCTAACCCTCACCCTCACCCTCACCCTCAACCTCACCCTCACCCTAACTCTAACCCTAACCCTCACGCTAACCCTAACCCTAACCCCAATGCTAACCCTAACCCTCACCCTAACCCACACCCTAACCCTAACCCTCACACTAACCCTAACCATAACCATAAACCTAACCCTCACACTAAACCTCAACCTCACCCTAAACCAAAACCTACCCCTCAGCCTAACCCTCACCCTAACCCTAACCCTAATCCTCACCATATCCCTCACCCTATCCCTAACACCAACCCTCACCCTAGCCCTCACCCTAACCTTAAACCTCACGCTAAATGTAATGCTAACCCTAAACCTCATCCTACCCTAACCCTCAACCTAACCCTACCTCTAATCCTAACACTCACCCTAACCCTAAACCTATCCCTCAACCTAGCCCTTACTCTAACCCTAACACTAACCCTAACCCTCACCCTAACGCTCACCCTAACCCAAATCCAAACCCTCACCCTAACCCTCACCGTCATCCTAACACTCACCTTACCCTAACCCCCACCCACACCCTAACCCTCACCCTCACCAAAACACTCACCCTCACCCTGACCCTCACCCTAACACTTTACCTCACCCTAAACCGAACAATAACACGCACACAAACCCTAACCCTCACCCTAACCCTAACTCTCTCCGAAACTCTACCCCTCACCCACACCCGAACTATCACCCTCATCCTAACCCTCACCCTCACCCTAAACATCACCCTAACCCTAACACTCACCCTAACACTCACCCTCACCCAAAACCTCACCCTAACCCTTACCATCACCCTCACCCTCACCATAACCCTCATGCTAACCCTTACCCTCACCCTTACCCTACTCCTAAACCTAACCCTACCCCTACGCCTACCCCTAACCCTAAACCTCCCCCTCCCCCTCCCTCTAACCCTAATCCTAACAATAACCCAAACAGTATACCTAAACCTAACACTCACCCTAACCATAAACCTAAACCTCACCCTCAATTGCACCCTAAACCTAACAATAACCCTAACCCTAACCCTAACCCTCACCCTAACCCCAACCCTAACCCTAACAATAACGCTAACTCTAAACCTAACTGTAACTCTCACCCTCACGCTAACAATAACCCTAACCTTAAAACTAACCCTAACCCTCACCCTAACCCTACCCCTCAACCTCACTCTCACCGGATTCCTAACCTTAACCCTAACCCTCACCCGCACACTCACCCAAAACCTCATCCTAACCTTTATCCTCACCCTAACCCTAACCCTTACCCTAACCCTAACCCTCACTGTAAACCTAACCCTCAACCTAACCCTAACCCTACCCCTCACCCTCACCCTAACCCTAACCCTCACCCAAAACCTAACCCTAAACCTAACCCTAAACCTAACCCTAACCGTGACCCTGACCCTCACCCTAACGCTAACTCTAACCCTCACCTTCACCCTAAACCTCACCTTAACCCTTACCCTCACCCTAACCCTAACCCTATCCCTAAGCCTAAACCTAATCCTAACACTAACCCTAACCCCAAACCTAACCCTCACCCTAAACCTCACCCTAACCCTAACCCTAAACCTAAACCTCACCCTAACGCTAACCCTAACCCAAACCCAAACCCTCACCCTCACCCTAACCCTCACCGTGAACCTATCCCTCACCCTAAGCCTAAACATCACCCACACCCTAACCCTCACCCTCACCAAAACCCTCACCCTCACCCTAACCCTCAAACAAACCCAAAAAATCACCCTAACCCTAACGCTTAACATAACCCAAACCATAACCCTGACCCTAACCCTAAACCTAACAATAACCCTAAACCTAAAAATAACCTTAACCCTAACCCTAAACCTCACCCTAACCCTAAACCTCAGCCTAATCTAAACCCTTACCATTATCTTAACCCTAACCCTCACCCTCACACTCACCCTAAACATAACCCTAACCATAACACTCACCCACACCCTCACCCTCACCCTCACCCTAACCCTAACAATAATCCTAACCCTAACCCTAAACCTAACCTTAACCCTCACCCTTACTCCTAACCCTACCCCTCACCCTCAACCTTGCCGTCACCCTAAATACTCACTCTAACCCTTACCCTCACTTTCACACTAACCCTCATCCTAACACTTAACCTCACCCTAACCCTAACCCTAAATTTAAACCTAACCCTCACACTGAACCTAAACCTCAGCCCTAAACAAACGCTCACCCACATCTTAAAAACTAACCCTAACCCTAACCCTCACCCTCACCCTCAAACTCAACCTACCTCTAACCCTAATCCTCACGCTAACCCTAACCCTAACCCTAATGCTAACCCTAACCCTCACCCTCACCCTAACCCTCACCCTTAGCTAACCCTCATCCTAACCCTAAGCCTAACCATCACACTAAACCTAACCCTCAGCCTAACCCTAACCCTACCCCTCAGCCTAAAAATCAACTTAAACATAAACCTCGACCTAATCCTCACCCTATCCTTCACCCTAACCCTAACACTCACCCTCACCCTAGACCTCACATTTACCCTAAACATAACCCTAAACCTCACCCTAAAACGAATGCTAATCCTAACTCTCACTCTAACCTTAACCCTCACCCAAACCCTTACACTCACCCTAACCCTAACCCTAACCATCACTCTAAGCCTAACCCTCACTCTAATACTATCCCTAACCCTCACCCTCACCCTAGCCCTCACCCTAATACTCATGCTAACCCTTACCCTCACACTCACACTAAACCTCATCCTAACCTTTAAGCTCACCCTAACCCTCACACTAAACCTAACCCTCAGCCTAAACCTAACCGTCAACCTCATCCTAAACCTAACCCTAACCCTCACCCTCACCCTCAATCTCACCCTCACCCTAACCCTAACCCTAATTCTAACCCTAAAACTCACCCTCAACTTAACCCTAAACCTAATCCTCACCTTAACCCTCATCCTAACCCTTACCCTCACCATAACCCTAACCCTAAACCAAACCCTAACCCTCACACTAAACCCAACCCTCAGCCTAAACTTAACCCTCACCCTCATCCTAACCCTAACCCTAACCCTCACCATCAGCCTCATCCTCACCCTCACCCTCACCCTAACTCCAACCCTAACCCTCAGGCTAACCCTAACCCTAATGCTAACCCTAACTCTCAACCTCACCCTAACCCTAACCCTCACCCTAACCCTCACCCTCACCCTAACCCTAACCCTAAACCTAACCCTCACCCTCACACTAGCCCTCACCCTAACCCTCACACTAAACCTACCCCTCACTCTAATACTATCCCTATCCCTCAGCCTCACCCTTATCCTAACCCTAACACTAACCCTCACTCTAATCCTAACCCTAACCCTCACCCTCACCCTAACCCTAACCCTAACCCTCACACTAACCCTCATCCAAACCCTTACACTCACCATAACCCTAACCCTAAACCAAACCCTCACCCTCACACTAAACCCAACCCTCAGCCTAAACCTAACCCTCACCCTCATCCTAATCCTAACCCTAACCCTCAAAATCAGCCTCAACCTCACGTTCACACTCACCCTAACTCCAACACTAACCCTCACGCTAACCCTAACCCTAAACCTCAACCTCAACCTCACCCTAACCCTCACCCTAACCTTCACCCTCACACTAGCCCTCACCCTAAACCTCACACTAACCCTACCCCTCATTCTAATACTATCCCTACCCCTCAACCTCACCCTCATCCTAACCCTAAACCTAACCCTCACCCTAACTCTAACCCTAACCCTAACCTTCACCCTAACCCTAACCCTAACCCTCACACTAACACTCATCCTAACCCTTACAGTCACCATAACCCTAACCCTAAACCAAACCCTAACCCTCACACTAAACCCAACCCTCAGCTTAAACCTAACCCTCACCCTCATCCTAACCCTAACCCTAACCCTCACCATCAGCCTCAACCTCACTCTCACCCTCAGCCTAACTCAACCCTAACCCTCACGCTAACCGTAACCCTAATGCTAACCCTAACCCTCAACCTCACCCTAACCCTCACCCTCACCCTAAATCTCACCCTAAACCTAACCCTCACCCTCACACTAGCCCTCACCCTAACCCTCACACTAACCCTACCCCTCATTCTAATACTATCCCTACCCCTCAGCCTCACCCTCATCCTAACCCTAACCCTCACCCTCACCCTAACCCTAACCCTAACACACATACAAACCCTAAACCTCTCCCTAACCCTAACCTTCTCCCACACCGTAACTCTCACGCACAACCGAACCATCACCCTCACCATAACCCTCACCCTCACCCTAAACATCACCCTAACCCTAACACACACCCTAACCCTAAACCTAACCATCACCCTAAAAATAACCCTCAACCGAACCTGAACCCGCACACAAACCCTAACACTAAACCTTACCTAACCGAAACCCTCACCCTCATCCTCACCCTAACCCTTACCCTCACCCTAACCCTAACCCTAAACCTGACACTAACCCTAACCCTCACCCTAAACCTAACCCTAACCCTCACCCTAAACCTAACCCTAACCCTAACCCTCACCCTCACCCTCAACCTAATCCTAACCCTAACCCTAACAATAACCCTAACCCTAACCCTAAACCTAAACCTAACACTCACACTAACCCTAACCCTCACCCTAACCCTACGCCTAACCCTAAACCTAACCCTAACCCTCACCCTCAACCGAACCCTCACCCTCACCCTAACCCTCAACCTCACCTTAAACATCACCTTAACCCTAAACCTAATCCTAAACCTAAATCTGACCCTCAACCTCACCCTAACCCTAACCCTAAACCTCACCTTAAACCTCACCTAAACCTAACCGTAACGCTTACCCTCACCCTCACCATCACCCTAACCCTCACTGTCACCCTAACCCTCAACCTAACCCTAACCCTCACCCACAGCCTAACCCTCACCCTCACCCATACCCTAAACCTCAATCTCACCCTTACCTCACCCTAACCCTAACCTTCACCCTAACTCTAACCCTAAACCTTACCCGAACCCTAACCCTAATCCTAACCCTCAGGCCCACCCTAATTCTCACCCTAATCCTAAACCTAACCCTAATCCTAACCCTAACCCTCATCCTCAACTTCACCCTAACCATAACCTAAACCTAACCCTCATCCTCAACCTCACGCTCACCCTAACGCTAACCCTAACCCTAACCCTAACCTCACCTTCACCCTCAAACAAACCCTAACCCTAATCCTAACCCTAACCCTAAACCTCACCCTCACCTTGGGAGTAACCCTAACCCTCACCTTCACCCTCACCGTAACCCTAACAATACCCCTAAACCTAAGCCTCACCCTCACCCTAATCTTAACCCTAACCCTAATTCTAACCCTAACCCTCAACCTAAGCCTCACCCTCAACCTCACCCTCACCCTAACCCGAACCCTAACCGTCATCCTAACCCTAACCCTTACCCTAGCCCTCACACTTCACCTCACCCTCACCCTAAACCTATCCTTCAGCCTCAACCTGACCCTCACCCTAACCCTTACCCTCACCCTAACCCTAACCCTAATCCTAACCCTAACCCTCACACTAACCCTAAACCTCACCATAAACCTAATCCTAACCCTAACACTATCCCTTACCCTCAACCTCACCCTCACCCTCAGACAAACCCTAACCCTAACCTGAAACCTAACCCTAAACCTCACCCTAAATGTCACCCTCACCCTCACCCTAAACCTAACCATCACCCTAACCCTACCGCTCACCATAACCCTTACCCTCACCATAACCCTAAAACTAATCCTAACCCTAACCTTTACACTAACCCTAACCGTCACCCTAACCCTATGCCTAACCCTAACCCTCACACTCACCCTCACGGTAATGCTCAGCCTAATACTAAACCAAACATTATCGTAACCCTAACACTAACCCTTACACTCATCCTAAACCTAACTCTATCCCTAACCCTCAACCTAAATCTAACCCTAACCCTAACCCTAACACTAAACCTAAACCTAACCCTAACCCTAACCCTCACCCTAACCCTAATCCTTAACCTCACCCTCACCCTAACCCTAACCCTAACCCTAACCCTCACACTCACACTAGCCCTCACCATAACACTCACTCAAAGCATAACCCTCCCTCTCACCCTAACCCTCATCCTAACCCTTACACTCACCCTAATCCTAACCCTAAACCAAACCCTAACCCTCACACTAAACCCAACCATCAGCCTAAACCTAACCCTCACCCTCATTCTAACCCTAACCCTAACCCTCAACCTCACCCTCAACCTCAAACTCACCCTCACCCTAATTCTAACACTAACCCTCACACTAACACTAACACTAACCCTAATGCTAACGCTAACCCTCACCCTCACCCTAACCCTCACCCTTACCCTAACCCTAACCCTAACCCTCACCCTAACCTTAAACCTAACCCTCACACTAAACCTAAACCTCACCCTAACCCTAAACCTATCCCTCAGCCTAACTCTCACCCAAACCCTAACCTTAATCCTCACCATATCCCTAACCCTAACCTTAACACTCACCCTCACCATAACCCTAACTCTATCCTTAAACCTCACCCTAAAAGTAATGCTAACCCTAAACCTCATCCTCACCCTAACCCTCACCCTAACCCTAACCCTAATCCTAACCCTCACCCTAACCCTAAACCTAAACCTAACCCTAGCCCTCACTCTAACACTAACACTAACCCTAACCATAAACCTAATGCTAACCCTAACACAAACCCAAACCCTCACCCTAAACCTCACTGTCATCCTAACACTCACTTAACACTAATCTTAACCCACACCCTAACCCTCACATTCATCAAAACACTCACGCTCACCCTAACCCTCACCCTAACACTTTTCCTCATCCTAACCCTAACCCTAACACTCACACAAACCCTAACCCTCACCCTAATCCTAAACCTCTCCTACACGTTAACCCTCACTCACACCCGAAACATCAGCCTCACTCTAACCCTCACCCTCACCCTAAACATCACCCTAACCCTAACACTCACCCTAACCCTATACCTAAACGTCACCCTAACACTAACCCTCACCCTAAACCTCACCCTCACCCTAACGATAACCCTAAACTTTACCTAACCAAAACCCTCACCCTCAACCTCACCCTCACCCTAAACCCCACCCTAACCCTTACATTCACCTAACCCTGACCCTAAACCTCACACTAACCCTAACCTTGACCCTAACCCTAACCTTAACCCTAACCCTAAATCTAACCCTACCCTCACCCACACCCTAACCCTAAACCTAACCCTAATCCTCACCCTCACCCTCACCCTCACACTAACTCTAACCCTAACAATATCCCTAACCCTAACCCTAAACCTAACCTTAACCTTCACTCTCACCCTAACCCTAACACTAACCCAAATCCTTAACCTAACCCTAACCCTCAACCTCCCCTTAACCCTCACCCTAACCCTAAAACTCACTCCAACTTTAACCCTAACCCTAACCTAAACCTAACCCTAACCCTAACCCTCACCATCATCCTACACCTCACCCTAACCCTTATCCTCACCCTAACACTAACCTTAAAACTCACACTAACCCTAACCCTCACCCGAAACCTAACCATAACCCTAACCCTCACCCTCACCCTAACCTTAACCCGAACCCTAACCCTCACCCTCACCCTCAAGCTCACCCTCATCCTCACCCTAAATCTAACCCTTACCCTCACCGCTAACCCTAACCCTGACCCTAATGCTAACCATAACCCTCACCCTCACCCTTACCTTCAACCACAACCTCACCCGCACCCTAACCCTCATGCTATTCTTAACCCTAACCATTATCTTAACCCTAACCCTCACACTCACACTCACCTTAAACCTAACCCTAACCCTAACACTCAACCTCACCCTTACTCTCACCTTAACCCTAACCCTAACAATAAACGTAACACTAACCCTAACTCTAACCATAACCATCATTATCATCCTAAACCTCACCCTAAACCTAACACTCACACACACCCTAATCCTCACCCTCACCAAGACCCTCACCCTCACCCTAACCCTCACCCTCACCCTAATCACCACCCTAACCCTAACCCTTAACCTAAACCTAACCGTAACCCACACCCTAACCCTAACCCTAACAATAACCCTAAACCTATCAATAACGGTAACCCTAACCCTCACCCTAACCCTAACCCTCACCCTCACCCTAAACTTAACCCTAACCCTCACCCTCACCCTTAACCTCACCCTCAGCCTAACCCTAACACTAAACCTAACCCTAATCCTAAACCTAACCCTCACCCTCACCCAAACTCTAATCCTAACCCTAACCCTCACCCTCACCCTCACCCTAACCCTAAACCTCACCCTCACCCTAACCCTGCCGATAACTCTAACATGAACCCTCACCCTAAACCTCACCTTAAACTTTACCCTCAACCTAAACCTAACCCTAATCCTAACCCTAAACCTTACCCCAACTCTAACCCTCACCCAAACACTCACCCTAACCCTAACAATCACCGTCACCCTAAACCTCACCCTATCCCTAACCCTCACCCACACCCTAACCCTCACCCTCACCTGAAAACTCACTCTCAACCTAACCCTCACCCTAAAACTAACCCTAAACTTCACACTAACCGTAACCCTCACCCTAAACTTAACACTAACCCTAACCCTCACCCTAACTTTAACACTCACAAAAACACTAACCCTCATCCTAACCCTCCCCCACACCTGAATCGTCACCCTCACCCAAGCCCTCACTCTCACCCTAAACATCACCCTAAACCTAACACTCACCCTAACCCTAACCCTAACTTTAACACTCACACAAACCCTAACCCTCACCCTAACCCTCACCTCACCTTAAACCTCACCATAACCCTACCCCTTACCTAAACGAAACCCTTACTCGCACCCTCACCCTCACCCTAAACCTCACCCTAACCCTTAATCTCACCCTAACCCTAACCCTAAACCTAACCCTCACCCTCACCCTCAACCTCACCCTCACCCTAACTCTAACTCTAATCCTAACCCTCATGCTAACCCTAACCCTAACCCTAATGCTAACCCTAACCCTCATCCTCACCCTTAGCTAACCATCACCCTAACCCTCACATTAAACCTAACCCTCACCCTAACCCTAACCCTAACCCTCAGCCTAAAACTCACCCTAAACCTAATCCTAATCCTAATCCTCACCCTATCCCTCACCCTAACCCTAACACTCAAGCTCGCCCTAGCCCTCACATTAACCCTAACCATAACCCTAAACCTCACCCTAAAATGAATGCTAATCCTAACACTCACCCTCACCCTAACCCTCACCCAAACCCTTACCCTCAACTTAACCCTAGCCCTCACAATAACCCTAACCCTCACCCTAATCCTATCCCTACCCCTGAGCCTCACAATCATCCCAACCCTAACCCTAACCCTAACCCTCACCCTAAACCTAACCCTTACTCTCACCCTCACCCTAAACCTAACCCTAACCCACACCCTCTCCCTAAACCTAACCCTAACCCTCACCTTCACCCTCAACCTCACCCTCAGCCTAAACCTAACACTAAACTTCAGCCTAACCCTAACCCTAACCCTAACCCTCACCCTAAACTTCACCATAACCCTAACCCTTATCTAAATGAAACCCTCACTCTCACCCTCACCCTCAACCTAAACCTCACCCTAACCCTTTCCCTCACCCTCACCCTAACCCTAACCCTCACACTAACCCTAACGCTCACCCTCACCCTAACCCTTACTCTTACCCTCACCCACACCCTAACCCTAACCCTCAGCCTAATCTTAACCCTAACCATTATCTTAACCCTAACCCTCACCCTCACCCTCACCTTATACCTAACCCTAACACTCAACCTCACCCTCACCCGCACCCTAACCCTAATCCTAACAATAACCCTAACCCTAAACCTAAACCTAACCCTTACCTTTACCATAACCCTAAACCTAACCATAATCCTCACACTAATCCAAACCCTAAACCTCACACTTACCCCAACCCTAACCCTCACACTCACCCTCAACCTCACCCTCAGCCTAAACCTAACCCTAAACCTAAACCGAATCCTAAACCTAACCCTCACCCTCAACCACACCCAAACTCTAACCCTAACCCTAACCCTCACCCTCACCCTCACCCGAACCCTAACCCTCACCCTCACCCTAACCTTTACGATAACTCTAAGATGATCCCTCACCCTAAAACTCACCTTAAACTTTACCCTCAACCTAAACTTAACCCTAATCCTAACCCTAAACCTTACCATAACTCTAACCCTCACCCAAACACTCACCCTCACCCTAACCCTCACCATCACCCTAAACCTCACCCTATCCCTAACCTTCACCCACACCCTAACCCTCACCCTCATCCGAAACCTCACCCTCACCCTCACCCACACCCTCATCCTAAACATCACCCTAACACTAACCCTAACCCTAACACTAACCCTAATCGTAACCCTAACCCTAACCCTACCCTCACCCTACCCCTAATCCTAACCCTCACCCTCACCCTAACATTAACCCGAACTCTAACGCTCACCCTCACACTAGCCCTCACCCTAACATTCACTCTAACCGTAACCCTCAATCTCACTTTAACCCTCATCCTAACCCTTACCCTCACCATAACCCTAACCCTACACCAAACCCTAACCCTCACACTAAACCCAACCCTCAGCTTAAACCTAACCCTCACCCTCATCCTAACCCCTACCCTAACCCTAAACCTAACCCTCACCCTCAACCTCACCCTCACCCTCACCCTAACACTAACCCTAACCTGCATGCTAACCCTAGCCCTAAACCGTAATGCTAAGCATAATCCTCAACCTCACTCAAGCCCTCACCCTAAACCTAACCCTAACCCTAACCCTTACCCTAGCCCTCACCCTAGCCCTAACCATCACTCTCACCCTAACCCTCACCATAACCCTTACCCTCAACCTAATCCTAACCCTAAAATTTACACTGACCCTAACCCTCATCCTAACCCTAAACCTAACTCTAATCCTAAACCTTACCCTCTCCCTCACCCTAACCCTAACAATAACCCTAAGCCTAACCCTAACCATAACCCTAAACCTAATCCTAACCCTCACCTTCACCCTCATCCTAACTCTAACCCTAACACTCACGCTAACCCTAACCCGAAACCTAATGCTAACCCTAAACCTCACCCTCACCCTAACCCTCACCCTAAACCTAAACTTCACCCTAACAGTAAACCTAACTCTCACACTAAACCTAAACCTCACCCTAACCCTAAAACTACACCACAGCCTAACTCTCACCCTAACCCTAACCGTAATCCTCAAAATATCCCTCACCCTAACCCAAACACTCACCCTCACCCTAAACCTAACCCTAACAATAACCCTAACCCCAACCCTAAACCTAACCCTAACTCTCAACCTCACCCTAACCCTAACCCTAACCCTCACCCTCACCATCACCCTCAACCTCACCTTCACCCTCACCCTAACTCTAACCCTACCCTCACCCTAACCCTATCCGTATCCCTAATGCAACCCTAAACTTCACCCTCACCCTCACCCTTAAACTTAACCTCACCCTCACCTTCACCTCACCCTAATTATCACCCTAACCCTAACCCTTAACCTAACCCTAACCCTAACCTGCACACTAACCCTAACCCTCACCCTAAACCTCACCCTAAACCTAACCCTTACCTAACCAAAACCCTCACCCTCACCCTCACACTAACCCTCGGCCTAATCTTAACCCTAACAATTATCTTAACCATAACCCTCACCCTCACGCTCACCTTAAACATAACCCTAACCCTAACACTCAACATCACCCTAACCCTCACCCTAACCCTAACCCTCAACCAAACCATAATGCTCACCCTCGCCAAAACCCTCACCCTTACCCTAGCCCTCACCCTCACCCTAAACCTAACTCTTAACCTAACCCTAACTGTAACCCTTACCCTAACCCTAACCCTAACAATAACCCTAAACCTAACAATAACCCTAACACTATCCCTCACCCTAACCCTAACCCTTGCCCTAACCCTCAACCGAACCCTAACCCTAACCCTAAACTTCACCCTCAACCTAAACCTAACCCTCACCCTAAACCTCACCCTAACCCTAACCCTTACCAAAACGAAACCCTCACTGTCACCCTCACCCTCACCCTAACTCTTACCCTCAACCTAACCCTAACTAGTCCTAACCCTCACTCTAACCCTAACGCTCACCCTCACCCTAACCCTTACCCTTACCCTCACCCACACCCTAACCCTAACACTCAGCCTAATCTTAACCCTAACCATTATCTTAACGCTAACCCTCACCCTCACACTCACCTTAAACTTAACCCTAACCCTAACACTCAACCTCAACCTGACCCTAACCATAACCCCACCTCTAACACTCACCCTCACACTAGCCCTCACCATAACTCTCACTCTAACCCTAACCCTCAATCTCACTTTAAACCTCATCCTGACCCTTACCCTCACCATAATGCTAACCCTAAACCAAACAGTAACCCTCACACTAACCCCAACCCTCACCCTCATCCTAACACTAACCCTAACCCTAAACCTAACCCTCACCCTCAACCTCACCCTCACCCTCACCCTAACTCTAACCCTAACCTGCACGCTAACCCTAAACTTAACCCTAATGCTAACCCTAAACCTCAACCTCACCCTAGCCCTCACCCTAACCCTAACCCTAACCCTAACCCTCACCCTAACCCTAAACCTTACCCTAGCCCTCACCCTAACCCTAACCCTCACCCTCAGCCTAAATCTCACCGTAACCCTAACCCTCACCCTAACCCTCACCCCAACCATAAGGCTAAACCTAATACTCAACTTCACCCTCACCCTCACCCTAACACTTTACCTCACCCTAACCCTAACTCTAACACTCACAAAAAACCTAACCCTCACCCTAACGCTCCCCCACACCCGAATTCTCACCCTCACCCAAACCCTCACTCTCACCCTAAACGTTACCCTAAACCTAACAGTCACCCTAACCCTAACCCTAACTTTAACACTCACACATACCCTAACCCTCACCCTCACCCTAACCCTAACCCTTACCCTAGCCCTCACCCTAACCCTAAACCTCATCCTCACCCTAACCCTCACCATAACTCTTACCCTCACCCTAACCCTAAAATTAATCCTAACCCTAACATTTACACTGACCCTAACCCTCATCCTAACCCTAACCCTAACCCTAACCCTAACCCTCACCCTCACCCTCACCCTAACCCTCAGCCTAATCCTAACCCTAACCAGAATCATATCTCTAACCCTCACCCTCACACTCACACTAAACCTAACTCTAATCCTAAACCTCACCATCTCCCTCACACTAACCCTAACAATAACCCTAAACCTAACCCTAACCCTAACCCTAATCTTAACCCTTACCCTCACCCTCACCCTAATTCTAACCCTAACCCTCATGCTAAACCTAACCCGAACCCTAATGCTAACCCTAAACCTCACCCTCACCCTAACCCTCACCATAAACCTAAACTTCACCCTAACATTAAACCTTGTAGGGAGCCGAGGTGAGACTCCGCCCACTCCCTTGCAGCTTTGAGGTAACCACCCCAGACGGTGCTTGGCCGGACTGGGCTGTGCGCGTGCGCGAGCCAGGTAGAGTCCCCAGCCAATCCCATGACACCTGGTGACGGTGAAAGGCAGGCGACCAACAATAGAAAGACCCGCGTTCCGATTCTCCTATATAAGCGGCTGTGTTTCGGGTGCACGCTCTCTCGCGCCCAAGCTCTCCTACAACTAAAAGG
The DNA here is from genome assembly GCF_024711535.1 of Dipodomys merriami. Classification (NCBI taxonomy): domain Eukaryota; kingdom Metazoa; phylum Chordata; class Mammalia; order Rodentia; family Heteromyidae; genus Dipodomys; species Dipodomys merriami. Next base: position 931,413 of record NW_027206080.1, on the reverse strand, counting down.
CTCTCCAATAAAGCGTGATCTGAGAAGACTCCTGGTGTGGTGGTCGTTTTTCCTCGCTGGTCGAGTAGACGGTCGCTACAAAACCTAACTCTCACACTATACCTAAACCTTACCCTAACCCTAAACCTACACAACAGCCTAACCCTCACCCTAACCCTAACCCTAATCCTCAACATATCCCTCACCCTAACCGGAACACTCATCCTCACCCTAGCCCTCACCCTAACCCTAATCCTACCCTTAAACCTCACCCTAAAAGTAATGCTAACCCTACCCCTTATCCTCACCCTAACCCTCACCCTAACCCTAAACCGAATCCTAACCCTCACCTTAACCCTAAACCTAAACCTCACCCTAGCCCTCACTCTAACCCTAACACTAACCCTAACCCTCACCCTAATGCTAACCCTAACCCTAACCCTCACACTAACCTTCACCCTCAACCTAATCCTCACCCTAATCCTAAACCTAACCCTAATCCTAACCCTCACCCTCACCCTCAACTTCACCCTAACCCTAACCTAAACCTAACCCTCACCCTCAACCTCACCCTCACCTAACGCTAACCCTAACGCTAACCCTAACCTCACCCTCACCCACAGACAAACCCTAACACTAACCCTAATCCTAACACTAACCCTAACCCTCACCCTCACCCTAAACCTAACCCTAACCCTCACCCTCACCCTCACCCTCACCCTCACCCTAAACCTAACAATAACCCTAACCCTAACCCTCACCCTCAACCTAATCCTCACCCTAATCTTAAGCCTAACCCTAATTCTAACCCTAACCTCACCCTCAACTTCACCCTAACCCTAACCCTAAACCTAAACCTCACCCTCAAACTCAACCTCATCCTAACCCTAACCCTAACCCTAACCCTCACCCTAACACTAACCCTAACTCTCATATTAAACCCAACTCTCACCCTAACCCTAACCCTAACCCTCAGCCTAAAACTCACCCTAAACCTAACCCTAATCCTAATCCTCACCCTATCCCTCACTCTAACCCTAACACTCACACTCGCCCTAGACCTCACATTAACCCTAACCATAACCCTAAAGCTAATGCTAACCCTAACCCTCACCCTCAACCTAACCCTCACCCAAACCCTTACCCTCAACCTAACCCTAACACTCACAATAACCCTAACCCTCAACCTAATCCTATCCCTACACCTGAGCCTCACAATCATCCTAACCCTAACCCTAACCCTAACCTTCACCCTAACCCTAACCCTCACCCTCACCCACAACATAACCCTAACCCTCACCCTAAACCTAAACCTAACCCTCACCCTCACCCTCAACCTCACTCTCAGCCTAACCCTAACACTAAACCTCACCCTAATCCTAAACCTAACCCTCACCCTCACCCTCACCCAAACTGTAATCTTAAGCCTAACCCTCAAACTCACCCTAACCCTAACCCTCACCCTCACCCTAATCATCACCCTAACCCTAACCCTTAAACTAACCCTAATACTAACCTTCACCCTAACACTAACCCTAAACCTCACCCTAAACCTAACCCTTACCTAACCGAAAACCTCACCCTCACCATCACACAAACCCTCAGCCTAATCTTAACCCTAACCCTCACACTCACATTAACCTTAAACCTAACCCTAACTCTAACACTCAACCTCACCCTTACACTTACCCTAACCCTAACCCTAACAATAACCCTAACCCTAATCCTAAACCTCACCCTAACCCTCATTATCATCCTAACCCTCACCCTAACCCTAACCCCCATCCACAACCTAACCCTCACCCTCACCAAAACCCTCACCCTCACCCTAAACCTCACCCTGACACTAATCATCACCCTAACCCTAACCCTTAACCTAACCCTAACTGTAACCGTCGCCCTAACCCTAACAATAACCCTAAACCTAACAATAACCCTAACCGTAAACATCACCCTAACCCTCAAACTAACTCTAACACTAAACCTAACACTCACCCTCACTGTAACTCCCACCCTAACATTTTTCCTCACCCTAACCCTAACACTAACTTTAACACTCACACAAACCCTAACACTCACCCTAACCCTCACCCTCACCCGAAACATCACCCTAAACCTAACACTCACCCAAAACCTAACCCTAACCGTCACCCTAACCCTAATCCTAAACCTCACACTAACCCTAACCCTCACACTCACCCTAACCCTAACCCTTACCCTCACCCTCACCCTCACGCTAACCCTCAGCCTAATCTTAACCCTAACCATTATCTTAACCCTAACTCTCACCCTCACATTCACCTTAAACCTAACCCTAACCCTAACACTCAACCTCACCCTCACCCTAACCCTAAACCTAATCCTAACAATAACCCTAACACTAACCCTAACCCTAATCCTCACCCTAACCCTAACCCTAAACCTCACCCTCATCCTCACCCTAACCCTAACGATAACACTCAACCTCACCCTAGCCCTCACCCTAAAACTCACGCTAACCCTAACCCTCACTCTCACCCTAACACTCATTCTAAACCTTACCCTCACCCTAACCTTAACCCTAAACCTAACCCTAACCCTCACACTAAACCTAATCCTTAGCTTAAACCTAACCCTCACCCTCATCCTAAACCTAACCCTAAACCTAACCCTCACCATCACTCTAACTCTAATCCTAACCCTCACGCTAACCCTAACCCTAATCCTAATGCTAACCCTAACCTTCACCCTCACCCTAAACCTCACCATAAGCTAACCCTCACCCTAACCCTAACCCTTACCCTCACATTAACCCCAACCCTCACCCTAACCCTAACCCTAACCCTCAGCCTAAAACTCACCCTAAACCTAACCCTAATCCTAATCCTCATGCTATCCCTCACCCTAACCGGAACACTCACACTCACCCAAGCCCTCTCAATAACCCTAACCATAACCCTAAAACTCACCCTAAAACTAATGCTAACCCTAACCCTCACCCTCACTGTAACCCACAACCAAACCCTTACCCTCAACCTAACCCTAACCCTCACAATAACCCTAACCCTCACACTAATCCTATCCCTACCTCTAATCCTCACTCTCATCCTAACCCTAATCCTAACCTTAAACCTCCCCCTAACCCTAACCCTCACCCTCACCCTAACCCTAACCCTCACCCTCACACTCACCCTCACCCTCACCCTAACCCTAACCCTCACCCTCAACCTAACCCTCACAATAACCCTTACCCTCACCCTAAACCTAATCCTAACCCTAATCCTTACACTAACCGTAAGACTCATCCTAAACCTAACCCTAACCCTAACCCTAACCCTCACCCTCTCCCTAACCCTCAGCCTAATCCTAACCCTAACAATTATCATAACCTTAACCCTCACCCTCACACTCACCCTAAACCTAACTCTAACCCTAACCCTCACCCTCACCCTCACCCTAACCCTAACAATAACCCTGTACCTAACCCTAAACCTAACCCTCACCCTAACCCCAATCCTAACCCTCACCCTCACCCTCACCCTAACTCTAACCCTAACCCTCATGCTAACCCTAACCCTAATGCTAACCCTAAAGCTCACCCTCACCCTAACCGTCACGGTAACCCTAACCCTAAAAATAACTCTAAACCTCCCCCTAATCCTCACTATCATCCTAACCCTCACCCTAACCCTAACACTCCCGCACACCCTAACCCTCGCCCTCACCAAAACCCTCACCCTCACCCTAGCCCTCACCCTCACCCTAATCATCACCCTAACTCTAACCCTTAACCTAACCCTTACCGTAACCTGCACCCTAACCCTAACCGTAACAATAATCCTAACCCTATCAATAACCATAACCCTAAACCTCACCCTAACCCTAACATTCACCCTAACACTCAACCTAACCCTAACGCTAAACCTAACACTCATCCTCACCCTAACCCTCACCCTAACACTTTAACTCACCCTAACCGTAACCCTAACTTGAACACTCACACAAACACTGAACGTAACCCTAACCCTCCCCCACACCCGAACATTCACCCTCACACAAACCCTCACCCTCACCCTAAACATCACCCTAAACCTAACACTCACCCTAAACCTAACCCTAACTTTAACACTCACACAAACCCTAACCCTCACCCTAACCATCACCTCACCCTAAACCTCACGCTAACCCTACCACTTCCCTAACCAAAACCCTCACTCTCACAGTCACCCTCACCCTAAACCTCACTGTAACCCTTACCCTCACCCTAACCCTAACCCCAACCCTAACCCTCACACTAACCCTAAACCTCACCCTAACCCTACCCCTAACCCTTACCCTCATCCTGAACCTTACCCTGACCCTCAGGCTAATCTTAACCCTCACCATTATCTTAAACATAACCCTCACCCCCACAATCACCTCAAACCTAACGCTAACTCTAACACTCAACCTCACACTCACCCTCACACTCACCCTAACCCTAACCCTAATAATAACCCTAACCCTAACTCTAACCCTAACCCTAACCCAAACCCATACCCTAACCCTAACCCTAATCCTCACCCTAACCCTAACTGTAAATCTCACCCTCACACTAACCCTAAACCTAACCCTAACCCTAAACCCTGACCCTAGCCCTCACTTTAAAACTCACGCTAAACCTAACCCTCACTCTCACCTTAACACTCATTCTAACCCTTACCCTCTCCCTAACCTTAACCCTAAACCTAACCCTTACGTTCACACTAAACCTAACCCTCAGCCTAAACCTAATCCTCACCCTCATCCTAAATCTAACCCTCACCCTCACCCTAACCCTCACACTAAGCCTAAACCTAAGCCTAATGCTAACCTTAAACCTCACCCTCACCCTAACCCTCAACATAACCCTTACCCTCACACTAACCCTAAACCTAATCCTAACCATAACCCTTACACTAACCCTATCCCTCACCTTAACCCTAACCCTAACACTCATCCATACCCACAAACTCACCATAACCCTCAGCCTAATCCTAACCCTAACCATTATGGTAACACTAACCCTCACCCTCACACTCACCCTAAGCCTAACTCTAACCCTAACCCTCACACTCACCTTAACACTAACCCTAACCCTAACAATAACCCTAAATCTAACCCTAATCCTAACCCTCACCCTAACCCTAATCCTAACCCTCGCCCTCACCCTCACCCTAAATCTAACCCTAACTGTCATGCTAACCCTAACCCTAATGCTAACCCTAAACCTCACCCTCACCCTAACCCTCACCCTAAATCTAACCCTCACCCTAACCCTAACAATAACAATAACCCTAACCTTATCCTACCCCTAACAATAACCCTAAACCTAACCCTCAACCTAATCCTAACCCTCACCTTCAACATAACCTAAACCTAAACCTAAACCTAAACCTAACCCTAAACCTCACCCTCAAACTAGCCCTCACCCTAACAATCACTCTAACCCTAACCCTCACACTCACCCTAACCCTCAGTCTCACCCTAACCCTCACCCTATCCCTAGCCCTCAACCTAACCTTAACCCTAAACCTCACCGTCATCCTACCACTCACCGAACCCTAACCCTCACCCACACCCTAACCCTCACCCTCACCAAAGCACTCACCCTCACACTAACCCTCACCCTAACACTTTTCCTCACTCTAACCCTAGCACTAACACAAACCATAACCCTCACCCTAAACCTAACCCTCTCCTACACCTTAACCCTCACCCACACCTGAACCATCACCCTCACCTTAACACTCAACCTCACCCTAAACATCACCCTAACCCTAACACTCACCCTAACCCTAAACCTAACCGTCACCCTAACCCAAACACACACCCTAACTATCACCTTCAGCCTAACCACAACCCTAACCCTACCCTAACCAAAACCTCACCCTCACCCTCACCCTGACCCTAAAACACACCCTAAACTTTACCCTCACCCTAAACCTAACCCTAAACCTCAGACTAACCCTAACCCTAACCCTAACCCTAAACCTAACCCTCACACTAAACCTAAACCTCACCCTAACACTAAACCTACCCCTCAGCCTAACCCTCACCCTAACCCTAACCCTAATCCTCACCATATCCCTCACCGTATCTCTAACTCTCAACCTCACCCTAGCCCTCACCCTAACCCAAACCCTAAAATTAAACCTCACCCTAAAATAAAGCTAACCCTAACCCTCATCCTCACCCTAACCCTCACACTAACCCTAACCCTAATCCTAACCCTGACCCTAACCCTAAACCTAAACCTCACTCTAGCCCTCACTCTAACCCTAACACTAACCCTAACCCTCACCCTAAAGCTAACCCTAACCCAAACCCAAACCCTCACCCTAACCCTTACCGTCATCCTAACACTCACCTAAACCTATCCCTCACCCACACCCTAACCCTCACCCTCACCAATACATTCACCCTCACACTAACCTTCACCCTAACACTTTTCCTCACCCTAACCCTTACACTAACACTCACACAAACCCTAACACTCACCGTAAACCTAACCCTCCCCCACACGTTAACCCTCACCTACACCCGAACCATCACCCTCACCCTAACTCTCAACCTCACCCTAAACATCACCCTAAAGCTAACACTCACCCTAACCCTAAACCTAACCCTTACATAACCAAAACCCTCAGCCTCACCCTCAGCCTAATCCTAACCCTAAACCTAAACCTCACCATAACCCTAACCCTAAATTTCACCAGCAAAATTACCCTAACCCTAACCCTAAGCCTAACAATAACCTTAACGCTAAACCTAACCCTAACCCTCACGCTAACCCAAACCCTAAATCTAACAAAAAGCCTACCCCTAACCCTAAACCTAACCCTAACCCTCACCCTAACCCTCACCCTAACTCTAACTCTAATCCTAACCTTTACCGTAACCATTATCATAACCCTAACCTTCACCCTCAAAATCACCCTAAACGTAACCATAAACCTAACCCTCACCCTCACCTTAACCCTAACCCTAACAATAACCCTAACCCTAACCCTAACCCTAAACCACACCCTCACCCTCACCCTAACCTTCAGCCTAATCCTAACCCTAATCATTATCATAACCCTAACCCTCACCCTCACACTCACCCTAAACCTAACTCTAACCCTAACCCTCACCCTCACTCTAATCCTAACCCTAACCCTAACAATAATCCTAAACCTAACCATAACCCTAACCCTAAACCTAACCTTCACCCTCACCCTCACCCTAACTCTAACCCTAACCATCACGCTAACCCTAACCCTAATGCTAACCCTAAACCTCACCCTCACCCTAACCCTCACCCTAAACTTAACCCTCACCCTAACCCTAACCCGAACAATAACCCTAAACCTAACCCTAACACTAACCCTCACCTTAACACTAACACTAAGCCAAACCCAAACCCTCACCCTAACCCTCACCGTCATCCTAACACTCAAATAACCCTAAACCTCACTCACACCCTAACCCGCACCCTCACCAAAACACTCAATCTCACCCTAACCCTCACCCTAACACTTTTCCTCACCTTAACCCTAACCCTAACACTCACACAAACCCTAAACTTCACCCGAACCCTAACCCTCTCTCAATCCCTAACCCTCACCCACACCCGAACCATCACCCTCGCCCTCACCCTCCCCCTAAACGTCACCCTAACCCTAACAGACACCCTATCCCTAAACCCAACCGTCACCCTAACCCTAACCCTCAGTCTAACCCTCACCCTCACCCTAACCATAACCCTATTCCTTAACTAACCGAGACCCTCACCCTCATCCTAAACCACACCCTAACCCTTACCCTCACCCTAACCCTAATCTTAAACCTCACACTAACCCTAACCCTCACCCTATTCCTAACCCTCACCCTAACCCTCACCCTCACCCTCAACCTAATCCTAACCCTAACCCTAACAATAACCCTAACCCTAACCCTAAAGCTAAACCTAACACTCACACTAACCCTAACCCTTAACCTAACCCTAAACCTCACACTAACCCTAACACTCACCCTCACCCTCACCCTCAACCTAAGCCTAACTCTAACCCTAAACCTAATCCTAAACCTAAAACTGACGCTCACCCTCAACCTAACCCTAACCCTAACCCTCACCGTAAACCTCACCCTTTCCCTAACCATAACCCTAACAATCACCCTCAGCCTCAACCTAACCCTCACTGTAACCCTAACCCTAAACCTAACCATAACCCTCACCCACACCCTAACCCTCACCCTCACCGGAAACCTCACCCTCACCCTAAACCTAACTCTCACCCTTACCTCACCCTCACACTAACCCTCACCCTAACTCTAACCTTAAACTTCACCCTAATCCTAACCCTCACCCTAACCCTCACCCTCACCCTAATCCTCACCCTAATCCTAAACCTAACCCTAATCCTAATCCTAACCCTCATCCTCAACTTCACCCTAACCCTAATCTAAACCCAACCCTCATCATCAACCTAAACATCACCCACAGACAAATCCTAACCCTAACCCTAATCCTAACACTAACCCTAACCCTCACCCTCACCCTAAACCTAAACCTAACCCTCACCCTCACCCTAAGCCTAACCCTAACCCTCACCCTAAGACTAACCCTTACCCTAGCCCTCACCCTTACCTTCACCTTTATACTAACCCTATCCCTCACCCTAAACCTAATCCTAACCCTAACACGAACCCTTACCCTCAACCACATACTCACCCTACGACAAACCCTAACCTGAACCCGAAACCTAACCCTAAAACTAACCCTCACCCTCACCCTCACCCTAACGCTAACCCGCATCCTCACCCTAACCCTCAATATAACCCTAACCCTCACCCTAACCCTAAACCTAATCCTAACCCTAACCCTTACACTAACCCTAACCCTCACCCTCACCCTCACCCTCACCCTAACCCTAAACCTAACAATAACCCTAACCCTAACCCTAACCCTAACCCTAAATCTAATCCTCACCATATCCCTCACCCTAACCTTAACACTCACCCTCACCCTAACACTAACCCTAACTTTAAACCTCAACCTTAAAGTAATGCTAATGCTAAACCTCATCCTCACCCTAATCCTAACCCTCACCCTAACCCTAAACCTAACCCTCACCCTAGCCCTCACTCTAACCCTAACATTAACCCTCACCCTAACGCTAACTCTAACCAAAAACCAAACCCTCACCGTCATCCTAACACTCACATAACCCTAACCCTCACCCACACCCTAACCCTCAGCCTCACCAAAACACTCACCCTCACACTAGCCGTCACCCTAACACTTTTCCTCACCCAAACCCTACCCTAACACTCACGCAAATCCTAATCCTCACCCTAAACCTAACCCTCTCCCAAACCCTAACCCTCACCCACACCCGAACCAACACCCTCACCCTACCCCTCACCCTCACCCTAACCCTAAAACTAACCATCACCCTAACCCTAACCCTTACCCTACCCTTCACCCTCATCCTAAACCTAACCCTAAACCTTACCTAACTGAAACCCTCAAGCTCAACCTCACCCTCACCCTAAACCTCACCCTAACCCTTATCCTCACTCTAAACCTAAACCTAAACCTCACACTAACCCTAACACTCAGCCTAAACCTAACAAAACCCTCACCCTAACCCTCACCCTAACCCTCACCCTAATCCTAACCCTAAACCTAACAATAACCCTACCCCTAACCCTAACCCTAACCCTAATCCTAACCCTTACTCTAACCATAATCTTAACCCTAACCCTCACCCTCACAATCACCCTCAACCTCACCCGAAACATAACCCTCACCCTCACCGTCACCCTCACCCTAACAGTAACCTTAACAATAACCATAACCCTAACCCTAAACCTAACCCTAACCCTCACCCTCACCCTAACTCTAACCCTCACCCTTACCCTCACCCTCAACCTAAACCTCACACTAACCCTTACCCTCACCCTAACCCTAAACGTCACACTAACCCTAACCCTCAACCTAAACCTAACCCTAACCCTAACACTAACCCTCACCCTCACCCTAACCCTAACCCTAAATATAACCCTAACCCTAAACCTATACCTAAACCTAAACCTCATCCTAACCCTAAACCTAAACCTCACCCTCAATCTCACCCTAACCCTAAACCTAACCCTAAAAATAACCATAACCCTAAACCTAAGCCTAACCCTAACCCTCACCCTAACACTAACCCGAAACCTAACAATAACCCTAAACTTAACCCTAAACCTAACCCTAACCCTCACCGTAAACCTAACTCTAATCCTAAACGTTACCCTAACCATTATCTTAACACTAACCCTCACCCTCACAATCACCCTCACCCTCACCCTAACCCTCACCCTCACCCTCACCCTCACCCTCACCCTCACCCTAACCCTAACCCTAAAAAGATCCCTAACCCTAACCCTAAACCTAACCCTAACCCTCACCCTCACCCTCAACCTCACCCTAACCCTAACGCTTACACTAACCCTAACACTAACCCTAAACCTAATCCTAACCCTAATCCTTACACTAACCATAAGCCTCATCCTAAACCTAACCCTAACCCTCACACATACCCTCAACCTCACCCTAACCCTCAGCCTAATCCTAACCCTAACCATAATCTTAACCCTAAACCTCACCCTCACACTCACCTTAAACCTAACCCTAACCCTAAACCTCACCCTCACCCTCACCCTAACCCTAACAATAATCCTAAACCTAACCCTAACACTAACCCTAACCCTAACCCTCATTCTAACCCTAATCCTAACCCTCATCCTCATCCTCACCCTAACCCTAACCCTCACCCTCACACTAGCCCTCACCCTAACAATCACTCTAACCCTAACCCTCATTATCACCCTAACCCTAACCCTAACCCTAACTTTCACCCTAGCCCTATCCCTATACCTAACCCTCACACTAAATCTAAACCTCACCCTAACACTAAACCTACCCCTCAGCCTAACCCTCACCGTAACCCTAACCCTAATCCTCACCATATCCCTCACCCTATCCCTAACACTCACCCTCACCCTAGCCCTCACCCTAACCCAAACCCTAACCTTAAAGCTCAACCTAAGAGTAATGGTAACCCTAACCCTCATCCTCACCACAACCCTCACCCTAACCTAACCCTAATCCTAACCCTCAACTTAACCCTAAATCGAACCCTCACTCTAGCCCTCACTCTAACCCTAACACTAACCCTAACCCTCACCCTAACGCTACGCCTAACCCAAACCCAAACCCTCACCCTAAACCTCACCGTCATCCTACCAGTCCCCTAACCCTAATCCTCACCCACACCCTAACCCTCACCCTCACCAAAACACTCACCCTCACCGAAACTCTCACCGTAATACTTGTCATCATCCTAACCCTAACCCTAACACTCACACCAACCCTAACCCTTACCCTAAAGCTAACCCTCTCCTACACCTTAACCCTCACTCACACCCAAACCATCACCCGCACCCTAACACTCAACCTCACCCTAAACATCACCCTAACCCTAACACTCACCCTAACCCTAAACCTAACTGTCACCCTAACCCAAACCTTCACCCTAACCCTCACCCTCACCCTAACCCTAACCCTAACCCTTACGTAACCGAAACCTCACCCTCATCATCACTCTCACCCTAAACCTCACCCTAATCCTTACCCTCACCCTAACCCAAACCCTAAACCTAACCCTAATGTTCACACTAAACCTAACCCTCAGCCTAAACCTAACACTCACCCTCATCCTAAACCTAACCCTAACCCTAACCCTCACACTCACCCTCAGCCTCATCCTCACTCTCAATCTAACTCTAACCCTCATGCTAACCCTAATCCAAAGCCTAATGCTAACCCTAACCCTTTCCATCACCCTAACCCTTACCATAACCCTTACCCTCACCCTAAACCTAAACCTAATCATAACCCTAATCCTTATGCTACCCCTCACCCTAACACTAACCCTAACCCTAACACTAACCCTCACCCATACCCACAACCTTACCCTTACCCTCAGTCTAATCCTATCCCTAAACATTATTGTAACCCTAACCCTCACCCTCACACTCACCCTAAACCTAACTCTAACCCTAACTCTCCCCCTCCCCTTCCCCAAAACCCTAAACCTAACAATAACCCTAAACCTAAACCTAACACTAACCCTAAACCTAACCCTCACCCTAACCCTAATCCTAACCCCCACCCTCACCCTATCCCTAACCCTACCCCTATCCCTCACCCTCACACTAGCCCTCACCCTAACACTCCCTCTAACCCTAACCCTCACTCTCACCCTAACCCTCACCTTAACCCTAAGCTCACATTAACCCTAACCCTAACACTAAACCTAACACTCACACTAAACTTAAACCTCACCCTAACCCTAAACCTACCCCTCAGCCTAACCCTCACCCTAACCCTAACCCTAATCCTCACCATCCCTCACCCTATCCCTAACGCTCACCCTCACCCTAGCCCTCACCCTAACCCAATCCTTAACCTTAAACCTCACCCTAAAATTAATGCTAACCCTAACCCTCATCCCCACCCTAACCTTCACCCTAACCCTAAACCTAATCTTAACCCTCACCCTAGCCCTTAACTTCACTGTTCCCTAGCCCTCACTGTAACCATAACACTAACCCTAACCCTCACCCTAACGCTAACCCTAACCCAAACCCAAACCCTCACCCTAACCCGCACCGTCATCCTAACACTCACCTAACTCTAACCCTCACCCACACCCTAACGCTCACCCTCACCAAAACACTCATCCTCACACTAAACCTCACCGTAACACTTTTCCTTACCCTAACACTCACACAAACCCTAACCCTCACCCTAAACCTAACCCTTTCCCACACCTTAACCCTCACGCACACTCGAACCATCACCCTCACCCTAACACTCAACCTCACTCTAAACATCACCCTAACCCTAACACTTACCCTAACCCTAAACCTAACCCTTACCTAACGGAAATCCTCACCCTCACGCTCAACCTAAACCTCACCCTAACCCTAACCCTCACCCTTAACCTCACCCAAACCTAAACCTAACCCTAACAAAAACCTAACCCTAAACCTAAATCTAAACCTCATCCTAACCCTAACCCTAATCCTCACCCTCAATCTCACCCTAACCCTAACCCTAAGCCTAACAATAACCCTAACCCTAACCATAACCCTCATGCTAACCCTAATCCTAAACCTAAAAATATCCCTACCCTAACCCTAAACCTAACCCTAACCCTCACCCTAACACTAACCCTAATCCTAAACCTTACCTTAACCATTATCTTAACCCTAACCCTCAACCTCACAATCACCCTAAACCTAACCCTAAATCTAACCCTCACCCTCACCCTAACCCTAACCCTAACAATAACCCTAATCCTAACCCTAAACCTAACAGTAACACTCACCCTCACCCTAACCCTAACCCTAATCCTAAACCTAACCCTAACCTTCACCCTAACCCTAACCCTCACCTCAAACCTAATCCTAAACCTAACCCTAAACCTAACCTTAACCCCCACCCTCACCCTAACCCTAACCCGCACACTCACCCCCACCCTCACCCTAACCCTAATCCTAACCCTAACCCTAACCCTCACCCTCATCCTCAACCTCACCCTCACCCTCACGCTAACTCTAACCCTAACCCTAACGCTAACCCTAACCCTAACCCTAATGCTAACCCTGACCCTCAACCTCACCCTCACCCTTACACTCAACCTCAACCTCACCCTCACCCTCACCCTAATCATCACCCTAACCCTAACCCTTAACCTAACGCTAACCATAACCTTCACCCTAACCATAACCCTCACCCTAAACCTAACCCTTTCCTAACCGAAACCTCACTGTCACCCTCACACTAACCCTCAGCCTAATCTTAACCCTAACCATTATCTTAACCCTAACCCTCACCATCACACTCACCTTAAACCTAACCCTAACCCTAACACTCAACATCACCCTTACCCTCACCCTAACCCAAACCCTAACAATAACCCTAACCCTAACCCTAACCCTCACCCTAACCCTCACTATCATCCTAACCCTCACCCTGATCCTAAATCTCCCCCCACCCTAACCCTCACCCTCACCAAAACCCTCACCTCACCCTAACCCTCACCCTCACCCAGATTATCACCCTAACCCTAACCCTTCACCTAACCCTAAACCTAATCCTCACCCTAACCTTAAACCTAAACCTCACACTAACCCTAACCCTCACCCTAAATTTAACCCTCACCCGAACCCTCACCCTCACCCTCAACCTAATCCTAACCCTAACCCTAATAATAACCCTAACCCTAACCCTAAACCTAAACCTAACCCTCACAATAAGCCTAACCCTCACCCTAACCCTACCCCTACCCCTAACCCTAACCCTCACCCTCATTTCACCCTCACCCTAAACCTAACCATAACAATAACCCTAACCCTAAACCTAAACCTAAACCTCACCCTAACCCTAACCCTAAACCTCACCTTCAATCTCACCCTAACCCTAACCCTAAGCCTAACAATAAACCTAAACCTAACCCTAACCCTAACCCTCACGCTAACCCTAACCCTAAACCTAACAACCACCCTACCCTAACCACAAACCTAACAGTAACCCTCACCCTAACTCTAACCCTAAACCTCAAGTTCAATCTCACCCTAACCCTAAACCGAAGCCTAACAATAAGCATAACCCTAACCCTAAACCTAACCCTCTTACTAACCCTAACCCTAAACCTAACAATAACCCTACCCTAACCCTAAACCTTACCCTAACCCTCACGCTAACCCTAACCCTAATCCTAACCCTTACCCTAACCATTAACTTAACCCTAACCCTCAACCTCACAATCACCGTAACCCTAATCCTAAACCTAAACCTCACCCTCAACCTCAGCCTAACCCTAACAATAACCCTAATTCTAACCCTAAACCTAACCCTAACCATCAACCTCACCCTCACCCTAACCCTAACCCTAATCCTAAACGTAACCCTAACCCTCACCCTCACCCTCACCCTCACCTTAAACCTCACCCTAACCCTTACCGTCACCGTAACCCTAAACCTCACACTAACCCTAAACCTCACACTAACCCTAATCCTCACCCTAAACCTAACCCTAACCCTAAACCTCACCCTCACCCACACCCTAACCCTAACCCTAACCCTAAAAATAACGCTAACCCTAAACCTAAACCTCACCCTCAATCTCACCCTAAATCTAACTCTAAGAATAACCCTAACCCTAAGCTTAACCCTAACCCTAACCCTCACCCTATCACTAACCCTAAACCCAATAATATTCATACCCCTAACCCTAAACCTAACCGTAACCCTCACCCTAAACTTAACCCTAATCCTAACCCTTACCCTAACCATGATCTTAACCCTAACCATCACCCTCACATTCACCCTAAACCTAACCCTAAACCTCATCCTCACACTCACCCTCACGCTATCCCTAACCCTAACAATATCCCTAACCCTAACCCTAAACCTAACCCTAACCCTCACCCTACCCCTCAGCCTAAAACTCACCTAAACCTAACCCTAATCCTAATCCTCACTCTATTCCTCACCCTATTCTGAACACTCACACTCACCCAAGCCCTCACATTAACCCTAACCATAACCCTAAACCTCACCCTAAAACTATTGCTAACCCTAACCCTCACCCTCACCCTAACCCTCAACCAAACACTTACCGTCAACCTAACCCTAACCCTCAAAATAACTCTAACCCTCACCCTAATCTTATCCCTACCTCTGAGCCTCACCCTCATCCTAATCCTAACCCTAACCCTAACCCTCACCCTAACCCTAACCCTCACCCTCACCCTAACCCTAACCCTCACACTCACACTCACACTCATCCAAACAGTCACCATAACCCTTACCCTCACCCTAACCCTAAACCTAATTCTAACCCTAACCCTTAAACAAACACTAACCCTCATCCTAAGCCTAACCCTAACGCTAACTCTAACCCTCAACCTCACCCTCACCCTAAACCTCAGCCTACTCCTAACCCTAACCATTATCGTACCCCTAAACTCACCCTCACCCTCACCCTAAACCAAACTGTAACCCTAAACCTGACCCTCACCATCACCCTAACCCTAACCCTAATATTAACCCTAAATCTAACCCTAACCCTAACCCTCACCCTAACCCTAATCCTAACCCTCACCCTCACCCTCACCCTAACTCTAACCCTAACGGTCATGCTAACCCTAACCCTAATGCTAACCCTAACCCTCACCCTAACCCTAACCCTAACAATAACCCTAAACCTAACCCTCACCCTCAACCTAACCCTAACAATAACCCTAAACCTAACCCTAACCCTAACCCTAACCCTCACCTAAACCTAATCCTAACCCTCACCCTCACCCTCACCCTAACTCTAACCCTAACTGTCAATCTAACCCTAACCCTAATGCTAACCCTAAACCTCACCCTCACCCTAACCCTCACTCTAACCATAAACCTAACCCTCACACTAAATGTAAAGCTCACCCTAACCCTAAACCAACCCCACAGCCTAACCCTCACCCTCACCCTAACCCTAAGCCTCAACATATCCCTCACCCTAACCGTAACACTCACCCTCACCCTAGTCCTCACCCTAACCCTAACCCTAACCTTAAACCTCACCCTAAAAGTAATGCTTACCCTAACCTTTACCTCAACCTAACCCTCACACTAACCCTAACCCTAATCCTAACCCTCACCCTAACCCTAAACCTAAACCTCACCCTAGCCCTCACTCTAACCCTAACACTAACCCTAACCCTCACCCTAACGCTAACACTAACCCAAACCCAAACCCTCACCCTAAACCTCACCGTCATCCTAACTCTCACCTAACCCTAACCCTAACCCTCACCCACACCTTAAGCCTCACCCTCACCAACACACTCACCCTCACCCTAACACTTTTCCTCACCCTAACCCTAACCCTAACACTCGCACAAACCTTAAACCTCACCCGAACCCTGTCTCCCAAACCCTAACCCTCACCCATACCTGAAACATCACCCTCACCCCAACCCTCACCCTCACCCTAAAAATCACCCTAATACTAACCGACACCCTAACCCTAAACCCAACCGTCACCCTAACCCTAACCCTCACCCTAACCCTAACCCTATCCCTTAACTCACCAAAACCCTCACCCTCACCCTCACCCTCACCCTAAACCACACCCTAACTCTTATCCTCACCCTAACCCTAAAGCTAAACCTAACACTCACACTAACCCTAACCCTTACCCTAACCCTAACCCTAACCCTCACTCTCACCCTCACCTGAACCCTCACCCTAACCCTCAACTTCACCCTCATCCTAACCCTAACCCTCAGCCTAACCCTAACCCTAACCATAACCCTCACCCTAACCCTCTCCCTCACCCTCACCCTCACCCTCAACTTCACCCTAACCCTAACCCTAAACCTAAACCTCACACTCAACCTCACCCTCACCCTCACCCTAACCCTAACCCTAACCCTCACCGTAACACTAACCCTTACCCTAGACCTCCCCCTTACCCTCACCTTCACATTAACCCTATCCCTCATCATCCCCCTAACCCTCAACCTAACCCTTACCCTCACCCTAACCCTAACCCTAATCCTAGCCCAAACCCTCCCACTAACCATAACCCTCACCCTAAACCTAATCCTAATCCTAACACTAACCCTTACCCTCAACCTAATCCTCACCTTCAGACAAACCCTAACTCTAACCCGAAACCTAACCCTAAACCTAACCCTCACCTTCATCCTCACCATCACCTTAACCCTAACCCTCATCCTCACCCTAACCCTCACCATAACCTTTACCCTCACCCTAACCCTAAATGTAATACTAACCCTAGCCCTCACTCAATCTCTAACACTAACCCTCATGCTAAAGCTAACTCTAACCCAAACCCTAATCCTCACCCTAACCCTCACCGTCATCCTAACACTAACCTAACACTAACCCTCACCCACACCCTAACCTTCAACCTCACCAAAACAGACACCCTCACACTAACCCTCACCCTATCAATTTTCCTCACCCCAAACCTAACCCTAACACTCACACAAACCCTAATCCTCACCCTAAAACTAACCCTCTCCCAAACCCTAACCTGCACCCACACCCGAACCATCATCCTCACCCTAACCCTCACCCTCACTCTAAACATCACCCGAACCCAAACACTAACCCTAACCCTAAACATAACCGTCACACTAACCCAAAACGTCACCCTATCACTCACCCTCACAGTAACCCTACTCCTAACCCTAACCTTCACCCTGACCCTCACCCTAACCCTAAACTTAACCCTAACAATAACCCTAACGCTAAACCTAAACCTCAACCTAACCCTAACCCTAAACCTCACATTCAATCTCACCCTAACCCTACTCCCAAACCTAACAATAACCCTAACCCTAACCCTAATCCTAACCCTAATCCTAACCCTTACCATAACCATTATCTTAACCCTAACCCTCACCCTCACCCTCACCCTAAACCTCACCCTAACCCTTACCCTCACCCTAACCCTAAACCTCACACTAACCCTAACCCTCAACCTAAACCTAACCCTAACCCAAACCCTCACCCTCACCCTCACCCTAAACCTAAAAATAACCCTAACACTAAACCTAAACCTAAACTTCATCCTAACCCTAACCCTATACTTCACCCTCAATCTCACCCTAACCCTAACAATAACTCTAACGCTAACCCTTACACTAACCCTCACCCTAACACTAACCCTTAACCTAAAAATAACCCTACACCTAATCCTAAAACTAACCCTATCCCTCACCCTAAACCAAACCCTAATCCAGCCCTTAACAAAACCATTATGTTAACCCTAACCCTCACAATCACCCTAAACCTAACCCTAAACCTTACCCTCACCCTCACCCTCACACTAACCCTAACCCTAACAATATCCCTTACCTTAACCCTAAACCTAACCCTAACCCTCACCCACACCCTAACCCTAACCGTAATCCTAAACCTAACCCTAACCCTCACCCTCACCCTAACCCTCACCATAACTCTAACCCTCACCCTAACCCTAACCCTAACCCTAAACCTAAACCTAACCCTAACCCTCACCCTCACCCTAACCATAATCCTCACCCTCACTCTCAACCTCACCCTAACCCTAACCCTAACAATAACCCTAACCCTAACCCTAAACCTAATCCTAACCCTCACCCTCAACCTAATTCTAACCATAACCCTAACCCTCACCCTCACCCTCAACCTCACCCTCACCCTCACCCTAACTCTAACCCTAACCCTCACGCTAACCCTTGCCCTAACCCTAATGCTAAAACTAACGCTCACCCTCACCCTCACCCTTACCCTAAACCTCACCCTCACCCTCACCCTCACCCTCGCCCTAATCATCACCCTAACCCTAACCCTCACCCTAAACCTCACCCTAAACCTAACCCTTACCTAACCGAAACCCTCACCCTCACCCTAACCCTCATGCTAATCTAAACCCTAACCATTATCTTAACCCTAACCCTCACCCTCACACTCACTTTAAACCTAACCCTAACCCTAACACTCAACCTCATCCTTACCCTCACCCTAAGCCTAACAATAACCCTAACCCTCACCCTAACCCTCAATATCATCTTAACCCTCGCCCTAACCCTAACACTCACACACACCCTAACCCTCTCCCTCACAAAAACCCTCACCCTCACTCAAACCCCCACCCTCACCCTAATCATCACCCTAAACCTAACCCTTAACCTAACCATAACCATAACCCTAATGCTAACCCTAACAATAACCCTAACCCTATCTATAACCGTAATCTTAAACCTCACCCTAACCCTAACCCTCACCCTAACCCTCATCCTAACCATAACGCTAAACCTAACACTCACCCTCACCCTATCCCTCACCCTAACACTTTACCTCACCCTAACCCTAACCCTAACTTTAACACACAAACCCTTAACCTCACCTGAACCCCCCACACAACCGAACCCTCACCCTCACCCAAACCCTCACCCTCACCATAAACATCAACCTAAACCTAACACTCACCCTAACCCTAACCTTAACTTTAACATTCACACAAACCGTAACCCTCACCCTAACCCTCACCTCACCCTAAACCTCACCCTAACCCTAACCCTAACCCTTACCCTCAACCTCACCCTCACCCTAACCCTCACACTAACCCTAACCCTAACACTCAACCTCACCCTCACCCTAACCCTCAGCCTCATCTTAACCCTCACCATTATCTTACCCCTAACCCTCACCCTCACACTCACCTTAAACCTAATGGTAACCCTTACACTCACCCTCACCCTCACCCTAACCGTAACCCTAACAATAATCCTAACTCTAACTCTAAACCTAACCCTAACCCTAACTCTCACCCTAACCCTAACCCTCACCCTAATCCTAAACCTAACCCTAACCCTCACACTCACCCTAGCCCTCAACTTAAAACTCACGCTAAACCTAACCCTCACTTTCCCCTAACACTCATTCTAACCATTACCCTCACCTTAACCCTAACCCTAACCCTAATCCTAACGTTCACACTAAACCTAACACTCAGCCTAAACCTAACCCTCACCCTCATCCTAAACCTATCCCTACCTCTAACCCTCACCCTCACCCTCAACCTCACCCTCACACTCACACTAGCCCTCACCCTAACACTCACTCTAACCCTCACCCTCACTCTTACCCTAACTCTCACCCTAACCCTAACCTTCACCCTAGTCCTAACAATAAACCTAACCCTCACACGAAACCTAAACCTCACCCTAACCCTAAACCTACACCTCAGACTAACCCTCACCCAAACCCTAACCCTAATCCTCACCATATCCCTCACCCTGTCCCTAACACTCACCCTCACCCTATCCCTTCCCCTAACCCAAACCCTAACCTTAAACCTCACCCTAAAATAATGGTAACCCTAACCCTCATCCTCACCCTAACCCTCACTCTAACCATAACCCTAATCCTAACCCTCACCCTAACCCTTAACCTAACCTTCAACCTAGCCCTCACTCTAACCCTAACCCTAACCGTAACCCTCATCCTAACGCTAAGCCTAATTCAAACCCAAACCCTCACCCTAACCTTCACCGTCATCCTACCAGTCCCCTAACCCTAACCCTCACCCACACCCTAACCCTCACCCTCACCAAAACACTCACCCTCACCGTAACACTCACACTAACACTTTTCCTCACCCTAACCATAACCCTAATACTCACACAATCCCTAACCCTTACCCTAAACCTAACCCTCTCCCACACCTTAACCCTCACTCACACCCGAACCATCACCCTCACACTAACACTCACCCTCACCCTAAACATCACCCTAACCCTAACACTCACCCTAACCCTAAACCTAACAGTCACCCTAACACATACCTTCACCCTAACCCTCACCCTCACCGTAACCCTGAACCTAACCCTTACCTAACCGAAACCCTCACCCTCAACCTAAACCTCACCCTAAACCTTAACCTCACCCTAACCCTAACCTTAAATCTAACCCTAACGTTCACACTAAACCTAACCTTCAGCCTAAACCTAACACTCACCCTCATATTAAACCTAAACCTAACACTAACCCTCACACTCACCCTCAACCTCTCCCTCACCCTCACCCTCACTCTAACTCTAACCCTAAACCTCATGCTAACCCTAACCCTAAGCCTAATGCTAACCCTAACCCTCACCATAACCCTTACCCTCAACCTAACCCTAAACCAAATCCTAACCCTAACCCTTACACTAACCCTAACACTCACCCTAAACCTAACCCTAACCTTCACCCATAACCTCAACCTCAACATAACCCTCAGCCTAATCCTAACCCTAACCATTATGGTAAACCTAACCCTCACCCTCACACTCAACCTAAACGTAACTCTAACCCAAACCCTCACCCTCACCCTCACTATAACCCTAACCCTAACAATAACCCTAAACCTAACCCTAACACTAACCCTAAC
This sequence comes from Dipodomys merriami, assembly GCF_024711535.1. NCBI lineage: Eukaryota > Metazoa > Chordata > Mammalia > Rodentia > Heteromyidae > Dipodomys > Dipodomys merriami. The sequence continues at coordinate 909,394 of NW_027206080.1, read as the reverse complement.
CCTCACACTAACCCTAACCCTAATCCTAACCCTCACCCTCACCCTAACCCTAACCCTATCCCTAACCCTAACCCTCACACTAGCCCTCACAATAACACTCACTCTAACCCTAACCCTCACTCTCACCCTAACCCTCACCCTAACCCTAACCCTCACCCTAACCCTAACCCTAAACCTAACCCTCACACTAAACCTAAACCTCACCCTAACACTAAACCTACCCCTCAGCCTAACCCTCACCCTAACCCTAAACCTAATCCTCACCATATCCCTCTCCCTATCCCTAACACTCACCCTCACCCTAGCCCTCACCCTAACCCAAACCCTAACCTTAAACCTCACCCTAAAATTAATGCTAACCCTAACCCTCATCATCACCCTAAACTTCACCCTGACCCTAACCCTAATCCTAATCCTCACCCTAACCCTAAAACTAACTCTTACCTAGCCCTCACTCTAACCCTAACACGAACCCTAACCCTCACCCTAACTCAAACCGAAACTCTCACCCTAACCCGCACTGTCATCCTAACATTCACCTAACACTAACCCTCATCCACACCCTAAACCTCACCCTCACCAAAACACTGACCCTCACACTGACCCTCAACCTAACACTTTTCCTCACCCTAACCCTAACCCTAACACTCACACAAAACCTAACCCTCACCCTAAACTTAACCCTCTCCCACACGTTTCCCTCACCCACACCCGAACCATTACACTCACCATAACACTCAATCTCACCCTAAACATCACCCTAACCCTAACACTCACCCTAACCCTCGCCGTCACCCTAACACAAACCCTCACCCTAACCCTCACCCTCACCCTAACCCCAACCCAAACCCTTACCTAAACAAAACCCTCACCCTCACCCTCACCCTCACACTAAACCTCACCCTAAACCTTACCCTCACCCTAACCCTAACCCTAAACCTCAGACTAACCCTAACCCTAACCCTAACCCTAACCCTCACACCAAACCTAAACCTCACCCTAACACTAAACCTACCCCTCAGCCTAATCCTCAACCTAACCCTAACCCTAATCCTCACCATATCCCTCACCCTATCCTTAACACTCACCCTTACCCTAGCCCTCACCCTAACCCTCATGCTAAACCTAAACCTAACCTTCACCCATACCCTCAACATGAACCTAACCCTCAGCCTAATCCTAACCCTAATCATTATGGTAACCCTAACCCTCACCCTCACACTGCACCTAAACGTAACTCTAATCCACACCCTCACCCTCACCCTCACCATAACCCTAACCCTAACAATAACCCTAAACCTAACCCTAACACTAACCCTAACCCTCACACTAACCCTAACCCTAATCCTAACCCTCAGCCTCACCCTAACCCTAACCCTAACCCTAAACCTCAACTTCACACTTGCCCTCACCCTAACGCTCACTCTAAACCTAACCCTCACTCTCACCCTAACCCTCACCCTAACCTTAACCCTCACCCTAACCCTAACCCTTACCTTAAACCTAACCCTCACACTAAACCTAAACCTCACCCTAACCCTAAGCCTACCCCTCAGCCTAACCCTCACCCTAACCCTAAACCTAATCCTCACCATATCCCTCACCCTATCCCTAACACTCACCCCCACCCTAGCCCTCACCCTAACCAAAACCCTAACCGCAAACCTCACCCTAAAATTAATGCTAACCCTAAACCTCATCCTCACCCTAACCTTCACCCTAACCCTAACCCTAATCCTAAACCTCACCCTAACTCTAAACCTAACTCTTACCCTAGCCCTCACTCTAACCCTAACACTAACCCTAACCCTCACCCTAACGCTAACCCTAACCCAAACCCAAACCCTCACCCTAACCCTCACCGTCATCCTTACACTCACCTAACCCTAACCCTTACCCACACCCTATCCTCACCCTCATCAAAACACTCACCCTCACACTAACCCTCATCCTAATCCTCACCCTAACGCTAACCCTAACCCTTTCCTAACCTAAACCCTCACCCTAACTCTCACCCTCAACTCTCACCCCCACTCTAGCCCTCAACCTAAACCTAACCCTAACCCTAACCCCAACCCTAACCCTCATGCCCACCCTCACCCTCAGCCTAAACCTACACCTAACTTTAATCCTAATTCTAATCCTAATACTTACCATAAACCTCACCCTCACCCTCACCCTAACCCTTACCCTAATCCTCACCCTCACCCTAAAACTAACCCTCACCCTAATCCTAACCCTCACACTAACCCCAAACTTCACCCTAACCCTATCCCTAATCCGAACCCTAAACATAACCCTAATCCTAACACTAACCCTAATCCTTACCCTAACCCTCACCCTAACATTAATCCTAACCCTAAACCTAATACTCATCCTAACCCTAATCCTAACCCTAACACTCACCATCAACGTCACACTCACCCTAACCCTCATCCTCACCCTCACCCTAAACCTAACCCAAACCCTCACCCTAACCCTAACCCTCAACCTAACACTCACCCTCATCCTAATCCTCAGCCTAAACCTAACCCTAACCATTACCTAACCAAAACCCTCACTCTCACCCTCAACCTAGCCCACCCTGTAAACCTAAACCTCAACCTAACCCTAATCCTTAACCTCACCCTCACCCTAACCCTCACCTAAACCTAACCCTAACCCTAACCCTTACCCTAACCCTAACCTTAACCCTCACCCTAACCCTAACGCTAACCTTAACCCTCACCCTCACCCTAACCTTCACCCTAACACTTACCCTCACACTAACCCTAATGCTAACCCTAACCCTCAAACTCCACCCCCTCCCCCTCAGCCTAAACTTAATCCTAACCGTAATCCTAACCCTAAGCCTCACCACCACCATCATCCTAACCATAACCCTAAACTTAAAAATAACCCTAAACCTAAAGCCAACCCTAATCCTAACCCTAAACCTAACCCTAAAACTCACCCTAACCCTCACCCTAACCCTTATGCTCAACCTCACCCTAACACTAACCTTAACCCTAACCCTCACACTAACCCTAACCCTCACCCTAACCCTAACACTACCCCTCACTCTAACCCGCACCCTAACCCTAACCCTAACCCTTACCTAACCCAAACCCTCACCCTCACCCCCACCCTCACCATCACCCTTACCCTCACCCTCAACCTAACCCTCACCCTAATCCTAACCGTAAACCTCACCCTAACACTAACCCTCACCCTCACTCTCACCCTCAGCCTAAACCTAAACCTAACCCTAATCCTAAACCTAGCCCTAATCCTCACCCTCACCCTCACCCTCAGCCTCACCCTAACTCTAACCTTAACCATCACCCTCAGCCTCACCTTAAACTTAACCCTAGTCTTCACCCTAAATCTCTCCCTAAACCTAACTCTAACCTTAACCCTCACCCTCACCCTCAACCTAACCCTAACCCTAACACTCACTCTAACCCTAAACATCACCCTAGCCCTAACCATCACCCTAACCCTAAACCTAACCCTCACATTAACCCTCACCCTCACGCCAATCCTCACCCTAATCCTAACCCTAAACCTTACCTAACCCAAACCTTCACCCTCACCCTAAAACTCACCCTCCCCAAAACCTGAACCTTACCCTAACCCAAACCCTAACCCTCACCCACCCCCTAACCCTCATCCTCACCCAAACTCTCACACTCACCCTAACCTTCACCCTCACCGTAAACATCACACTAAGCCTCTCCCTAACCCTAAACCTAAACCTCACCCTCATCCTCAACTTGACCCTCAGCCTAATCCTAACCCTAACCCTAATACTACACCTAACCCTCACCCTCACCCTAACCCTAAAGCTAATCCTAACCCTAACCCTCACCCTAAACCTAACATTCCCCCTCCCACTAACCCTCACCATAATCCTAACCCTAACCCTCACCTTAACCGTAACCCTAATCCTATCCCTCACCCTTACCCTGACTCTCAGCCTAATCCTAACCATAACCCTAATCCTAACACTAACCCTCACCCTCATCCTAACCCAAAGGCTAACTCTAACCCTAACCCTCACCCTCACCCTAACCCTAAACCTAAACCTAACCCTCACCCTAACACTAATCCTAACCCTAACCCTCATACTAACCCTAACCCTTACACTTACCCTCACCCTAACCCACACCGTCAACCTAAACCTCAACCTAAACCTAACCCTCACGCACACACTAATTCTCACCCTCACCTGAACCCTCACCCTCACCCTAAACCTCACCCTTACCCTAAACATCAACCTAACCCAAGCTCTCACCCTAACCCTTACCTTAACCCTCACCCTAACCCTAACCCTACCCTCACCCTCACCCTCATCCTAATCCTCACCCTATCCCTAATCCTAACCCTTACCTAACCCAAACACTCACCCTCATCATCAACCCTCACCCCGACCCTAGCCCTCACCCTAACCTTTAAACTAACCCTAACCCTCACCCTCACATTCACCCTAAACCTAACCCTCAACCTAACACTAACCCTCACCCTAAACCTAACCCTCACCCACACCCTCATCCTCACCCTAAACCTAACCCTCACCCTAACCCTAAGGCTCACCCTAACCCTAACCCTCACCCTAACCCTAACCCTCACGCTCACTCTAATTGTAACACTAACACTAACCCTATGACCCGCCCTCACCTAACCCTCACCCTAACCCTTACCCTCACCCGAAAGCTAGCCCTAAGCCCAATCTTCACCCTCACCATAACACTCACCGTCACCCTAACCCTCACCCTAAGCCTAATTGTCACCCACACACTAACCCTCACCCTCACTCGAACCCTCACCATCACCCTAACCCTCACCCTCACCCTAAACATCAGCCTAACCCTAACCCTCACCCTAACCCTAACACTCAACCTCACCCTCACCCTCACCCTCAGCCTAACCCTAATCCTAACCCTCATCCTAAACCTAACCCTCACCCTCACCCTCACACTAACCCTAACCCAAACCCTAACTCACCCTCACCATCACTCTAACCCTAACCCTCACCCTAACCCTAACCCTAACTCCATCCCTAATACTCAACCTAACCCTAACACTCACACTAACCCTCAATCTCAATTTAATTCTCACCCTAACAATAACCCTAACCCTTAACTAACTGAAACCCTCACCCTCACTCTCACCCTCACTCTAACCCTCACCCTAGCCCTCACCCTCACCATAACTCTAACTCTAACCCTCACCCTTAATCTCATCCTCACCCTCAGCCTAACCCTATCCCTAACACTAATCCTAACCCTATCCCTCACCCTCATCTTCACCCTAAACCTAACCCTAACATTAACATTAAACCTCATCCTCACCCTAACCCTTATCCTAACCCTAACAATAACCCTAACCCTAACCCTAACTCTAATCCAAACAGTAACCCTCAACCTAACCCAAACCCTAACCCTAAAACTCACCCAAACTTTAATCCTAAACCTAACCCTCACCCTCATCATCACCCTCACCCTAACACTCACCCTCACCCTCACCCTCACCCTAACCCTCATACTAACCCTAACCCTCACCCTAACCCTAACCCTAACCCTCACCCTCACCCTAATCTCAGCCTAACCCTAACCCTAACCCTACCCTAATCCCATCCCTAATCCTCCCCTGAACCCTAACCCTAAACCTAACACTCACAGTCACCCTCACCCTCACCCTTACCCTCACCCTAACCCTAACCCTCACCCTCACACTCACCCTAAAATTCACCCTCAACCTAAACATAACCCTCACCCTAAGCCTAACTCCAACCCTCACCCTAACCCTAACCTTCACCCTAACCCTCACCCTAACCCTAATGATAACCCTAACCCTCATCCTCACACTAACTCTCAGCCTAACCCTTATCCTCACACTAACCCTAACCGTCAGCCTGATCCTAACCCTCACGGTCACCCTAACCTTCACCCTCATCCTAACACTAACCCACACCTAACCCTCACCCTCACTCTCAAACGAACCATCAACCTCACCCGAACCCAAACCCGAACCCTAACCCTCACCCTCAGCCTAGCCCTCACCCTCACCCTAACCTTAACCCTAACCCTAACCCTCACCCTCACCCTTACCCTAACCCTAAACCTCACCCTAACCCTCACCCTCACCATAACCCCAACCCTAAACCAACGCTCACCCTAACCCGAACCCTAATGCTCATCCTAACCCTCACCCTAAACCTAATGTTAACCCAAATCCTCACCCTCACTCTAATCCTCACACTAACCCTTAACCTCACCCTCACCCTAACCCTAACCCTAAGTCTAACCCTCACACTAACCCTGACCCATACCCTCACCACAACCCTACCCCTCACAAACATACTCACCCTAACTCTAACCTTGACCCTAACCTTCACCCTCACCATAACCCTCATGGTCACTCTAACCCTCACCCTAAACATCACCCTAACCCTCAACCTCACCCTAAACCTAACACTCATCCGAACCCTCACCGTAACACTAACGATAACCCAAACCCTCAACCTCACCCTAATCCTCACCCACTCCCTAAGCCTCACTCTAAACAGAAAGTTCACCCTCACCCTATCCCAAACCCTCACCCTAAACAGCACCCTAACCCTAACCCTCACCCTAACCCTAACCCTAACATTCACCCTAACCCTAACCATCAACTTAACTCTCACCCTCACCCTAATCCACACCCTAAACCTAGGCCTAACACTTAAGTAATTGAAACACTCACATTCACCCTAAAATCACCCTCACTCTAGCACTCAACCTAACCTTAACCCTTACCCTAACACTAACACTAACACTAATCATCACCCTCACCCCCACGCTAATCCTAACTATAAGCTTCACCCTAACCCTCATCCTAAGCGTATACCTAACACTAACCCTAAACCTCACCGTAACCCCCACCCTAACCCTAACCATCACCCTAACCCTAACCCTCACTCTAACCCTAACCCTCACCCTAAGCCTCACCCTCACCCTCATCCTAACCCTCAACCTCACCCTCACCCTAACCCTCAACCTAACCCTCAACCTCACCCTCACCCTACCCCTCACCCTAACCCTTATCGTCACAGGAACCCGAAACCTAACCCTCACCCTAAACCTAACCCTAACACTCACCCTCACTCTCACCCTCACTCTAAGCCTAACCCTAACCCTAAACCTCACCCTCACCCTAACTCTAACCCTAATCCTAATCTTAACACTAACCCTAACCCTAACCCTAACCCTCACAGCATGGTTATATCACAGGCAACAGCAGTCTGCATCCTAGCAGGGCTTGAAGCTACTTACATTGTCCACAGTAACAAGTCAGAATTTTTTCCTTGCAATTCAGGGTGGGAAGACCAGAGTAGGGATGCTCAGGATGTAAAGGACAAGATAGAGCACTGAGAATGTGGGGCACTTAAAACAAAATTGTTTTATGGCGCCAAGGTTCTGAATGCTCTATACCTTCGAAAAAGAAAAGAGCAGCCCCTGAAGAGAAAAAGACAACATCGTTCGGTTTCTAGCAGCCCCGTTTGCATCCTGGCATGGTTCAAAGCCCCTCTTGGTGTCACCATCCGCACGTCAATCTTTTTCCTTGCAATTTTGGGAGAGCTGTGGAGGGTTTGGGAGCACAGGATGCAAACAACAAGAGAGAGTTCTCACAATTTGGGGACCATAAAGAAAATTGTTTTAAGTTCTCCAAGTTCTGAGTGCTCTCAACTTTTCCCAAAAGCGAGACAAGCCACTTAGGCGAAATGGACAGCATTGGTCGGTCCCAGGCAACTGTGCTCTGAATCGTAGCAAGGCTTAATGACCCTGGCATTATCCACAGTAAACAGTCCAAACTCTGTTCTTCCAATTCTGGGATAAGTGACCAGTGTTAGGGAGCCCAGGTACAAACGATAAAATAGAGTACTCAGAATAAGGGGACCCTAGAACAGTCTTAATGCCCCCAGGGAGGAGGGCTCTACCGCTTCCCCAAGGAAAAGACATCCCTCCAAAGAGAAATTCACAGCTCCCATCTTTCCCCAGAAGCTCTGCTCTGTATCCTAGCAATATTGAAAGTGCTTCATTCTGTCTACAATAACAAGTGAATTTTTTTTTCCTTTTAATTCTGAGAGAGGTCAAAAGTTTTTAGGAATCCAGGATGCAAAGAACCAGATAGAGCACTCAGAACCTCAGCGATTTAAAACATTATTGTTTTACGGTGACTAGGTTCTAAATGCTCTACACATTCGCAAAGGAAAGACAGGGCACTAAGGAGAGTTAGACATCACCGATCTATCCCAGGCATCTTCGGTCTGCATCCTAGCAGAGCTTAAACCTCCTCACACTGTCCCCATTAACCTGTCCCAATTTTTTCCTTACAATTCTGGGATTGCTGAGCAGTGTTAAGGAGGTCAGGATGAAAACAACAAGATAGAGCCCTGAGAACTTGGGTACGTTAAAACTGAACTGTTTTTGCGCCTCAGTTGTGAATACTCTCCACCTTCCATAAAGAAGAGACAAGCCACCAAAGAGAAATAGACAGGATATTTCGGTCTCTAGTAGCTCCTATATGCATCCTGGCATGGTTCACAGGCCCTCTCGGTATCACCATCCATAGGTCACAAGTTTTCTTTGAAATATTGGGAGAGCTGAGGAGGTTTTGGGAGCTCAGGATGCAAATAACAAGAAAGAGCACTCACAACTTCCCCAAAGCTGAGAAAAGCCGCTAAATAGAAATAGACTGCATTTTTCTCACCCAGGCAACTCTGGTCTGCATCCATCAGGGCTTAATGCCCCTCACACTGTCCAATATGTTTCATCCAATTCTGGGAGAGCTGACCTGTGTTAGCGAGCTCAGGAAGCAAACGACAACATAGAACACTGAGAAATTAGTGACCTTAATACTTTTAAGGTCCCCAAGTGAGGAGGCTCTACTCCTTCCCCTATGGAGAGACAAGCCTGCAAAGATATAGGGACAGCACCGACCTTTCCTACTAAGCCCTAATCTACATCCTAGCAAGACTGAAAGTTCCATATACTGTCAACAATAACAGGTCCAATTATATTCCTTGCAATTCTGGGAGAGCTGAAAAGTGTTTGGAAGCACAGGATGCAAACGACAAGATAGAGCAACAGAGAAATTTGGCGCCTTAAAACAAAATTGTTTTTCAGGGCTCAAATTCTCAATGATCTACACCTTCCCCAAAGAATAGACAAGTCTCTAAATAGAAATATACCGCATTTTTCTAACCCAGGTTACTCCGGTCTGTATCCTAGCATGGCAGAAAGCCCCTTATACAGTCCATCCACAGTATCCAGTCCAATATTTTCTTCCAATTCTGGGATATCTGACCAGTGTTAGCTAGTTCAGCATGCAAACGAAAGTTTGAGTAAAGCAGAGAAAGTCAGATAATGTGATGCTAATGAAATGAACCCTAAGATATGTATTCAAATGTATTTTATTTGCTTTCAAGCGATTGTTTATGACACATTCATAAGATCATTTCTTTTTTACTTTGTAAGTCCCTCCCCCATTGTAAAACCACTGCTTTCACTGTATTTAATGTCGGTATAATTTGTGGAGGGGAAGGGGAAACACAATTCTTTTAAATAAGGATACAAGTGAGGTTTGAGTTCCGGGAAGATGGCGGAGGAGAAGCTGGAATCTGAACAAGCTCTCGCATAGAAAGCAGTTTTAGAGTTCCAGTGAACAGTCCTAAGCCAGAGAATCACACCAAGTGTGCCATCACAGGACAGAGAGTTAGACAAGAGAGGGGAAGCCAAGGAAACACATCAGCTGCCGCTGCGGCGGCAGGGTCCCGGCGGCGACCACCGCCGCGGGGTCATACCTGAGACACAGAGAGTCCGGGACGAAGGAGCCAGATGCAGCGGACGAGCGGATTCTACTCAACACCAACAAGAACCGACAAGGAGCGGACCTCTTCATCCTGCTGTTTGCAGACCAGAGACGACCCAGGATCCAAGACTCGGCGTGACTACAAGCCCGACGTCCTCACTCCTTCTCAGGGAGCAGAGGAGGGAAGGCCACCCCTCCCCCCCAGCACTGGTGATCTCCATCTTGGATACTGACAAAGCTCGGAGGAGCTGCTAGCTCCAGCTCAGGCCTTGGAATAAAACGAGTCATTTAGCAGGTCACAAGAACTTAACGGCGAAGTGACCTGCCAGACTCAGCTCCATCCAGGGAAAAGTCACCCAGCTCAGGCGCCAGCCATTGGAGTGCCTTGCCTCACTGGGTAACCAGAGCCAGAGGCTGCCCCTCCCTCTAGCAGCCACCACAATCAATTGAAAAACAGAAACCCTGAGAATGGCTCCAGGCTGGGCGCTGTGAGCTTTATCACAAAATAGCCCCAGGGAAAAGCTACTGTTCGTTGAAAGGCCTCAACTCTACCCAGAACCTAGACTCATCACCACATCCCCCTCTTTTGTGACTCTCAAAGCAGATCACCCTCCCAGAAAACTAACCTGGGAGGGGGATCTCAAAATCTTGGGTAAAGCAGAGCATTTTTCTGCCTCTTACAACCAACCGACTTAAGAAACCAATCAAGCCACAGGACCTCAAGCTGACCAGAGACTCCAACAAAAGACTGGTTACAGACAAAAGGGAGATACAGGATTCTTCCCACTCCTCCCCCCCCCAAAAAAAAAATCAAAAGAATTTTTTTTCTTTTTTTTTTCTTCTTCTTTTCTTTTTTTTTTTGCTTGTTTTTTGTTTTTTGTTACCTTATATATATATATATATATAAATTTTTTCCCTTCTAAAACTTTTATTAATCTTTAATTTTTGCCTCTTCTGAAAAAATAATTGTTTTCCAGTAACTTTTTTTTTCTCATCTTATAATTTTTATTTTAGGAATATGTGAACGAGCGTTTTCCTTTCATTTCTTGTCTTCTTTCTCTTTTTCTTTCTTTCTTAATTATCTTTTTGTTTTTTGTCTAGCTCTACTGAACTTCTGATCTTTTCTTCTCCCTTTCCCATCCTTAAAGTTTTTCACATCTCCTCTATGTCCCTCCCCTTCTCTGAACATATTCACATTCCTCTATAAATAGACGGTCTTTTAACCTCTATAATAACATTAAATTTTACGTTTCTATTTTTTTTCTGGTCTCTCTTCATTCCCCTTTCCGTCTCTTCTTTTTCTCTCTCTCTCTACTTGCATCCTACCCAACCCATTTCCTGCATTGTGATTAGGACATAGTTAACTCTCCCTGTGCCTCCCCACACCAATCTATTCCTATTTTTTACCCACATCTCTCCCTAATCCTAATAATTTCTGGTTTTCCAAATTCTTTTCTGTGGTTCGAAGTCCTTTAACATATAGTTGTTTGATGTTGAATAGATGTATCTGTTGAACTAGATTGTATCTGTAGACTATTGACTGTACAAAAGCAAACTTTGGTTGATGGTTGCCTTAAGATAGTGTTCTAGCACAAAACTGGTGCAATCTTCATCTCAAATGGGCCGAGTAAGCCGGAAAAACACAAGAAAAATGGCAAATTCGGGTATCTCAATTTCCAATCTTGATAATCAGGGATTAGAACAGATAAAGAATAATCCAGAGGAGAGTTCCCAAATAGCTCTACAAACACTAATAGCAAACATGATAAATGAGAAGTTTGACAATGTACAAAGGACTCTGTATGAGCGTGATAGGGAGAGAGAGGAGGCATCCCAGAAGTTTATACAGGAATATAATAAGCATGAGGAAGCTACTCAAAAACTGATACAGGATTTGCGAGAACAATTTGAGAATACTCAAACAGAAAGGGAGGAATGGCGTGAGCAGGCAGAGAACACTCAAAGAGAACTGCAGGAATCCCACGAACGGGAAGAAAGAGAACTGCAGGAATCCCACAGACGGGAGGAAGCTAATCAAAGAGTAATTCAGGAATTGAGAGACTAGGTAGAGAATACACAAAGATCACTAAAGGCATTCATGGAATCCATTAACAAAGAGCTGAAGGAAGTCAGGGAGACCACAAAGGGAATGCTGAATGGAACCCAACAGAAGGAATGGGAGTCCAAAGAAACCATAACCAATCAACTAAGTGATTTGAGAACAAACACTGAACACCAAATTAAGGAAGTAAAGAAATTCATACAAGACCTAAAACAGAGCTGCAACAAAGAACTTGAAGCCATCAAAGCTGACCAATTAGAAGGAAAAGAGATAAAAAACAAAGTAGAAAGTCTTGACAGCAGGTTAGATCATGCAGAATATCGAATCTCAGGGATTGAAGACAGCCTAGATATTATAGAGAAAGAACATACAACCATCCAAGACAAGTCCAAGAAATATGATAGGTCTATCCAACACCTGGAAGACACCATCAGAAGGCCCAATCTAAGGATAATGGGTGTAGAGGAGCACCTAGAAACAGAAGTTAATGGTCTAGGAAATTTGTTTAACAGGATCATAGCAGAGAACTTCCCAAACATACAAAAAGATAGGCCTACTCAGATACAAGAAGCTTTTAGAACCCCAAATAGACCAGACCAGAATAGGACATCCCACCGTTACATTATAATCCACACAGGATCAACCCAGACCAAGGAAAAGATCCTTAAAGCGGTCAAGGAGAAAGGGGTAATTACCTATAAAGGCAAACCAATTAGAAATACCTCAGATTTCTCAGCAGAGACAATTAAAGCAAGAAGAGCCTGGAATGATGTATGCCATGCCCTAAAAACAAACAACTATCAACCAAGAATACTGTACCCAGCTAAACTCTCCTTCATAACTGAAGGCCAAGTAAAAACCTTCCATAGCAAAGAAAAATTGAAACAATACATCTCCACCAAACCAGCCCTACAAAAGATTCTTAAAGATGTCCTACACATAGAAAACCAACAAGACCGCAACAAAGGCCAAGAAACTGCACCCAAACTGAGAATCCAAGAACCTTAGGAAGAACCCAGTTTTCGCAGCCCCCAAGAAGGTGGATAACATGGCAGGAACTCCCAAATACCTCTCAGTCCTATCTCTTAACGTTAACGGACTGAACTCTCCAATTAAGCGACATAGACTGTCTAGTTGGATTAAAAAACAAGACCCTTCTATCTGCTGCCTGCAGGAGTCACATCTTGCCCGTAAAAACAAACACATTTTCACTGTTAAAGATTGGAACAAAATCTACCAAGCAAACGACCCTCATAAACAGGCGGGAATTGCAATCCTAATATCAGATAAAATAGACTTCAAATTAAAATTCGTGAGAAGAGATAAAGAAGTTCGCTACATACTAATGAAGGGATCTCTTTTTCAGGAGGATATTACAATTCTAAATATCTATTCGCCAAACAATGGAGCACCCAAATTTATCCAAGAAACACTACTTTCCTCAAATCCCATATAGATCCAAAGACATTAATTGTTAGGGATTTTAACACACCACTCTCCCCACTAGATAGATCAACTCGGCAAAAACTCAACAGAGAAACCGCAGATCTAAACAGCTGCATAGATCAACTAGACTTAACAGACATTTACCGAACATTTCACCCAGCAGCATCAGAATACACGTTCTTCTCAGCAGCACATGGAACGTTTTCTAAAATAGACCACATTTTAGGCCACAAAACAAACTTGTCTGAATTCAGAAACATTGAAGTTATACCTTGCATACTCTCTGACCACAAGGGAATAAAATTAGAACTCAACACCAAAAGCCACCAAAGAAAGTCCGGTATCACATGGAGGCTGAACAACACACTACTGAAACATGAGTGGGTCATGGAAGAGATTAGAAAGGAAATTCAAATGTTCATGCTATTCAACAAAAATGAACACACAAATTACCAGCTCCTCTGGGACACAGCAAAAGCAGTACTCAGAGGCAAGTTTATAGCTTTGAGCTCCTACATCAACAAATTGGGGAGATCTGAAACTAACAATTTAATGACACATCTAAACCTCCTTGAAAAAGAGCAGCAAGATAAACCCCAATCCAGTAGACGGAAAGAAATAATCAAAATTAAATCAGAATTAAATGAATTAGAATCCAAAAACCTATAGAAAGAATCAACAAAACAAAGAGTTGGTTCTTCGAAAAAATTAACAAAATTGACAGACCCTTAGCAAACCTTATCAGAAAAAGGAGAGAACACACCCAAATTAATAAACTCAGAGATGAGAATGGAAACATCACCACGGAAACAACCAAGATTCAAAACATTATAAGGGAATACTTCTCAAAACTTTATGCTAATAAGTTTGAGAACTTGACAGAAATGGACCTTTTCCTAGCAAATATTGACATGCCAAAACTAAACCAAGATGAGTTAAACCAGCTTAACAGGCTCATATCAAGCATTGAAATAGAAACAGCAATAAGAGACCTCCCAGCTAAGAAAAGTCCAGGACCAGATGGTTTTACAGCGGAATTTTACAAGGCCTTCAAAGCAGAGCTCACAGCAATACTCCTCCAACTCTTCAATGAAATTGAAAGAGAAAGCTCACTACCGAACACATTCTATGAAGCCATCATAACCCTCATCCCAAAACCAGGCAGGGACTCATCAAAGAAAGAGAACTAGAGACCCATTTCTTTGATGAACATTGATGCAAAACTTCTCAACAAAATTTTGGCCAATCGACTTCAACAATTCATCCAAAAAATCATACACCACGATCATACAGGATTCATTTCAGGGATGCAAAGCTGGTTCAATATACCCAAATCAATTAATATTATTCATCACATCAACAGGAGCAAGAATAAGAATCACATGGTTATCTCAATAGATGCAGAAAAATATTTGATAAGATCCAACACCCCTTTATGATGAAGGTTCTGGAAAAATTAGGAATCCATGGATCATTCCTCAATACAATAAAGGCTGTATATGACAAACCTACAGCCAGCATTATATTCAATGGTGAAAAACTAAAGCCATTTCCTCTTAACTCAGGAAGAAGACAAGGATGCCCACTCTCTCCACTTATCTTCAATCTAGTATTAGAATGCCTAGCTACAGCAATAAGACAAGATGCCAGACATAAAGGGGATCCAAATAGGGAAAGAAGAAATACAACTCTCCCTCTTTGCAGATGACATGATCTTGTATTTAAAGAATCCCATAGACTCCACTCCCAAATTACTCAAGCTGATTCAAAACTTTGGCAAAGTAGCAGGGTATAAAATTAACCCCCCCCCCCAAATCAATGGCTTTTCTGTATGCCAACAATGAGGAAAGTGTGGCTGAAATTAGGAAAGCAACTCCATTTGTAATAGCCCCACAAAAAATAAAATACCTAGGAATTAACTTAACCAAAGAAGTGAAGAACCTCTATGATGAAAACTTCAAAATCTTGAAAAAGGAAATCAACACAGAACTTAAAAAATGGCAAAACCTCCCATGCTCCTGGATTGGAAAGATTAACATCGTGAAAATGGCAATACTTCCCAAGGCTATCTACAAATTCAACGCGATACCTATCAAAATTCCACCCTCATTCTTCAAGGAAATAGAAGAGGGAATCCAAAAATTCATATGGAACAATAAAAGACCCCGAATAGCAAAAACGCTCCTCAACGGAAAGAACACTGCTGGAGGAATATCAATACCAAATTTCAAACTCTACTATAAAGCCATAGTAATCAAAACAGCTTGGTATTGGCATAAGAACAGACCTCAGGACCAATGGAATAGAATTGAAAACCCAGAAATGAACCTACAGACCTATAGCCATCTAATCTTCGATAAGGAAGCTAAAACAATAGAATGGAAGAAAGACAGCCTCTTTAGTAAATGGTGCTGGCAAAATTGGTTAACTACAGGTAGAAAACTAAAGCTAGATCCTTATATATCACCCTGCACCAGAATCAACTCCAAATGGATCAAAGACCTTGAACTCAAAGCAGACACACTGAAAACATTACAGGATGGAATAGGAGAAACCCTAGGTCTCCTTGGCTCAGGCCGAAATTTTCTGAATAGAGACCCGGAAGCACAACAAATCAAAGAAAGGTTGGACAAATGGGATTGCATAAGGTTGCAGAGCTTCTGCAGGGCAAATGACATAGCTAGCAAGATCAATAGAAAGCCCACCGATTGGGAGAAGATCTTTACTAGCCATACAATGGACAAGGGTCTCATATCTAAAATATGAACAGGAACAGCGCCCCTGGGTCAAGACTACCAACAGTAGAAGAAATTCGAACTGTGTCCCCCAGGCTGTATAACCTAGGTGGTATACACATCAGCACAGGCCTAACGAGTGCGCTCCAGGCTGCATAACCTAGGTGGTATACACATCAGCACAGGCCTAACAAGCGCGCTCCAGGCTGGGGCCGGAACCAGGCCCGGGGATCCGGCGCCTGAACAACACAACCAACTCCTCCCAATTGAAGTAAAAAGCTGAGCATACGCCTCAACAGAGGGGAGAAAACCAGGAAACAACACTCCCCCGGAAAGCACGCCTGTGACAACAAAAGACCTGGAGGCCCAGGACAAGAGAAGCCCAAACCCCACCAAAACTCCACCCATATACCCTAGACTGAGAATTGGGCAACACAGGCTGCCAGCACCTGATAGTAAGCAGGAGCTCAGACTGTTAAGGCGGCTCAGCAATAGAGTGATAGTCTTGGATGTATGAGGCCCTGGATCTGATTCCTCAGCATCACAAAAGCAAAAAGGGTCAGAAGTGGTGCTGTGGCTCAAACGGTAGGGTGCCAGCCTTGAGCTGAAAAGCTGAGGGACAGCACCCAAACCTAGAGTTCAAGCCCACAACCAGCCCAAAACAAATAAACAAAAACACATCAGGAGCTCATAGCAGACTCCAGCAT
The DNA here is from genome assembly GCF_024711535.1 of Dipodomys merriami. Classification (NCBI taxonomy): domain Eukaryota; kingdom Metazoa; phylum Chordata; class Mammalia; order Rodentia; family Heteromyidae; genus Dipodomys; species Dipodomys merriami. The sequence goes on along the minus strand of NW_027206080.1, from coordinate 892,610 downwards.
TTGGGAGAGTGCATCCAGAGCATCTGTTCTTCACAAGAGCACCCGTAGGAGCAAACACAAGCAGTCTAGGCTGCTCAACCCTTCCAAAGGCGGGAACTGCCAGCAATCTACAGCAGAGAGCTGAGAATCCTAAGTCAGAATAGCAGCTGGAAATAGACTCCCAACAGAACCCAGATCAGGCACAGACTCTCTCTACCAATACAGAATCAGCAACCAAGCAAAGACAGACACACCAAAACAAAATTGAAGAGCAGTCTCCTGAACCTCCATGCGAAAATCACAGAGAAAAATCACAAGGTTTACTACCACCCAGGACAGCAAGCCCACCTCAAAAGCCAGCAGCCACACAGGGGAGAGCCCCAGTGGGAGCAAAGCAGGAATGGAAGACAAAGGCTACTTCCAAGGGTTGCTGGAGGCAATGACTCAAGAAATAAAGCGAGAAATTGATCAGAAATTGAAAGAGCACAAGGATGAACTATCCAAAGAGATACAGGGTATCAAACAAGAGATGCATGCAAAAATAGAAGCTGCACAAACCTCAGTAAGAAGTGAGATAAATGCCAAATTAGAGGTAATGCATACCTCATTGAGAGGTGAGATCAGTACTCTGAGAACCAACATTGAATCCATAAAGGGATCCATTTCCTCCATGCAAACCACAATAGAAGCCACTGTCAACAGAGTGAATGAAATGGAAGGTAGGGTGTCAGATACAGAAGACAGAATACACCAACTGGACCAAAAAGTGACAGATATGGAAAAAACACTCAAATTAAACCAAAGGGATATTCAAGAGCAAGCAGATAATGCTAAAAAATTTAACCTTCGCATAATTGGAGTGGACGAAGGTGAGGAATTCCAGAGCAAGGGAATGCAACACCTATTTAACAAGATAATCAATGAAAATTTTCCCCACCTCAAAAATGACCATCTTAACTACATCACAAATGCTTATCGAACACCCAACAAGCAAGACCCCAGGAGAAACACTTCTAGACACATTATAGTAAAAATGATAGATCTGAATAATAAGGAAACAATCCTGCATGCAGCAAAAATGAAGAAGGAGCTATACTACAATGGGAAAAAAATAAGAATTACTGCAGATCTCTCCACACAAACAATGAATGCAAGAAAAGCCTGGGAAAGCACCATACGAGCCCTGAGAGCCAATAACTGCCAACCCAGACTGATCTACCCGGCAAAGCAAGCATTCACATTTGATGGAGAACTGAAAACCTTTAATAGCAAAGAAAAACTAAATGAATACATAAACATTAAGCCAGCATTACAAAGAATTCTAAGAAGGGGGACACAACCTGAAGAAAGCAGCCAGGAACTGGGGCCTGCCCCAAACAGGCGTTACTCAAAGTCTAACTGAGCAAGCACAGGAGGAAAGGAAAAAAGAAAAACTTAGGAAAACAGAATGGCAGGGACAACAATGCATCTCTCTATACTCTCTCTTAATATAAATGGGCTGAATTCGCCAATTAAAAGAAAACGAACTGAGGACTGGATAAGAAAACAAGACCCATCCATCTGTTGCCTTCAGGAGACCCACCTCTCAGCCAAACATACAAACAAACTCAGAGTGAAGGGGTGGAAAAGGATCTACCAATCAAACGCCCCCAGTAAGAAAGCAGGTGTAGCTATCCTGATATCTGACAAAATAAACTTTTCATTAAAATCAGTACAGAAAGACAAGGACGGACACTACATATTAATAAAGGGAACAATCCAAGAGGAGGATATAACCATCATCAACTTATATGCCCCAAATATTGGTGCACCCAGATATGTCAAACAAATGCTCTCAAACTTACAGAATAAAATAGATCCCAATACGATAATACTAGGAGACTTTAACACACCACTCTCACCAAAGGACAGGTCTACCAACCAGAGGATTGGCAAAGAAGCTACCGAATTAAGAGAGGCCATACTTCAAGCGGAATTAACTGACATCTACCGAGTATTTCACCCTAAAACAACACAGTACACATTCTTCTCAGCAGCTCACGGAACTTTCTCCAAAATAGACCATATCATAGTTCATGCAAGGAACTTAAGCAAATACAAAGGGATCGACATAATCCCCTGTATCCTATCTGACCACAGTGGAATCAAGCTAGCTCTCAATAACAAAGCATACCGCAGAAATTTCTCCAATACATGGAAATTGAACAGCACACTCCTTAACAATGCCTGGATAACAGAAGAGATCAGAGAAGAAATAAAGCATTTCCTACAATTCAATGAAAATGAAAACACGTCACAAAGAAACTTGTGGGACACAGCAAAAGCAGTCCTGAGGGGCAAATTTATTGCCCTCAGTGCCCACATCAAGAGAATGGAGACAGACCAAGTAAATAATCTCATGCTGCAATTAAAACAGCTAGAAAAACAGGAAAAAATGGGACCTAAAGCTACTAGAAGAAGCCAGATAACCAAATTAAAAGCAGAGATTAACCAATTAGAAAATCAGAAAACCATAACCAAAATAAACCAAACAAAAAGCTGGTTCTTTGAAAAAATAAACAAAATTGATGGCCCATTGGCTAGATTAATTAAAAAAAGAAGAGAGGAAACCCATATTAATAGGATTAGGGATGCCACGGGAAACATCACCACACGTACCCAAGATATCCAAACAATTCTAACAGACTACTTTCAAAAGCTATACTCTCTAAAGGAAGAAAATCGGGCAGAAATGGATGCATTTTTAGAGAAATACAAGTTGCCCAAACTGAGCAAAGAAGAAGTTAACCAATTAAATAAGCCAATATCCTATAATGAGATACAGGAAGCTATCAAAAGTCTTCCAACAAAAAAAAGCCCAGGACCAGATGGATTCACAGCAGAATTCTATAAGACCTTTAAACAAGAACTAATACCCATACTCCTCAAGCTCTTCAGAGAAACAGAGAAGGAAGGAGCTATCCCAAACTCATTCTACGAAGCCAATATCACACTCATCCCCAAACCAGGCAAAGACCCAACCAAAAAGGAGAATTACAGGCCAATCTCCTTGATGAACACAGATGCAAAGATCCTTAACAAGATTCTAGCTAACAGAATCCAGAAACACATAAAAAAATAATTCATTATGACCAGGTAGGCTTCATCCCAGAGACACAGGGATGGTTTAACATACGTAAGTCAATAAATGTAATCCAACATATCAACAGAGCCAAGGTCAAGAATCACATGATTATCGCTACAGATGCAGAAAAGGCCTTTGACAAAATTCAACATTCATTCATGCTAAAAGCTCTGGAGAAAATAGGAATAGAAGGAACATTTCTAAAAACAATAAAAGCCATTTATGACAGACCAATAGCCAATATTATACTTAATGGGGAAAAGCTGCAACCAATTCTCCTAAAATCAGGAACAAGGCAAGGATGCCCACTGTCTCCACTCCTCTTCAATATAGTCCTAGAACCCTTAGCCAGGGCAATAAGGCAAGAAAAAGACATTAAAGGGATCCGCATAGGGAAAGAAGAAGTTAAACTATCCCTTTTTGCAGATGACATGATACTATACCTCCACGATCCCAAAAACTCCATCCCCAAACTCTTAGAAATCATAAATCACTTCGGCAAAATAGCAGGATACAAAATAAACCCACAAAAATCAGTTGCCTTCCTATACACTGATAATGTACAGGAAGAGAGGGCAATAAAGGGAGCAACCCCATTCACAATAACCTCCCGAAAAATAAAATATTTAGGAATTAACCTAACCAAAGATGTAAAAGAACTATTTAATGAGAACTATAAAAAGTTAAAGAAAGAAATTGCAGAAGACACTAGGAAATGGAAAGACCTCCCATGCTCCTGGATAGGCCGACTTAATATAGTAAAGATGGTAATACTTCCAAAACTAATATACAAATTCAACGCAATTCCTATTAAAATCCCAATGACGTACATCACTGAAATACAGAAAACAGTCCAAAAATTCATATGGAACAACAAAAGACCTAGAATAGCCAAAACAATTCTAGGGGATAAAGACAATATGGGAGGGCTATCCATGCCGAACTTCAAACTCTACTACAGAGCTATAATAACAAAGACAGCATGGTACTGGCACAAAAACAGACCCGAAGACCAATGGAACAGAATAGAAGATCCAGAAATAAACCCACAGGCCTACAGCCAGCTGATATTCGACAAAGGAGCCAAAGACATACAATGGAAGAAACACAGCCTCTTCAACCGCTGGTGCTGGGAAAACTGGGCAGCCACATGCAGAAAACTAAAAGTGGACCCCAGCCTATCACCATGCACCAACATCAACTCAAAATGGATTAAAGACCTTAACATTAAACCTGAATCTCTGAAACTACTGCAGGACAGAGTAGGAGAGACACTTGAACTAATAGGCACAGGAAGGAACTTCCTGAACAGAGTCCCAGGGTCACAACAAATTGGAGAGAGACTCGACAAATGGGACTACCTTAAAATAAAAAGCTTCTGCACAGATAAAGCTATCGCAACCAAGCTAGAAAGACAACCAACTAATTGGGAAAAAATATTTACCAGCAATATATCAGACAAGGGGTTAACATCCTGTATATACAGGGAACTCAAGAAACTAATCCCTCCCAAACCCAACAAACCAATTACTAAATGGGCAAGGGAACTAAAGAGGGACTTCTCAAATGAAGAAATAAAAATGGCAAAGAAACACATGAGGAAATGTTCATCATCCCTGGTGGTGAAGGAAATGCAAATAAAGACAACCCTGAGATACCACCTTACCCCAGTCAGAATGTCCCACATCCACAAATCAGCCAACGACAAATGCTGGAGGGGATGTGGAGAACGAGGAACGCTATTACACTGCTGGTGGGAATGTACACTCATACAACCACTTTGGAAAGCAGTCTGGAGGGTCCTTAGAAAGCTAAAGATTGACCTCCCTTACGACCCAGTCATACCACTTCTAGGCATCTACCCTGAACAACAGGAACCAATATACAAGGACACGTGCACCTCCATGTTTATTGCAGCACTGTTCGCAATAGCTAGGATATGGAAACAACCTAGATGCCCCACCACAGATGAATGGATCCAAAAATTGTGGTATCTATACACAATGGAATATTATGCAGCCATTAGAAATGACAAAATAATGGCATTTGCAGGGAAATGGATGGAGCTAGAAGGAATCATGTTGAGCGAGGTAAGCCAAGAACGAAGAGACAAACAGTACATGGTCTCCCTGATAAGTGGATGATGAATCCAAAATGTTAGGTAATATGACAAAACTAACAGGACTTAAGAAACAAAGAACTCCCACTCATCTGGTTGAACCACTACTAAATATCCCCATGCTGCTGATCACATATATGGTATATAACATATGAGCACCGTTATATATTACAGACTGTGATAGACAATTTGCTCCAGGAAAGTTAGAATGAACTTGTGACTTTAAATGAGCATCATTATTCCACAATACTGTGAATTTCCGGAAATTAAGTAATCACTTAATCACAATCAAAAAAAAAAAAAGAACCTTGGGGAAGGGAGGGAGGGAGGGGATGGTAGGGGGAAAACAATGGAGGGGGTAACAATGTTCAAGAGGAAGTGGAAGTGTACACATTACCTCACTCATGTAACTGTAACCCTCTGTATAGTATCTTTACAATAAAAAAAAAAATAAAACAACAACAACAAAAAAAAAATGACTAAGTAAAAAAAAAAAAAAAAAAAAAAACTTTATGCTAATAAGTTTGAGAACTTGACAGAAATGGACCTTTTCCTAGCAAATATTGACATGCCAAAACTAAACCAAGATGAGTTAAACCAGCTTAACAGGCTCATATCAAGCATTGAAATAGAAACAGCAATAAGAGACCTCCCAGCTAAGAAAAGTCCAGGACCAGATGGTTTTACAGCGGAATTTTACAAGGCCTTCAAAGCAGAGCTCACAGCAATACTCCTCCAACTCTTCAATGAAATTGAAAGAGAAAGCTCACTACCGAACACATTCTATGAAGCCATCATAACCCTCATCCCAAAACCAGGCAGGGACTCATCAAAGAAAGAGAACTAGAGACCCATTTCTTTGATGAACATTGATGCAAAACTTCTCAACAAAATTTTGGCCAATCGACTTCAACAATTCATCCAAAAAATCATACACCACGATCATACAGGATTCATTTCAGGGATGCAAAGCTGGTTCAATATACCCAAATCAATTAATATTATTCATCACATCAACAGGAGCAAGAATAAGAATCACATGGTTATCTCAATAGATGCAGAAAAATATTTGATAAGATCCAACACCCCTTTATGATGAAGGTTCTGGAAAAATTAGGAATCCATGGATCATTCCTCAATACAATAAAGGCTGTATATGACAAACCTACAGCCAGCATTATATTCAATGGTGAAAAACTAAAGCCATTTCCTCTTAACTCAGGAAGAAGACAAGGATGCCCACTCTCTCCACTTATCTTCAATCTAGTATTAGAATGCCTAGCTACAGCAATAAGACAAGATGCCAGACATAAAGGGGATCCAAATAGGGAAAGAAGAAATACAACTCTCCCTCTTTGCAGATGACATGATCTTGTATTTAAAGAATCCCATAGACTCCACTCCCAAATTACTCAAGCTGATTCAAAACTTTGGCAAAGTAGCAGGGTATAAAATTAACCCCCCCCCCAAATCAATGGCTTTTCTGTATGCCAACAATGAGGAAAGTGTGGCTGAAATTAGGAAAGCAACTCCATTTGTAATAGCCCCACAAAAAATAAAATACCTAGGAATTAACTTAACCAAAGAAGTGAAGAACCTCTATGATGAAAACTTCAAAATCTTGAAAAAGGAAATCAACACAGAACTTAAAAAATGGCAAAACCTCCCATGCTCCTGGATTGGAAAGATTAACATCGTGAAAATGGCAATACTTCCCAAGGCTATCTACAAATTCAACGCGATACCTATCAAAATTCCACCCTCATTCTTCAAGGAAATAGAAGAGGGAATCCAAAAATTCATATGGAACAATAAAAGACCCCGAATAGCAAAAACGCTCCTCAACGGAAAGAACACTGCTGGAGGAATATCAATACCAAATTTCAAACTCTACTATAAAGCCATAGTAATCAAAACAGCTTGGTATTGGCATAAGAACAGACCTCAGGACCAATGGAATAGAATTGAAAACCCAGAAATGAACCTACAGACCTATAGCCATCTAATCTTCGATAAGGAAGCTAAAACAATAGAATGGAAGAAAGACAGCCTCTTTAGTAAATGGTGCTGGCAAAATTGGTTAACTACAGGTAGAAAACTAAAGCTAGATCCTTATATATCACCCTGCACCAGAATCAACTCCAAATGGATCAAAGACCTTGAACTCAAAGCAGACACACTGAAAACATTACAGGATGGAATAGGAGAAACCCTAGGTCTCCTTGGCTCAGGCCGAAATTTTCTGAATAGAGACCCGGAAGCACAACAAATCAAAGAAAGGTTGGACAAATGGGATTGCATAAGGTTGCAGAGCTTCTGCAGGGCAAATGACATAGCTAGCAAGATCAATAGAAAGCCCACCGATTGGGAGAAGATCTTTACTAGCCATACAACGGACAAGGGTCTCATATCTAAAATATACTTGGAACTCAAAAAATTAAACCACCCAACAACAAATCCTCAAAGAAACAACTGCCCAATAAATAAGTGGGCGAAAGACTTAAAGAGAAGCTTCTCTGAAGAAGAAAGAAGGATGGCCAATAGACACATGAAGAAATGTTCAACATCCCTAGCCATAAAAGAAATGCAAATCAAAACAACATTGAGATATCACCTCACTCCAGTTAGAACAGCAAAAATCAAGAACTCTAACAACAACAGATGCTGGAGGGGATGTGGACAGAAAGGCACCTTACTTCATTGTTGGTGGGAATGTAAACTTGTTCAACCACTTTGGAAAGCAGTATGGAGGTTCCTCAAAAGACTTCACATAGATCTCCCCTATGATCCAGCAATCCCACTTTTGGGCATTTACCCAAATGTTTACAAACAAGACCACACTAAAGCTACCAGCACAACTATGTTTATTGCAGCATTATTTGCCATAGCTAAGATATGGAACCAACCCAGATGCCCCTCAGTAGATGAATGGATCAAGAAAATGTGGTATATATACACAATGGAATTCTATGCCTCCATCAGAAAGAATGACATTTCCCCATTTGTTAGGAAATGGAAAGGTTTGGAAAAAATTATATTAAGTGAAGTAAGCCAGGCCCAAAGAAGCATAGGTCCCATGGTTTCCCTTATTTGCAATATCTAGTATAGGTATGAGTCAAGCGGAAAAGGTCAGATAATGTGATGTTAGGAAAATGAACCCTTAAATATGTGTATTTTAATGTTTTCGTTTCTTTCATGCATGTGTTTCTAACGCATTTATAAGATTATTTCTTTGTTGCTTTGTATGTCCCTCCCCGACAGTGTAACCCCCGCTTTCACTATATTTGATGTCAGTATAACATGTGGAGGAGATGGGGACAAACAAGTCGTTTAAGGATTCAGGTGGACCTGTTGCAACAATGAGAAGTACAAAATGTCATGTCAAAACCAACTTTACAATGTCGGTGTGGGGGGGGAGGGGAGTATAATTGGGTGGGGGGAGGGGGGAGGCTGGGAAGGGAGGTGAAGGGTAAACAAAGGAGGAGGCTGCAATGCTTGGTAAGAAATGTATGCATTATCCTGCCCATGTAATTGTAGCCCCTCTGTACAGTATGTTCTCAAATAAAATAAAATAAAATTTAAAAAAAGGAATGTATGCATTATCCTGCCCATGTAATTTTAGCCCCTCTGTACAGTATGTTCTCAAATAAAATAAAATAAAATTAAAAAAAAAAGGATACAAGTGAACCCACTGCAAAAATGCGATGTACAAGTTGTTATGTCCAAAACGAAATTTACAACTTTGGTTTTTGGGTGGTGCGGGGTATTGGAGCGGGGAGGACTGATGGGGAGGGCAGGAGGAGTATGGGAAAAAATGGGAAAGGGAAACAAAGGAGGACGTAACAATACTTTATAAAAAATGTACTCATTATTTGCACATGTAATTTTAACCCCTCTGTATATTGTTTTCACAAAAAATAAATGAACAAATAAATAAATATATACATTTAAAAGCAAGAAAAGGTAGAGCACTTAGAACTTGGGCACCTTGAAACAGTTTGAAGGCCCCCAAGAAATGAGATTTTACAAGCCTCCATAGAGAAATTGACAGCACCAATCTTCCCAAGAAACTCTGGTCTGCATCCTAGCAAGACAGAAAGTGTCTCATCCTGTCTACAATCACAGGTTCCGTTTTTTTCCTTACCACTGTGAGGGCTGAAAAGTTATTGAGATATCAGGATGTAAACGACAAGATAGAGCACTCAGACCTTCGGTGAGGTAAACAATATTGTAAGTTGCCCAAGTTCTGAAGGCTCTACAATTCCTCAAAGAGATACAAGCCACTAAAGAAAAATAGACAGCAAGGTTCTATCACAGGCAACAGCGGTCTGCATCCTAGCAGGGCTTGAAGACACTTACACTGGCCACAGTAAGATGTCCGAATTTTTTCCTTGTAATTCAGGGTGGGCTGACCAGAATTAGGATGCTCAGGATGAAAATGACAAGATAGAGCACTGAGAATGTGGGGAAATTAAAACAAAATTGTTTTATGGCACCAAGGCTCTGAATTCTCTATACCTTCGAAAAAGAATAGACCAGCCCCTGAAGAGAAATAGACTACATCGTTCGGTTTCTCGCAGCTTCTGTGTGTATCCTGGCATGGTTCAAAGCCCCTCTTGGTGTCACCATCCGCAGGTCAATCTTTTTTCCTTGCAATTTTGGCATAGATGTGGATGGTTTGGGAACACAGGATGCAAACAACAAGAGGGAGTTCTCAGAATTTGTGACCATAAAGAAAATTGTTTTAATGTCTCCAAGATCTGAGTGCTCTCAACTTTTCCCAAAAGCGAGACAAGGAAAGTAGGAGAAATAGAAAGCATTGTTCTGTCCCAGGCAACTTTGCGGGGCTTAATGACCCTTAGCAGGGCTTAATGACCCTTGCACTATCCACAGTAAACAGTCCAAACTTTGTTCTTCCAATTCTGGGAGAAGTGACCAGTGTTAGGGAGCCCAGGTAAAAACAATAAGATAGAGTGCTCAGAATATGGGGACCCTAGAACAGTCTTAAGGCCCCCAAAGAACGAGGGCTCTACAGCTTCCCCAAGGAAGAGACACGCCTCCAAAGAGAAATTCACAGCACCCATCTTTCCCCAGAAGCTCTGCTCTGCATACTAGCAATATTGAAAGTGCCTCATTCTGTCTACAATAACAAGTGAAATTTTTTTTCATTTTAATTCTGAGAGAGGTCAAATGTATTTAGGAAGTCAGGATGCAAAGAACCAGATAGAGCACTCAGAACCTCGGCGATTTAAAACATTATTGTTTTACGGTGACCAGGTTTTAAATGCTCTACACATTCCCCAAAGGAAAGACAGGGCGCTAAGAAGAATTTGACAGTATCGGTCTATCCCAGGCATCTTTTGTCTGCATCCAATCACGGCTTAAAACTCCTCACACTGTCCCCATTAACCTGTCCCAATTTTTTCCTTGCAATTCTAGGATTGCTGAGCAGTGTTAAGGAGTTCAGGAAGAAAATGACAAGGTACAGCCCTGAGAACTTGGGTAATGTAAAACAGAACTGTTTTATGGCCCCTCAGTTGTGAATACTCTCCACCTTCCAAAATGAATAGACATGCCACCAAAGAGAAATAGACAGGATATTTCGGTCTCTAGTAGCTCCTATGTGCATCCTGGCATGGTTCACAGCCGCTCTCGGTATCACCAGCCATAGGTGAAAAGTTTCTTTGAAATATTGGGAGAGCTGAGGAGGTTTTGGGAGCACAGGATACAAATAACAAGAAAGAGCACTCACAACTTCCCCAAAGCTGAGAAAAGCCGCTAAATAGAAATAGACTGCATTTTTCTCACCCAGGCAATTCTGGTCTGCATCAATCAGGGCTTAATGCCCCTTACACTGTCCACAAAGCCCAGTCCAATTTGTTTCATCCAATTCTGGGAGAGCTGACCTGTGTTAGCGAGCTCAGGAAGCAAACGACAAGATAGAGCACTCAGAAATTGGTGACCTTAGAACAGTTTTAAGGTCCCAAAGTGAGGAGGCTCTACTCCTTCCCCAATGCAGAGACAAGCCTCCAAAAATATATGGACAGCACCGACCTTTCCCACTAAGCCCTAATCTACCTCCTAGCAAGACTGAAAGTTCCATATACTGTCAAAAATTACAGGTCCAATTATATTCCTTGTAATTCTGGGAGAGCTGAAATGTGTTTGGAAGCACAGGATGCAAACGACAAGATAGAGCAACACATAAATTCGGCGACTTAAAACAAAATTGTTTTTCAGGGCTCAAATTCGCAATGATCTACATCTTCCCCAAAGGAGAGACAAGCCTCTAAATAGAAATACACCGCATCATTCTAACCCAGGTTACTCCGTTCTGCATCCTAACATGGCTGAAAGCCCCTGTACTGTCCATTCACAGTAACCAGATCAATTTTTTTCTTCCAATTCTGGAATAGCTGACCAGTGTTAGCGAGTTCACCATGCAAACGAAAGTTTGAGTAAAGCAGAGAAAGTCAGATAATGTGATGTTAATGAAATGAACCCTAAGATACGTATTCAAATGATTTTTATTTGCTTTCAAGTGATTGTTTATGACACATTCATAAGATCATTTCTTTTTTACTTTGTAAGTCCCTCCCCCATTGTATAACCACTGCTTTCACTGTATTTCATGTCGGTATAATTTGTAGAGGGGAAGGGGAAGAACAATTCGTTTAAATATGAATACAGGTGGACCCATTGCAAAAATGCGATGTACAAGTCGTTATGTCTAAAACAAACTTTACAACATTGGTTTGTGATTGGTGGGGGCTATGGGAGCGGGGAGGACTGTGTGGGAGGGCAGGAGGAGGATGGGAAAAGATGGGAAGGGGAAAGAAAAAAGGACGTTACAATACTTCATACAAAATGTACTCAATGTCTTGCACAGGTAATTGTAACCCCTCTGTACATTGTTTTCACAAAAAAATAAATGAACCAATAAATAAATTAATTAATTAAAACAAGAAAATATGGAGCACTCAGAACTTAAGGACCTAGAAACAGTTTGAAGGCCCACAAGCAATGAGGTTTTACAAGCCTCCATAGAGAAATTGTCAGCACCAATCTTCCCAAGAAGCTCTGGTCTGCATCCTAGCAAGACAGAAAGTGTCTCATCCTGTCTACAATCACAGGTTCTGTTTTTTCCTTACCACTGGGAGGGCTGAAAAGCTTATGAGATCTCAGGATGTAAACCACAAGATAGAGCACTCAGACCTTCGGTGAGGTAAACAACATTGTATGCTGCCCAAGTTCTGAAGAGTCTACATTCCTGAAAGGAGAGACAAGCCACTAAAGAGAAATAGACAGCATGTTCTATCACAGGCAACAGCGGTCTGCATCCTGGCAGGGTTACAGCTCCTTACACTGTCCATAGTAACGAGTCCTAATTTTTTCCTTGCAATTCAGGGTGGGCTGACCAGAGTCAGGATGCTCAGGATGTAAAGGACAAGATAGAGCACTGAGAATGTCGGGAACTTAAAACAAAATTGTTTTATGGCGCCAAGGTTCTGAATGCTCTATGCCTTCGAAAAAGAAAAGACCAACCTCCGAAGAGAAATAGACAACATTGTTCGGTTTCTAGCAGCCCCTGTGTGCATCTTGGCATGGTTCAAAGCCCCTCTTGGTGATACCATCAGCAGGTCAATCTTTTTTCCTTCCTTGGGCGAGCTGTGGAGGGTTTGGGAGCACAGGATGCAAACAACAAGAGAGAGTTCTCACAATTTGGGGACCATAAAGAAAATTGTTTTAAGATCTCCAAGTTCTGAGTGCTCTCAACTTTTCCCAAAAGCGAGACAAGGAACTTAGGAGAAATAGAAAGCATTGTTCTGTCCCAGGCAACTGTGCTCTGAATCTTAGCAGACCTTAATGACCCTTGCACTATCCACAGTATACAGTCCAAACTTTCTTCTTCCAATTCTGGGATAAGTGACCAGTGTTAGGGAGCCAAGGTACAAACGATAAGATAGAGTACTCAGAATATGGGGCCCCTAGAACAGTATAAAGGCCCCCAGGGAAGTAGGGCTCTACACCTTCTCCAAGGAAGAGACACGCCTCCAAAGAGAAATTCACAGCACCCATCTTTCCCAAGAAGCTCTGCTCTGTAACCTAGCAATATTGAAATTGCCTCATTCTGTCTAAAATTACAGGTGAATTTTTTTTCTTTTAATTCTGAGAGAGTTCAAAAGTGTTTAGGAACTCTGGATGCAAAGAACAAGATAGAACACTCAGAACCTCGGCGATTTAAATCATTATTGTTTTACGGTGACCAGGTTCTAAATGCTCTACACATTCCCCAAGCGAAAGACAGGGCACTAGGGAGAATTAGACAGCATCGCTCTATCCCAGGCATCTTCGGACTGCATCCTAGCAGGGATTAAACGTCCTCACACTGTCCCCATTAACCAGTCCAAATTTTTTCCTTGCAATTCTGGGATTGCTGAGCTGTGTTAGGGAGCTCAGGATGAAAACAACAAGATAGAGCCCTGAGAACTTGGGTACGTTAAAACTGAACTGTTTTTGGCGCCTCAGTTGTGAATAGTCTCCACCTTCCATAATGAAGAGACAAGCCACCCAAGAGAAATAGACAGCATATTTCGGTCTCTAGTAGTTCCTATGTGCATCCTGGCATGGTTCACAGCCCCTCTCGGTATCACCAGCCCTAGGTCAAAATTTTCTTTGAAATATTGGGAGAGCTGAGGAGGTTTTGGGAGCACAGGATGCAAATAACAAGAAAGAGCACTCACAACTTCCCCCAAAGGAGAGAAAAGTCGCTAAATAGAAATAGAGTGCATTTTTCTCGCCCAGGCAACTCTGGTCTGCATCCATCAGGGCTTAATGCCCCTCAAACTGCCCACAGAGCCCAGTCCAATTTGTTTCATACAATTCTGGGAGAGATGACCTGTGTTAGCGAGCTGAGGATGCAAAAGACAAGATAGAACACTCAGAAATTGGTGACCTTAAAACAGTTTTAAGGTCCCAAAGTGTCCAAATTTGTTCTTCTAATTCTGGGAGAAGTGACCAGTGTTAGGGAGCCCAGGTACAAAAGATAAGCTAAAGTACTCAGAATATGGGGACCCTACAGAGTAAGCCGGAAAAACACAAGCTAAATGGCAAATAGGGGTATCTCAATTCCCAATTCTGATAACCAGGGGACAGAACAGATAATGAATAATTCAGAAGAGAATTCCCAAATATCTCTACAAACACTGCTGGCAAACATGATAAATCAAAAGATTGAAAGCATACAAAGGACTCTGTATGAGCGTGATAGGGAGAGAGAGGAGGCAATCCAAAAGTTTATACAGGAATATCATAAGCGTGAGGAAGCTACTCAAAAACTGATACAGGATTTGCGTGAGCAGCTTGAGAATACTCAAAGAGAAAGGCAGGAATGGCGTGAACAGGCTGAGAACACTCAAAGAGAACTACAGGAATCCCCTGAACGGGAGGAAGCTAATCAAAGAGTAATACAGGAATTGAGAGAGCAGGAAGAGAATACACAAAGATCACTAAAGACATTCATGGAATCCATTAACAAAGAGCTGAAGGAAGTCAGGGAGACCATAAAGGGAATGCTGAATGGAACCCAACAGAAGGAATGGGAGTCCAAGGAAACCATGACCAATCAACTAAGTGATCTGAGAATAAACACTGAACATCAAATGAAGGAAGTAAAGTTCATACAAGATCTAAAACAAAGCTTCAACAAAGAATTTGAAGGCATCAAAGCTGACCAATTAGAAGGAAAAGAGATAAAAAAAAAGTAGAAAGTCTTGACAGCAGGTTAGACCATGCAGAAGATCAAATCTCAGGGATTGAAGACAGCCTAGATATTATAGAGAAAGTATATACAACCATCCAAGACAAGTCCAAGAAATATGATAGATCTATCCAACACTTGGAAGACACCATCAGAAGGTCTAATCTAAGGATAATGGTTGTAGAGGAGCACCTAGAAACAGAAGTTGATGGTCTAGGAAATTTGTTTAACAGGACCCTAGCAGAGAACTTCCCAAACATGCAAACAGATAGGCCTATTCAGATACAAGAAGCTTTCAGAACTCCAAGTAGACCAGACCAGTATAGGACATCCCACCATCAATTTATAATCCACACAGGATCAACTCAGACAAAGGAAAAGATCCTTAAAGCGGTCAAGGAGTAAAGATTAATCACCTATAAAGGGAAACCAGTTAGAATCACCTCAGATTTCTCAGCAGAGACAATCAAAGCAAGAAGAGCCTGGAACGATGTGTGCCATGCCCTAAAAACAAACAACTATCAACCAAGAATACTGTACCCAGCTAAACTCTCCTTCATAACTGAAGGCCAAATAAAAACCTTCCCTAGCAAAGAAAAATTGAAACAATACATCTCCACCAAACCAGCCCTACAAAAGATTCTTAAAGATGTCCTACACATAGAAAACCAACAAGACCACAATAAAGGTCAAGAAGCTGCACCCAAACTGAGAATCAAAAAACCATAGGAAGAACCCAGTTTTCGCAGCCCCCAAGAAGGTGGATAACATGGCAGGAACTCCCAAATACCTCTCAGTCCTTTCTCTTAACGTTAACAGACTGAACTCTCCAATTAAGCGACATAGACAGTCTAGTTGGATTAAAAAACAAGACCCTTCTATCTGCTGCCTGCAGGAGTCACATCTTGCCCGTAAAAACAAACACATTTTCACTGTTAAAGGTTGGAACAAAATCTACCAAGCAAACGGCCCTCATAAACAGGCGGGAGTTGCAATCCTAATATCAGATAAAACAGACTTCAAATTAAAATTCATGAGAAGAGATAAAGAAGTTCGCTACATACTAATGAAGGGATCTCTTTTTCAGGAGGATATTACAATTCTAAATATCTATTCGCCAAACAATGGAGCACCCAAATTTATCCAAGAAACACTACTTTCCTCAAATCCCATATAAATCCAAAGACATTAATTGTTGGGGATTTTAACACACCACTCTCCCACTAGATAGATCAACTCAGCAAAAACTCAACAGAGAAACCGCAGATCGAAACAGCTGCATAGATCAACTAGATTTAACAGACATCTACCGAACATTTCACCCAGCAGCATCAGAATACACGTTTTTCTCAGCAGCACATGGAACATTTTCTAAAATAGACCACATTTTAGGCCACAAAGCAAACGTGTCTAAATTCAGAAACATTGAAGTTATACCTTGCATTCTCTCTGACCACAAGGGAATAAAATTAGAACTCAACACCAAAAGCCACCAAAGAAAGTCCGGTATCACATGGAGGCTGAACAACACACTGCTGAATCACGAGTGGGTCATGGAAGAGATTAGAAAGGAAATTCAAATGTTCATGCTATTCAACAAAAATGGACACACAAATTACCAGCTCCTCTGGGACACAGCAAAAGCAGTACTCAGAGGCAAGTTTATAGCTCTGAGCTCCTACATCAACAAATTGGGGAGATCTGAAACCAACAATTTAATGACACATCTAAACCTCCTTGAAAAAGAGCAGCAAGATAAACCCCAATCCAGTAGAAGGAACGAAATAATTAAAATTAAATCAGAATTAAATGAATTAGAATGCAAAAAACTATAGAAAGAATCAACAAAACAAAGAGTTGGTTCTTCGAAAAAATTAACAAAATTGACAGACCCTTAGCAAATGTAATCAGAAAAAGAAGAGAACACACCCAAATAAATAAACTCAGAGATGAGTATGGAAACATCACCACGGAAACAACCAAGATTCAAAACATTATAAGGGAATACTTCTCAAAACTTTATGCTAATAAGTTTGAGAACTTGACAGAAATGGACCTTTTCCTAGCAAATATTGACATGCCAAAATTAAACCAGATGAGTTAAACCAGCTTAACAGGCCCATATCAAGCATTGAAATAGAAACAGCAATAAGAGACCTTCTGGCTAAGTAAATTCCAGGACCAGATGGTTTTACAACAGAATTCTACAAGGCCTTCAAAATAGAGCTCACACCAATACTCCTCCAACTCTTCTATGAAATTGAAAGAGAAAGTTCACTACCGAACACATTGTATGAAGCCATCATAACCCTCATCCCAAAACCAGGCAGGGACTCATCAAAGAAAGAGAACTAGAGACCCATTTCTTTGATGAACATTGATGCAAAACTTCTCAACAAAATTTTGGCCAATCGACTTCAACAATTCATCCAAAAAATCATACACCACGATCATACAGGATTCATTTCAGGGATGCAAAGCTGGTTCAATATACCCAAATCAATTAATATTATTTATCATATCAAGAGGAGCAAGAATAAGAACCACATGGTTATCTCAATAGATGCAGAAAAAGCATTCGACAAGATCCAACACCCCTTTATGATGAAGGTTTTGGAAAAATTAGGAATCAATGGAACATTCCTCAATACAATAAAGGCTGTATATGACAAACCTACAGCCAGCATTATACTTAATGGTGAAAAACAAAAGCCATTCCCTCTTAACTCAGGAACAAGACAATGATGCCCACTCTCTCCACTTATCTTCAATCTAGTATTAGAATGCCTAGCTACAGCAATAAGACAAGATCCAGACATAAAGGGGATCCAAATAGGGAAAGAAGAAATACAACTCTCCCTCTATGCAGACGACATGATCTTGTATTTAAAGAATCCCAGAGACTCCACTCCCAAATTACTCAAGCTGATTCAAAACTTTGGCAAAGTAGCAGGGCATAAAATTAACCCCCCCCCAAATCAATGGCTTTTCTGTATGCCAACAATGAGAAAATTGTGGCTGAAATTAGGAAAGCAACTCCATTTGTAATAGCCCCACAAAAAATAAAATACCTAGGAATTAACTTAACCAAAGAAGTGAAGGACCTCTATGATGAAAACTTTAAAATCTTGAAAAAGGAAATCAACACAGAACTTAAAAAATGGCAAAACCTCCCATGCTCCTGGATTGGAAAGATTAACATCGTGAAAATGGCAATACTTCCCAAGGCTATCTACAAATTCAACGCGATACCTATCAAAATTCCACCCTCATTCTTCAAGGAAATAGAAGAGGGAATCCAAAAATTCATATGGAACAATAAAAGACCCCGAATAGCAAAAACGCTCCTCAACGGAAAGAACACTGCTGGAGGAATATCAATACCAAATTTCAAACTCTACCATAAAGCCATAGTAATCAAAACAGCTTGGTATTGGCATAAGAACAGACCTCAGGACCAATGGAATAGAATTGAAAACCCAGAAATGAACCTACAGACCTATAGCCATCTAATCTTCGATAAGGAAGCTAAAACAATAGAATGGAAGAAAGACAGCCTAATACTCACCCTCACCCTAAACATCACCCTAAACCTAACCCTCACCCTAACCCTAACACTAACCCTCACCCTAAACCTAACCCTGACCTTTACCCTAACCCTCACTCTCACCCTAACCCTAACAATAACCCTAACCCTAACACTCACCCTCACCCTCAAACTCACCCTAAACCTAACGCTAACCCTAACCCTCACCCTCACACTATCCATCACCCTAACAAGTACCCTCACCCTAATCTTAACCCTAACCCTAACCCACTCACTAAACCTAACCCTCACACTAACCCTAACCAGACCCCTCAGCCTAAACCTCACCCTAACCCTAACCCTAACCCTAATTCTCATCCTAACCCTAACCCTAACCCTCACCCTCACCCTAACCTTCACCGTCACCCAAACCCTCACCCTAAAGCTAAACCGCACCCACACCCTAACCCTCACCTTCACCCTAACCCTCACCCTCACTCTAAACATCACCATATGCCTAACCCTCACCCTAACCCTAAACTTAACCCTCACACTAATCCTAACGTTCACTCTAAACCTCACCATCACCCTATTCCTCACCCTAAATCTAACCATCACCCACACCGTAACCCTCACCTTCACCCTAACCCTCACCCTCACCCTAAACATCACCCTATGCCTAACCCTCACCCTAACCCTAACCCTAACCCTCACACTAATACTAACCTCCATTCTACACCTCACTGTCACCCTAAGCCTCACCCTAACTCTAACCATTACCCTAACCCTCACCCACACCCCAAACCTCTCCGTGACCATAATCCTAAACCTAAACATAACCCTTACCCACAAACTAACTCTCACTCTCACCCTCACCCTAAAACTCACCCTAATCCTCACCCTTTCCTTCCACAACACCCTAAACCTAACCCTCAACCTAATGCTAAGCCTAAACCTCACCCTAAACTAAACCTCAACCTTAACCTCACCCTCACCCTCACCCTAACCCTGACCATCACCCTAATCCTAACTCTAACCCTAACCCTCAACCTCACCCTAACCCTCACCCTAACCCTTACCCTCACCTTAATGCTAACCCTAACCCTAACCCTCAACCTCACCCTAACCATCACCCTAACCCTAACTCTAACCGCAACCCTGACACTAACCCAAAACCTCACCCTAACCCTAACCTTAACCCTCACCCTAACCCTCACCCTACCATTCACCCTAACCCTAACCCTAACACTCACCCTCACCCAAAACCTCACCCTAACCCTTACCCTCACCCAAAACCTCACCCTAACCCTTACCCTCACCCTAACCATAACCCACACCTTCACGCTCACCCTCAGCCTTTCCCTAACCCTAATCCTAACTCCAACCCTCACTCTCACCCTAACCCTAACCGTATCCCTAAACCTAACCCTAAACCTAAACCTCACCCTCATCCTAATGCTAACCCTAACCCTCTCTCTCACCATAACCCTCACGCTCACCCTCACCCTAATCCTAACCCTCACACAAAACCTAACCCTCACCATAACCCTAACCCTACACCTCACCCAAACACTAACCCTAACTCAACCCTCAAACTAAACCTAACCCTAACCCTAAACCTCACCTTAATCTCACCCTAATCCTAAACCTAACCCTAACTCCCACCCTTATCTGAACCTTCACCCTAACCCTTACTCTCACCCTCACCCTAAACCTGACACTTAACCAAACCCTCACCCTAACCATAACCCTCACCCTCACCCTAACACTAACACTAACCCTCACTCTAACACGAACCCTTACCCTCACCCTAACCCTCACCCTCATCCTAAACATCACCCTACCACTAACCCTCACAGTAACCCTAAGTCTAACTCTCACCATAACCCTAACCCACACCCTAACCCTAACCCTAACCCTACCCATCACCCTAACACTAACCCTAAGCCAAACCCTAACCGGAAACCTAACCCTAACCCACACCCTAAAAGTAACCCTCACCCTCACCTTCGCCCACACCCTCAGCCTTACCCTAACACTAAGGCTAAACCTAACCCTCACCCTAACCGTAATGCTCACCCTAAACCTGACACTCACCCTAATCCTAACCCTAACCCTAACCCTCACCCTAAACCTCACCCTAACCCTCACCCTCAACCTAACCCTAACCCTAACCCTAAACCTCACCCTAAACCTAACCCTCACCCTAACCCTAAACCTCACCCTCACCCTCACCCTCACCCTCACCCTCACCCTCACATGCACCCTCAGCCTAACTCTCATCCTCACCGTAGCCCTAACTCTAAAACTCACCATCACCCTAACCCTCACCCTAACCCTTAAACTCAACCTCACCCTGACCCTCACACTAACCCTAACCCTCACCCTCACCCTCACCCTTAACCTCAACCTAACACTAACTCTAACCTTAACAATAACCCTAACCCTAAACCTAACCCTAAACCTAACCCTCATCTTCACCCTAACCCGAACCCTAACACTAAACCTAACCCTCACCCTCACCCTAACCCTCACCCTAACTTTCAACCTAACAATAACCATAACCCTAACCCTAATCCTAAACCTAAACCTAACGCTCATCCTCACCCTAACTCTAACCCTAACTCTAAACCTAAACCTCACCCTAACCCTTAACCTCACCCTCACTCTAACTCTCACACTAAACCTAAGCCTCACTCTAACCCTAAACCTAACTCTCACCCTCACCCTTAGCTCACACTCAGCCTAACCCTAACCCTAATACTAATCCTCAACCTAATCGTCACCCAGACCCTCACCCTCACCCTAAACCTCACCCTCACCCTCACCCTAATCCGAAACCTAATCCTAACCGTTACCCACACCCTAAATCTCACCTAACTTAACCCTCACCCTAAAACTCACCCTAACCCTAATGCTAACCCTAACCCTCACCCTCACCCTAACCCTCACCCTACCCTTCAACCTAACCCTAACCCTAACCCTAACCGTCATCCTAACCCTAACCCTAACCCTCACCCTAACTTTAACCCACACCCTCACCCTCAAGCGAATCCTAACTCTAACTCCCACACTAAACCTAACCCTAACCCTCAACCCTAATCCTAACCCTAACCCTAAACATAAACCTCAGCCTCACTCTAACCCTCACCCTAAAACTCATGGTAACCCTAAACCTCAATCTCACCCTAACCCTCACTCTAACCCTAACCCTAACCCTAACTCTAACCCACATCCTCACCCTAACCCTCACCCTAAGTCTAAGCCTAACCCTAACCCTCACCCTAACCCTCACCCTAACCCTAAACCTAACCCTAACCCTAACCCTCACCCTAAACCTAACCCTCACCCTAACCCTAAACATCAGCCTAACCCTCACCCTCACCCTAACCCTAAACCTAACCCTAACCCTCTCCCTCACCCTAACACTCATCGTCAGCCTAACCCTCACCCTAACCCTAACCCTCACCCACACCCTAACCCTCATGCTCAACCGAACCGTCTCCCTCCCCCTAATACTCAGCCTCACCCTAAACATCACCCTAAACCTAACCCTCAGCCTAATCCTGATCCTACCCCTCACCCTAGACCTCACGCTATCCCTATCCCTAACCCTAACCTTAATCCTCACACTCACCCTCACCCTCATGCTAAACCTAATCCTAACCCTAAACCTCAATCTCACCCTAACCCTCACCTTTACCCTAACACTCACACTAACCCTAACACACACCCTCACCCTCACCCTCACCCTAACCCTAACCCTAAACCTATCCCTCACCCTAACACTAACCCTCACCCTAACCCTAAACCTCAGCCTAACCCTCACCCTCACCCTAACCCTAAACCTAACCCCAGCCCTCACCCTCACCCTAACCCTCACTGTCACCCTAACCCTCACCCTAACCCTAATCCTCACCCATACCCTAACCGTCATGTTCAACCGAACCGTCACACTCACCCTCACCCTAATACTCAGCCTCATCCTAAACATCACCCTAACCCTAACCCTCAGCCTAACACTAACCCTACCCCTCACCCTAACCCGCATCCTATCCCTAACCCTAACCATAAACCTAACCCTAACCCTCACCCTCACGCTAAACCTAAACCTAACCCTCACCCCCACCTTAACCCTATCCCTCACCCTAAGCCTTACCCTAACTCTAACCCTAAACCTAAACCTCACCCTCACCCTCACCCTAATCCTAACACTAACTCTAACCCTTATCCTAAACCTAACCCTCTCCCTCACCCTAACCATAACCTTAAGCCTAAACCGAAACCTAACCCTCACCCTCACTCTCACCCTAACCCTAACCCTCAGCCTAACACTAACCCTACCCCTCACCCTAACCCGCATCCTATCCCTAACCCTAACCATAAACCTAACCCTAACCCTCACCCTCACGCTAAACCTAAACCTAACCCTCACCCCCACCTTAACCCTAACCCTAACCATCACCTTAACCCAAACCCTCACCCTAACCCTCACCCTCACCCTTACCCTTACCCTAAGCCTAACCCTAACTCTAACCCTTATCCTAAACCTAACCCTCTCCCTCACCCTCACCATAACCTTAAGCCTAAACCGAAACCTAACCCTCACCCTCACTCTCACCCTAACCCTAAAACTAAACCTAACCCTCAACCTCACCCTAACCCTAACCCTCACCCTAACCCTCACCCTAAATCTCACCCTCACCCTACCCCAAACCTTAACCCTTATCCTCAACCTAATCCTAACCCCAACCCTAACTCTAACACTAACCATCACCCTCACCCTCACCCTCACCCTCAGACTAACCCAAACCCTAACACTAATCCTAACCCTAACCCTCACCCTCACCCTTACCCTAAACCTATCCCTAACCCTCAACCTAACCTTAAACCTCACCCTCACCCAAACCCTCACCCTAACCCTAACCCTAACCCTCCCCCTCACCCTAACTCTTACCCTAACCCTTACCCTCACCCTAACAATAACCCCAAACCTAACCCTCACACTAACCCTAATCCTCACCCTTACCCTCAACCTACCCCTCACCCTAACCCTCACCCTAAACCTAACCTTCACCCTAACTCTAACCCTAAGCCTAACCCGCAACCTAACCCTCACACTCACCCTTATCCTCACCCTAAACACAACGTAACTCTCACCCTGACCTGAAACCGAACCCACACCCTAACCCTCACCCTAACCCTAAACATCACCCTAACATTAACCCTAATCCTAACCCTAAGCCTAACCATCATCTTAACCCCAACCCTCACCCTAACCCTAACGCTCACCCTCAACCTAGCCGTCACCCTAACCCGAACACTAACCTTAACCCTCACCCTCAACCTAGCCCTCACCCTAACCCTAACCCTAACCCTAACCCTAACCCTCACTCTCACCCTCACCCTTAGCCTAACATAACCCTAACCCTAATCCTAAATCTAACGCTAAAACTAACCCTAACCCACACTATAACCCTTACCCTCACACTAACCCTAACCCTAACCCTACTCCTCACCCTAACCCTAATCGTAACCCTCACACTAACCCTAACCCTATCCCTCACCCTACCCCTCACCCTACCCCTCACCCTAACCCTAACACTAATCCTCACCCTAACCCTAACTCTAACCCTAACCCTCACCCTCACCCTAACCCTCACCGTCACCCTAACCCTCACCCTAAACCTAACCCTAACCCAAACCCTAACCCTCACTTTCACCCTACCCTCACCCGCACCCCAAACCTCTCCGTGACCATAAACCTAACCCTAAACCTTACCCTTACCCACAGAGTAAACCTCACTCTCACCCTCACCCTAAACCTCACCGTAATCCTCAACCTCACCCTATGCAACACCCTAAACCTAACCCTCACCATAATGCTAAGCCTAAACCTCCCCCTTACCCTCACCCTCACCCTCAGCCTAACCCTAACCCTAACCCTAATCCTAACCCTAACCCTCACACTCATTATAACACTAAACCTAACCCTAACCCTCACTCCAACCCTAACCATATCTCTCACCATCACCATCACCCTCAGCCTAAGGCTAACACTAACCCTAATCGTAACCCTAACCCTAACCCACACCCTCACCGTAAAACTAATCCTAACCTTCACCTTCACCCTAACCCTAATCCTAACCCTAACCCTCACTCAAATCCGAACCCTTACCCTCACCCTAACCCTCACCCTCAAACTAAACCTCACCCTAAACCTCAACCTAAAACTAACCCTAACCCTAACACTAACCCTAACCCTAACCTTAAAACTAACCCTATCACTCATGCTCACCCTAACCCTAACTCTAACCCTAATCCTAACCCTAACCCTAACCCTCACCCTTAGCCTAACCCTAACCCTAACCCTAACCCCCACCCTAACCCCAACCCTCAACCTAACCCTGACCCTCACACTAATCTTAACCCTAACTTTAACCTAACCCTCACTCTCACCCTAACCCTCACCCTAACCCTTACACTCAACTTATCCCTAACCCTAACCCCAACCCTTACTCTCACACTAAACCTAACCCTCACCCTAACTCTAACCCTAAACCTCACGCTCACCCTAACCCTAACCCTAAACCTAAACCTAACCCTAACTCTCACACTTATCCTAACCCTCACCCTAACTCTAAGCCTAACACTCACCCTCACACTCACCCTCAGCCTAACCCTCACCCTAACCCTAACCATAACCCTCACCATCACCCTAACCCTCACCCTAACCCGTACCCTCTCTCTAACCCTAACCCAAACGCTAAACCTAAGCCTCACTCTAAACCTAACCCTAAATCTCAACCTCACCCTTATCTCACACTCATCCTAACCCAAACCCTAATTCTAATCCTCACTCTAATCCTCACCTTCACCCAAACCCTCATGCTAATCCTCACCCTCACCCTCACCCTCACCCTCACCCTAAACCTAACCCTGACCTAACCCTAACCCTCACCTAACCCTAACCCTTACCCTCAACTTAACCCTCACCCTAACCCTAATGCTAACCCTAACCCTCACCTTCACCCTAACTCTCACCCTAACACTTAACCTCACCCGAACCCTAACCCTAAACCTAATACTCACCCTCACCCTAACCATCACCTTAACCCTAACCCTAACCGTAACCCTGACCCTAATCCAAACCCTCACCCTCACCCTAACCCTAACCCTCATCCTAACCCTCACCCTACCCTTCACATTTACCCTAACCCTAACTCTAACCCTAACCTGTAGAGAGCTGCGAGAGGCCGCACCTGGAAGATGGTGCCGGCTTCCGCCCTCCGCCTTCCCGATGGCGAGTGCTCTCGTGGTAAACAACTCCTGATATGGCTAAGGCAAAGAATCTGGCTTGCTTCTGTGCACCTGAACCTATTGGCGGTTCCCACGTGGCGTATCAGGGTTGGCTACCCAGCGGGTATTTAAGGCTGTGGGGAATTCTCCCCGGGGTTGGGGTCAGAAGATTACAAAAAGGTCCTGAATAAACTGCAGAGAGAAGAGTCCGGTGTCCTGTCTCCTTGCTGGTCGAGGCGGTAGCGACACGTGGTGGCCCGTACGGGGACTCAGCCATAACCCCAACGAGGACTCAGAACTCTCTGCGGTCAGGGTGGTGCACCGGTAAGTCCCCAGGTAAAAGGGGAATCCGCCACAAGAGCGGGGAGTAAGTTCCCAGGTAAAAGGGGAATCCGCCACAAGAGCGGGGAGTAAGTTCCCAGGTAAAAGGGGAATCCGCCACAAGAGCGGGGGGATTTTTGCTCTTCTCGGTAGATAAAGAGAGAGTGAGAACCCGGGGCTAGTCAATAGAGTAGCCAAAAGTGAAAGTAAAAGTTTGTTTACCAGCTTTAAATGTTTAAAACATGGGCGCTTCTTCTTCGCACCCAATTTTTTTGGCTCTCAATGAGCTACTGCACTCAAAAAAGTTAAAAATAAAAAAGAGTACTTTAGAGAGATTTTTGAATGAATGTGACACCGTTGCCCCATGGTTCGCTGTCTCTGGAAGCCTCACGGTGGCCTCTTGGGAGAAACTAGGGAGGGACCTAGATTTTGCCTCTGAACAAGGAATGCTTAAGAGCGGAGTGAGACCAATATGGAAACTGATAAGAGGCTGTCTCGAGGACCAGCGTTGCAGTGAGGCGGTAGAGAATGGTCAAGCCGCCTTAGAAATGCTGCAGGAAGAAAGATCAGAAAAGGCAGTCAGCGAAAAGGAGGAGAGCAGGGGGGGGTCATGCCCTGATTTTGCCGAACTAGAGACCTCTGAGTCTACAGACTCAGAGGAACTACAATCACTCATAGAACAAATAGAAAAAACAAAGATAAGAAAGAGGAGGAAATGGAAGGAGAGAGAGGACCCAGATAAAGACGAATGCACGCCCTCCGTGCACCGCCCCACACCTTCGGCCCCTCCGCTCTATGCGGAGGACCCTGGAAGTGGCAGCCCCGGCTGTTCTTTCAGCCCAGGAGTGTGGAAAGCGGTCAGAACCGAGTTACATCTAGCTTGTCCAATATTTCAGGATCCACAGGGACAGCGGTATCATGAACCCTTAGATTTTAAGGTGATAAAATCTTTAGCTGAGTCTGTGCGGACATACGGAATCACGGCCTCCTTTACTGTAGCCCAGGTGGAGGCCCTAAACAGACATTGCATGACACCCGGTGATTGGAGTGGGCTCGCACGAGCTTGTTTGAGCCCAGGTCAGTATTTAGATTGGAAGGCCTTTTTGATTGAATTTGCTAGTGAAGAGGCTGCGGCCAATCAGGCTGGGGGAAACCCAGCTTGGGACAGAGATATGCTGCTTGGACAGGGGAGATTCGCCAATCAGCAGATAGGCTACCCGGTCCAAGTTTATGAACAAATCAATAAAATTGGCATAAAGGCATGGAAGGCCTTACCAAATAAAGGCGAGGTGAGTGGCAATCTCACCAAAATCCTGCAGGGCTCTATGGAGCCGTTTTCGGACTTTGTTGCTCGTATGGTTGAGGCCGCTGGCAGAATTTTTGGTGACCCAGACGCAGCCATGCCATTAATTAAACAGCTTGTTTACGAGCAGTGTACTAAGGAATGCAGAGCCGCCATAACCCCATATAAGAATAGGGGACTAGAAGCATGGATGAAAGTTTGCAGAGAGCTGGGCGGACCACTAATTAATGCTGGATTAGCTGCTGCTGTGGTGCAATTAACCCAGAAGAAAAGGGGCTGGGAAGGTGGCTCAGTGGTAGAGCGCTTGCCTTGCATGCTCAAGGCCCTGGGTTCGATTCCTCAGCACCACATAAGCAAAAAGAAATGAAAAAAGCCGGAAGTGACGCTGTGACTCAAGTGGTAGAGCGCTGGCCTTGAGCTGAAGAGCTGAGGGACAGTGCCCAGGCCCAGAGTTCAGGCCCAGGAAAAAAAACCTATTCAAAAAATGCTGCAAATTTGTCTAAACAGTTGTCTAGTTATCTTTTAGGTAATTGAACTGGGGAGTTCGACAGCCTGATGGAACAGCTCAGGCTTGCCATCGTCATGGTGAACTCGACCCGAGTGGATGCCGGATTGGCGGAGGGGTTATCTTCATGGATCTCCGCTGCTATGAATCATCTCAAGGAGGGGGCGGGTTTGGGAGCCCTGACAGGCCTCCTGGTGTTAGCCTCCTTGGTATGTCTGTGGTGCATTTGCCAAATTAGAGGTTCTCAGCGTCGCAGTGCAGCCATGGTTATCCAAGCCTTTACAGTCATTGGAGCAGGTCAGTCCCCCTAAGCGTGGCTTGCCACCCTAAAACAATGAGCACAGATTGCAAAGCCAAAGTACTGCAGTCGAGAGGCATGAGTTTTGCCCTCGAGGAGAGCATGTTTGATTGCACACGGGTTCGATTCGCCTTTTCCCGTCCTTGTGAAAAACGAATCAATGGACAGGCTGAGTCATCCCTAGAGAAGGTACCCTCTGGGAGAAGGCTTGTATGCAGTCCTTGCATTGCACAACAGGGATCAGACCTCTGTTCTCATCTGTGTTCTTTAAACAAAAAAGGGGGAACTGTAGAGAGCTGCGAGAGGCCACACCTGGAAGATGGTGCCGGCTTCCGCCCTCCGCCTTCCCGATGGCGAGTGCTCTCGTGGTAAACAACTCCTGATATGGCTAAGGCAAAGAATCTGGCTTGCTTCTGTGCACCTGAACCTATTGGCGGTTCCCACGTGGCGTATCAGGGTTGGCTACCCAGCGGGTATTTAAGGCTGTGGGGAATTCTCCCCGGGGTTGGGGTCAGAAGATTACAAAAAGGTCCTGAATAAACTGCAGAGAGAAGAGTCCGGTGTCCTGTCTCCTTGCTGGTCGAGGCGGTAGCGACACTAACCTTCACCCTAAGACTCACCCTAACCCTTACACTCACACTAACCATTACCCACACCCTCACCCTCACCCTCACCCTCAGCCTAACCCTAACTCTAACCCTAATCCTAACCCCAACCCTCACCCTCACCCTAAGCCTAACCCTAACCCTAAACCTAACCCTCACCCTAACCCTCACCCTAACCCTCACCCTAACCCTAACACTCATTCTCACCCTAAACCTCACCCTCACCCTAACCCTAAACCAAACCCTCACACAAAACCTAACCCTCACCCTAACCCTAACCCTACCCTCACCCTAACACTAACACTAACCCTTACCCTCAAACTAAACCTAACCCTAACCATAACCCTCACCCTAACCCTAACCCTCACTCTAACCCTTATTCTCACCCTAAACCTAAACCTCACACTTACCCTAACCCTCACCCTAACCCTGAACCTAACCCTCACCCTCACCTTCACTCTCAGTCTAACCCTCACCCTAAGCCTAAATTTAACTTTAATCATCTCCCTCACCCTAACCCTAAACCTAAACCTTACCCTAACCCTCACGCTAACCTTAAACCTAAACTTCACTCTAACCCTCACACTACCCTTCAACCTAACGCTAACCCTAACCCTAACACTAACCCTCACCCTCACCCTAAGCCTCACACTAAGCCTAAATCTAACCCTAACCCTAACCCTCAACCTAACACTAACCCTAACCCTAGCAATAAACCTAACCCTACCTCTCACCCTAATCCTAACCCTAACCCTAACCGGAAACCCAAACCTAACCTTCACCCTAAACTTAACCCACACCCTCACCTTCACCCACACCCTCAGCCTAACCTTAACCCTAACCCTAACCCTAACCCTCAACCTAACCCTAACCCTAAACCTCACCCTAACCCTGACCCTCACCTTAATCCTAACGCTAAACCTAACCCTCACCCTCACCCTAAGCCTCAACCTAACCCTTACCCTCACCTTAACCCTAACCCTAGCCCTCACCCTCACCCTCACCCTAACCATCACCCTAACCCTAACCCTACCTATAACCCTGAACCTAAACCAAAACCTCACCCTAACCCTAACCCTAACCCTCAGCCTAACCCTCACCCTACCATTCACCCTAACCCTAACTCCAACCCTCACCCTCACCCTAAACCTCACCCTATCCCTTACGCTCACCCTAACCATAACCCACACCCTCACCCTCACCCTCAGTGTTATCCTAACCCTAACCCCAATCCTAACACCAACCCTCACTCTCAACCTACCCATAACACTAACCCTAAACCTAACCTTCAACCTAAACTTCACCCTCACCCTCATGCTAACCCTAACCCTCACCCTAACCCATACCCTCACCCTCACCCTAACCCTAACCCTCACACAAAACCTAACCCTCACCCTAACCCTAACCCTCAACTTAAACCTAACCCTACCCATCACCCTAACATTAACCCTAACCCTAACCCTAACCAGAAACCTAACCCTAACCCTTACACTAAACTTAACCCTCACCCTCACCTTCACTGACACCCTCAGCCTAACCCTAACCCTAACCCTAAACCTAACCCTCAACCTAACCCTAAAGCTCACCCTAAACCTGACCCTCACCCTAATTCTAACCCTAACCCTCACCCTCACCCTCACCCTCACCCTCACCCTAACCCTTACCCTAACCTTAACCCTAGTCCTAACCCTAACCCTAACTCTCTCACTAATCCTAAATCTCACTCTAAACCTCACCCTGACCCTCATGCTCACACTAACCCTAACCCTAATATTAACCCTAACTCTCACACTAACTCTAAACCTCACCCTAACCCTAACCCTCACCCTCACCCTCACCCTCAGCCAAACCCTCACCCTCAACTTAACCCTAACCCTAACCCTAACCCTCACCCGAAAGCTAACCCTCACCCTCACCCTCAGCCTAACTCTCATCCTCACCTTAGCCCTAACCCTAAACCTCTCCCTCACCCTAACCCTTAAACTCAACCTCACCCTGACCCTCACACTAACCCTAACCCTCACCCTCACCCTCACCCTAACGCTCACATGCACCCTCAGCCTAACTCTCATCCTCACCCTAACCCTCACCCTAACCCGCACCCTCACCCTAATCCTAACCCTAAACCTAACCCTCCCCCTCACACAATCCTCACCCTAACGTTTACCCTCAACCTAACCCTAAAGCTAACCCTAAACCTCACACTAAACCTAACCCTCACCCTAACCCTAAGCCTAACCCTAAACCTCACCCTCACCCTAACCCTCAACGTCACCCTAACCCTCTCTCTAAACCTAACCCTCACCCACACCCTAAACCTCACCCACAACTGAACCCTCACCCTTACCCTAATACTCACCCTCACCCTAAACATCACCCTAAACCTAACCCTCAGCCTAACCCTAACCCTAAACCTCACCCTAACCCTAACCCTCACCTTCACCCTAACCTTCACCTTCACCCTAACCCTAACAATATCCCTAACCCTAAACCTAACCCTCAGTCTCAACCTCACCCTAACCCTAACGCTAACTCTAACCCTCACCCTCACTCTATCCATCACCCTAACAAGTACCCTAAACCTAATCTTAACCCTAACCCTAACCCACACTCTAAAGCTAACCCTCACCGTAACCCTAACCCTACCCCTCACCCTAACCCTCACCCTCACACTAACAACCCTAACCCTAATCCTCACCCTAAACCTAACCCTAACCCTCACCCTCACCCTAACCCTCACCGTCACCCGTACCCTCACCCTAAACCTAACCCTCACCCACACCTTAACCCTCACCTTCACCCTAACCCTCACACTAAACATCACCCTATGCCTAACCCTCACCCTAACCCTAACCCTAAACCTCACACTAATCCTAACCTCCATTCTAAACCTCACTGTCACCCTAAACCTCACCCTAACTCTAACCATTACCCTAACCCTCACCCGCACCCCAAACTCTCCGTGACCATAACCCTAACCCTAAACCTTACCCTTACCCACAAAGTAAACCTCACTCTCACCCTCACCCTAAACCTCACCCTAATCCTCACCCTCACCCCACACAACACCGTAAACCTTACCCTCAACCTAATAGTAAGCCTAAACCTCACTCTAACGTAAACCTCACCCTTACCCTCACTATCACCCTCAGCCTAACCCTAACCGTAACCCTAATCCTCAACCTATTCCTCACCCTCACCCTCACCCTCAACCTAACCCTCACCCTCACCCTAAGCCTAAGCCTAACCCTCACCGTCACCCTAACCCAAACCCTCACCCTCACCAGCAGCCTAACCATAAGGCTAACCCTAATCCTAACCCCAACCCTCACCCTCACCGTAACACTAACACAAACACTCACCCTCACCCTAACCCTAAACATAACCTTAACCCTCACCCTAAAACTAACCCTAACCCTAACCCTCACCCTAACCCTCACCCTAACGCTAAACCTCACCCTCACACTAACCCTCACCATCACCCTAATCCTAACCCCAAACCTAACCCTCACACTCACCTTCACCCTCGCACTCATCCTAACCCTAACCCTAAACCTAATCCTAACCCTAACGCTCATCCTCACCCTAATATTAACACTAACCCTAAACTTCACCCTAAACCTCATCTTCACCCTTAACCTCAAACTAAAACTAACCCTAACCCTAACAATAACCCTAACCCTAACCCTAACCCTAACCCTCCTCCTCACCCTAATCCTAACCCTAAGCCTAACCGTAACCTTCACCCTAACCCTAACCCTCACCGTAACCCTTACCCTAACCCTCAACCTAACACTAACGCCAACCCTAACATTAACCCTAAACCTTACCCTAACCCTAACCCTCACCCTCAGCCTAACCCTAACCCTAAACCTAACCCTCACCCTAACCCTAACTGTCTCCCTAAACCAGAACCTCACCCTAATCCTAACCCTAACCTTAACCCTAACCCTCACTCTCACCCTAACCCTCACCCTAACCCTTACCCTCAACTTAACCCTAAACCTAACCCTAACTCTAACTCTCACACTAACCCTAACCCTCACCCTCACCCTCACCCTCAACCTAACCCTCACCCTCACCCTAAGCCTAAGCCTAACCCTCACCGTCACCCTAACACAAACCCTCACCCTCACCCTCAGCCTAACCATAAGGCTAACCCTAATCCTAACCCCAACCCTCACACTCATCCTAACCCTAACCCTAAACCAAACCCTCACCCTAAACCTCACCCTAACACTCACTCTAACCCTAACCCTCACTTTCATCCTAACCCTCAGCCCCACCCTAACCCTAACCCTAACCCTCACACAAAACCTAACTCTCACAATAACCCTAAACCTATCCCTAACCCTAACCCTAACCCTCACACTAACTCTCCACCTAATATTAACCCTAACTGTATCCATAACCCTAACACTAACCCTAACACTAGCCCTTAACACTCAACCTAACCCTAACCCTAACCCTCACCCTCAACCTCACCCTCAGCCTAACTCTAACCCTAAGCTTAAATCTAAACCTAAACATCTCCCTCACCCTAACCCTAAACCTAACCCCAGCCCTCACCCTAACCCTCACCCTAACCCTAACCCTCACCCTCACCGTAACACTAACACAAACACTCACCCTCACCCTAACCCTAAACATAACCTTAACCCTCACCCTAAAACTAACCCTAACCCTAACCCTCACCCTAACCCTCACCCTAACGCTAAACCTCACCCTCACACTAACCCTCACCATAACCCTAATCCTAACCCCAAACCTAACCCTCACACTCACCTTCACCCTCGCACTCATCCTAACCCTAACCCTAAACCTAATCCTAACCCTAACGCTCATCCTCACCCTAACATTAACACTAACCCTAAACCTCACCCTAAACCTCATCCTCACCCTTAACCTCAAACTAAAACTAACCCTAACCCTAACAATAACCCTAACCCTAACCCTAACCCTAACCCTCCTCCTCACCCTAATCCTAACCCTAAGCCTAACCGTAACCTTCACCCTAACCCTAACCCTCACCGTAACCCTTACCCTAACCCTCAACCTAACACTAACGCTAACCCTAACATTAACCCTAAACCTTACCCTAACCCTAACCCTCACCCTCAGCCTAACCCTAACCCTAAACCTAAACCTCACCCTAACCCTAACTGTCTCCCTAAACCAGAACCTCACCCTAATCCTAACCCTAACCTTAACCCTAACCCTCACTCTCACCCTAACCCTCACCCAAACCCTTACCCTCAACTTAACCCTAAACCTAACCCTAACCCTAACTCTCACACTAACCCTAACCCTCACCCTAACCCTAACCCTCACCCGAATCCTCACCCTAACCCTAACCCTAAACCTTACCTAACCAAAACCCTCACCCTCACCTTAGCCCTCACCATAACCCTAACCCTAATCCTAAAGCTCACACTCACCCTCAAACTCACGCTCAGCCTAACCCCAACCATAACTAATCCTAACCCTAACCCTCAAACTCACCCTCAACCTAACCCTCAACTTCACACTCACCCTTACCCTAACCCTAACCCTAAACCTAACCCTCACCCTAACCCTAACACTCACTCTAACCCTAACCCTAACCCTCACGCTAATCCTAACCCTAACCCTAAACAAAACCCTCCCACTCCCCCTAACCCTCTCCCGAAACCTTACCCTCAACTGAACCTGAACCCTAACACTAACCCTATCTTTCACAGTAACCCTAACCTTCACTCTAAAGCTAACCCTAACCCTTACCCTAAACCTCACCCTTACCTCACCCTCAGCCTAACCCTAACCCTAACCGGAAACCTAACCTTAACCCTCACCGTAACCCTAATCCTCACCCTCACCTTCACCTTTACCCTCAGTCTAACCCTAATCATAAACTAACCCTCACACTAAACCTAACCCTAACCCTAACTCTAACCCTCACCCTAACCCTAACCCTAACCCTCACCCTCACAATCACCCTCACCCTCACATTCACCCTCAGCCTAACTCTCACCCTCACTCTATCCCTAACCCTCACCCTCATCCTCACCCTGACTCTCACCCTAAGCCTTACACTCAATCTCACCCTAACCCTCACATTAAACCTAAGCCTCACTTTAAACATAACCCTAACCCACACCCTCACCCTTATCTCACCATCTCACCCTCAGCCTAACCCTAACCTTAACCCTCAACCCAACCCTAACCCTCACCTAACCCTTACCTCACCCTCAGCCTAACCGTATCCCTTACCGGAAACCTAACCCTTAACCTCACCCTAACCCTGACCTTCATCTTCACATTTACCGTCACCCTCAGGCTAAACCTAACCCTAACCTTAACCCTAATCCTAACCCTAACCCTTACCCTCACCCTAACCCTAACCCTTAACCTCACCTTGAACCTAACCCTAACCCTAACACTAACTCTCACACTAACCCTAACTGTCACCATAACACAAACCCTAACACTCACGCTCACACTAACCCAAAACTAACTCTAACACCCTAATCCTAACTCTAAAATCAAACTAACCCTAACATTCACCTTAACCTTAAACCTAATCCTCACCCTCACCCTCAACCTAAACCTAACCCTAATCCTAACTCTCACCCTCACCCTCAACCTCACACTCACCATCACCCTCACCCTAACCCTAATAACAAACCTAACCTTAACCAAAACCCTAACACAAACACAAACCCTAAATCTAACCCTCACCCAAACCCTAACCCTAACCAAAATCCACACCCTAACACTAACATTAAACCTAACCCTCTACCTCAACTTCACCCTCACCCTCAGCCTAACCCTAACCCTTACCCTAACCCTCACCCTAACCCTAACCCTGACCCTCACCCTAATCCTGACCCTGATCCTTACCTTAACCCTCACCCTCACCCTAACCATAACCCTAACCCTCACCCTCACCCTAACCCTCACCCTAACCCTTACACTCAACCTCACCCTAACCCTCACACTAACCCCAATCCTCACTCTAAACCTAACCCTAACCCTCACCCTCACCCTCACCTCATACTCAGACTAACCCTAACCCTAACCCTCAACCTAACCCTAACCCTCACACTCACCCTTACCTCACCCTCAGCCTAAACCTCACCCTAACCGGAAACCTAACCCTAACCCTCACCCTAAACATAACCCTGACCCTCACCCTCACCCTCAGGTTAAACTTAAACCTACCCCTAACCCTAACCCTCACCCTCATCCTAACCCTAACCCTAACCCTAACCCTAACCCTTACTCTCACCTTAACCCTAACCCTAACCCTAACTCTCATACTAACCCTAACTCTCACCCTAACCCTAACCCTAACCCCCACGCTCACCCTAACCCTAAACCTAACCCTAACCCTAACCCTAACCCTCTTATGAAACCTAACCCTCAACCTAACCCTAACCCACACCTTCACCTTCACCCTCACCCTCAACATAACCCTAACACTAATCCTAACCCCAACCCTCACCCTCACCCTAATCCTAACCCTAACCCTAACCCTCACGCTAAACCTTATCCTAGCACTCACGCTAACAATAACCCTCACTCTCACCCTAACCCTCACCCTTAACATGACCCTAACCCTAACCCTCACACAAAACCTAACCCTCACCCTAAACTTAACACTAACCCTCACCCTAACCCTAACCCTAACCCTAACCCTCACCGTAACCCTAACCCTAACCCTCACCCTCACCCTAACACTTACACTCACCCTGACCCTAAGCCTCACACTTACCTTAACCCTCACCGGAACCCTAATCCTAAGCCTCACCCTCACCCTAAACCTCACCCTAACCCTAAGCCTAAATCTAACCCTAAACATCTCTCTCACCCTAACCCTAACCCGAACCATCATCCTCACCCTAGCCCTCATCCAAACCCTAAACTTAACCTTACACCTCACCCACACCCTCACCCTCACCCTCACCCTAACCCGAATACTACCCCTAACCCTCACCCTAACCCTAACCCTCAACCTAACACTAACCCTCAACCTAACCCTAACCCTCAACATAGCCCTCAACCTAACCCTAACCCTAACCCTAAGCCTAACCTCACCTTTACCCTCACCCTCACCCTCAGCCTAAAACTAACCCTAACCCTAAATATAACCGTAACCCTCACCCTCATCCTAACGGTCAC
Source organism: Dipodomys merriami (assembly GCF_024711535.1). Classification (NCBI taxonomy): domain Eukaryota; kingdom Metazoa; phylum Chordata; class Mammalia; order Rodentia; family Heteromyidae; genus Dipodomys; species Dipodomys merriami. The sequence continues at coordinate 855,611 of NW_027206080.1, read as the reverse complement.
CCTAACCCTTACCCTCACCATAACCCTAACCGTAACCCTAAACCTAACCCTCACACTAAACCGAACCCTCACCCTAACCCTAACCCTATCCCTCACCTTAACCCTCACCCTAACACTCACCCTTACCTCACCCTCCGCCTAACCCTAATCCTAACCCTCAACCTAACCCTAACCCTCACCCTCACCCTTAACTCACCCTCAGCCTAACCCTAACCCTAATCGGAAACCTAAGCCTCACCCTCACCCTAACCCTCACCCTAACCCTAATGCTCACCCTAATCATAACTCAAACCCGTATCCTAACCCTAACTCTAACCCTAACCCTAAACCTTATCCTAACACGCTAACCCTAACCCTCACTCTCAACCTAACCCTCACCCTCACACTAACCCTAACCCTAACCCTCACACAAAACCTAACCCTCACCCTAACCTTAACCCTACCTCTCACCCTCACTCTAACCCTAACCCTAACCCTAACACTAACCCTCAACCTAACCCTAACCCTAACCCTAACTCTCACCCTAACCCTCACCCTAACCTTAACCCTAACTCTCACTCTCACCCTCACCCTCACCCTAACACTTACACTCACCCTCACCCTAACCCTCACACTTACCTTAACCCTCACCCTAACCTTAATACTAAGCCTCACCCTCACCCTAAACCTCATCCCAACCCTAAGCCTAAATTTAACCCTAAACATCTCCCTCACATAACCTTAACCCTAAACACCTAGCTCACCCTAGGCCTCACCCTAACCCTAAACTTAACCTTAAACCTCACCCTCACCCTAACCCTCACCCTAACCCTAACGCTAACCCTAACCCTCACCCTAACCCTAACCCTCAACCTAACCCTAACCCTCAACATAGCCCTCAACCTAATCCTAACCCTAACCCTAAGCCTAACCCTCACCTTTACCCTCACCCTCACCCTCAGCCTAAAACTAACCCTAACCCTAAATCTAACCCTAACCCTCACCCTCATCCTAACGGTCACCCAAACCCTTACCCTCACCATAACCCTATCCGTAACCCTAAACCTAACCCTCACACTAAACCGAACCCTCACCCTAACCCTAACCCTATCCCTCACCTTAACCCTCACCCTAAACCTAAACCTTACCCTCACCCTAATCCTAACCCTAAACCTAACCCTCACCCTAACCCTCACCCTCACCCTAACCCTAACCCTAACCCTATCACACTAAACCTAACCCTCACCCTAACCTTAACCATAACCCTCACCCTCACCCTCACCCTCAGCCTGATTCTCACCCTCACCCTAATCCTAACCCTACCCCTAACCCTCACCCTAACGCTTACCCTCACCCTCACACTAACCATCACACTAACCCTAAGCCTGACTCTAACCCTAACCCTAACTCTCACCCTCACCGTTACCTCACCCTCAGCCTAACCCTAACCCTAATCCTAATCCTCACTCAAATCCTCACCCTCACCCTCACCCTAATCCTCAGCCTCACCCTCACCCTAACCATAACCCTAAACCCAACCTTCACCCTAAACTTAACCCTCACCCAACCCTCCCCCTAACCCTCACCCTAACCCTCACCCTAACCCTAATGCTAACCCTAACCCTCACCCTCACCCTAACCCTTAAACTCACCCTAACCCTAACCTTCATACTCAATCGAACCCTAACCCTAACCCTAACCCTAACCCTCTCCCTCACCCTAATTCTCACCCTAACCATTACCCTCAACCTTACTCTAACAAACACTGTCACCTTCACCCTCACCCTCAGCCTAATAATAACCCTAATCCTAACCCCAACCCTCACCCTCACCCTAACCCTAACCCTAAACCTAACCCTAATCCTCACCCTTAACCTTATTCTAACACTCAAGCTAAACCTAACCCTCACTCTCACCCTAACCCTCACCCTCAAGCTAAATCTAACCCTAACCCTCACACAAAAACTAACCCTCACCCTAAAATTAACCCTACCTCTCACCTTCACCCTAACCCTACCCTAACCCTCACCCTAAACCTATTCTTAACCCTCACCCTCAGCCTACTCCTCACCCTAACACTTACACTCACCCTCACCCTAACCCTCACACTTACCTTAACCCTCACCCTAACCCTAATACTAAGCGTCACCCTCACACTAAACCTCAACCTAACCCTACGCCTAAATCTAACCCTAAACATCTCCTTCACCTAACCTTAACCCTAAGCATCACCCTCACCCTAGCCCTCACCCTAACCCTAAACTTAAACTTAAACCTCAACCACACCCTCACCCTCACCCTCACCCTAACCCTAACGCTAACCCTAACCCTCACCCTAACCCTAACCCTCAACCTAGCCCACACCCTAACCCTAACCCTAACCCTAACCCTAATGCTCACTTTCACCCTCACCCTCACCCTCAGACTAAAACTAACCCTAACCCTAATTCTAATACTAACCCTCACCCTCATCCTAAACATCACCCTAAACCTTACGCTCACCATCACCCTAACCGTAACCCTAAACCTAACCCTAACAATTAACCTATCCATCACCCTAACCCTAACCCTAACGCTCACCTTAACCCTCACACTGACCCTAACCCTAACCCTAACCCTCACCCTCACCATAACCCTCACCCTAACTCTTAAACTCAACTTCACCGGAACCCTCACACTAACCCTAAGCCTCATTCTAAACCTAACCCTAACCCTCACCCTCACCTTTATCTTACCCTCCGCCTAACCCTAATCCTAACCCTCAACCTAACCCTGACCCTCACCCTCACCATTACCTCACCCTCAGCCTAACCTTAACCCAAACCGGAAACCTAAGCCTCACCCTCACCCTAACCCTCACCCTAACCCTAATGCTCACCCTAATCATAACTCAAACCCTCACCCTAACCCTCACCCTAACCCTAACTCTAACTCTAACCCTAACCCTAAACCTTATCCTAACACTCACGCTAACCCTAAAATCACTCTCACCCTAACCCTCACCCTCACGCTAACCCTAACCCTAACCCTCACACAAAAACTAACCCTCACCCTAACCTTAACCCTACCTCTCACCCTCACTCTAACCCTAACCCTAACCCTAACCCTAACCCTCAACCTATCCCTAACCCTAACCCTAACTCTCACCCTAACCCTCACCCTAACCTTAACCATAACTCTCACTCTCACCCTCACCCTCACCCTAACACTTACACTCACCCTCACCCTAACCCTCACACTTACCTTAACCCTCACCCTAACCTTAATACTAAGCCTCACCCTCACCCTAAACCTCAACCTAACCCTAAGCCTAAATTTAACCCTAAACATCTCCCTCACGTAACCTTAACCCTAAACACCACCCTCACCCTAGCCCTCACCCTAACCCTAAACTTAACCTTAAACCTCACCCTCACCCTGACCTTCACCCTCACCCTAAAGCTAACCCTAACCCTCACCCTAACCCTAACCCTCACCCTAACCCTAACCCTCAACCTGGCCCACATCCTAACCCTAACCCTAACCCTAAAACTCACCTTCACCCTCACACTCACCCTCAGCCTAAAACTAACCCTAACCCTGATTCTAATCCTAACCCTCACCCTCATCCTAACCATCACCCTAACCCTTACCCTCACCATCACCCTAACCGTAACCCTAAACCTAATCCTCACACTAAACCTAATGCTCACCCTAACCCTAACCCTAACCCTCACCTTAACCCTCACTCTAAACATAAACCTTACCCTCACCCTAACCCTAACCCTAACCCTAACCCTCACCCTAACCCTCACCCTAACCATTACCCTCAACCTAACCCTAACCCACACCCTCACCCTAAACCTAATCCTAACCCTAACCCTAACCCTAACCCTCACCCTAACCATTACCCTCACCCCAACCCTCACCCCCACACTAAGCCTAACCCTCACACAAACACTAACCCTAACACTCACCTTCACCCTCAGCCTAACCCTAACCCTAACCTTAATCCTCACCCTAACCCTCACCCTCACCCTAAACTTAATCTTAAACCTAACCCTCAACCTCACCCTCAACCTCACCCTCACCCGAACCCTAAACCTAACCCTAAACCTAATCCTAAACCTAACGCTCTCCCTCACCCTCACCCTAACCCTAAGCCTAAACCTAACCCTAACCCTAACCATAACCCTCACCCTAATCCTAACCCTAACACTAACCCTAACCTTAACCCTCACCCTAAAACTCACACTTACCCTAATTCTCACTCTCACCCTAAACCTCATGCTAGTCCTAACCCTAATCCTAACACTAACCTTCACACTAAACCTAATCCTCACCCTAGCCCTAAAGCTACCACTCAACCTACCCCTCACTGTAAACCAAACCCTAACCCTAACCCTCACCCTAACACTCACGGTAACTCTAAACCTCACTCTCACACTCATCCTCACCCTAACCCTTATCCTCACTCTAATCCTAACCCCAACCCTAACCTTCACACTAAACCTAACCCTCACACTAACCCTAACCCTACCCCTCACCCTAACCCTAACCCTCACCCTAACCCTAACCCTCACCCTCACCCTAACACTCACACTAACCCTAAGCCTGACCCTAAACCTCACCATAACCCTCACCCTAACCCTCACTCTAACCCTAACCCTATCCCTTACCCTAACCCTCACCCTCACCCTAACCCTCACCCTCACCCTCACTCTCACCCTAAGCCTAAACCTAACCCTAACCCTAATCCTAAACGTAACCCTCTTCCTCACCCTAAACCTAAGCCTAAACCTAACCCTAAACCTCACCCTCACCCTCACCCTCATCCTAACCTTCACCCTAACCCTAACCCTCACCCTCAACCTAACCCTCACACAAAACCTAAACCTAACGCTAAACCTCACCCTAACCCTAACCCTAACCCTCACCCTCACCCTAACCCTCACCATCACCCTAACCCTCACTGTTACCCGATCCTGAACCCTCCCCCTAACCCTCACTCTCACCGTAAAAATCACCTGAACCCTAACCCTCACCCTAAATCTAACCCTACCCCTCACCTTAACCATCACCCTAAACCTAACCCTAATCCTCACCTAACCCTAAGGCACACCCTCACCCTCAACCTAATCCTCACCCTAACCCTAACGCTTACATAACCGAAACCCTCACCCGCACCCGAATATTCAAGCTCACGCCAAACATCACCCTAACCCTAACGCTCAGCCTAACCCTACCCCTACACCTCACCTTAACCCTTACCCTAACCCTAACACTAACACTAACCCTCACCCTAACCCTAACCCTAACCCTCACCCTCATTCTAGCCCTCACCCTAACCCTAATCCTAACCCTAAACCTCACCCTCACCCTAACCCTCACCATCACCCAAACCCTCACCATCACCCTAACCCTCACCATCACCCTAACCCTCAACCTCACCCGAAGCCTCCCCCTCCCCTTAACCCTCAGCCTCACCCTAAACATCACCAGAACCCTAACCCTCACCCTTAATCTAACCCTACCCCTCACCTTAACCATCACCCTAAACCTAACCTTAACCCTCACCTAACCCTAATCCACACCCTCACCCTCAACCTAATCCTAACCCTAACTCTAACCCTTACTTAACAGAAACCCTCACCCTATCCCTCACCCTAACCCTTACCCACAACCTAAGCCTAACCCTAAACCTAACCCTCATCCACACCCTCACCCTAACCCTAACCCTAACCCTAACCATAACCCTCATCCTCACCCTCACTCTCACCTTAAGCCGAAACCTAACCCTTACCCTAATCCTAAACCTAACACTCTTCCTCACCCTCACCCTAAACCTAAGCCTAAACCTAACCCTAAACCTCATCCTCACCCTCACACTCATCTTAACCCTAACCCTAACCCTAACCCTTACCCTCAACCTAACCCTACCCTTCACCCTAACCCTCACCCAAAACCTAACCCTAACCCTAACCCTCACCCTAACCCTAACCATAACCCTCACCCTCACCCTAACCATCCTCGCAGCCTAACCCTCACCATCACCCTAAACCTAACGCTAACACTAACACTCACCCTAACTCTAACCCTAACTCTCACCGTAAACCTAATCCTAACCCTCACCCTCACCCTAGCCCTCACCCTAAACCTAACCCTACTCCTAAGCCAAACCCTCTCCCTCACCCTCACCCTAACTCTAAATTTAACCCTCACCCTACCACTAACCCTCACCCTAAACCAAACCCTAAACCTAACCCTCACCCTAACCCTCTCCTTAATGCTTACCTCACCCTAACTCTAACCCTAACCCTAACCCTCACACTAACCCTAACCCTAGCCCGCAGCCTCACCCTTATCCTACCCATAACCCTAAACCTAACCCTCACCCTCACCCTAGCCCTCAACCTAACCCTAACCCTAATCCTAACCCTAACCTCACCCTCTACCTCAACCTCACCCTAATCTTAACCCTCACCCTAAACCTAACCCTCAACCTAACCCTAACCCACACCCTCACCCTCAAACTAATCCTAACCCTAACCCTAAACCTTACCCTCACCCTAACCCTAACTGTAACCCTCACACTAAACCAAACTCTCACCCTCACCATAACCATCACCCTTAGCCCAACCCTAACCATAACCTTAATCCTAACCATAATACTCACCCTCACTCTCACACTAAACCTATCCCTAAGGCTAATCCTCACCCTCACCTTCACCTCACCCTCACACTCAACCTAACCCTAACCCTAACAATAATGCTAAACCTAATCCTAACCCTAAAAATAACCCTCACCCTAACCATAACCCTAACCCTCACCCTAATCCTCACCCTCACCCTCAAACTAATCCTAATTCTAACCCTAACCGTAATCCTAAACCTAACCCTAACCCTCACGCTCACCCTAAACCTCACGCTAACCATTATCCTCACCCTAAATCTAAACCTAACACTAACCCTCACACTAACCCTACCCCTCACTCTAACCCTAACCCTACCCCTCACGCTAAACCTCACCCTAACCCTAACAGTAACCCTAACCCTCAACCTAGCCCTCACTCTAACCCTAACACTTACCCTCACCTTCACCCTCACCCAGACCCTCAGCCTAAAACTAACCCTAACGCTAACCCTAAACTTAACCCTAACCCTAACCCTCACACTAAATCTAATCCTCAACCTAACCCTAACCCTACCCCTAACACTAACCCTCACCCTAAACCTAAACCTAAACCTCACCCTAACCCTAACCCTAACCCTAACCCTAACCTTCACGTCAACTTATCCCTCACCCGAACTCTAACCCTAACACTAAAACTCACCCTCAACCTCACCCTAACCCTCACCCTCACCCTCACCCTAAACCTAACCCTAACCCTAAACCTCACCCGAACCTGAACCCTCACCCTAACCGTAACTCTAACACTCACCCTCACCCTAACCCTAACACGAACCCTAACCCTAAACCTCACCCTAACCCTCACCCTCACCCTAACCCTATCCCTAATCCTCACCCTCACCCTAACCCTAAACCTCATCCTAACCCTAACCCTAACCCTAACCCTCACACCTAAACCTAACCCTAAACCTAATGTTCTCACTAACCCCAACCCTCAACCTCACCCTCAAACTCAGATTAACCCTAACCCTAACCCTCACCCTAACCCTCACCCTAAACCAAAACCTAAACCTAACCCTCACCCTCACCCTAACCCTTACCCTCATCCTAACCCTAACCCTAAACCTCACACTAAACCTAACCCTCACCCAAACCCTAACCCTAACACTAACCCTCACCCTCACCCTCACCCTCAGGGTAAACTGAACCCTAACCTTAATCCTAACCCTAACACTCACCCTCACCCTCACCATAACCTAAACCTAACCCTAAACCTCACCCTCACCCCCACATTCACCCTCACCCTAAGCCTAACCCTAACCCTAACCCTAAGCCTAAGCCTAAACCTCTCCCTCACCCTCAACCTAACCCTCAGCCTAAACCTAACCCTAACCCTCACCCTCACCCTCACCCTAACCCTAAACTTAACCCTCACCCTAATCCGAACCCTCACCCTAACCCTAAGTTAAACCTCAGCCTCAACCTAACCCTCAACCCTAACGCTTACCTCACCCTAACCCTAACCCTAACCTAACCCTCACACTAACCCTAACCTTACCCCTCACCCTAACCCTCACCCTACTACTAACCCTAACCCTAACCCTTACCCTCAACCTAGCCCTCAACCTGACCCTAATCCTAACCCTAACCCTCACCCTCTACCTCACCCTCACCCTAACCCTAACCCTCACCCTAACCCTCACCCTCAACCTAATCCTAACCCTAACACTAACCCTAAACGTCACCCTCACCCTAACTCTAACCCTAACCCTAACCATAACCCTAACCCTCACCTTCATGCTCACCCTAACCCTAACCCTAAACAAAACCATAAACCTAAACCTCACCCTCACCCTCACCCTAACCTTCACCCTCACCCTCACCCTCACCCTAACCCTAACCCTAACCGTCACCCTAAAATTAATCCTCAACCTAGCCTTCACCCTAACCCTTATCCTAACCTTAACCCTCACACTAAATCTTACCCTCACCCTAATCCTAAACCTCAGACTAAACCTAACCCTCAACCTAACCCTAACCCTACCCCTCACCCTAACCCTCACCTAAACCCAACCTTAACCCTCACCCTCACCATAACCCTAACCCTAACCCTCACCCTCACCCTGACCCTAACCCTAACACTAAACCTAACTATCACCCTAACTCTAACCCTGGCCCTAACCCTAATCCTCACCTTAACCCTAACACTAAATATCACCCTCACCCTGACCTTCACCCTCAACCTAACTCTAACCCTAACCATAATCCTAACCCTCAACTTGACCCTCACCCACCCAAACTCTAACCATAACCCTAACGCTAACCCTAACCCTTACCCTAAACCTAACCCTCACCCTAACCCTAACCCGAACCCTCACCCTCAACCTAACCCTAACCTTTACCCTAAACCTAAGCCTAACCTTCACCCTAACCCTCGCCCTCACCCTCACCTAACCCTAACTCTAACCCTCACCCTAAACCTATCCCACACCCTCACCCTCAACCTAATCCTAAACCTAACCCTCACCCTAACCCTCACCCTCAGCCTCACCCTCACTCTAACCTTCACCTAATTCTAACCCTAACAGGAACCCTAAGCCTCACCCTCAACCTCTCCCTCACCCTAACCCTCACCCTCAGCCTAACCCTAACCCTATCCCTAATCCATACCCAAACCCTAACCGTAAACTTGAACCTCAGCCTAAACCTAACCCTCACCCTAAACCTAACCCCAAACCTCCCCCTATCCCTCTCGCTAACCCTAACCCTAACCCAAACCCTCATCCAAACCCTCACACTAACCCTAATGCTAACCCTTACCCTAACCCTAACACTCACCCTCACCCTCACTCTAACCCTCACATCACCCTAGCCTTCCCCCTAACCCTAACCCTAACCCTGATCCTAACCCTAACACTCACTCTCACCCTCAAGCTAATCCTTACACTCACCATCACCCTAACCCTAACCCTAACCCTCATCCTAATCCTCACCCTAACCCTAAAGCTCACCGTTACCCTACCCCAAACCCTCACCCTCACCTTCACCCGCACCCTAAACCTAATGCTAACCCTAAACCTCAACCGAACCCTAACCCTCACACTAACCCTTACCCTCACTCTATCCCTACCCCTAAACCTCACCCTGCCTCTCACCCTAACCCTTACCCGCACCCTACCCCTAAGCCTAACCCTTACCGAACCCTCACAATAACCCTAACCCTCACCCAAACCTGAACCCTACCCTTTAACCTGACCGTCATCCTAACCTTAACCCTAAATCTAAGCCTCACCCTAAACCTAACCCTAACCCTAACCCTCACAAACACCCTAATCCTCAACCTCAAACTCACCCGCAGCCTAACCCTAACCCTAACCCTAATCCTATCCCTAACCCTTATCCTCACCCTCACCCTATCTCTAACACTTACCCTAACCCTAACCCTTACCCTCACCCTCAACCTAACCCTCACACTAACCCTAAACGTCACCCAAAGCGTCACCCTAAACCTCACTCTAACCGTAACCCTAACTCTAAACTTCACCCTAACCCTCACCCTAACCCTAATGCTAACCCTAAACCTCACACTCACCCTAAACCTCACCCTAACCCTTGCCCTCACCATAACCCTTACCCAAACCATAACCCTACACTCACCCTCACCCTCAGCCTAAACCTAACCCTAAGCCTCATCCTCACCCTAAACCTCACCCTAACCCTTACCCTCACCTTAATCCTAACCCTAACCCTAACGCTAACATTTACACTAAACCTAACCCTCACCCTAACCCTAACCCTCCCCGTCAGCCTAACCTTCACCCTAACACTAAACCTAACCCTAATCCTCAACCTATCCCTAACCCTAACCCTCACCCTCACCCTAGCCCTCAACCTGACCCTCACCCTAACACTCACCCTAACCCTCACCCTAACCCTAACCCTCACCATAACCCTCACCCTAAGCCTTTCCCTCAACCTAACCCTCACCCTCACCCTCACCCTAAACCCAACCCTCAACCTCACCCTAAATCTTACCCTAACCCTTAACCTCACACTAACCCTAACCCTAAACCTTAGCCTTACCCTCACACTAACCCTAACACTCACCCTAACCCTAACCCCCACAAACACATTAACCCTCACCCTCATCCTCACCCTCAGCCTAAACCTAACCCTAAACCTAATCCTGATCCTAACCCTCACCCTCACCCTCACCATAACTTTAACCCTAAATCTAACCCTAATCTTTTCCTTCACACTAACCCTAAACCTCACCCTAACCTTAACCCTAACACTCACCCTAATCCTCACCATAACCCTAACCCTAACACTCACCCTAACCCTCATGCTAACCCTTACCCTCAACCTCACCCTAACCCTCACCCTAACCCTAACCCTAACCCTCACCCTACACCTCACCCCAACCCTAACCCTAAACCTAACCCTCACTTTAACCCTCACCCTAAACGTTACCCTCAACCTCACCCTCACCCTAACCCTCACACTAACCCTAAATGTCACCCTGTCACCCTAAACCTCACCCTAACCCTCACCCTAACCGTAACCCTAACTCTAACCTTAAACCTAACCCTCACCCTAACCCTAATGCTAACCCTAAACCTCAACCTCACCCTAAAACTCACCGTAAACCTTGCCCTCACCATAACCCTTACCCAAACCATAACCCTACCCTCACCCTCACCCTCATCCTCACCCTCAGCCTAAACGTCACCCTCAGCCTCATCCTCACCCTAACCCTCACCCTCACCCTAACGCTAACACTTAAACACCCTCACCGTAACCCTCACACTAACCCTTACCCTCACCCTAAACCTAACCCTAACCCTCACTCCAACCCTAACGCTAACCCTAAACCTAACCCACACCCACTATCTAACCTTAACCCACACCCTCACCCTCAGCCTAAACTTTAACCGTAATCCTAATATTAACCCTCACCCTCACCCTCACCCTAAATCTAACCCTAACCTTAAACTTAACCGTCACACAAACACTCACGCTAACCCTAACCCTAAACCTAACACACCGTAACCCTCACCCTCACCCTAACCCTATTCCTAACCCTCACCCTCACCGTAACCCTAAACCTAACCGTCACCCTAACCATCACCCTAACCCTCACCCTAACCCTACCGCTCACCCTAACCCTCACCCTCACCCTAACCCTAACCATAACCCTGATTCTAACACTCACGTTAACCCTAACCCTCACCCTTACCCTAAACTCACCCAAACCCTTACCCTCACCCTAACCCTAACCCTAACCCTAACCTTAACCCTCACACTAAACATAATCCTGACCCTAAACTTAAACCTACCCCTTACCCTAACCCTCACCCTAAACCTAACCCTAACCATCACCCTAACCCTAAACTTAATCCTAAAGCTCACCCTCATCCTAGTCCTCACCCTAACACTAATCCTAACCCTAACCCTCACTCTAACAATAAACCTCACCCTAACCCTTGCCCTCACCCTCAGGCTAACTCTCACACTAACCCTAACCCTCACACTAAACCTAACCCTAAACCTCAACCTCACCCTCAGCCTTACCCTAACCGTAACCCTAATCCTAACCCTAACCCTCACCCTCATCGTCAAACTAAACAGGAACCCTAACCCTCACCCTCACCCTCTCCCTCGCCGTCACCCTCACCCTCAGCCTAACTCTAACCCTAACCCTAATAATAACCCTAAACCTAACCCTAACCCTAACATTAACCCTAAACCTCACCCTAACCCTAACCCTAAGCCTAACCGCAACCCTCACCCTAACCCTTACCCTAACACTCATCCTAACCCTAACCCTCACCTCACTCTAACCCTCACCCTGACCATAACCTCACCCTCAGCCTAACCCTCACACTAACACTAACCCTAACCCTAATCCTAACCCTAACCCTAACCCTCACCCTAACACTAACCCTAACATTAACCCTAACCCTCACCCTAACCATCACCTTTACCCTAATCCTAATCCTAACCCACATCCTAACCCTCACCCTCACCCTAAACCTCAACTTAACACTAACCCAAACCCTCACCCTCACCCACAACCGCACCCTAACCCTAACGCTAACCCTAAACCTCACCCTCACCCTAAACCTCACACTAACCCTTACCTTCACCCTAAACCTAACCCTAACCCTCACCCTCACCCTAACCCTAACACTAATCCTAAACCTCACCCTCACCCTAACCCTCACACTAACCCTAACCCTCACCCTAACCCTAACCCTAACCGTACCCGTCACACTAAACCTAAACCTCACCCTAATCTAACCCTCACATCAACCGTATCCCTCACCCTACCCGTCACCTCAACCTAAACCTCACCCTAAGCCTTGCCCTCACCTTCACCCTAACCCTCACCCTCACACTAAACCTAACCCTAAACCTCACCCTCACCCTCACCCTCAGCCTAACCCTAACACTAACCCTAATCCTAACCCTAGCCCTCAACCTCACCCTCATCCTAACCCTCACCCTCACCCTCAGCCTAACACAAACCCTAACCCTAACCTTAAACCTCAGCCTAAACCTAACCATCACCCTAACCCTAACCCCAAACCTCCCCGTCACCCTCACCCTCACCCTAACCCTAACCCTATCCCTCATCCTAACCCTAATGCTAACCCTTACCCTAACCTTAACACTCACCCTCACCCTCACTCTAACTCTCACATCACCCTAGCCTTCACCCAAACCCTAATCCTAACCCTAATCCTAACCCTAACACTTACCCTCACCCTCAAGCTAACCCTCACCCTCAACAGCACCCTAACCATAACCCTAACCCTCATCTTAATCCTCACCCTAACCCTAACGCTCACCCTTACCCTACCCCAAACCCTCACCCTCATCCTCACCCTCACCCTAAACCTAGTGCTAACCCTAAACCTCAACCTCACCCTAACACTCACACTAACACTTAACCTCACCCTAACCCTATCCCTAAACCTCACCCTGGCTCTCACCCTAACCGTTCCCCTCACCCTAACCCTAAACCTAACCCTTACCCTAACCCTCACACTAACCCTAACCCTCACCCAAACCTAACCCTACCCTTTAACCTAACTTTCATCCTAACCTAAACCCTAAATCTAACCCTCACCCTAAACCTAACCCTCATGCTAACCCTCACAAAAACCCTAATCCTCACCCTCAACCTCACCCTCAGCCTAACCCTAACCCTAACCCTAATCCTAACGCTAACCCTTACCCTCACCCTCACCCTAACTCTAACCCTAACCCTAAAACTAACCTTAACCCTCATCCTAACTCTCACACTAACCCTAAACCTCACCCTAACCCTAACCCAAACCCTCATCCTCACCTGCAAACTAACCCTAACGCTAACCTTAAATCTCACCCTCACCCAAAACCTCACACTAACCCTAAACCTCACCCGAACCCTAACCATAATCCTCACCCTAACCATAACCCTAACCTCACCCTCACCGTCACCCTCAGCCTACACCTAAACCTATCCTTCACCATCACCCTAACCCTAACTCTAACCCTAACCCTCAACCTCACCCTAATCCTCACACTAACCCTAACACTCGCCCTAACCCTAACCCTAACCATTACACATACCTAATCCTCACCCTAATCCTAACCATCACCCCAACCCTAACCCTAACCCTAACCCTAACCTAAACCCTAACACTAACCCTAACCCTTATCCTCACTCTTTCCCTAACCCTAACCCTCACCCTCACCCTAGCCCTCACCCTAACCTAATCCTAACCCTAACCCTCACCCTAACCCTAACCCTAACCCTCACACTTACCCTCATAAACACATTAACCCTCACCCTCACACTCAGCCTAACCCTAACCCTAATCCTAATTATAATCCCAACCCTCACCCTAACCCTCACACTAAACCTAAACCTCACCCTAACCTTAAACCTAACACTCACCCTAACGCTCACGCTAACCCTGAACCTAACCCTAATGCTAACCCTTAACCCTCACCCTCACCCTAACCCTCACCCTAACCCTAACCCAACACTAACCAAAACCCTCAACCTAAACCTCACCCTCACCCTAACCATAACCCTGACCCTTCACCTCACCCCAACACTAACCCTAACCATAACCCTCACTCTAACCCTCACCCTAAAAGTTATCCTCAACCTAATCCTCACACTAACCCTCACACTAACCCTAACCCTCACACTAAAGGTAACCCTAAACCTCACCCTCACCCCCATCCTCAGCCTAACCCTAACCCTAATCATAAACCTAACCCTCAGCCTCACCCTCAACCTAACCCTAACCCTCACCCAAACACTAAGGCTAACCCTTACCTTAACCCTAACCCTCAGCCTCACCCTCACCAGCACTCTAACCCTAACCCTCAACCTAGCCTTCACTCTAACCATAACCATAACCATAACCCTAACCGGAACCCTCACCCTCAACCTCAACCAAACCCTCAACCCCACCATTACCCTAACCCTAACCCTAACCCTAACCTTCATCCTAACCCTCACCCTAACCCTAAGCTCACCCTAACCCTAAATCAAACCCTCACCCTCACCCTCATCCGCACCTTAAACCTCACCCTCAACCTAACCCTAACCCTTACCCTAATCCTAACGCTAACCCTTACCCTCACCCTCACCCTAACTCAAACCCTAAACCTAAAACTAACCCTAACCCTCATACTAACACTCACACTAACCCTAAACCTCACCCTAAACCTAACCCAAACCCTCACCCTCACCAGCAAACTAACCCTAACGCTAACCCTAAAACCCACCCTCACCCAAAACCTCACACTAACCCTTACCCTCACCCTAACCCTAACCATAATCCTCACCCTAATCATAACCCTAACCTCACCCTCACCCTCACCCTCACTCTCACCCTCAGTCTACACCTAAACCTATCCTTCACCATCACCTTAACCCTAACTCTAACCCTAACCCTCAACCTCACCCTAATCCTCACACTAACCCTAACCCTTACACAAAACCTAAACCTCACCCTAATCCTAACCATCACCCCAACCCAAAACCTAACCCTAACCATCACCTCACTCTAAACCTCACCCTAACCCTTGCCCTCACCCTCATGATAACCCTCACACTAACCCTAACCCTCACACAAACCTAACACCAAACCTCACCCTCAACCTCACCCTCAGCCTTACCCTAAGCGTAACCCTAATCCTAACCCTAACCCTCACCCTCATCTTCAAACTAACCCTAACCCCCAACCTAACACTAACGCTAACTCTTAGCCTAACCCAAACCCTCACCCTCAGCCTCACCCTAACCCTAACCCTAATCCTAACCCTAAACCTAACCCTAACCCTAACATTAACCCTAACCCTCACCCTAACCCTCACCCTAACTCTAACCCTATGCCTAACCGTAACCCTCACCCTAACCCTTACCCTAACACTCATCTTAACCCTAACCCTCACCACACCCTAACACTCACCCTGAACATTACCTCACCCTCAGCCTAAACCTCACACTAACCCTAACCTTCAAACTAACCCTAACCCTAACCCTAATCCTAACCCTAACCTTAACCATAATGCTAACCCTAACCCTCACCCTCACCCTAACCCTCACCCTAACCCTAACCCTATCACTAACCAAAACCCGCACTATAACCCTCACTCTAACCCAAACCCGAACCCGAAACCTCAGTGTCACCCTAACCCTCAATCTAACCCTTACCCTCAACCTAACCCTAACCCTAACCCTCATGTTAACCCTAACCCTAAACATAACACTAACCCTACAGCTCACCTTAACCCTCATCCTATCCCAAACCCTAAACCTAACCCTCAACCTAACCCTAAACCTAACCCTAAAACTAAACCTCACCCTAAGCCCTACCCTCACCCTCACCCTCACTCTCAGCATCACCCTAACCCTAACCCTAATCCTAACCCTAGCCATCACCCTCACCCAAACTCTAACCCTAACCCTCACCCTAACCCTAATCCTAACACTAACCCTCACCCTAAACCTAACCCTCACCCTCAACCTAAACCTCACCCTAACCCTTAGTCTCATCCTAACCTTAAACCTAACCCTAACCCTCACACTAACCTTAACCCTCACCCTAACCCTAATCCTCACCGTCAACCTAATCCTCACCCTAACCCTAACCCTAACCCTTACCTAACTGAAACCCTCACCCTCAACCTCACACTAACCCTGACCCTCACCCTATCCCTCAACCTCACCCTCAGCCTAACCATAACCCTAACCCTAATACTAACCCTAACCCTCACCCTCACTCTCACCCTAACCGTAACCCTAAACCTCACCTTATATTAACCAACACCCTAAATCTAATCCACACCCTCACTCTCACCATAATCCTAACCCTAACCTAACCCTCACCCTCACCCTAAACCTCGGCCTAACCCTCACACTAACCTCAACCCTTACATTAACCCTAACACTCACCCTAACCATCACCCTAAACCTAACCCTAAACCTCATCCTAACCTAAACCCTAACCCTATCCCTAACCCTCACAAACACCATAACGCTAACCCTCACCCTCACCCTCAAACTTACCGTAACCCTAATCCTAACCCTAACCCTCACTCTCACCCTCACCCTCACCCTAACTCTAACCCTAACCCTAAACCTAACCCTTACCCTCACCCTGACCCTAACCCTCACACTAACCCTAACCGGCACCCTATCCCTCACCCTAACCCTAAACCTAACCCTCACTCTAACCCTCAACCTAAACGTTACCCTCACCCTAACCCTCACCCTAACCCTCACACCAACCCTAACCCTCACACTAAACCTAACCCTAATTCTCACACTCACCCTCATCCTCAGCCTAACCCTAACCCTAACCCTAACCCTAATCCTAACCCAAAACCTCAAACTCACCCTCAACCTAACCCTCACCCTAAATCTAATGCTAACGCTTACTCTAACCATAACCCTCACCCTCACCCTCACCCTCACCCTCACTCTAACCCTCACCCTCTCAATAGCCTTCACACTAACCCTAACCTTAACCCTAATCCTAACCATAAATCTCACCCTCACCCTCAACCTAACCCTCACCCTCACCATCACCCTAACCCTAACCATAACCCTAACCCTCATCCTAACCCTCACCCTAACCTTAATGCTCACCCTAACCCTAACCCAAACCCTCACCCTCAACCTCATCCGCACCCTCACCCTAACGCTAACCCTAAGCCTTACCCTAACACTCACACTAACCCTAACCCTCACCATAACCCTAGCCCTAACCCTTACCCTAACCCTTATCCTAACCTTAAACCTAACTCTAACCCTCACCCTAAGGCTAACCCTAATCCTCACAAACACCCTATCCCTCACCCTGACCCTCACCCTCAGCCTAACCCTAACCCTAACGCTAATCTGAACCCTATCCCTCACCCTCACCCTCACCCTAACTCTAAGCTAACCCTAATCCTAACCCTTACCCTCACCCCCACACTAACCCTCACACTAACCCTAACCGTCAACCTGACTCTAAACCTCAGCCTAACCCTCACCCTAACCCTAAACCTAACCCTAAACCTCACCCTAATGCTAACATGACCCCTCACCCTCACCCTAACCTTCACCCTAACCCTTGCCCTCAGCATAAACCTTACCCTAACTCTAACCCTAACCCTCAACCTCACCCTCACCCTCACCCTCACCCTAAAACAAACCCTAACCTTGAACCTCATCCTAACCCTCACTCTAACCATAGCCCTCACCCTCACTCTAACCCTCACCCTAACCCTAACCCGAACACTAACCCTAAACCTCACCCACAACCTAACCTTCACCCACACCTTAACCCTCAGCCAAAAGTTTACTCTAACCATAAGCCTAATATTAACCCTCACCCTCACCCTCACCCTAACTCTAACCCTAACTTTAACACTAACCCTAACCCTTAAACTCACCCTAACCCTAAACCTAACTGTCACCCTAACAATCACCCTAACCCTCACCCTAAACCTACCGCTAACCCTAACCCATACCCTAACCCTAACCCTAACCATGACCCTCATTCTAACACTCACGCCAACCCTAACCCTCACTCTCACCCTAACCACACCCTAACCTTTACCCTCATCCTAACACTAACCCTAACCCTAACCCTCACACTAAACATAACCCTCAACCTAACCTTAAACCTACCCCTTACAATAACCCTCACCCTAAACCTAACCCTAAACCTCACCCTAACCCTACTCCTAATCCTAAACCACACCCTCACCCTAACCCTCACCCTAACCCTAACCCTAACCATAACCCTCATTCTAACACTCAGCCTAACCCTAAGCCTCACTCTCACCCTAACCTCACACTAACCCTTAACCTCACCCTCACCCTAACCCTAACCCTAACCCTCACACTAAACATAACCCTCAACCTAACCTTAAACCTAACCCTTACCATAACCCTCACCCTAAACCTAACCATAAACCTCACCCTAACCCTAAAACTAATGCTAAACCTCACCCTCACCCTAGCCCTCATTGTAACCCTAATCCTAACCCTAACCCTAACCTTCAACCTCAAACTAACCCTAACCCTCAACCTAACCCTAAAGCTAACCCTTACCCTAACCATAACTCTCACCCTCACCCTCATCCTCAAACTAACCCTAACCCTCAACCTAACCCTAAAGCTAACCCTTACACTAACCCTAACCCTCACCCTCACCCTCACCAGCACTCTACCCCTAACCCTCAACCTAGCCTTCACTCTAACCGTAAGCATAACCCTAACCCTAACCCTAAACCTCACCCTCAACCTCAACTAAACCCTCAACCTCATCATCACACAAACCCTAACCCTAACCCTAACCCTCATCCTAACCCTCACCCTAACCCTAACGCTCACCTTAACCCTAACTCAAACCCTCACCCTCACCCTCATCCGCACCTTAAACCTCACCCTCAGCCTAACCCTAACCCTAACCCTAATCCTAACGCTAACCCTTACCCTCACCCTCACCCTAACTCTAACCCTAACCCTAAAACTAAACCTAACCCTCATCCTAACCTTCACCCTAACCCTAAACCTCACCCTAACCCTAACCCAAACCCTCACCCTCACCAGCAAACTAACCCTAACGCTAAACCTAAACCTCACCCTCACCCAAAACCTCACACTAACCCTTACCCTCACCCTAACCCTAAACATAATCCTCACCCTAACCATAACCCTAACCTCACCCTCACCCTCACCCTCACCCTCAGCCTACACCTAAACCTATCCTTCACCCTCATCATAACCCTAATGATAACCCTAACCCTCAACCTCGCCCTAACCCTAACCCTAACCCTCACACTAAACCTAAACCTCATCCTAATCCTAACCATCACCCCAACCCTAACCCTAACCCTAACCCTCATCCTTACCCTAAACCTCACCCTCACCCTATCCCTCACCATAACCCTAAATGTAACGCTAACCCTAATCCTCCCCGTAACCCTAAACCTAACCCTAAGCCTCACCCTAATCCTCAACCTAACCCTAACCCTAATGCTCACCCTAACCCTTACCTCACCCTAACCCTAACCCTAACCCTTAACCTAAAACTAACCCTCACCCTAACCCTAACCCTAACCATAACACTCAACCTAAACCTAACCCTCACCCTAACCCTAACCTTAACCCTAACCCTAACCCTCACCTTCATCCTAACCCTAAACCTAAAACTGACCCTAACCATAAACCTCACCATAACCCTAACCCTAACCCTCAGCCTCACCCTAAAACTCATCCTAACCCTTACATTCAACCTAACCTCAACCATAAACTTAACCCTAACTCTCACACTAATCCTAACCCTCACCCTAACCCTAACCCTAACCCTACCCATCACCTTAACCCTAATCCTAAACCTAAACTTAACCCTAAACTCACCCTAACCCTAACCCTAACTCTAAATCTCACCCTAAACCTAACCCTAACCCTCACCCTCACCCTCAATCTCAGCTTCACCCTAACCCTAAGCCTACTCCTAACCCTAGCTGTCACCTTCAGCCTCACCCTATCTCTAAGCCTAACCCTAACCCTCCTCCTCACCCTAAACCTAAACCTCACACTAACCCTGACCCTAACTGTAAACCTCACCTTAACCCTAACACTCACCCTAACCCTAACATGAACACTAACCCTAACCCTCACCCTACCCCTCAGTCTAACCCTAACCCTAACCGGAAACCTCACCGTCACCCTAACCCTCAATCTAACCCTTACACTCAACCTAACCCTAACCCTAACCCTCACATTAACCCTAAAGCTCACCATAACCCTAACCCTACACCTCACCCTAACCTTCAACCTATCCCAAACAGTAAACCTAAACATAACCTTATCCCTAAAACTAAAACCTCACCCTAACCCCTACCCTCACCCTCACCCACACTCTCAGCCTCACCCTAACCCTAACCCTAATCCTAACCCTATCCCGCACCCTCACCCAAACTCTAACCATAACCCTAACCCTTACCCTCACCCTAACCCTAATCCTAAGACTAACCCTCACCCTAAACCTAACCCTCACCCTGAACCTAAACGTCACCCTAACCCTTAGTCTGACCCTAACCCAAAACCTCACACTAACCCTAACCCTCACCCTAACCCTAACCCTCACCTTAACCCTCACCCTAACCCTCAACATAACACTAACCCTCAATGTCATCCTAATCCACACCCTAACACTAAGCCTCACCCACACCCTAACCCTCACCCTCACCATCACCGTCACCATAAACATCACCCTCAGCCTATCCCTCACCCTAATGCTAAAACCAACCCCCACCCTCACCCTAACCCTCACACTCCCTCATCCTAACTCTAAACTTAACCCTAACCCTCAGCATAAACCTAACTCTAACCCTAACCCTAACCATAAGCCTTAACTAACCGAAACCCTCACCATCAACCTCAACTCACCCTCACACTAACCCTGACCATCACCCTAGCTCTCACTCTCACCCTCAGCCTAACCTAACCCTCACCCTAATCCTAATACTAACCCTAAACCTCACCCTCACCCTAACCCTAACCCTAACCCTCACCTTATCTTAACCATCACACTAACCCTAACCCACACACTAAGCCTCACCCTAATCCTAACCCTAACCCTAACACTAACCCTCACCCTCACCCTCACCTTCACCCTAAACCTTAGCCTCACCCTAAACCTAACACTAAACCTAACCCTCACACTAACCCTGAATTTCACTCTAACCCTAACCCTAATTCAAACCCTCACCTTCATCCTCACCCTCACACTCAGACTAACTGTAACCCTAACACTAATCCTAAACCAAACCCTCACCTTCATCCTCAACCTGAACCTAAACCTAACCCTAAATCTAACCCTCACCCAAACCCTAACCCTAAATGAAACCCTAACCCTCACCCTAACCCTAACCTTACCCTCACCCTCACCCTAACCCTAACACTAACCCTAACCCTAACCCTCACACTAATCCTAAACTTCACCCTAACCCGAAACCTAACCCTCAATCTGAGTCTAACCCTAACCGTAACTCTAACCCTATCCCAAACTCAAACGCCAACCGAAAACCTAACCATAACCCTCACCCTCACCCTAACACTAATCCTAACCTCACCCACACCCTCACCCTCACCCTCAGCATAAATCTAACCCTAATCCTAAACCTAATCTCACCCTCACCCTGAACCTAAACCTAACCCTCACCCTAACACTAATCCTCACCCTCACCCTAAACCTCACCCTCACCCTAACCCTAACCCTCACCCTCACCCTAAGCCTAACCCTAACACTCACCCTAATCCTCAACCTAACCCTAATGCTAACCCTAACCCTCAACCTCACCCTAACCCTCACCCTAACCCTTTCCTTCACGATAAGCCTTACCCTAACCCTAAACTTAACCCTCACCCTCACCCTGACCCTTATCCTCCCCCTCAGCCTAAAACTAACGCTAACAATAACCAAAACCCTCACCCTAGACCTCAACCTAACCCTAACCCTAACCCTAACCCTCACCCTAACTGTTACCCTTACCTTAACCCTTACCTTAACCCTAACCCTAACCCTCACCATAACCCTCACCCTCAAACTAACCCTAACCCTAAACCTCACACTAACCCTAACCCTAACCCTAACCCTCACGCTCACCCAAACCCTCACCCTAACCCTTAATCTTACCCTAACCCTAACCCTTACCCTAACCCTCACACTAAGCCTAACCCTCATCCTAAACCTAACCGTAAACCTTACCCTGACCCTCATTCTACCCCTAACCCTAACCCTCACCCTAACCCTTACCCTAACACTCACCCAAACCCTTACCCTCACCCTCACCCTAACCCTCACCCTAAACCTAACCCTCACCCTCGGCCTAAACCTCACACTAACCCTAACCCTAATATTAACCCTAACACTCACCCTAACCATCACCCTAAACCTAACCCTCACTAACACCCTAACACTCACCCTCACCCTCACCCTGAAACTTACCCTAACCCTAAACCTAACCCTAACCCTCACCCTCACCCTAACCCTCACCCTAACCCTAACCATCACACGAATCCTCACACTCACCCTAAACCTCTCTCTCACTCTAACCCTCAACCTAACCCTAACCCTTACCTTAAAACTAACTCTAACCCTAACCCTCACCCTAACCCTTACCCTAACCCTAACACTAACCCTAACCTTCACCCTCACCCTAAACCTCACCCTAACCCTTAACCTCACCCTAAACCTAATTCTAACCCTAACCCTAATCCTCACAATAAACCTACCCCTAACCATAACCCTCACCATAACCCTCACCCCAACTCTATCTCTAACCCTAACCTTCATGCAAACGCTAACCCTAACCCTAACCCTCACCCTCAGCCTAATGGTCTCCATCACCCTAACCCTCAACCTAACCCTACCCCTCACAAACACCCTAACCCTCACCCTCAACCGAACCCTCTCCCAAACCACCACCCTCACCCTAAACATCACCCTAACTGTAACCCTCACCGTAAACCTAAACCCCACCCTAACCCTAACCTTAACCTTCACCCTCACCCTAACTGTAACGCTAACCCTAACCCTCACCATCACCCTAACCCTCACCCTAACCCTTATCCTCACATTAACCCTAACCTTAACCCAAACCCTCACACTAACCCTACCCCTCACCCTAACCCTAGACCTAATCCTAACACTAACCATCACCCTCACCTTCACCTTCAACCTATCCATAACCCTCACCCTCACCCTCACCCTTACTCTCACCATAACCCTTACCCTCACCCTCACCCTCACCCTAACCCTAACCCTAACACTCACACTTACATAACCCTAACTCTAACCCTAACCCTACCCCTCAGCCTAACACTTATCCTACCCCTAACCCTAACCCTAATGCTCACCCTATCACTAACAATAATGCTAACCCTCACCCTCAACCTAACTCTCATGCTAACACTAACCCTAACCCTGACCCTCACCCTTACCCTAACCCTCATTCTCACCCTATCCCTCACCATCGCCCTAACTTTAACTGTAACCCTAATCCTTCCCATAGCCCTCCCCCTAACCCTAACCCAAAGCCTTACCCTAATCCTCACCCTAACACTAACCCTAACGCTCAGCCTAACCCTTACCTCACCCTAACCCTCACCCTAACCATTACCCTAAAATTAACCCTAAACCTTACCCTAACCCTAACCCTCACACTAACCCTAACCCTCATCGTAACCCTACCCCTACCCCTCACCCTCACCCTCATCCTAACCTTTAAACTAAAACTAACCCTAACAATAAACCTCACCATAACCCTAACCCTCACACTAATACTCAACCTAACCCTTACATTCAAACTAACATCAACCTTAAACATCACCCTAACACTAACCCTAACCCTAAACCACACAGTAAACCTAACCCTAACCCTCACCCTCACACTCACTCTCAGCCTCACCCAAACCATAACCCTAATCCTAACTCTAGCCCTCATCCTCACCCTCACCCTAACTCAAACCCTAACCTTAATCCTAACCCTCACGCTCACCCTAACCCTAAAACTCACACTAACTCTAAACCTCACCCTAACCTTAACCGTAAACCTCACCCTAACCCTAACACTAAACCTAATCTTATTCCTCACCCTAACACTCACAGTAACCCTAAGCCGAACACTAACCCTAACCCTCACCCTACATCTCACTCTAACACTAACCCGAACCCGAAACCTCACCGTCACCCTAACCCTCAATCTAAACCTTACCCTCAACTTAACCCTAACCCTAACCCTCACATTAACGCTAACCCTCACAATAACCCTAACCCTACAACTCACCCTAACCCTTATCCTATCCCAAACCCTAAACCTAACCCTCAACCTAACCCTAACCCTAACCCTCAAACTAAACCTCACCCTAAACCCTACCCTCACCCTCACCCTCACTCTCAGCTTCACCCTAACCCTAAACCTAATCCTAACCCTAGCCCTCACCCTCACCAAACTCTCACCTTAACCCTAACCCTTCGCTCACCCTAACCCTAACCCTAACCCTAACCCTCACCCTAAACCTAACCCTCACCCTCAACCTAAAACTCAACCTAACCCTTAGTCTCACCCTAACCCTAAAGCCAACCCTAACCCTCACACTAACCCTAACCCTCACCCTAACCCTAACCCTCACCTTAACCCTCACCCTAACCCTCAACATAACACTAACCCTCAATGTCATCCTAATCCACACCCTAAACCTAAGACTCACGCACACACTAACCCTAACCCTCACCCTCACCGTCACCCTCACCATAAACCTCAGCCTCACCCTAACCATTACCCTAATGCTAAAACCAACCCTCACCCTCAACCTCACCCTCACCCTCACACTAAAACTGACCCTCACCCTAGTCCTCACCCTCACCCTCAGCCTAACCTAACCCGAACCCTAATCCTAAACCTAACCCTCACCCTCACCCTCACCCTAACCTTAACCCTCACCTTATCTTAACCATCACCCTAACCCTAACCCTCACCCTCAACCTCACCTTCACCCTAACCCTTAGCCTCACCCTAAACCTAACACTAAACCTAACCCTCACACTAACACTGAACTTCACCCTAACCCTAACCGTAAACTTAACTCTAACCCTCACCTTCACCCTCACCCTCACCCTCAGACTAACTCTAACCCTCACCCTAATCCTAAACCTAACTCTCAACTTCATTCTCAATCTGAACCTAACCCTAACCCTAAATCTAATCCTCACCCAAACCCTAACCCTAACCGAAACCCTAACCCTAACCTAACCCTCACCCTCACCCTAAATCTAACACTAACCCTAACCCTCACACTAATCCAAACCCTCACCCTAACCCTAACCCTCACCCTAACTCTAACCCTAAACCTAACCCTCACCCACACCCTCACCCTCACCTTCAGCCTAACTCTATCCCTAACCCTAACCCTAATCCTAAACCTAACCCTCACCCTGAACCCCAACCTAAAACTAACCCTCAACCTAACCCTAACCCTCACCTTCACCCTAACCCTCACCCTAACTCTAACACTAATCCTCACCCTAACCCTCACCCTAACACTCACCCTAATCCTAACCGTAACCCTAACCCTCCAACTAAATCTAACCCTAACCCTACACTAACCCTACACCTAAACCTAACAAAAACCTTCACCTACACTTCACCCTCATCCTAACCCTAACCCTATCCCTATCCCTAACACTCACCCTACCAATCACCCTATCCCTACCCTAACCGTAACACTCACCCTCACGCGAACCCTCACTGCAAAGGTAACCCTCATCCTAAAACTCACCCTAACCCTTACCCTAATCCTAATCCTAACCCTAACCCTAACCCTCCACTAACCCTAACCCTCACCCTCACCCTAACCCTAACCCTAACCCTCACACTAACCCTAACCCTAACCCTCACTTTAACCCTCACCTTAACCCTCAACCTCACCCTAAACCTCACAGTCACCCTAACCCTCACCCTAACCCTAAGCCTCACCCACATCCTAACCCTAACCGTTAATCGAACCCTCACCCTCACCCTAAACATCACCCTCACTATAACCCTCACCCTAACCCTAAACCTAACCCTCACCCTAAACCTAACACTCACCCTCACCCGAAGCCTAATCCTAACCCTAATTCTAATCCTAACCCTAACCCTCACCATCACCCTCACCCTAACCCTAAGCCTAACCCTTACCCTAAACCTAACCTTGACCCTCACCCTCACCCTCACCCTAAACCCAACTTTGACCCTCACCCTAACCCTAAACCTAACCCTCACACTAACCCTAACCCTAAACCTCACACTAACCCTAACACTTACACTAAACCTCACCCTCACCCTAAACCTCAACCTAACCCTTACTCTCAACCCAACCCTAACCCTAACCCTAAACCTAATCCTCACACTAAACCAAACCCTCACCCTAACTCTAACCCTACCCCTCTCCCTAAACCTCATCCTAACCCTAACCCTAAACGTAACACTCAACCTAACCCTAACCCAAACCCTAACCCTAAACCTCACCCTAACACTAACCGTCACCCTCACCCTCACTCTCAGCCTCACCCTAACTCTAACCCTAACCCTAACCCTACCCCTAACCCTATCCCTCACCCTAACCCTAACCCTAACACTAACCCTCACCCTAAACTTAACCCTTACGCTAACGCTAACCCTAACCCTCATCCTCACCCAAATCCGAACCCTAAACCTTATTCTCATCCTAACACTAACCCTAACCATAACCCTCACACTAACCCTAGCCCTTACCCTAACCCTAACCCTCACCTTTAACTCTCACCCTAACCCTCACCCTCACCCTAACCCTCACCCTCACCCTAATCCTAACCCTCGCATGAACCCTCACCCTCACCCTAAACATCACCCTCACCCTAACCCTCACCCTAACCCTAACGCTAACCCTAACCTTCACCCTCAACTTAAGCCTCACCCTAACCCTTACCCTCACCCTAACCCTGACAATAACCCTAACCCTATTCCTCACAATAACCCTCACCCTAACCATAACCCTCACCTTTACCCTATCCCTAAACCTAAACGTCACCCTAAAGATAACCCTAACCCTCACCCTCACCCTAACGGTCTCCGTCATCATAACCTTCACCCTAACCCTACCCCTCACCCACATGCTAACCCTCACCCTCACCCACACCCTCATCCTAACCTTCACACTCACCCTAACACTAAACCTAACCCTTAACCTCAACCTAAACCTAACCCTTACCCTAACCCTAACCCTCACACTAACCCTAACCCTCATCCTAAAAACCCTACCCTTCACCCTCACCCTCATCCTAACCCTAAACCTAAACCTAACCCTCACCCTCACGATCACCCTACCCCTACCCCTAACCCTAAACCTAACCTTGGCCCTCACCCTCACCCTAACACTAACACTAACCCTCACCTTAACGCTCACCCTAACCCTCACACTCACCCTAAACCGCACAGTCACCCTAACCCTCACCCTAACCTAAGCCTCTCCCACACCATAACACTAACCCTCACACGAACCCTCACCCTCAACCTAAACATCACCCTCACCCTAACCCTTAACCTAACGCTCACCCTCACCCTCACCCTCACCCTAACTCTAACGCTAAACCTAACCATAATCTTCACCCTAAAACGCACTCTAACCCTAACCATTACAAAAACCCTAACCCTCACCCTACTCCTCACCCTAACCCTAACACTCACCCTAACCCTCAACCTAACCCTAACCCTAACCCTCAACCTCACCCTAACCTTCACCCTAAACCTTACTCTCACCCTAACTCTAAACCTAAACTTAACCCTCACACGAACCTTAACCATCACACGAACCCTAACCCTCACCCTAAACCTCTACCTCACTCTAACCCTCACCCTCACCCTAACCCTTCCCTTAAACCTAACTCTAAACCTAACCCTCACCCTAACCCTTACCCTAACCCTAACGCTAACCCTAACCTTCAACCTCACCCTAAACCTCAGCCTAACCCTTAACCTCACCCTAAACCTAACTCTAACCCTAACCCTAATCCTCACAATAACCCTACCCCTAACCATAACCTCACCCTAACCCTCACCCAAACTCTATCTCTAAACCTTACCTTCACGCAAACGCTAACCCTAAACCTAACCCTCACCTTCACCCTAACCCTACCCCTCACCAACAACCTAAACCTCACCCTCAACCTCACCCTCACCCTATCCCGCACCCTCACCCGAAATATCATCCTAACTCTAACCCTCACCGTAAACCTAAACCCCACCCTAACCCTAAACCTTACCCTAACACTCACCCTAACCCTAACCCTAACAGTGACCGAAACCCTCACCCTAACCCTCACCCTAACTGTAATGCTAACCCTAACCCTCACCATCACCCTAATCCTCACCCTCACTCTTATCCTCACACTAACCCTAACCTTAACCCAAACCCTCACACTAACCCTAACCCTCACCATAATCCTAAACCTACCCCTCACCCTAACCCTAGACCTAATCCTAACCCTAACTGTCACCCTCACCCTCGCCCAAACCCAAACCCTAACCAAAACCCTAACCCTAACCCTCATCCTAACCCTAACCCTAACCCTAACCCTCAACCACACCCTCACCCTCACCATCAGCCTAACTCTAAACCTAACCCTAATCCTAAACCTAACCCTAACCCTCACCCTCAACCTAAACCTAACCCTAAACCTCACCCTCACCATAACCCTCATCCTCACCCTAACCCTAACCCTCACCCTCACCCTCACCCTAACCCTCACCCTAATCCTAACCCTAACCCTAACCCTCAACCTAACCCTAACCCTAACCCTAGACTAACCCTACACCTAACCCTAACAAAAACCTTCACCTACACTTCACCCTCACCCTAACCCTAACCCTATACCTATCCCTAACACTCACGATACCCATCACCCTAACACTAACCCTAACCGTAACACTCACCCTCATGCGAACCCTCACTCCAAAGGTAACCCTCACCCTAAACCTCACCCTATACCTTACCCTCACCCTAATCCTAACCCTAACCCTAACCCTCCACTAACCCTAACCCTCACCCTAACCCTAAACCTACACTTCTCCCTATCACTCACCCTAACCCTAACCCTAAACCTCACACTCACCCTCACCCTAACCCTAAACCTAACCCTCACCCTAAACCTAACCCTCACCCTCACCCTCACCCTAAGCCTAATTGTAACCCTAACCCTAATCCTAAACCTAACCCTCCCCCTCCCCCTCACCCTAAACCTCACCCTAACCCATACCCTAAACCTAACCTGGACCCTCACCCTCACCCTAACCCTAACCATCACTCTAACCCTTACCCTCACCTTAACCATCACCCTAATCCTCACCCTAACCCTAACCCTCACCGTCACCCTAACCCTCACCCTAAGCCTAAGCCAAACCCACACCCTAACCTTAACCCTAACCCTCACCCTCACCATAAACATCACCCTCACCCTAACCCTAAACCCAAACCTCACCCTCACCCTAACCCTCACCCTCCCTCACCCTAACTCTAACCCTAACCCTAACCCTTACCATAAACCTAAGTCTAACCCTAACCCTCACGCTAACACTCAACCTAACCCTGACGCTAACCCTAACCTTCACCCTCACCCTGAACCTCACTCTAACCCTTACCCTCACCCTGACACTAACCTTAACCCAAACCCTAAACCTCACACTAACCCTAACCCTCACCCTCACCCTAAACATCACCCTAACCCTAACCCTCACACTAACCCTAACCCTAATGCTCACCCTAACCCTAACCTTCACCCTCACCCTCATCCTAACCCTAACCCTAACCCTAAACCTAACGCTCTCCCTCAAACTCAAGCTAACTGTAACCCTAAACCTAACCCTCACTCTCACCCACATCCTAAACCTAACCCCAACCCTAACCCTCACCCTAACACTCACCATCACCATAATCCTCACCCTAGCCCTAAACCTCAACCTAACTCTAAACCTAGCCCTCAACTTAAACCTCACCCTAAGCCTAACCCTAACCCTGACCCTATTACTAAACCTAATACTCTGCCTCACATTCACTCTAACTGTATCCCTCACCCCAACCCTCACCCTATCCCTAACGCTAACCCTAACCCTCACCATCACAATAACCCTCACCCTAAACCTTATCCTCACATTAAGCATAACCCTAACCCTAACCCTAACCCTAACCCTCACCCTAACCCTACCCCTCACCTTATACCTCACCCTAATCCTTATCCTAACCCTAAACCTAATACTCACCCTAATCATAACCCTAATCCTAACCCTCACCCTCACCCTAACCCTCACCCTAAACTTAACCCTACAGCTCACCGTAACACTCAAGCTAATCCTAAAACTAACCCTAACCCTAAACCTCACTCTAACCTTAACCCTCACTCTAACATACCCCTCACCCTCACCCTCACTCTACCCCTCAGCCTAACCCTAACCCTAATCCTAATCCTCACCCTATAACTAACCCAAACCCTAACCCTCACCCTCACCCTGGCTCTCACGCTAACACTAAACCTAAGCCTAAACCTCACCCTAACCCTAAACCTCACCCTATCCCTAACCCTTACCCTCACCCTATCCCTCAGCTTAACCCTAACTTTAACCCTAACCCTAATCCTCACCCTAAACCTCTTACCCTAACCCTTACCCTAACCCTAACCCTCACTCTAAACCTAACCATAACACTAACCCTAACCCTAACCCTCACCCTTACACTCACCCTAACCCTAACCCTAACCCTAACACTAACCCTAAACCTAACCCTCACGCTAACCCTAAGGCTTACACTAATCCTCACCCTCACCCTAAACCTCACCATAACCTTTTTCCTCACACTAACTCTAAGTTTAACCCTAACCCTAAGCCGCACACCAAACCTAACCCTCACCCTAATCCTAACCCTACCCCTCACGCTAACTCTCACCCTCACCCTAAACCTAACACTCACTCTAACCCTAACACTAAGCCTCACCCTCACTCTAACCCTCACCTTCACCCTAAACCTTAAACTCACCCTAACCCTCACCCACAACCTAACACACACCTGAACCCGAAGCCTCACGCTTACCCTAACCCTCACCCTCACCCTGAACATCACCCTAGCCCTAAAATTAAAGCTAACTCTCAGCCTAACCCTAACCTTCACCTTAAACCTAACTCTAAACCGTACCCTCACCCTAACCCTAACCCTCACCTTAACCATAATCCTAACCTTCAAACTAACCCTAACCCTAAACTTAACCCAAATCCTAACCCTCACCCTAACCCTCAACCTCACCATAACCCTAAACCTTACCTAACCCTATCCCTCACCCTCAACCTAACTGTCACCCTAACGCGCACCCTCACCCTAGCCCTCACCCTAACTCTAACCTTAACTCTTACCTAACCTTATCCCTCTCCCTCACCCTCACCCTCAACCTAACCCTCACCTCACCCTATTCTGAACCCTAAACCTCACCCTCACCCTCACCCTAACCCTAACCCTAAACCTCACCCGAACCCTAAACCTAATCCTAACACTCAACCTAACCCTAAGCTTCACCCTAAAACTCACTCTCACCCTAAAAATCACCCTAACCCTTACTCTCACCATCACCCTAAACCTCACCCTCACCTCACCCTAAACCTAACACTAGCCCTAACCCTAAACCTCACTCTCACCCACACCCTAAACCTAACCCTAACCCTTACCCTTACCATCACCCACACCCTAAACCTAACCCTTACCCTTACCCTCATCCTCATACTAATCCTCACGCGAATCCTAACCCTAACCCTTACCCTTACCTAAAGGAAACCCTCACCCTCACCCTCACCCTAACCCTCACCCTCACACTAGCCCTCACCCTAACCCTAATGCTCACCCTCACCCTCATCTTCAGTCTAACCCTAACCCTAAACCTAACTCTAACACTCACTCTAACCCTAACACTAAACCTAACTCTAAACCTCACCCTAAACCTAACCCTCATAATAACCCGAACCTAAACCTAACCCCAACCCTAACTGTCACCCTCCCCCTAACCCTAACCCTAACAATAAACCTAACCCTAACCCTAACCCTAACCCTTAAGCTCACCCTAACCCTAACCCTAACCGTCACCCTCAACCTAACCCGAACCCTCACCCTAACTATAACCCTCACATTAACCCTAACCCTAACCTAAACCCTCACCCTAACCCTAACCCTCACCCTCACCCTAACCACATCACCCTAATCCTAACACTAATCCTCACCCTCACCCTAACCCTAACCCTACCCCTAAACCTAACCCTAACCCTAACCCTCACCCTCACCCTAACCCTCACACTAACACTAACCCTCACCCTAACCCTACCCCTAACCCTCACCCTCACACTCATCTTCAGCCTAACCCTAAACCTAAACCTAATGCAAACTCTAAACCTAACCCTCAATCTAACCCTAACCCTAACCCTAACTGCAAACCTCACCCTAACCCCTACCCTCACCCTCACCCTCACTCTCAGCCTCACACTCACCCTAACTCTAATCCTAAACCTAGCCCTCACCCTCACCCTAACTCTAACTCTAACCCTAACCCTTACCCTCACCCTAACCCTAACCCTAACACTAACCCTCACCCTAAACCTAAACTCTAAACCCTCACGCAAACGCTAACCCTAACCCTCATCCTCAACCTAAACCTCACCCTAACCCTTATTCTCACCCTAACCCTAAATCTAACCCTAACCCTCACACTAACCCTAACACTAACCCTCACCCTCACCCTCACCTTCACCCTAACCCTTACCCTCACCCTAAACCTAACACTAAACCTCACCCTAAACCTCACCCTCACCCTAATCATCACCCTAAACCTTACTCTCACCCTAACCCCAAAGCTAACCCTAAACCTCACCCTCACCCTCACCCTAGCCCTAAAACTCTCCCTAACCCTAAACCTCACCGTCACCCTCACCCTAAACCTAACCCAACCCTAACCCTAACCCTTACCCTCACCCTAATCCTAATCCTTACCCTAACCCTAACCCTAACCCTTACCTAAACGAAACCCTCACTCTCAACCTCACCCTAACCCTCACCCTCATACTAGACCTCACCCTCACCCTTATCCTCACATTCACCCTGACCCTCACCCTCAGCATAACCCTCCCCATAACCCTAACTCTCACCCTAACCCTAACCCTAAACCTCAAGCTAACCCTAAACCTAACCCTAACCCTCACCCTAACCCTAAACCTCAACCTAAACCTCACCCTCACACTACCATCACCCTAACCCTTACTCTCACCGTAACCCTAAACCTAACCCTAAACCTCACCCTCACCCTCACCCTAACACTCGCCCTAACCCTAAACCTCACCCTCACCCTCACTCTAAACCTAACCCTAACCCTAACCCTTTACACTCACCCTCACCCTAACTCTAACCCTAACCCTAACCCTAACCCTAAACTTCACCTCACCATAACCCTAACCCTCACCCTAACACTCGCCCTAACCCTAAACCTCACCCTCACCCTCACCCTAAACCTAAACCTAAACCTAACCTTATCCCTAACCCTCACCCTAACACTCGCCCTAACCCTAAACCTCACCCTCACCCTCACCCTAAACCTAAACCTAAACCTAACCTTATCCCTTACCCTAACCCTAACCCTTACCCTAATCTTTACCCTAATCCTAACCTAACCCTCACCCTAAGAGTTACCCTCACCCTACCCCTAACCCTAAACCTAACCCTCAACCTAACCCTAACCCTAAACCTAACACTCAGCCTAACCCTAACCCTCACCTTAACCCTAACCCTAACAATAACCTTAACCCTCACCCTAAACCTCAACCTCACCCTAACCCTAACTCACCCTAACCCTAACCCTGACCCTCACTCTAACCATGACCGTCACCATAAACCTCACCCTAACCCTATCCCTCACCCAACACCCTAACCTTCACTCAAACCCAAAACCTCACACTCACACTGAACATCACCCTAATACTAACCCTAACCCAAATCCTCACTCTAAACCTCACCCTAACCCTCACCCTAAACTTAAAGCTAACCCTAAACTTAACACTAACCCTCACTCTCACCCTTACCATAATCCTGTCCTAACCCTCACCCTCACCCTTATTCTCACCCTAACCCTAACCCTCACACTAACCCTAACCCTAACCCTCACCCTAACCCTCACCCTAATCCTAATCCTAATCCTAACCCTTACCTTTACCCTCAACCTAACCCTAACACTCAACATAATCCTAAACCTAACCCTCACCCACACTTTAACCCACAACATCACCGAAAAAATCACCCCAACCCTTACCCTAACCCGCACCATAACCCTCACTCGAAACCGAACCCTCACCTTCACCCTAACCCTCACCCTGACCCTAGACCTCAACCTAACTCTAACCCTAACAATAAGCCTAACCCTAACCCTAAACCTAACCTTCACCCTAACCCTAACCCTCAGTCTAACCCTCACCCTAACCCTAACGCTAACCCTAACCCTCCCACTTAATCTCACCCTAACCCTAACGCTAACCTTAACCCTCAGCCTCAGCCTAACCCTCACCCGCACCCTAATCCTCACCCTAAAACTAACGTTAACCCTCACCCTCAGCCTAACCCTCAGCCCAACTCTTTTCCTCACCCTAACACTAACATTAACCCTAACCTTCACCCAAACCGTAACCTTCACCCTAAACCTAACCATCACCCACACCCTAACCCTCACGCTCACCCTCACCCTCACCCTATACCTAAACCTAACCCTAACCCTAACCCTAACCCAAACACTCACCATAACCCTTACGCTCACCCTCAATCTAAACCTAACCGTAACCCTCACAGTAACCCTAACCCTCAACCTAACGCGAACCCTAACCTTAACCCGAACCCTAAACATTATCCTCACCCTAACCTTCACCCTCACCCTCACCCTAAACCTAACCCTAACCCTAACCCTGACCCTCACCCTCACACTAAACCTCACCCTCACTCTAATCATCACCCTAACCCTAACCCTCAACCTAATCCTCACCCTAACCCTAAACCTCAACCTAAACCTCACCCTCATCCTAATCCTCACCCTAACCCTAAACCTCAACCTAAACCTCACCCTCATCCTAATTCTCATGCTAACCCTAACCCTAAACCTTACCTAACCGAAAACCTCACCCTCACCCTCATCTTAACCCTAATCCTCATCCTCACCCTAGCCCTCACCCTAAACCTAACCCTAAACCTCACCGTCACCCTCACCCTCAGCCTAACCCTAACCCTAACACTAACACTAACCCAAACCTTAACCATAAACCTAACTCAAACACTCAGCCTAATCCTAACCATAACCCTAACCCTAACTCACACCCTAACCCAAACCCTAATCCTAACACTCATCCTAACCCTAACCCTCAACCTAAACCTCACACAAACCATAACCCTCACCCTAACTCTTACTCTCACCCTAACACTAAGCCTAACATTAAACCAAAGCCTCACCCTCACCCTAACCCTAATTCTAACCCGAACCCTAAACCTAACCCTAAACCTAAACCTAACCCTAACCCTAAACCTAACCCTAACACTCATCCTCAGGCTAACCCTAAACCTAACAGTAACCCTAGCCCTCACCCTCAGGCTAACCCGCACACTAACCCTAACACTCACCCTAACTCTGCCCTGAAACCTCACCCTCACCCTCAGCCTAACCTTAAGCCTAGCCCTACCCCTAACCCTCACCCTCACCCTAACCCTAACACTAACCCTCAGCCTGACCCTCAGGCTCACACTAACTATAAGTCTAACCCTCACCCTCACCCTCAACCTAACCCTAACCCTCACACTCAACCAAGCCCTCACCTTAATACTCATGCTAACCCTAACCCTCACTCTCATCCTAACCCTCAGCCTAACCCTTACTTTCACCCTAACCCTAACCCTAAGCCAAACCCTAACCCTCACACTAACCCTAACCCTCAGTCTAAACCTAACCCTCACCCTCATACTAACCCTAACCCTAACCCTAACCCTCACCCTCACGTCAACCTCACCCTCATCCTCACCCTAACTCTAACCCTAAACTTTAAGCTAACACTAACCCTAACCCTAATGCTAACCCTAACCCTAATGCTAACCCTAACCCTCACCCTCACCCTAACCCTACCCCTCAGCCTAACCCTCACCCTCACCCTAACCCTAATCCTCACCCTTTCCCTCACCCTAACCAGAACACTCACCCTCACACTAGCCCTCAACCTAACCCTAACACTAACCCTAAAACTCACCCTAAAACTAATGCTAACCCTAACCCTCACCATCACCCTAACTGTCACCCTAACCCTTAGCCTCACCCTAACCCTAAACCTCACCCTCACCCTCACCTTCACCCTAACCCCAACCCTAACAATAACCCTAACCCTAACCCTAACTCTAATATTAACCCTCATCTAACTCTAACCCTAAACCTAACCCTAACCCTAACCGTAACCTTAACCCTCACCCTCACCCTCATGCTAAACCTCACCTTAACCCTAACCCTTACCCTAACCCTAACCCACACCCTAAAACTAAACCTAACCCTAAACCTCACCCACAACTTAACGCTCACACTAACCCTAATCCTAAACCTAACCCTCACCAAAACGCTAACCTTAACCCTCATCCTAAACCTCACACTAACCCTAAGCTTAACCCTAACCCCAACCCTCACTCTAACCCTCATCCTAACCCTCACCCTCACCCTAAACCTCAACCTAACCCTTAATCTCAACTTAACCCTAACCCTAACCCTAACCCTAATCCTCACACTAACCCTAACCCTAAAAATAACCCTCAGCTTACCCCTCACCCTAACCCTAACCTAACCCTAACCCTCACCCTAACCCTAACCCTCACCCACACCCAAATCCTCTCCCACACCCTAACCCACACCCACACCTGAACCATCACCCTCACCCTAACCCTCACGGTCACCCTAAACATCACCCTAACACTAACC
The DNA here is from genome assembly GCF_024711535.1 of Dipodomys merriami. Classification (NCBI taxonomy): domain Eukaryota; kingdom Metazoa; phylum Chordata; class Mammalia; order Rodentia; family Heteromyidae; genus Dipodomys; species Dipodomys merriami. The sequence continues at coordinate 817,925 of NW_027206080.1, read as the reverse complement.
CTCACCCTAATACTCACCCTCACCCTAAACCTCAACCTAATCCTAACCCTTACCCTAACAATAACCCTAGCCGTAACCCTAAACCTAACTCTAACCCTCAATCTAACCCTAATCCTCACCTTAACCCTAAACCTAACCCTATACCTAACCCTCACCCTCACACTGACCCTAACCCTAACCCTAAAGGCAACAATAACCCTAACCCTAACCCTAAACCTAACCCTCACCCTAACCCAAAACCTAACCCTCACAATAACCCTAATCCTCAACCTAACACTAACCCTACCCCTCACCCTAACCCTCACCCTAACCCTCTCACTAACCCTAATGCTAACCTTAACCCTCACTCTAAACCTAACCCTCAACCTAACCCTAGCCCTCACCCTAACTCTAACCCTAACCCTCACCCTAATCTTCACTCTCATCCTAAACATCACTGTAACCCTAATCCTCACCCTAACCCTACACCTCAGCCTCACCCTCATCCTAACCCTAAACCTAACCCTCTCCCTCACCCTAACACTAACCCTATCCTCACCCTCACACTAACCCTAACACTAATCTTTACAGTAACCCTCACCCTCACACTCACCCTAACCCTAACGCTAACCCCAACCCTCACCCTCACCCTCACCCTAACACTAACCCTCACTCTAACCCTTACCCTCAGCCAAACCCTAACCCTAACCCAAAAACTCACACTAACCCTAACTCTCATCCTGACCCTAATCCTCAGGATCACCCTAACATTCACCCTAAACCTAACCCTCACCCTCACCCTCACCCGAAACCTCACTCTAACCCTCACCCTCACCCTCAACCTAACCCTAAACCTCACCCTCACCATAACCCTCACTGTAACACCCTCACGCTCAGCCTAACCCTAACCGAAACCCTAACACTAAGCCTAACCCCCACCCGAACCCAAACCCTAACCATAACACTCACCCTAACCCTAACCCTAACCCTCACCGTCACACTAACCCTAAACCTAAGCCTAACCCTAACCCTAACCCTTACCCTGACGTCACCCTAATCCTAACACTAACCTTCTCCCTCATGCTCACCCCAATCCTAACCCTAACCTTCACCTCACCATAACAAGAACTCTCACAATAAGCCTAACCCTCACCTGAACCTGAACCCTAACTCTAACTTTAACCCTCACCCTCACCCTCAGCCTAACCCTAACCCTAAACTTCACCCTCACCCTAACGCTAACTCTAACCCTAACCCTAACCCTATCTGTCACCCTCACACTCAACCTAACATAAACCATATCCATAAACCTCACCCTAACCCTAACCCTCACCCGAACCCTCACTCTAACCATCACCCTCACCCTCAACCTAACCCTAAACCTCAACTTCACCCTAAACCTCACCCTAACACTTAACCTCACCCTAATCCTAACCCTAATCCTAACGGGACCCTCACACTAACCCTCTCCCTCACCCTAAACCTAACCCTCAACCTAACCTACAGCCTTAACCTCACCCTCACCCTAACCCTCACCCTCACCCTAACCCTCACCCTTACCATTACTCTTACCCTAACTGTAACCTTAATACTTACTCTAACCCTCACACTAACATTATCCCTCAACCTAAACCTAACACTAACCATAACACTAACCTTAACCCTCACCCTCACCTTCACCCTCAAAACAACCCTAACCATAACCCTAATCCTAACCCTAACCCACACCCTCAACCTAAACCTAACCATAATCATAACCCTCACCCTCACGGGAGCCATCACCTTAACCCTAATCCTAACCCTAACCCTCACCCTCACCCTCACCCTAACTCTAACACTAACCCTAACCCTCATGCTCACCATAAACCTAACCCTAACCCTGACCCTCACCCTCACCCTAACCCTAACCCTACCCCTAACCCTCACCCTAACCCTCACCCTAACCCTACCGCTAACTCTAACACTCACACTCACCCTAAACCTCACCCTAAACTTTACCCTAACACAAACACTAATCCTTACACTAACCCTAAACTTAAAACTAACCCTCAGCCTAACCCTCAACCTAACCCTAACCCTAACCCTAAACCTCCCCCTAACTCTAACTCTCACCCTAACCCTAACCCTAAACCTCACCCTCACCCTAACCCTCACCCTAACCCTAACCCTCATTCTAACACTAAACCTAACCCTAACGATGACCTTAAACCTAACCCTCACCCTAGCCCTAACGCGAACCCTAACCCTCACCCTCAGCCTAACCCTCACCCTAAGCCTCACTCTCACTCTCACCCTCATCCTTACCCTAAGCTTAACCCTTACCTAAACCTATTCCTCTCCCTCACCCTCACCCTCACCCTAATCCTCACTCTCAGCCTAACCCTCACCCTAACCCTTTTTCTCAACCTAAACCTAACCCTAAGCATAAGCCTAACCCTCACACAAACGGTAACCCTCACCCTAACCCTAACCCTCACCTACATCCTAACCGTCACCCTCACCTGCACCCTCACCCTCACGCTAACCCTAACCCTAAACCTTACCCTAACCCTTACCCTAACCCTAACCATAACCCTAAGAATAACCCTAACCCTAAACCTAACCCTAACCCTCACCCTAAACCTAACCTTAACCCTCACACTACAGCTCACCCTAACCCTCACCCTAACCCTTAATCTCACCCTAACCCTAACCCTAACCCGCACCCTCAACCTAACTCTAACCCTAACCCTAACCCTTACCCTAACCCTAACCCTCAACTTAACCCCAACTCTAACCCTCACCCTGAAGCTAACCCTATCCCTAAACCTCACCCCCACCCTTAGCCTAACCCTAACCCTAACCCTAATCCTAACCCTAACCCTCACCTTTATGCTAACCATCACCCTAACCCTAATACTAACCCTAACCCTCATCCAAATCCTAACTAGAACCGTTATCCTAAACCTCACCGTAACCGTCCCCCTAACTCTCTCACCCTAACCTTAACCCTAATTCTAACCCTCATCCTAACACTAACCCTCACCCTAAACCTCACCCACACCATAATCCTCACCCTAACACTTACTCTCATCTTAACCCTAACCCTAACACTAAACCAAACACTCACCCTCACCCTCACCCTAACCCTAACGCTAACCCTAAACTTAACCCTTACCCCCACTCTACCCTAACCCTAACCCTAACCCTGACCCTCACCCTCACGCTAACCCTAAAACTCAACCATACCCTCACCCTAACCCTAAGCCTAACACTAAACCAATCACCCTCACCCTCACCCTAACCTTCACACTCACGCTCAACCTCAACCTAAGCCTAACCCTAAACCTAACCCTCACCTTCAACCTCACCCTAACTCTAAACCTAACCCTAAACCTAACCCTCACCCTCAACCTCACCCTAACCTTAACCCTATCCCTAAACCTCACCCTAAACCTAAACCTAAACCTAACCCTCACCCTAACTCTAAACCTAACCCAAACCCTCACCTCAACCTAACCCTCATCGTCACCCTAAACCTCACCCTATCCCCAACCCTCACCCTCACCCTAACCCTCACCCAAACCCTTACCCTCACCCTGACCCTAAACCTAACCCTCACCCAAACCCTTGCCCTCACCCTAACCCTCAACATAACCTAACTGTTATATTAACCCTAACCCTCATCCTAATCCTGTCCCTACCCCTCAGCCTAACCCTTATCCTAACCCTAACCCTAACCCTAACCCTCACCCTAACCCTAACCATAACCATAACCCTAATTTTCACAATAAACCTAACCCTCACCCTAACCCTAACCCTACTCCTCAGCCTAAAGCTCACCCTAACCCTAACCCTAACCCTATTCCTCACTCTATCCCTCACCCTAACATTCACCCTCACCTTAGACCTCACCCTAACCCTAACTCTAACCCTAAACCGCACCCCCAAACTAATGCTAACCCTAACCCTCACCCTCACCCTAACCCTCACACTTACCCTTAACCTTAAGCTAAACCTATACCTCACGCTCACCCTAAACCTAACTCTAACCCTTACCCTCACCCTAACTCTCACCCTAACCCTAACACTAACCCTCACCATCACCCTTACCCTAAACCTAAGCATAACCCTAACCCTAACCCTTACCCTGACCTCACCCTAAACCTAACCCTAACCCTCTCCCTCAACCTCACCCTAATCCTAAACCTAACCCTAACCCTAACCCTATCCCTAACCCTCAACTCACCCTAACACTAACCCTCACCCTAACCCTCACCCTCACCCTAAACCTAAACCTAACCCTAACCCTCACCCTCACCCTAACCCTTACAATAATCCTTACCCTCACCCTCAACCTAACCCTAACCATAACCCTCACACTAACCCTAAGCCCCATCTTAACCCGAACCCTAACCATAACACTCACCCTAACCCTAACCCTCACCCTCACCCTTACCCTAAACCTATGCCTAACCCGAACCCTAACCCTAACCCTAACCCTCACCCTCACCGGAAACCTAACCCTAACCCTAACCCTCCCCCTCTCCCTCCTCATCACCCTAACCCTAACCCTATCCCTAACCCTCACCCAAACCCTAACCCTCACCCTCACCCTCACCCTAAACCTAACCCTAAAAATAACCCCAACCGTAACCCTAACACTAAACCTAATCCTAAACCTCACGCTAACCCTAACCCTAAAATTAACACTAAACCTCACCCTAACCCTAACGCAAACCCTTATCCTAACCCTACCCCAAAACCTAACCCTAACGCTCACCCTCACCCTAGCCTTCACCCTCACTCTAACCCTAACCTTAACACTAAACCTCACCCTCACCCTAACCTTAATGATAACCCTAACCCTCACCCGCAGCCTAACCCTCACCCTAACCCTTACCCTCACCCAAAACCTGACCCTCACCCTCACCCTAACCTTCACCCTAATCCTAACCCTCACCCTCACGTTAACCCGATCACTCCTCCTAAACCTAAACCTCACCCTCACCCTCACCCTAACTCTAACCCTCCCCATCACCCTTAACCTCACCATCAGCCTAACCCTAACCCTTACCCTAATGCTAACCCTAACCCTCACCCTCATCCTAAATCTAACCATAACCCTAACCCTAACCCTTACCCTCACCCTCACTGTAACCCTAATACTTACCCTAAGCCTCACCCTAAACATCACCTTCACCATAATCCACAAACTTACCATAACCCTAACCCTTACCTAACCGAAACCCTCACCCTCACACTCACCCTCAATCTAACCCTCACCCTCACACTAGCGCTCACCATAACTCTCACCCTAACCCTCACCCTCACTCTCACGTTCAGCCTAACCCTAACCCTAACCCTAACTCTAACCCTCACCCTAACACTAACCCTAAATTTAACACTAACCCTAAACCTCACCCTCAACCTCACCCTCAGTCTAACTCTAACCCTAAACATTATCATAATCCTAACCCTCACCCTCACCCTCTCCCTCAACCTAAACCTAACCCTAACCCTCACCCTCACCCTCACCCTCACCCTCACCCTAACCCTAACCCTAAAAATAACCCTCACCGTAACCCTAACCCTAACCCTAAACTCACCCTAACCCTAACACAAACCCTTATCCTCACCCTATCCCTAAACCTAATCCTAATGCTCACCCTCACCGTAGCCCTCACCCTCACCCTAACCCTAACCCTAACCCTGAACCTCACCCTCACCCTAACCTTAATGCTAACCCTAACTCTCACCCTCAGCCTAACCCTCACCCTAACCCTTACCCTCACACAAAACTTAACCCTCACCCTCACCCTAACCCTCACCCTAACCCTAATCCTCACCCTCACCCTAACCCTAACCCTAACCCTAACCCTCAAGCTCACCCTCTCCCACACCCTAACCCTAACCCTAACCCTCACCCTAACCCTCACACTAAAACCAAACCTCAGCCTAAACCTAACCCTCACCCTCATCCTAACCCTAATCCTAACCCTAACCCTCAACCTCACCCTCACCCTCACCCTAACTCTATACCTAACCCTCATGCTAACCCTGACCCTAACCATAATGCTAACGCTAACCCTCACCCTCACCCTAACGCTCACCCTAACCTTAACCCTCACCCTAACCCTAACCCTGAAGCTAACCCTCACACTAAACCTAAACCTCACCCTAAACCTAAATCTATCCCTCAGCCTAACCCTCACCTATTCCTAAACCTAATACTCACCATATCCCTCACCCTAACCCTAACACTCACCCTCACCCTAGCCCTCACCCTAACCCTCACCCTAACCTTAAACCTCACCCTAATCCTAACCCTCACCCTAACCCTAAACCTAACCCTCACCCTAGCCCTCACTCTAAACCTAACACTAACCCTAACCCTCACCCTAGCGCTAACCCTAACTCAAACCCTAACCCTCACCCTCACCCTCACCATCATCTTAACACTCACCTAACCCTAACCCTCACCCACACCCTAATCCTCACCCTCACCAAAACACTCACCCTCACCATAACCCGCACCCTAACACTTTTGGTCAACCTAACCCTAACCCTAAGACTCACACAAACGCTAACCATCACCCGAACCCGAACCCTATCCCACACCCTAACCCTCACCCACACCCGAACCATCACCCTCAACCTAACCCTCATCATCACCCTAAACATCACCCTAACCCTAACCCTCACCCTAATGCTAACCCTAACCCAAACTCAAACCCTCACACTCACCCTAACCCTCACCGTGAACCTAACTCGCCCCAATCCTAACTATCACCCATAACCTAACCGTCACCCTCACCAAAACCCTCACCCTAACCCTCACGCTCACCCTAAATATCACCCTAACCCTAACGCTTAACCTAACCCTAACCGTAACCCTCACCCTAACATTAACCCTAAACTTAACAATAACCCTAACCCTAACCCTCATCCTAACCCTAACCCTCACCCTAACCCATTTCCTCAACCTAACCCTAAGTCTAACTTTAACAATCACACAAACCCTAACTGTCACCGTAACCCTCACACAAACCCTCACCCTCACCCTAACCCTCACCCTCACGCTAAAAATCACCCTCACCCCAAACCTCACCCTAACCCTAACCCTTACCTAACTGAAACACTCCCCCTCCCCCTGCCCCTCCCCCTAAAACTCACTCTAACCCTTACTGACAACCTAACCCTAACCCTAATCCTAACCCTCACACTAACCCTAACCCTCACCCACACCCTAATCCTAACCCTAACCCTAAACCTAAACCTAACCCTAACTCTCACCCTAAAGCTCACCCTCAACCTCAACCTCACCCGAAGCCTAACCGTAACCCTAAACCTAAAACTAAACCTCACCCTGACCCTCACCCTAACCCTAACCCTAACCCTCACACTAACCCTAACCCTATCCCTAACACTCACTTTAACCCTAACACTCACCCTAACCCTCATCATAACTCTAACACTAACGCCAACACTCACTCTCACCCTAACCGTCACCCTAACCCTTTTCCTCACCCTAACCCTAACCCTCACACAAACCCTAACCCTCATAATAACTCTAAACCTATCCCTGATCCTAACCCTCACTCTACCCTAACTCTAACCCGAACCCGAACCCTAACCCTAACCCTAACACTAACCCTAACTCTCACACTAACCCTAACCCTCACCCTCACCCTAACCCTAACCCTAACCCACACCCTCACCCTCACCTCCCTAACGCTCAGCCTAATCTTGACCCTAACTATTATCTTAACCCTAACCCTCAACCTAACAATCACCCTATACCTAACCCTAACCCTAACACTCACCCACAACCTCACACTCACCCTAACCCTAACCCTAACAATAACCCTAACCCTAACCCTATACCTAACACTTACCCTCACCTTAACCCTAACCCTAGCCCTACTCCCAAAACTAACCCTAATTCTAAACCTCAACCTTAACCTAACCCTTACCCTAACCGTCACACTCTCCCTAGCCCTCACCCTAATACTCACGCTAACCCTTACCCTCACTCTCACACTAACCCTCAGTCTAACCTTTAACCTCAACCTAACCCTAATCCTAAACTTAATCCTAACCCTCACACTAAACCTAACCCTCAGCCTAAACCAAACCCTCACTCTCATCCTAACCCTAACCCTAACCCTAACCCTAACCCTCACCCTCACCCTCACCCTAGCTATAACCCTAATCCTCACGCTAACCCTAAGCCTAACCCTAATGCTAGCCCTAACCCTCACCCTCATCTTAACCCTCACCCTAACCCTAACCCTAACCCTCACACTGAACCTAACCCTCACCCTAACCCTAACCCTACCCCTTAGCCTAAAACACACCCTAAACGTAAACCTGAACCTATCCCTCACCCTAACCCTCACACTCACCCTCACCCTAGACCTCACATTAACCCTAACCATAAACCTAAACCTCACCCTCAAACTAATGCTAACCCTCACACTAACCCTAACCCTCACTCTAATCCTATCCCTACCCCTCAGCCTCACCCTCATCCTAACCCTAATCCTAACCCTAACCCTCACCCTCACCCTAACCCTAACCCTCACCCTCACCCCAAACCTAACTCTAACCCTCACCCTAACCCTCACCCTAACCCTAACGCTAACTCTAACACTGACCCTCACCCTAAACCTCACCCTAAACTTTACCTTCAACCAAACCCTAACCCAAACCCTAACTCTAATACTCATGCTAAACCTATCCCTAACCCTAACCCTAACCCTAACCCTAAAGCTCAACCAAACCCTAATCCTAATCCTAAATCTCACCCTAATGCTAACCGTAACCCAAATCCTCACCCTCACCCTAACCCTCACCGTCACCCAAAACCTGACCCTATCACTAAACCTCCACACCCTAACCCTCACCATAACCCTAACGCTAACACCAACCCTCACCTTCACCCTAACCGTCACTCTAAATATTTTCCTCACAATACCCTAACCCTAACCCTCACACAAACCCTAATCCTCAACCTAACTCTAAGCCTATTCATGAACCGAACCCTCACCCTACCCTAACCTTAGCCCTAACCCTCACCCTAACCCTAACCCTGTCACTCACCCTCACACTCACCCTAACCCGAACCCTAAACTGAACCCTCACCCTCACCCTAACCCTCACACTCACCGTCACCCTCACCTAACCCTCGACCTCACCCTAAGCCTCACCCTAACCCTAAACCTCACTCTTAGCCTAACCATCAACCTAACACTTACCCTCACCCTAACTCTAACCCTAATCCTAACCATAACCCTAACACTAACCCTCACCCTCACCCAAACACTAACCCTCACCCTCACCCTCACCCTAAACGTAAGCCTCACCCTCATCCTAACCCTCATCCTAACCCTTACCCTCACCCTAAACCTAAACCTAATCCTAATCCTAACCCTCACACTAACCCTAACCCTCACCATAACCCTAACCCTAACACTAACCCTAACCCTCACCCTCACCCTCAGACCAACACTAAACCTAATCCTAACCCTAACCCTCACCCTCAACCTCACCCTAAACCTAACCCTAACACTCATCCTCAACCTCACCTCAACCTCATTAATCATAACCCTAACAATAACCCTAACCCTAACCCTAACCTTAACCCACACCCTAACTGTAACCTAACCCTAACCCTAACACTCACCCTAACCCTATCCCTCACTCTCACCCTCAACCTAAGCCTAACCCTAAACCAAACCTAACGATAAACATAAACCTGACTCTCAACCTCACCCTAACCCTAACCCTCACCCTAAACCTCAACCTAACCCCAACCATAAACCTAACCCTCACCCTCAGCCTCAGCCTAACCCTCACGGTCACACTAACCCTGAACCTAACCCTAACCCTCACCCACACCCTAACCCTCACCCTCAACCTCACCCTCACCCTAATGCTAACCCTAAACCTAACCCTAACCTCACCCTTACCCTCAGACAAACCCTAACCCTAACCCTAATCCTAACCCTAACCCTAACCCTCACCCTAAACCTAACCCTAAACCTCATCCTCACACTCACCCTAACCCTAACAATAAACTTAACCCTAACCCTCACCCTCACCCTAATCATCACCCTAATTCTAACCCTAACCTCACCCTCAACTTCACCCTAACCCTAACCCTAAACCTAACCCTCACCCTCAACCTCACTCTCACCCTAACCCTAACCCTAACCCTCACCCTCACCTTTAACCTCACCCTCACACTCACCCTAGCCCTAACCCTCATGCTAACAATAGCCCTAACTCTAATGCTAACCCTAACCCTCACCCTCACCCTCACCCTCACCCTCACGCTAACACTACTCCTCAGCCTAAACCTCACCCTAACCCTAACCCTAACACTAATCTTCACCCTGTCCCTCACCCTAACCCTAACACTCATCCTCACCCTAGCCCTCACCCTAACCCTAACCCTAATCCTAAACCTCACCCTAAAACTAAACCTAACCCTCACCCTCACCCTAAACCTCACTCTTACCCTTACCCTCACCCTAACCCTCACCCTAAAGCTAACCCTCACCCTCACCCTAACCCTCATCGTAACCCTAAACCTAACCCTCACCCTAACCTTCACTCCAATCTTAACCCTAAACCTAACACTCAACCTCACCCTAACCCTCAACCAACACCTTACCCTCACCCTCACCCTAACGCTAACCCTAACCCGAACCCCCACACTAACCCCAACACTCACCCTAATCCTATCCCTACTCTTCAGCCTCACACTCATCCTAACCCTAACCCTAACCCAACACTCACCCTAACCTTAAACTTAACCCTAACCCTCACCCTCACCCTTAACCTCACCCCCACCCTCACCCTAACTCTAACCCTAATTATCATGCTAACAATAGCCCTAACCCTAATGCTAACCCTCACCTTCACCCTCACCCTCACCCTCAACCTCACCACCACACTCACCCTAAATCTAACCCTAACTATCATGCTAACAAAAGACCTAACCCTAATGCTAACCCTAACCCTCACCCTCACCCTCACCCTCAACCTCACCTGCACCCTCACGCTAACACTACCCCTCAGCCTAAACCTCAAGCTAACCCTAACCCTAACACTAATCCTCACCCTGTCCCTCACCCTAACCCTAGCCCTAACCATAAACCACACCCTAAAACTAATGCTAACCCTAAACCTCACCCTCACACTAACCATCACCCTAACACTTACCCTTATGCTAAACCTAACCCTCACCCTCACCCTAAACCTCACTCTAAAAATTCCCCACACCCTAACCCTCACCCTAAAGCTAACCCTCACCATCACCCCAACCCTCATTGTAACCCTAACCCTAACCCTAAACCTAACCCTCACCCTAACCTTCACTCTAATCCTAACCCTAATCCCAACACTCAACCTCACCCTAACCCTCAACCAACCCCTTACCCTCACCCTCACCCTAGTGCTAACCCTAACCCTAATCCTCACACTAACCCCAACACTCACATTAATCCTATCAATACTCCTCAGACTCACCCTCATCCTAACCCTAACCCTAACCCAACACTCACCCTAAACCTAACCCTAACGCTCACCCTCACCCTCAACCTCACCCTCGGCCTAACCCTAACACTAAACCTAATCCTAACCCTAACCATCACCCTCACCCTCAGTCTAACTCTAACCCTAATCTTAACCCTAACCCTTACCCTCACCCTCACCTTAACCCTAACACTATCCCTAACGTTCACCCTAACCCTAACACTCACCCTAACACTCACCCTCACCCACACCCTCAGCATAACCCTAACCCTCAACCTCACTCTAACCCACACCCTAACCCTTTACCTCACCCTAACCCTAACCCTAATCATAACTCTAACCTTCATACTACCCCTAACCCTAACACTAACACTAAACTTAACCCTCACCCACAACCTAAACCTCACCCTAAGACCAACCCTAACCCTTACCCTAATCCTAACCCTAACCCCAACCCTCACCCTCACCCTCACCCTAAACCTAACCCTAACCCTCACCCTCACCCTAGCCCTTACCCTCACCCTCACAGTAATCCTAAACCTAACCCTAACCCTCACCTTTACCCTAACCCTCATCCTAACTGTTATCCTCAACCTTTCCCTAACCTTTACTCTAAACCTAACCCTCACTCTAAACCTAACCCTTACCCTAACACTCACCCTAACCCTAAATCTAACTGTAACCCTCACCTTCACCCTAAACTTTACCCTAACCCTTACCCTCACCCTAACCCTAACCCTAACCCTAATCCTAACCCTAAACCTAACCCTCAGCCTAGCCCTCACCCTAACCCTAACCCTAACACTCACTCTAACGCTAAACCTAAAACAAACCCAAACCATCACCCTCACCCTAACCCTCACCATCATCCTAACCCTCACCCTAACCCTAACACTCTCCCACACCCTAATCCTCACCCTCACCAAAACCCTCACCCTATCCCTAACCCTCACCCTCACCCTAAACATCACCCTAACCCTAAACCTAACAGTAACCCTCACCCTAACCCTAAGCCTAACAATAACCCTAAACCTATTAATAACCCTAACCCTAACCCTAACCCTCACCCTAACCCTAAACCTCACCCTAACCCTAAACTTAACCCTAACGCTAAACCTAACACTCACCCTCACCCTAACCCTCACCGTAATACTTTTCATAACCCTAAAACTAACCCTAAGTTTAACACTCACACAAAACGCTAACCCTCACCCTAATCCTCACATACACCCTCACCTTCACCCTCATCCTCAGCCTTATCCTCACCCTAAACATCACCCTAAACCAAACCCTCACCCTAACCCTAACCCTAACATTCACCCTAACCCTAACCCTCACCCTAACCCTCACCCTCACCCTAAACCTCACTGAAACCCGAACCCTTACCTAACCGAAACCCTCACCCTCACCCTCACCCTAAACCTCACCCTAACTCTTTCCTTCACACTAACCCTAACCCTAACCCTCACCCTCACACTTACCTTAAACCTAACCCTAACCATAACACTCAACCTCACCCTCACCCTCACCCTAACCCTAACCCTAACAATAACCCTAATCTTCACCCTAAGCATAACCCTAAACCTCACCCTCACCCTAACCCTAAACCTAACCCTAACAATCACCCTCACCCTAGACTTCACCCTAATACTCACGCCAACCCTAAACCTCACTCTCATACTAAACCTCATTCTAAACCTTACCCTCACCCTAAGCCTAACCCCAAAGCTAACCCTAACCCTCACACTAAATCTAACCCTCAGCCTAAACTTAACCCTAACCCTCATCCTAAAACTAAACCTATCCCTCACACTAACCCTAATCCTCACCCTAATCCTATACCTATCCCTCAGCCTCACCATCATCCTAACCTTAACCCTAACCCTCACCATAATCCTACTTCTAAACCTAACTCTAACCCTCACCCTCACCCTCTCCCTCACCCTAACCCTAACGCTAACACTAACCATAACCCTAACCCTAAACCTAAACCTAAACATCACCCTAACCCTAAGCATAAACCTCACCATCAATCTTACCCTAATCCTAACAATAAAATAACCTTAATCCTAACCCTAACCCTCACCCTAACCCTCACCCTAAACCTAACAATAACCGTACCCCTAACCCTAAACCTAACCCTAACCCTCACGCTAACCCTCACCCTAACTCTAACCCTAAACCTAAACCTCACCCTCACCATAAACCTAAATCTAACCCAAAAACGTCACCCTCACCCTCACCCTCACCCTCAAACTTACCTCACCCCACCCTAGCCCTCCCCGTCACCCTAAACCTCACCCTATCCCTAAGATAAACATACACCTTAACCCTCACCCTCACCCAAACCTCTCCCTCAACCTAACCCTCACCCTCACCCTAAACATCACCCTAACCCTAACCCTAAACCTAACGTTTATCCTCACCCTAAACCTAACCCTTACCCTAACCCTAAAACTCAGTCTAAACCTAACCCTCAGACTAACCCTAACCATACCCCTCACCCTCACCCTCACCCTAACCCTAACCCTTACGCTAACCCTAACCCTCACCCTAAGCCTAACCCTAAACCTAATCCTAATCCTTACCCTCACCCTAACCCTAACCCTCACCATCACACTAGCCCTCACCCTAACACTCACTATAAAAGTAACCCTCACTTTCACCCTGACCCTCACCCTAACCCTAAACCTCACCCTCACCCTAATCGGCACCCTAACACCCTCACCCTAATCCTAAACCTAATACTAACCCTAAGCATTATCGTAACCCAAACCCTCACCCACACACTTACCCTAAACCTAACTCTAACCCTAACCCTCACCCTCACCTTAACCCTAAGCCTAACAATAACCCTAAATCTATCCCTAACCCTAACCCTAATCCTAACCCTCACCCTCACCATAACCCTAACCCTAACCCTAACCCTCACCCTCACCCTAGCCCTCACCCTAACACTCACTCTAACCTTAACCCTCATTCTCACCCTAAACCTCATCCTAACCCTTAATCGCAACCAAACCCTAATCCTAAACCACACCCTAACCCTCACACTAAACCTAACCCTCAGCCTAAACCTAACCCTCACCCTCATCCTAACCCTAACCCTAACCCTCAAAATCAGCCTCAACCTCACCCTCACCCTAACTCTAACCCTAACCCTCATGCTAACCCTAACCCTAATGCTAACCGTAACCCTCACCCTAACCCTAACCCTCACCCTAACGCTAACCCTCACCCTCACCCTAACCCTAAACCTAAACCTAACCCTCACACTAAAACTAACCCATACCCTAACCCTAACCCTACGCCTCAGCTTAACCCTCACCCTAACCCTAACCCTAACCCTAACCTTCACCCTATCCCTCAATCAAAACCTAAGAGTCACCCTCACCCTAGCCCCCACCATAACCGTTACCCTCACCCTAACCCTAAACCTAATACTAACCCTAACCCTTACACTCACCCTAACCCTAACCCTAACTGTCACACTAACCCTAACCCTCAACCTAACCCTTATCCTCACCCGAAACCTCAACCGAACTCTTACCGTCACCCTAACCCTAACCCTAACCCTAACACTCACACTAACCCTAACCCTCACCCTAATCCTAACCCTCACCCTCACCCTAACCCTCAGCCTAATCTAAACCATAACCATTATCTTAATGCAAACCCTCACCCTCACACTCACCCTAAACCTAACCCTAACCCTAACACTCACTCACACCCTCACCCTCACCCAAACAATAACCCTAACAATAACCCTAAACCTAATCCTAAACCTAACCCTAACCCTCACCCTAACCCTAACCCTCACCCAAACAATAACCCTAACAATAACCCTAAACCTAATCCTAAACCTAACCCTAACCCTCACCCTAACCCTAACCCTAACTCTAATCCTCACCCTAACCCTAACTCTAAACCTCACACTCACCCTACCCCTAACCCTAACCCTCACCCACACCCTAGCCCTCTCCCTAATATTCACGCTAACCCTTACCCTGACACTCACACTAAAACTCATCGTAACCCTTAACCTCACCCTAACCCTAAACCTAAACCTAACCCTAACCCTCACACTAAACCTAACCCTCAGCCTAAACCTAACCCTCGACCTCATCCTAATCCTAACCCTAACCCTAACCCTCACCCTCACCCTCGACTTCACCCTCACCCTCACCCTAACTCTAAACCTAACCCTCACGTTAACCCTAATTCTAACCCTAATGCTAACCCTAACCCTCACCCTCACCCTAACACTCACCCTTAGTTAACGCTCACCCTAACCCTAACCCTAAACATCACACTAAACCTAACATTCACCCTAACTCTAACTCTACTCCTCAGCCTAAAACTCACCCTAAACCTAAACCTAATACTCAACCTATCCCTCACACTAACCCTAGCACTCACCCTCACCCTAGACCTCACATTTACCCTAAACATAACCCTAAACCTCATCCTAAAATTAATGCTACCCTAACCCTCACCCTCACCCTAAACCTCACCCAAACCCTATCGCTAATTCTAGTCCTAACCCTAACCATTATCTTAACCCTAACCCTCACCTTCACACTCACCCTAAACCTAAGCCTAACCCTAACCATCACCCTCACCCTCACACTCACCCTAACCCTAACCCTAAAAATAATCGTAACACTAACCCTAAACCTAACCCTAACCCTCAGCCTCACCCTAACACTAACCCTAACCCTAACCTTCATCCTAACCCTCACACTAACCCTAACCCTCACCCTCACACAAACCCTAACGCTAACGCTAACCCTCACACTAAACCTAAACCTCACACTAACCCTAAACCTTCCCCTCAGCCTAAACCTCACCCTAACCCTTACCCTAACACTAATCCTTCCCATATCCCTCACCCTAACCCTAACACTCAACCTCACCCTAGCCCTCACCATCACCCTAACCCTAACCCTAAACCTCACCCTAAAACTAATGCTAACCCTAACCCTCACCCTCACCCTAACCTTCATCCTAACCCTTACCCTTATGCTAACACTAACCCTCATCCTCACCCTAGCCCTCAGCCTAACCCTAATCCTAACCATAAATCTCACACAAACCTTAACCCTAACCCTCATCCTAAAACTCACCCTAACCCTAAGCCTAACCCTAAACCTAACCCTCACCCTAAATCTAAACCTTAGCCTAACCCTAACCCTAACCCTCACCCTCACCCTAACCCTAACCCTAACCCTAACCCTCACCCAAACCCTCACCTTAACCCTGACGCTAACTCTAACACGCACCTTCACCCTAAACCTCACCCTAACCCTTACCCTCACCCTAACCCTAACCCTAACCCTAATCCTAACACTAACCCTAACCCTAAACCTAACCCTCACCCTAATCCTCAGCCTCACCCTAACCCTAACCCTAACCCTCACCCTAACGCTAACCCTAACCCAAACAAAAACCCAAACCCTCACCCTCATCCTAACCCTCACCGTCATCCTAACCCTCACCCTAACCCTAACCCTCACCCACACCCTAACCCTCAACCTCACCAAAAGCCTCACCCTCACCATAAACCTCAACCTCACCCTAAACATCACCCTAACCCTAACGCTTAAACTAACAATAACAGTAACCCTCACCCTAACCCTAAACCTAACAATAACCCTAACCCTAACCATAACACTCACCCTAACCCTAAATCTCACCCTAACCCTTTTCTTCAACCTAACCTTAACCCTAACTTTAACACTCACACAAACCCTAACTCTCACCCTAACCCTCAGACACCGAAAATTCACCCTCACCCTAACCCGCAATCTCACCCTAAACATCACCCTAACCCTAACACTCACCCTAAAACTAACCATAACCCTAACCCTAATCCTAACCCTCACCCTCACCATAACCCTAACCCTAACCCTAACCCTCACCCTCACCCTAGCCCTCACCCTAACACTCACTCTAACCTTAACCCTCATTCTCACCCTAAACCTCATCCTAACCCTTAATCGCAACCAAACCCTAATCCTAAACCAAACCCTAACCCTCACACTAAACCTAACCCTGAGCCTAAACCTAACCCTCAACCTCATCCTAACCCTAACGCTAACCCTCACCCTCAACTTCAAACTCACCCTCACCCTAAATCTAACCCTAACACTCATGCTAGCCCTAACCCTAATGCTAACCGTAACCCTCACCCTAACCCTAACCCTAACCCTCACCCTCACCCTAACCCTAACCCTAAACCTAACCCTCACACTAAAACTAACCCATACCCTAACCCTAACTCTACGCCTCAGCTTAACCCTCACCCTAACCCTAACCCTAACCCTCACCCTATTCCTCAATCAAAACCTAAGAGTCACCCTCACCCTAGCCCCCACCATAACCGTTACCCTCACCCTAACCCTAAACCTAATACTAACCCTAACCCTTACACTCACCCTAACCCTAACCCTAACTGTCACACTAACCCTAACCCTCAACCTAACCCTTATCCTCACCTGAAACCTCAACCTATCCCTTACCGTCACCCTAACCCTAACCCTAACCCTAACACTCACACTAACCCTAACCCTCACCCTAACCCTAACCCTCACCCTCACCCTAACCCTCAGCCTAATCTAAACCATAACCATTATCTTAATGCAAACCCTCACCCTCACACTCACCCTAAACCTAACCCTAACCCTAACACTCACTCACACCCTCACCCTCACCCAAACAATAACCCTAACAATAACCCTAAACCTAATCCTAAACCTAACCCTAACCCTCACCCTAACCCTAACCCTAACTCTAATCCATACCCTAACTCTAACTCTAAACCTCACACTCACCCTACCCCTAACCCTAACCCTCACCCACACCCTAGCCCTCACCCTAATATTCACGCTAACCCTTACCCTGACACTCACACTAAAACTCATCGTAACCCTTAACCTCACCCTAACCCTAAACCTAAGTCTAACCCTAACCCTCACCCTCACCCTAACACTCACCCTAACCCTAACCCTAAAAATAATCGTAACACTAACCCTAAACCTAACCCTAACCCTCAGCCTCACCCTAACACTAACCCTAACCCTAACCTTCATCCTAACCCTCACACTAAACTTAACCCTCACCCTAACCCTAACCCTCACACAAACCCTAATGCTAACGCTAACCCTCACACTAAACCTAAACCTCACACTAACCCTAAACCTTCCTCTCAGCCTAAACCTCACCCTAACCCTTACCCTAACACTAATCCTTCCCATATCCCTCACCCTAACCCTAACACTCAACCTCACCCTAGCCCTCACCATCACCCTAACCCTAACCCTAAACCTCACCCTAAAACTAATGCTAACCCTAACCCTCACCCTCACCCTAACCTTCATCCTAACCCTTACCCTTATGCTAACACTAACCCTCATCCTCACCCTAGCCCTCAGCCTAATCCTAATCCTAACCATAAATCTCACACAAACCTTAACCCTAACCCTCATCCTAAAACTCACCCTAACCCTAAGCCTAACCCTAAACCTAACCCTCACCCTAAATCTAAACCTTAGCCTAACCCTAACCCTAACCCTCACCCTCACCCTAACCCTAACCCTAACCCTAACCCTCACCCAAACCCTCACCTTAACCCTGACGCTAACTCTAACACGCACCTTCACCCTAAACCTCACCCTAACCCTTACCCTCACCCTAACCCTAACCCTAACCCTAATCCTAACACTAACCCTAACCCTAAACCTAACCCTCACCCTAATCCTCAGCCTCACCCTAACCCTAACCCTAACCCTCACCCTAACGCTAACCCTAACCCAAACAAAAACCCAAACCCTCACCCTCATCCTAACCCTCACCGTCATCCTAACCCTCACCCTAACCCTAACCCTCACCCACACCCTAACCCTCAACCTCACCAAAAGCCTCACCCTCACCATAAACCTCAACCTCACCCTAAACATCACCCTAACCCTAACGCTTAAACTAACAATAACAGTAACCCTCACCCTAACCCTAAACCTAACAATAACCCTAACCCTAACCATAACACTCACCCTAACCCTAAACCTCACCCTAACCCTTTTCTTCAACCTAACCTTAACCCTAACTTTAACACTCACACAAACCCTAACTCTCACCCTAACCCTCAGACACCGAAAATTCACCCTCACCCTAACCCGCAACCTCACCCTAAACATCACCCTAACCCTAACACTCACCCTAAAACTAACCATAACCCTCGCCCTAATCCAAACCCTCACCCTAAACCTCAACCTCACCCTAAACCTCACCCTTACCTAACTGAAACCCACACCCTCACCCTCACTCTCCCCATAACCCTTAACGTCACCCTAAACCAAACCCTAACCCTAACCCTAACCCTCACACTAACCCTAACCCTCAACCTAACCCTAAACCTAAACCTAATCCTCACCCTCATCCTCACCCTCACCCTAACCCTCAGCCTAATCTTAACCCTAACCATTATCTTAACCCTAACAGTCACCCTAACCCTCACCCAAAACATCACCTTAACCCTAACCCTAACCCTAACCCTAACTCTCACCCTAAACCTCACGCTCACCCTCACCCTCAATCTCACCCGAAGCCTAACCCTAACCCTAATCCTAAACCTTAACCTCACCCTGACCATCACCCTTACCCTAACCCAAACCCTAACCCTAACCCTCAAACTAACCCTCACCCTAACCCTAATCCTCACCCTAACCCTCACCATAACCCTAACGCTAACCCCAACCCTCACCCTCACCCTAACCCTCACCCAAACCCTTTTCCTCACCCTAACCCTTTCACAAACCCTAACCTTCACCCTAACCCTAACCCTATCCCTCACCCTAACTCTCACTCTACCCCTAACCCTCACCCTAACCCTAACCCGGACACTCACCCTAAACCTCACCCTCAGCCGAACTCTCAACCTCACCGTTACCCTCAACCTCACCCTCACCCTCACCCTAACCCAAAACCTTACCCTCACACTAACAGTCTCCCTAACCCATAACCTCACCCTAACTCTAGGCCTAATCCTAACCCTAACCCTCACACTAACCCTCACCTTCACACTAAACCTAACCCTCACTTCACCCTCACCCTCACCATAACCCTAAGTCTCACCCTCACCCTAACCCTCACGCTAACCCTTTACCTCACCCTAACCCTAACCCTAATCCTAACTCTAACCTTCATACTAACCCTAAACCTAAACCTAACCCTAACCCTCACACTCTACCTCACCCTAACCCTAACCCTAACAAGAACCCTAACCCTAACCCTAACCTTAACCCTCACCCTAACTCTAACCCTAACCCTAAACCTCACCATAACCCTAACCCTAACACTCACCCTCACCCTAACCCTCATCCTAAACCTTACCCTCAACCTAACCCTAACCCAAACCCTGACCCTAACCCTCACCCTAACCCTAGCCCTCACCTTCACCCTCACCCTAATCATAACCCAAACCCTAACCCTCAACCTCACCCTAACCCTCATCCTAACGCTTATCCTCACCCTAACCCTAAGCCTTACCCTAACCCTAACCCTCACTCTAAACCTAACCCTCAGCCTAAACCTAACCCTACCCCTCAGCCTCACCCTCAACCTAAACCTAACCCTAACCCTCACCCTAAACCTAACCCTAACACTAACCCTCATCCTCAGCCTAGCCCTCACCCTAACCCTAATCCTAACCATAACCCTCACACAAACCTTAACCCTGACCCTCATCCTAAAACTCACCCTAACCCTAAGCCTAACCCTAAACCTAACCCTCACCCTAAACCTCACCCTAAATCTAACTCTCACCCTAACCCTAACCCTCACACTCACCCTCACCCTAGCCCTAACCCTAACCCTAACCCTCACCCGAACCTACACCTGAACCCTAATGCTAACTCTAACCCGCACCTTCACCCTAAATCTCACCCTAAACCTTACCCTCACCCTAACCCTAATCCTAAACCTAACCCTAATCCTAATACTAGCCCTAACCGTAAACCTAGCCCTCACCCTAACCCTCACTCTCACCCTATCCCTAACCCTAACCCTTACACTAACGCTAACCCTAACCCAAACCCAAACGCTCACCCTCATGCTAACCCTCACAGTCATCCTAACCCTCACCCTAATCCTAACCCTCACCCACACCCTAACCCTCAACCTCACCAAAACCCTCACCCTCACCGTAAACCTCACCCTCACCCTAAACATCACCCTAACCCTTTTCTTCACCCTAACCTTAACCCTAACTTTAACACTCACACAAACACTAACCCTCACCCTAACCCTCACACACCCGAAAACTCACCCTCACCCTAAACCTCACCCTCACCCTAAACATCACCCTAACCCTAACACTCACCCTAACCCTAACCCCAATCCTCGCCCTAATCCTAACCCTCACCCTAAACCTCAACCTCACCCTAAACCTCACCCTTACCTAACCGAAACAGTCACCCTCACCCTCACTCTCCCCATAAACCT
Source organism: Dipodomys merriami (assembly GCF_024711535.1). Lineage (NCBI taxonomy): Eukaryota > Metazoa > Chordata > Mammalia > Rodentia > Heteromyidae > Dipodomys > Dipodomys merriami. The sequence continues at coordinate 795,923 of NW_027206080.1, read as the reverse complement.
CACGCTAACCCTTAACGTCACCCTAAACCAAACCCTAACCCTAACCCTAAACCTATACCTCACCCTCATCCTCACCCTCACCCTAACCCTCAGCCTAATCTTAACCCTAACCATTATCTTAACCCTAACCCTCACCCTCACAGTCACCCTATACCTAACCCTAACCCTATCAATAACCCTAACCCTAAACTTAATCCTAATCCTAATCCTAACACTAATGCTAACCCTAACCCAAATCCTCACACTCACCCTCACCCTAAACATCACCCTAACCCTAACCCTAACCCTAACTCTCACCCTAACCCTCACCCACACCCTCACACTCAACCTCCCGCGAAGCCTAACCTTAAACCTAATCCTAAACCTAAACCTCACCCTGACCATCACCCTAACCCTAACCCAAACCCTAACCCTCACCATAACCCTAACGCTAACCCCAACCTTCACCCTCACACTAACCCTCACCCAAACCCTTTTCCTCACCCTAACCCTAACACTAACCGTCACACAAACCCTAAGCCTCACCCTAAACCTAACCCTAACGCTCACCCTAACCCTCACCCTCACCCTCACCCTCAATCTCACCCGAAGCCTAAACCTAAGCCTAATCCTAAACCTAAACCTCATCCTGACGATCACCCTAACCCTAACCCTAACCCTTACCCTCACCTGAACCCTAAACCTAATCCTAAACCTAACCCTCACCCTAACCCTAACCCTAACCCTACCCCTAAACCGAACCGTAACCCTCAAACTCATCCTCACCCTAAACCTAACCCTAACCCTCACCCTCACCCTCAACCTCACCCTCACGCTAACCCTAACAATAACCCTAACCCTAACCCTAAACTTAACACTCACCGTACCCGTAACCCTAACCGTAACCTTCAGCCTAAACCGAGCCCTCACCCTCACCCTAACACTAATCCTAACCCTAACCCTAACCCTCACCATAACCCTAACCCTGAACCTAACCCTAACCCTAACATTCACCCTCACCCTAACCCTAAATCTAACAAGAACCCTAACCCTAACCCTAAACCTAAACCTAAACCTCACCCTAATCCTAACCCTAACCCTCACCCTCACCCTAACCCTCATCCTAAACCTTATCCTCACCCTAAACCTAACACTTACCCTCACCCTAACCTTCACTCTAAACCTAACCCTAAGTCTAACCCTAATTCTACCCCTCACCGTCACCCTAACCCTAACCCTCACCCTAAACCTAATCCTAACCCTTACCCTAACCCTCACCCTGACCCTCACCCTAACCCTAACCCTAACCCTAAACTTAACCCTCACCCTAACTCTAACCCTAACCCTAACACTAACCCAAACACTCACCCTAACCCTAGCCCTCACACACAACGTCACCTTATTCATAACACTAACCCTCACCCTCACCCTAAAGCTCATCCTAACCCTTATCCTCACCCTAACCCTAACCCTCACCCTCACCCTAATCCTAACTCTAAACCTAACCCTCAGCCTAATCCTAACCCTACCCCTCATCCTCACAGTCACCCAAACCCTAACCCTAACCCTTACCCTAAACCTAACCCTAGCCCTAACTCTCATCTTCACCCTAGCCCTCACCCTAACCCCAATCCTAACCCTAAACCTCACCTTAACCCCACCTCTAACCCTAAACCTAACTCTCAGCCTCACCCTCACCCTAACCCTAACCCTAACCCTAACAATAACCCCAACCCTAAAATTAACCTAAACCTCACCCTAACACTAACCCTCAACCTCACCCTAACCCTAACCCTAAACCTAACAATAACCCTAATCCTAAACCTAAACCAAACCCTAACCCTCTCCCTAACACTAACCCTAATCCTAACCCTTACCGTAACCATTATCTAAACCCTAACCCTTACCCTCACAATCACCCTAATCCTAACCCTCACACAAACCCTCACCTTCAACGTCACCCTCACCTTGAACCTAACCTTAACAATAACCATAAACCTAACCCTAAACATAACCCTAATCCTAACCCTAAACCTAACCCCAAAGCTGATCCTAAACCTAACCTAACCCTCACCCTCATCCTATCCCTCACCCTAACTCTAAGCCTCACCCAGACCCTAACCCTAACACTAACACTAAACCTAACCCTAACCTTCACACTCACCCTAAATCTAATCCTAACCCAAACCCTCACCCTCATCCTAACCCTAACCCTAACAATAACCCTAACCCTAACCCTAAACCTAACCCTAAGCCTCACCCTCCCCCTTACCCTAACCCTAACCCTAACCCTCACCCTCACCATAACCCTAACCCTAATCCTAAACCTAACCCTAATCCTCACCCTCACCCTAACCCTCACCCCAACCCTAAACCTCACCCCAAACCTAACCCTAAACCTAAACCTAACACTAACCCTCACATTCACCCTAAATCAAACCCTAACCCATACCCTCACCTTCACCCTCACCCTAACCCTAACCCTAACAATAACCCTAACCCTAACCCTCACCCTGACCCTAGCCCTAACCCTAACCCTCACCCTCACCCTCAACCTCACCCTCACCCTCACCCTAACTCTAATCCTAACCCTCACGCTAACCCTAAACCTAACCCAAATGCTAACCCTAAACCTCATCCTCACCCTCACCCTCACTCTCAACCTCACACTCACCCTCACCCTCACACTATCCCTCAGCCTAAACCTCACCCTAACTCTAACCCTAACACTAATCCTCACCCTATCCCTTACTCCAACCCTAACACTCACACTCATCCTAACCCTCAACCTAACCCTAACCCTAAAACGAATCCTCACACTATCCTTCACCCTAACCCTCAAACTCACCCTAAATCTAACCCTAACCCAAACCCTCACGCTCACCCTCACCCTAACAATAACCCTAACCCTAATCCTCACTCTAATGCTAACCCGAAACCAAACCCAAACCATCACCCTCACCCTAACCCTCACCCTAAACCTAACCCTCTCCCACACCCTAATTCTCACCCTCACCAAAATCCTCACACTCACCCTAACCCTCACCTTCACCCTAAACATCACCCTAACCCTAAGCCTAAGCATAATCCTCACCCTAACCCTAAGCCTAACAATAACCCTAAACCTAAAGATAACCCTAACCCTAACCCAAACACTCACCCTAAACGTAACCCTCACCCTAACCCTCAACCTAACCCTAAAGCTAAACCTAACACTCACCCTCACCCTAACCCTAACCCTAACACTTTTCATCACCCTAAACCTAACCCTAAGTTTAACACACACACAAACACTAACCCTCACCCTAACCCTCACTCTAACCCTCACCCACACCCGAAACCTCAACCTCATCCTCAGCCTCATCCTCACCCTAAACATCACCCTAAACCTAACACTCACCCTAACCCTCACCCTAAACATTCACCCTAACACTAACCCTCACCCTAACCTTCACCCTCACCCTAAACCTCATTGAAACTCTAACCCTTACCTAACCGAAAACCTCACCCTCACCCTCACCCTAAAACAAAACTCTTTGCCTCACCCTAACCCTCACCCACACACTCCCCTTAAACTTAACCCTAACCATAACACTCAACCTCACCCTCACCCTAACCCTAACCCTAACAATATCCCTAATCCTCAACCTAACCCTAACCCTAAACCTCACATTCACCCTAAACCTAACCCTAATCCTAAACCTCACCCTCACCCTCAACCTCACCCTCAGGCTAACCCTAACCCTAACCCTAATCCTAACCCTAACACTCACCCTCAACCTCACCCTAACTCTAAACCTAACCCTAACACTCACCCTCACCCTAACCCTAACCAAAACCCTAACCCTCACCCTAACCCTAACGCTAACTCTAACACTCACCCTCACCCTAAACCTCAACCTAATCTTTACCCTCACCCTAACCCTAACCCTAACCCTAATCCTCACACTAAACCTAACCCTCTCCCATACCCTATCCCTTACCCTAAACAAAACACTTACCCTCACCCTAACCCTCACCCTAACACTTTCACTCACCCTAACCCTAACCCTAACACTCACACAAACCCTAACCCTCACCCTAACCCTAACACCCTTCCACACCCAAATCCTCACCCACACCCAAACCATTACCCTCACCCTAACCCTCACCCTCACCCTAAACATCACCCTCACCCTAACAGTCACCCTAACCCTAAACCTAACCCTAATTCTTACCTAACAGAAACCCTCACCCTAACCCTCACCCTCACCCTAACCCTAACTCTGACCCTTACCTAACCGAAATCCTCACCCTCACCCTCACCCTCATCCTAACCCTTACCCTGACGCTAACCTTAAACCTAAACCACAAACTAACACTAACCCTCACCCTAAACCTTACCCTAAACCTAACCCTCAACCTAATCCTAACCCAATCATAACAATAACCCTAAACCTAACCCTAAACCTAAACCTAACACTCACACTAACCTTCAACCTCACCCTATCCCTACCTCTAACCCTAACCCTAACCCTCAGCCTCACGCTCACCCTCACCCTAACCCTAACCCTAACAATAAACCTAACCCTAACCCTAAACCTAAACATCACCCTAACCCTAACCCGAAACCTCACTCTCAATCTCACCTTAACCCTAACAATAACAATAACCCTAACCCTAACCCTCACCCTAACCCTCACCCTAACCCTAACAATAACCCTAATCCTAACCTTAAACCTATCCCTAATTCTGACCCTAACCTTAACCCTAATCCTAACCCGTAAAATAACCAATATTTTAAACCTAACCCTCACCCTCACAATCACCCTAAAACTAACCCTAACAGTAACCCTCACCCTCAACTTCACCCTCACCCTAAACCTAACCCTAAAAATAACCCTAACCCTAACCCTAAACGTAACCCTAACCCTCACCCTCACCCTAACCCTAACCCTAATCCTAAACCTAACACTAGTCCTCAAACTCACCCTATCCCTCACCATAACACTAATCCTCACCCAAACCCTAACCCTAACCCTAACCCTCACACTCACCCTAAATCTAACCCTAACCCAAAACCTCACCCTCACCCACAACCTCACCCTCACCCTCACCCTCACCCTAACCCTAACCCTAACCTTAACCCTAAAAATAACCCTAACCCTCATGCTCACCCTAACCCTAACCCTGTCCCTAACCCTCACCCTCACCCTAACCCTAACCCTAATACTAAACCTAACCCTAAACCTCACCCTCACCCTAACCCTCACCCCAACCCTAACCCTCACGCCACCCCTAAACCTAACCCTAACCCTATACCTAACCCTAACCCTCACACTCACCCTAAATCTAACCCTAACCCTAACCCTAACCCTAACCATCACCCTCACCCTAACCCTAACCCTCACCCTCACCATCACCCTAACCCTAACCCTAACCCTAATCCTCACCGTCACCCTCACCCTCACCCTAACTCTAACCCTAACCCTCATGCTAACCCTAACCCTAACCCTAATGCTAACCCTAACCCTCACCCTCACTCTCACCCTCAACCTCATCCTCACCCTCACCCTAACAGTAACCCTCAGCATAAACTCACCCTATCCCTAAAAATAATCCTCACCCTATCCCTCACCCTAATCCTAACACTCACCCTCATCCTAACCCTCACCCTAACACTTACTCTTACGCTAAACCTAACCCTCACCCTCATATTAAACTTCACTCTAACCCATACCTCACCCTAAACCTCCCCCTCCCCCTAACCCTCACCCTCACCCTAACCCTCACCGTAACCCTAACCCTAAACCTAAACCTAACCCTCACCATAACCTTCACTCTAATCCTAACCCTAAACCTAACCCTCACCCTCCCCCTAACCCTCAACCAAACCCTTACCCTCACCCTCACCCTAATGCCAACCCTAACCCTTACCCTCACACTAACCCCAACCCTCACGTTAATCTTATCCCTAAACCTCAGCCTCACCCTCAATCTCACCCTAACCCTAACACTCAACTTAACCATAATACTAACCCTAATACTCACCCTATCCCTAACTCTCACCATCACCCTCAACCTCACCCTCGGCCTAACCTTAACACTAACCATAATCCTAACCTTAACCCTTACCCTCAACCTCACCCTAACTTTAACCCGAACCCTCACCCTCACCCTAACCCTAACCCTTTCCCTAACGCTCACTCTAACCCTATCATTCACCCTAACCCTCACCCTCACCCACACTCTAACCATAACCCCAACCCTCACCCTCACACTAACCCTCACCGTAACCCTAACCCTAACCCTCACCCAAACCCTAACCCTAATCCTAAACCTAAACTTAAACCTCACCCTCAACCTCACCCTAAACCAAACCCTCATCCTCACCCTCACCCTTATCTTCATCCTAACCCTAACCCTAAAAATAACCAAAACCCTAACCCTAACCTTAACATTCAACCTAAATCTAACCCTAACACTAACCCTAACACACACCCTAAACCTAGCCCTCACCCACACCCTCACCCTAATCGTAAACCTAACCCTAACCCTCACCTTCACCTTAACCCTCATCCTAACCCTTAGCCTCACCCTAACGCTAACCCTTACCCTAAATCTAACCCTCACTCTAAACTGAACCCTCAGCCTATCCCTCACCCTAACCCTAAATCTAACTCCAACCCTCACCTTCACCCTAAACCTCACCCTAACCCTTACCCTCACCCTAACCCTAACCCTCACACTAATCCTAACCCTAAACCTTACCCTCAGCCTAACCCTCACCCTGACCGTAACCCTTACCCTCACTCTAACACTAACCCTAAACCAAACCCAAACCATCACCTTAACCCTAACCCTCACCATCATCCCAACCCTCACCCTAACCCTAACCCTCAGCCATACCCTAATCCTCACCCTCACCAAAATCCTCACCCTCACCCTAACCCTCACCCTCACCCTAAACATCACCCTAAACCTAACCCTTAACCTAACCCTAACCGTAACTCTCACCCTAATTCTAAGTGTAACAATAACCCTCAACCTAACCCTAACGCTAAACCTAACACTCACCCACACCCTAACACTCACCCTAACATTTTTCATCACCCTAAACCTAACAATAAGTTTAAAACTCACACAAACGCTAACCCACACCCTAACCCTCACCAATACCCGAACACTCACCCTAACCCTAACCTTCACCCTCACCCTAAACATCACCCTAAACCTAACACTCACCCTAACCCTAACCCTAACATTCACCCTAACCGTAACCCTCACCCTAACCCTCATCCTAACCCTAAACCTCACCGAAACCCTAACCCTTACCTAACCGAAACCCTCACCCTAACCCTAACACTAAACCTCACCCTCACACTCACCTAAAACCTAAACCTAACCATAACACTCAACCTCACCCTCACCCTCACCCTAACCCTAACCCTAACAATAACCCAAACCCTAACCCTAAACCTAAACCAAACCCTCACCCTCATCCTAACACTAACTCTAACCCTAACCCTCACCCTCACCCTCAACCCAACCCTAACCCTAAACCTAACCCTAACCCTCACACTCACCCTAAATCTAACCCTAACACAAACCCTCACACTCACCTTCACCCTCACTCTAAACCTAACACTAACAATAACCATAACCCTAAACCTAAACCTAACACTCAACCTCACCCTCACTCAAACACTATCACTCACCCTAACAGTCACCGTCACCCACACCCTCACCCTCACCCTAAACCTCACGCTCACTCTAACACTCACCCTAACCTTTTACCTCAAGCTAACCCTAACCCTAATCCTAACTCTAACCTATATACTAACCCTAACCTAAAGCTAAACCTAACCCTAACACTAACCCTTACCCTCACCCACAACCTCAACCTCACCCTCAGACCAAACCTAACCCTAACCCTAATCCTAACCCTAACCTTAACCCTCACCCTCATCCTAACCCTAACCCTAACAATAACCAAAACCCTAACCCTAACCTTAACCCTCAACCTAACTCTAACCCTAACCCTAAACCTAACACTCACCCTAACCCTAGCAATCACCCTCACCCTCACCCTCACCCTAAGCGTAAACCTAACCCTAACCCTCATCTTCACCTTAACCCTCATCCTAACACTTTTCCTCACCCTAACCCTAACCCTTACCCTAAACCTAATCCTCAATATAAACCTAACCCTCAGCCTAACCCTCACCCTAACCCTAAAGCTAACTCCAACCCTCACCTTCACCCTAAACCTCACCCTAACCCTTACTGTCACATGCACCCTAACCCTAACCCTAAACCTAATCCTCACACTAATCCTAACCCTAAACCTTATCCTCAGCCTAACCCTCACTCTAACGCTAACCCTAAACCAAACCCAAATCATCACCCTCACTCTAACCCTCACCATCATCATAACTCTCACCCTAACCCTAACCCTCACCCACACCCTAATCCTCATCCTCACCCAAACCCTCACCCTCACACTAACCCTCACCCTCACCCTAAACATCACCCTAACCCTAAACCTAAACCTAACCTTTATCCTCAACCTAACCCTAACCCTTACCGTAACCCTAATATTCAGTCTAAACCTAACCCTCAGCCTAACCCTAACCCTACCCCTCACCCTCACCCTCACCCTAACCCTAACCCTAACACTAATCCTAAACCTCACACTCACTCTAACCCTAACCCTAACCCTCACCATCACACTAGCCCTCACCCTAACACTCACTATAACCCTAACCCTCAATTTCACCCTAACACTCACCCTAATCTTAACCCTTACCCTCACCCTAACTCTAAACCTAATCCTAACCCTAACCCTTACACTAACCCTAACCCTCACCCTAACCCTAACCCTAACCCTAACACTCACCCTCACCCTCACCCTAATCCTCAGCCTAATCCTAACCCTAAGCATTATCCTAACCCTAACCTTCACACTCACACTCACCCTAAATCTAACTCTAACCCTAACCCTCACCCTCACCCTAACACTAACCAAAACCTTAGCCCTCACCTAACCCTCACAATAACCTTAATGCTAACTCTACCACTCACCCTCACCATAAACCACACCCTAAACTTTACCCTCACCCCCTCCCTAACCCTAACCCTAAACCTAATCCTCACACTAAACCTACCCTCACCATCACCCTAACCCTCACCCTATCACTTTCACTCACCCTAACCCTAACCCTAACACTCACACAAACCCTAACCCTCACCCTAACCCTAACCCTCTTCCACACACTAACCCTCACCCACACCCGAACCATTACCTTAACCCAAACCCTCAACCTCACCCTAAACATCACCCTAACCCTAACACTCACCCTAATTCTAAACCTAACCCTAATCCTTACCTAAGCAAAACCCTCACCCTAAACCTCACCCTCACCCTAACCCTAACCCTAACCCTAAAAATAACCCTAATCCTAAACCTAAACATAAACCTAACCCTCACACTAACCCTAATCCTTACCCTAACTCTAACTCTAACCCTAACCCTCAGCCTCACCCTCACCCTAAACCAAAACCTAACCCTAACAATAACCAAAACCGTAAACCTAAACCTAAACCTCACCCTAACCCTAACCCTAAACCGCACTCTCAATCTCACCCTAACCCTAACAATAACAATAACCCTAACCCTAACCCTAAACTTAACCCTAACCTTCAGCCTGACCCTAACCCTTACCCTCACCCTCACCCTCAACCTCACCCTCACTCTCACCCTAACAATACTCCCCAGCCTAAACCTCACCCTAACCCTAACCCTAACACTAATACTCACCCTATCCCTCACCCTAACCCTCACACTCACCCTAAATCTAACTCTAACCCAAACTCTCATCCTCAACATCAACATTACCCTAACCCTAATCCTAACAATAACCCTAACCTTAACTGTAAACCTAACCCTAACCCTCACCCTAACCCTAACCCTAACCCTAAACCTTACCCTAATCCTAAACCTAACCCTAACCCTCACCCTCACCCTAACCCTCACCCTAACCGTAACTCTCACCCCAACCCAAACCCTAACATTAACCTTAACCCTAACCCTCACACTCACCCTAAATCTAACCCTAACCCAAACCCTCACCCTCACCCTAAACCTAACATTAACAATAACCCTAACCCTAACCCGAAACCTAACCCTCACCCTCAACCTCACCCTCACCCTCACCATAACTCTAACCCTAACCCTCACGCGAACCCTAACCCTAACCCTAAAGCTAACCCTAACCCTCACCCTCACTCTCAACCTAAACCTCACCCTCACCCCCACCCTAACACTATCCCTCAGCCTAAACCTCACGCTAACACTAACCCTAACCCTAATCCTCACCCTATTCCTCACCCTAACCCTAACACTCACCCTCATCCTAACCCTCAACCTAACCCTAACTCTAACCCTAAACCTCACCCTAGAACTAATGCTAACCCTAACATTCACCCTCACGCTAAACCTCACCCTAACACTTACCCTTACGCTAAATCTAACCCTTACCCTCACCCTAAACCTCACTCTAACCCATACCCTCACCCTAACCCTCACCCTAAACCTAACCCTCACCCTCACCGTAACCCTCACCGTAACCCTAACCCTAACCCTAAACCTAACCCTCACCCTAATCCTAACCGTAAACCTAACCCTCACCCTCACCTTAACCTTCAACCAAACCCTTACCCTCACCCTCATCCTAATGCTAAACCTAACCCTAACCCTCACACTAACCCCAACCCTCATGCTAATCCTATCACTACCCCTCAGCCTCACCCTCATCCTCACCCTAACCCTAAACCTAACCATAACCTTAAACCTAACCCTCACCCTAACCCTCACCCTCATCATCACACTCAACCTCACCCTCGGCCTAACCCTAACACTAACCCTAATCCTAACCCTAATTCTCACCCTCACCCTAACCCTAATCCTATCCCTAACACTCACCCTAACCCTATCACTCACCCTAACCCTCACCGTCACCCACACCGTCACCATAACCCTAAGCCTCACCCTCAATCTAACCCTCACCCTAACCCTTTTCGTCACCCTAACCCTAAACCTTATCCTAACTCTAACTTTCATACTAACCCTAACCCTCACCCTAACGCTAACCCTAACCCTAACACTAACCCTAACCCTCACCCACAACCTCAACCTCACCCTCAGACCAACCCTAACCCTAACCCTAATCCTAAACCTAACCTTAACCCTCACCCTCACCCTAAACCTAAACCTAACCCTCACCCTCACCCTAACCCTCACCCACACGCTAATCCCCACCCTCACCAAAACCCTCACCCTCACCCTAACCCTCACCCTCACCCTAAACATCACCCTAACCCTAACCCTTAACCTAACCCTAACCGTAACCCTCACCCTAACCCTAAGAGTAACAATAAACCTCAATCTAACCCTAACGCTAAACCTAACACTCACCCTCACCCTAACACTCACCCTAACACTTTTCATCACCTTAAACCTAACAATAAGTTTAACACTCATACAAACGCTAACCCTCACCCTAACCCTCAACCACACCCTCACCCTCACCCTAACCCTCACCCTCACCCTAAACATCACCCTAAACCTAACACTCACCCTAACCCTAAACCTAACCATCACCCTAACCCTAAACCTCACCCTCACCCTAAACCTCAACGAAACCCTAACCTTGACCTAACCGAAACCCTCATCCTCACCCTCACCCTAAACCTCATCCTAACCCTTTCCCTCACCCTAAGCCTAAACATAACACTCACCCTCACACTGACCTAAAACCTAACCCTAACCATAACACTCACCCTCACCCTCACCCTCACCCTCACCCTAACCCTAACCCTAACAATAACCCAAACCCTAACCCTAAACATAACCCTAACCCTCACCCTCATCCTAACCCTCAACTTAACCCTAATACTCACCCTAACCCTAACCCTAAACCTCACCTTCACCCGAACCCTAACCCTAACCTGCACCCTCACCCTAGACTTCACCCTAATATCCACGCTAACCCTAACCCTCACTCTCACCCTAACCCTCACCCTCGCACTCAACCTCACCCTCACCCTCACCCTAACTTTAACCGTAACCCTCATACTAACCCTAACCCTAACCCTAATGCTAGCCTAAAACTCACCCTCACCCTAACCCTCACCCTCAGCTAACCATCACCCTAACCCTAACCCTAAACCTCACATTAAACCCAACCCCCACACAAACCCTAACCCTATCCTTCAGCCTCAAAATCACCCTAAACCTAACCCTAACCCTAATCCTCACCCTATCCCTCACCCTAACGCTAACACTCACCCTCAACTTAGCCCTCACATTAACAGTAACCATAATGCTAAACCTCACCCTAAAACTAATGCTAACCCTAAACCTCACCCTCATTCTAACCCTCACACTAACACTTACCCTCATCCTAACACTAACCCTAACCCTAACATTAACCCTAAGCCTCACCCTAATCTTATCCCTAACTCTCAGCCTCACCCTCATCCTAACCCTAACCCTAACCCTCACCCTAACCATAACCCTAACTCTAACCCTAACCATCACGCTAAACCTAACCCTCACCCTCACACTCAACCTCACCCTCAGCCTAACCCTAACCATAATCCTAACCCTAAACTTCACCCTCACCCTCACCCTAACTCTAACCATAACCATAACCCTCACCCTCACCCTAACCCTAACCCTAATCCTTACCTAACCCAAAACCTCACCCTCACCCTCACCCTCAAATTTACCCTCACCCTCACCCTAGCCCTCACCATCATCCTAACCCTCACCCTACCCCTAAACCTAACCCACACTCGAACCCTCACCCTCACCCGAAAACTCACCCTCACACTAACCCTCACCCTCACTCTAAACATCACCCTAACCCTAACCCTAAACCTAACCTTTATAGTCACCCTAACCCAAAACCTTACCCTAAGCCTAACCCTCAGTATAAACATAACCCTCAGCCTAACTCTAACCCTACCCCTCACCCTCACCCTTACCCTAACCCTGACACTTACACTAACCCTAACCATCACACTAATCCTAACTATAACACTAATCCTAACCCTCAACATCACCCTAACCCTAAACCTAACCCTTACCATCACACTAGACATCACCCTAACAGTCAATATAACCCTAACCCTCACTTTCACCCTAACCCTCACCCTAACCCTAACCCTCACCCTCACCCTAACCCTCACCCTAACCCTCACCCTCACCCTAACCCGCACCCTAAACTTTACCCTCACCCTCACCCTAAACCTAATCCTAACCCTAACCCTTACACTAACCCTAAACCTCACCCTAACCCTAACCCTAACCCTAACCCTCACCCTCACCCTCACTCTAATCCTCAGCCTAATCCTAACAATAAATATTATTTATTTATTTATTTTAACCCTAACCGTCACACTCACCTCTCAACCTAAACCTAACTCTAACCCTAACCCTAACCCTCACCCTCACCCTAACCCTAACCCTAACAATAACCCTAAAACTACCCCTAAACCTAACCCTAACCCGAAACCTCATCCTATCCCTAACCCTAACAATAACCCTAAAACTAACCCTAACCCTAACCCTAACCCTAAAACTCACCCTAACCCTAATCTTAACCCTCACCCTTACCATAACCCTAAATCTAACCCTAACCCTCACCATCACCCTATCCCTCACCCTAACACTCACTCTAACCCTAACCCTCACTCTCACCCTAACCCTCATCCTAACCCTTACCCTCAACCTAACCCTAATCCTAAACCAAACCCTAACCCTCACACTAAACCTAACCCTCAGCCTAAACCTAACCCTCACCCTCATCCTAACCCTAACCCTAACACTCAACCTCACTTTCAAACTCACCCTCACCCTAACTCTAACCCTAACTCTCACGCTAACCATAAACCTAATGCAAACCCTAACCCTCATCCTAACCTTCACCTTACCCCTAACCCTCACCCTAACCCTAACCCCAAACCTAACCCTCACACTAAACCTAACACTCATCTTATTCCTATCCCTACCCCTCAGCCTCACCCTCATCCTAACCCTACCCCTAACTCTCACCCTAACCCTAACCCTCACACCCACCCTAAACCTAACCCTCACCCTCACCCTCAACCTCACCCTCAGCCTAACCTTAACCCTAACTCTAATCCTATCCCTAACCCATACCCTCACCTTCACTCTAACTCTAAACCTAAACCTAACCCTCACCCTTATCCTAACCCTAACCCTAACCTTTACCTAACCCAAACCCTCACCCTCACCCTCAACCTCACCCTCAAACTTACCCTCACCCCCAACCTAGCCCTCACCGGCACCCAAAATCTCACCCTAACCCTAACCCTCACCCACACCCGAACCCTCACCTTCACCCAAAAACTCACCCTCACCCTCACTGTAAACCACCCTAACCCTAACCCTAAACCTAACCCTTATCCTCACCCTAACCCTAACCCTTACCCTAACCCTAACCCTCAGTCTAAACCTAACCCTCATCCTAACCTTAACCCTACCCCTCACCCTCACCCTCACCCTAATTGTAACCCTTATACTAACCCTAACCCTCACCCTAAGCCTAACCCTAACCCTAATCCTAACCCTCACCCTCACCCTAACCCTAAGCCTAACCCTCACCATCACACTAGCCCTCACCCTAACACTCTCTATAACCCTAACCCTCACTTTCACCCTAATCCTCACCCTATTCCTAAACCTCACCCTCACTCACACCCTAACCCTCAGCCTAATCTAAACCCTTACAATTATTTTAATCCTCTCACCCTCACACTCACCCTAAACCTAACCCTAACCCTAATCCTCACCTTCACCCTAACCCTAACCCTCAGCCTAAACCTAACCCTCAACCTCATCCTAATCCTAACCCTAACCCTAACCCTCACCCTCACCCTCACCCTAACTCTAACTCTAACCCTCAGCCTAACCCTAATTCTAACCCTAATTCTAACCCTAACCCTCACCCTCACCCTAACACTCACCCTTAGCTAACCATCACCCTAACCCTAACCCTAACCATCACACTAAACCTAACCCTCACCCTAACCCTAACCCTACCCATCAGCGTAAAACTCACCCTAAACCTAAACCTAAACCTAAACCTAATACTCAACCTATCCCTCACACTAACCCTAACACTCACCCTCACCCTAGACCTCACATTTACCCTAAACATAACCCTAAAACTCATCCTAAAATTAATGCTAACCTTAACCCTCACACTCACCCTAATCCTCACCAAAAAGCTAACCCTAATCCTAATCCTAACCCTAACCATTATCTTAACCCTAAACCTCACCCTCACACTCACCCTAAACCTACCCCTAACCCTAAACCTCACCCTCACCCTCACCCTCACCCTAACCCTAACCCTAACAATAATCGTAACCCTAACCCTATACCTAACCCCAACCCTCATCCTCACCCTAACCCTAACGCTAACCCTAACCTTCATGTTAACCCTCACCCTAACCCTAACCCTAAACCTCAACCTCAACCTAACCCTCACCCTAACCTTAACCTTCACCCCAACCCTAACTCTAACCCTAACCCTAACCCTCACACTAAACCTAAACCTCACAATAACCCTAACAGTTCCCCTCAGCCTAAAACTCACCCTAACCCTTACTCTAACACTAATCCTTCCCATATCCCTCACCCTAACACTAACACTCAACCTCATCTAGCCCTCACCCTCACCCTAACCCTAACCCTAAACCTCACCCTAAAACTAATGCTAACCCTAAACCTCACCCTAACCTTCTCCCTAACCCTTACTCTTATTCTAAAACTAACCCTCACCCTCACCCTAATCCTTACTCTAACCCTTACCCCACCCTAAGCCTCACCCTAACTGTACCCCTCACCCTCACAATAACCCTCACCATAAACCTAACCCTAACCCTAAAACGAACCCTCACCCTAAACTTCACTCAAATCCTAACCCTAAGCCTAACCATCATCCTCAACCTAACCCTCACCTAAACCTCACCCTCTCAATCACACTAACCCTAAACCTCACTCTAATCCTATCCCTACACCTTAGCCTCACCCTCATCCTAACCCTAACACTAACACTCACCCTAAGCCTAACCCTAACCCTAACCCTCACCCTAACCCTCACCCTCAACCTCACCCTCAGCCTAACCCTAACCCTCACCCTAATCCTAACCCTAACCCTCACCCTCACCCTCACCCTAACTCTAAACCTAACCCTAATCCTAACCCTCACCCTCACCATCAACCTAATCCTAACCAAATCCCTAATACTCCCCCTAACCTTAACATTCACCCTAACCCTCAACCTCTCCCTCACCATAACCCTAAAACTCACCCTCACTCTAACTCTCACCCTAACCCTTTACCTCACCGTAACCCTAACCCTAATCCAAACTCTAACGTTCATACTAACTCTAACCCTCACCCTCACCCTAACCCAAACCCTAACACTAACCCTAAACCTCACCCACAACCTCACCCTCACCCTCAGACCAACCCTAACCCTAATCCTAACCCTAACCGTCACCCTCACCATCACCCTAAAGCTAACCCTATCTCTCACCCTCACCCTAACCCTAACACTAACAATAACCCTAAGCCTAACCCTAACCTTAACCCTCACCCTAACTCTAACCCTAACCCTAACCCTAATCCTCACTCTAACACTCAACCTAACTCTAAATCTCACCCTAAACCTCACCCTAACCCTAACCCTAACCCTAATATTCACACTAACCCTAGCCCTAAACCTCACTCTAACCCTCACCCTACCCCTAACCCTAATCCTCACTCTAATGCTAACCCCAATCCAAACCCAAACCCTCACCCTCACCCTAACCCTCACAGTCTTCCTAACCCTCACCCTAACCCTAACCCTCACACACTCCCTAACCCTCACCCTCACCAAAACCCTCACCCTCACCGTAAACTTCACCCTAAACCTAACCCTTAATCTAAACCTAACCGTAACCCTCACCCTAACCCTAACCCTAGCAATAACCCTAAACCTAACAATAACCCTAAACCTAACCCTAACCCTCACCATACCCTAACCCTCAGCCTAACCCTCAACCTAACCCTAATGCTAAACCTAACACTCATCCTCACCCTAACCCGCATCCTAACACTTTTCCTCACCCTAACCCTAACCCTAACTTTAACACTCACACAAACCCTCACCCTCAACCTAACCCTCACCAAAACCCTTACCATTACCCTAAATCTAACCCTAACCCTGAAACTAACCCTAACCCTCTCCCTAATCCTATTCCTAACCCTCAGCTTAGGTCTTATTCTAACCCTAACCCTAACCCTAACCTCACCCTGACCCTCACCCTAACCCTAACTCTCATGCTCACACTCAACCTTACCTTCAGCCTACACCTAACCCTAACCCTAATCCTAACCCTAACCCTCACTCTCACCATCACCCTAACTGTAAACCTAACCATAAACCAAACCCTCACGCTCACCCTCACCCTAACCCTAACATATCGCTAAACCTCACCTTAACCCTAACCCTCACCCTAACCCTCACCCTCACCCTCACCATAACCCTCACCCTAACCATCACCCTAAACCTAACGCTAACTCTAAAACT
The DNA here is from genome assembly GCF_024711535.1 of Dipodomys merriami. Classification (NCBI taxonomy): domain Eukaryota; kingdom Metazoa; phylum Chordata; class Mammalia; order Rodentia; family Heteromyidae; genus Dipodomys; species Dipodomys merriami. The sequence continues at coordinate 778,293 of NW_027206080.1, read as the reverse complement.
CACCCTCACCCTAAACCTCACCCTAAACCTTACCCTCACCCTAAACCTAACCCTAACCCTAACCCTAATCCTCTCACTAACCCTAACCCTAACCCTCATCCTAAACCTCACCCTAACACTAAAGCTAACCCTTAACCTAACCCTGACCGAACCTTCACCCTAACTCTGAATCTCACCCTAACACTAAACCTAACCGTCATCCTCACCCTAACCCTAACCCTAACCCTAACAAGAACCCTAAACCTAACCCTTACCATAACCCTCACCCTAAATCTAACCCTAACCCTCACCCTAACACTCACTCTAACCCTAGCCCTCACCCTCACCCTTACCCTAATCCCAATCCTAACCATAACCCTCACCCTCACCCTAACCCTCATCCTAACCCTTATCCTCAACCTAACCCTAACCCTAACCCTCACTCTAAACCTAACCCTCAGCCTAACCCTATCCCTACCCCTGCCCCTCCCCCTCCCCCTAACCCTAAGCCTAACCCTCACCCTTAACCTAACCCTAACACTAACCCTCATCCTCACCCTAGCCCTCACCCTAACCCTAAACCTAACGATAACCCTCACCCAAACCTTAACCCTAACCCTCATCCTAAAATTCACCCTAACCCTAAGCCTAATCCTAAAACTAACCCTCACCCTAACCCTCACCCTAACTCTAAATCTCACCCTAACCCTATCCTTAATCCTCATCCTCACCCTAACCCTAACCCTAAAACTCACCCAAAACCTCACCCTAACCCTAACACTAACTCTAACCCTCAACTACACCCTAAACTTCACCCTAACCCTTACCCTCACCCTAACCCTAACCTTAACCCTAACCCTAATCCTAATCCTAACACTAACCCTAACCCTAAACCTAACCCTCACCCTAACCCTAACCCTAAACCTAACCGTCACCCTAACGTTAACCCTCACTGTCATCCTAACCCTCAACCTAACCCTAACCCTCACCCACCCCCTAACCCTCATCCTCACCAAAACCCTCACCCTCACCGTAAACTTCACCCTCACCCTAAACATCACCCTAACCGTAACACTTAACACTAACCGTAAACCTCACCCTAACCCTAAACCTAACAATAACCCTAAACCTAACAATAACCCTAACCATAACCATAACACTCACCCTAACACTAACCCTCACCCTAACCCTTTTCCTCACCCTAACCGTAACCCTAACTTTAACACTCACACAAACCCTAACCCTCACACAACCCCGACAACTCACCCACACCCTAACCCTCACCCTCAACCTAAACATCACCCTAAACCTAACACTCACCCTAACCCTAACCCTAACCCTCACCGTAATCCTAACCCTCACTCTAACCCTCATCCTCACCCTAAACCTCACCCTAACCCTAACCCTTAACTAACCGAATCCCTCACCCTCACTTTCACCCTCCCCATAAACCTCACCCTAACCCTTAACGTCACCCTAACCTAAACCCTAACCCTAACCCTACACTAACCCTAACCCTCAATCTAACCCTAACCCTAACACTAACCCTCACCCTCACCCTAACCCTCAGCGTAATCTTAATCCTAACCATTATCTTAACCCTAACCCTCACCCTCACAGTCACCCTATACCTAACACTAACCCTAACACTCACCCACAAACTCACCCTCACCCTAACTCTAACCCTAACAAGAACCCTAACACCAATCCTAATCCTAATCCTAATGCTAAACCTAATGTTTACAAACAAGACCACACTAAAGCTACCAGCACAACTATGTTTATTGCAGCATTATTTACCATAGCTAAGATATGGAACCAACCCAGATGCCCCTCAGTAGCTGAATGGATCAAGAAAATGTGGTATATATACACAATGGAATTCTATGCCTCCATCAGAAAGAATGACATTGCCCCATTTGTTAGGAAATGGAAAGGTTTGGAAAAAATTATATTAAGTGAAGTAAGCCAGGCCCAAAGAAACATAGGTCCCATGGTTTCCCTTATTTGCAATATCTAGTATAGGTATGAGTCAAGCGGAAAAGGTCAGATAATGTGATGTTAGGAAAATGAACCCTTAAATATGTGTATTTTAATGTTTTCGTTTCTTTCATGCATGTGTTTCTAATGCATTTATAAGATTATTTCTTTGTTGCTTTGTATGTCCCTCCCCGACAGTGTAACCCCCGCTTTCACTATATTTGATGTCAGTATAACATGTGGAGGAGATGGGGACAAACAAGTCGTTTAAGGATTCAGGTGGACCTGTTGCAACAATGAGAAGTACAAAATGTCATGTCAAAACCAGCTTTACAATGTCGTTTTTGGGGGGAGGGGGGTATGATTGGGTGGGGGGAGGGGGGAGGCTGGGAAGGGAATTGAAGGGTAAACAAAGGAGGAGGCTGCAATGCTTGGTAAGAAATGTATGCATTATCCTGCCCATGTAATTGTAACCCCTCTGTATAGTATGTTATCAAAAAAAAACCTAACCCAAATCCTCAGCCTCACCCTAACTCTCACTGTCACCCTAAACCTCACCCTATCCCTAAACTTCACACACACCCTAAGCCTCACCCTCACCCGAAACCTCACCCTCACCCTAAACCTAACCATAACCCTCACCCAAATACAAACCCTAACCCTAAACCTAAACCTCACACTCACCCTAACCCTAACCCTAACCCTAACCCTCACCCAAACCCTAAAGCTAACTCTAACCCTCACACTGACCCTAAACCTCACCGGAACCCTTACCTTCACCCTCACCGTCACCCTAACCCTAACCCTAACCCTAATCTTCACAATAGCCCCAACCCTAAACTTAACCCTAGTCCTAACTCTCACCTTAATCCTAACCCTCACCGGAACCCTCACCCTCACCCTAACCCTCACTCTCACACTTACCTCAACCTAACCGTAACCCTCACCCTAACCCTGACCCGAAACCTCACCCTAATCCTAAACCTCACCCTCAGCCTCACTCTCACCCTAATCCTCACACTTACCCTAACCCTCACCCACACCCTCACCCTCACCCTCTCCCGAACTATCACCCTCACCCTAACCCTCAACCTCACCCTACACATCACCCTAACCCTAACCCTCAACCTAACCCTAACCCTAACCCTCACCGTAACCCTCTCCCTTACCTCACCTCACCCTCAACCGAAGCCTAACCCTAGCCCTAACCCTAATCCTAAACCTAAACCTGACCCTCACGCTCACCCTCACCCTAACCCTAAACCTCACCCTAACCCTTATCATAACCCTAACTCTGACCTTCAGCCTCAACCTAACACTCACCATCACCCTTACCCTCAACCTAACCCTAACCCTCACCCACACCCTCACCCAGACCCTCACCGGACACCACACCCTCACCCTAAACCTCACACTCACCCTTACTTCACCCTAACCCTAACCCTCAACCTCAACCTAATCATCACCCTAATCCTAACCCCAACTCTCACCCTCAACTTCACCCTAACCCTAACCCTAAACCTAACCCTCACCCTCAACCTCACCCTCACTGTAACGCTAACCCTAACCCTAACCCTAACCTCAGCCTCATCCTCAGACAAACCCTACCACTAACCCCAATCCTAACACTAACCCTACCCTCATTCTTACCTTAAACCTAAGCATAACCCTCACACTCACCCTCACCCTCACCCTAACCCTAACAATAACTCTAAACCTAACCCTCACCATCACCCTAATCCTCACACTAATCTTAACTCTAACGGTAATTTTAACCCTAAGCTCACCATCTACTTAACCCTATCCTTAACCCTAAACCTAACCCTCACCCTCATACTCACCAACATCCTAACATTAACCCTAACCCTAACCCTCACACTAACCCTAATCCTCACCCTAGGCCTCATCCTTTCCGTCACCCTCACCCGAACCCTATCCCTCACCCTCAACCTAACCCTCACCCAAACCCTGACACTAACCCTAACCCTCACCCTAAATCTAATCCTAAACCGAACACTAACACTTACCCACAACCTCACCCTCACCCTCATACCAACCCTAACCCTAACCCTAACCCTAACCCTAAAACTCACCCTAACCCTGAACCTTACCCTCACTCTCAATCTCACCCTAAACCTCAACTTCAGCCTAACCCTCAACACAACCCTTAACCTCACCCTAAACCTAAACCTAATCCTAACCCTAACACTTACACTAACCCTAACCCTCACCCTCACCCTCACCCTAACCCTAAACCTAACTCTCACCCTCACCCTAACCCTCAGCCTAATCCTATCCCTAAATATTATCTTAACCCTAAGCCTCACGCTCACACTCACCCTAAACGTAACTCTAACACTAAACCTCACCCTCACCCTCACCCTCACCCTAACCCTGACCCTAACCCTAACCCTAACCCTCAACCTAACCCTAACCCTAAACGTAACCTTCACCCTCAGCCTAACTCTAACCCTAATCTGAATCCTAGCCCTCACCCTCACACTCACCCTAACCATACCCCTAACCGTAAACCGCACCGTCACCCTCACCCTCACCCTAACCCTCAACCTCACCCTCACCCTCACACTAACGGTAACCCTAACCCTAACCCTCACCCTAACCCTAACCCTCACCCTAACCCTTACCCTAACCCTCACCCACAGACTATCCCTAACCCTAACCCTATACCTCACCCTAACCCTCACCCTAACCATAATGCTAATCGTTACCCTCACCCTAAACCTCACCCTAACTCTTACCCTCACTGTAAACCTAACGGTAACCCTAACCCTCACCCTAATCCTCACCCTAAACCTAATTCTATCCCTAACCCTCACCCTCACTCTAACCCTCACCCTAAACTTAACCCTAACCATAACCCTCACCCTAACCCTCACCTAAAACTAACCCTAACCCTCATCCTAACCCTAACCCTATCCATAACCCTCACTCTCACAATATCCCAAACCCTCACCTTAAACCTAACCCTACCCCTCAACCTAATGCTCATCCTAACCCTAACCCTTACCCTAACCCTCACCCTAACCCTAACCCTAAACCTAACCCTCACCTTCACCCTAACCCTCACCCTCATCCTCACCCTCACCATCAGCCTAACCCTAACCCTAATTCTAATCCTAACCCTCACCTGCATCCTAATTCTATCACTACCCCTAACCCTAACCTTAACCCTCTCCCTCATCCTCACACTAACGCTAACCCTAAACCTCCCCCTAACCCTAACATTTACCCAAACCCTCACCCTAACCCTAAGCCTAACCTCACCCTAAGCCTCACCCTAACCCTAACACTCACCCTCACCCTAACCCTAACCCTCAGCCTATTCCTATCCCTAAATATTATCTTAACCCTAAGCCTTACCCTCACAATCACCCTAAACCTAACTCTAACCCTAAACCTCACCCTCACCCTCACCCTAACCCTGACCCTAACCCTAACCCTAACCCTCACCCTAAACCTAAACCTAACCCTCAGCCTCACCCTAACCCTAACCCTAAACCTAACCCTCACCCTCACACTAGCCCTTATCCTAACACTCACTCTAACCCTAACCCTCACTCTCACTCTAACCCTTACCCTCACCCTAACCCTATCTTTAAACCAAACCCTAACCCTCAAACTAAACCCAACACTCAGCCTAAACCTAACCCACACTCTCATCCTAACCCTAAGCCTAAGCCTAATCCTCACCCTCCCCCTAAACCTCACTTTCACCCTCACCATAACTCTACCCCTAATCCTCAAGCTAAACCTAACACTAACCCTAATGCTAACCCTAACCCTCACCCTGACCTTAACCCTCACCCTAGTCCTAACACTCACCCTAACCCTAACCCTAGCCCTAACCATAAACCTAACCCTCACAATAAACATCAACCTCACCCTAAACCTAAACCTACCTCTCAACCTAACCCTCAACCTAACCCTAACCCTAATCCTCACCATATCCCTCAAACTAACCCTAACACTCATCCTCACCCTAATCCTAACCCTAACCTTAAACCTCACCCTAAAAGTAATGCTAACCCTAACACTCATCCTCACCCTAACTCTCACCCTAACCCTAACCCTAATCCTAACACTAAAACTCACCCTAAACCTCACCCTCACCCTCAATGTCAACCTCACCCTAAACCTCACCCTCACCCTAACCCTCAACATAACCCTTAACCTCATCCTAACCGTAAACCTAATCCTAACCCTAACCCTTACACTAACCCTAGCCCTCACCCTGACCCTAACCCTAACCCTAATTCTCACCCTCACCCTAACCCTCAGCCTAATCCTAACCCTAACCATTATCATAAACCTAAGCCTCACCCTCACACTCACCCTAAACCTAACTCTAACCCTAACCCTCTCCCTCACCTTCACCCTAACCTTGACCCTAACCCTAACCCTAACCCTCACCCTAACCCTAAACCTAACCCTTACACTCACCCTAACCCTAACTCTCACCCTCACACTAGCCCTCACCCTAACACTCACTCTAACCCTAACCCTCACTCTTACACTAACCCTCAGCCTAACACTTACCCTCACCCTAACCCTATCTCTAAACCAAACCCTAACCCTAACACTAAACCCAACCTCAGCCTAAACCAAACCCTCACCCTCATCCTAACCCTAAGCCTAAGCCTAACCCTCACCCTCACCCTCACCCTCAACCTCACCCTCACCCTAACTCTAACCCTAACCCTCACGCTAACCCTAACCCTAACCCCAATGCTAACCCTAACCCTCACCCTAACCCACACCCTAACCCTAACCCTCACACTAACCCTAACCATAACCATAAACCTAACCCTCACACTAAACCTCAACCTCACCCTAAACCAAAACCTACCCCTCAGCCTAACCCTCACCCTAACCCTAACCCTAATCCTCACCATATCCCTCACCCTATCCCTAACACCAACCCTCACCCTAGCCCTCACCCTAACCTTAAACCTCACGCTAAATGTAATGCTAACCCTAAACCTCATCCTACCCTAACCCTCAACCTAACCCTACCTCTAATCCTAACACTCACCCTAACCCTAAACCTATCCCTCAACCTAGCCCTTACTCTAACCCTAACACTAACCCTAACCCTCACCCTAACGCTCACCCTAACCCAAATCCAAACCCTCACCCTAACCCTCACCGTCATCCTAACACTCACCTTACCCTAACCCCCACCCACACCCTAACCCTCACCCTCACCAAAACACTCACCCTCACCCTGACCCTCACCCTAACACTTTACCTCACCCTAACCCTAACAATAACACTCACACAAACCCTAACCCTCACCCTAACCCTAACTCTCTCCGAAACTCTACCCCTCACCCACACCCGAACTATCACCCTCATCCTAACCCTCACCCTCACCCTAAACATCACCCTAACCCTAACACTCACCCTAACACTCACCCTCACCCAAAACCTCACCCTAACCCTTACCATCACCCTCACCCTCACCATAACCCTCATGCTAACCCTTACCCTCACCCTTACCCTACTCCTAAACCTAACCCTACCCCTACGCCTACCCCTAACCCTAAACCTCCCCCTCCCCCTCCCTCTAACCCTAATCCTAACAATAACCCAAACAGTATACCTAAACCTAACACTCACCCTAACCATAAACCTAAACCTCACCCTCAATTGCACCCTAAACCTAACAATAACCCTAACCCTAACCCTAACCCTCACCCTAACCCCAACCCTAACCCTAACAATAACGCTAACTCTAAACCTAACTGTAACTCTCACCCTCACGCTAACAATAACCCTAACCTTAAAACTAACCCTAACCCTCACCCTAACCCTACCCCTCAACCTCACTCTCACCGGATTCCTAACCTTAACCCTAACCCTCACCCGCACACTCACCCAAAACCTCATCCTAACCTTTATCCTCACCCTAACCCTAACCCTTACCCTAACCCTAACCCTCACTGTAAACCTAACCCTCAACCTAACCCTAACCCTACCCCTCACCCTCACCCTAACCCTAACCCTCACCCAAAACCTAACCCTAAACCTAACCCTAAACCTAACCCTAACCGTGACCCTGACCCTCACCCTAACGCTAACTCTAACCCTCACCTTCACCCTAAACCTCACCTTAACCCTTACCCTCACCCTAACCCTAACCCTAACCCTAACCCTAAACCTAATCCTAACACTAACCCTAACCCCAAACCTAACCCTCACCCTAAACCTCACCCTAACCCTAACCCTAAACCTAAACCTCACCCTAACGCTAACCCTAACCCAAACCCAAACCCTCACCCTCACCCTAACCCTCACCGTGAACCTATCCCTCACCCTAAGCCTAAACATCACCCACACCCTAACCCTTACCCTCACCAAAACCCTCACCCTCACACTAACCCTCACCCAAACCCAAAAAATCACCCTAACCCTAACGCTTAACATAACCCAAACCATAACCCTCACCCTAACCCTAAACCTAACAATAACCCTAAACCTAAAAATAACCCTAACCCTAACCCTAAACCTCACCCTAACCCTAAACCTCAGCCTAATCTAAACCCTTACCATTATCTTAACCCTAACCCTCACCCTCACACTCACCCTAAACATAACCCTAACCCTAACACTCACCCACACCCTCACCCTCACCCTCACCCTAACCCTAACAATAATCCTAACCCTAACCCTAAACCTAACCCTAACCCTCACCCTTACCCCTAACCCTAACCCTCACCCTCAACCTAGCCGTCACCCTAAATACTCACTCTAACCCTTACCCTCACTCTCACACTAACCCTCATCCTAACACTTAACCTCACCCTAACCCTAACCCTAAATTTAAACCTAACCCTCACACTGAACCTGAACCTCAGCCCTAAACAAACGCTCACCCACATCTTAAAAACTAACCCTAACCCTAACCCTCACCCTCACCCTCAAACTCACCCTACCTCTAACCCTAATCCTCACGCTAACCCTAACCCTAACCCTAATGCTAACCCTAACCCTCACCCTCACCCTAACCCTCACCCTTAGCTAACCCTCATCCTAACCCTAAGCCTAACCATCACACTAAACCTAACCCTCAGCCTAACCCTAACCCTACCCCTCAGCCTAAAAATCAACTTAAAAATAAACCTCGACCTAATCCTCACCCTATCCTTCACCCTAACCCTAACACTCACCCTCACCCTAGACCTCACATTTACCCTAAACATAACCCTAAACCTCACCCTAAAACTAATGCTAATCCTAACCCTCACCCTAACCTTAACCCTCACCCAAACCCTTACACTCACCCTAACCCTAACCCTAACCATCACTCTAAGCCTAACCCTCACTCTAATACTATCCCTAACCCTCACCCTCACCCTACCCCTCACCCTAATACTCATGCTAACCCTTACACTCACACTCACACTAAACCTCATCCTAACGTTTAACCTCACCCTAACCCTCACACTAAACCTAACCCTCAGCCTAAACCTAACCGTCAACCTCATCCTAAACCTAACCCTAACCCTCATCCTCACCCTCAATCTCACCCTCACCCTAACCCTAACCCTAATTCTAACCCTAAAACTCACCCTCAACTTAACCCTAAACCTAATCCTCACCTTAACCCTCATCCTAACCCTTACCCTCACCATAACCCTAACCCTAAACCAAACCCTAACCCTCACGCTAAACCCAACCCTCAGCCTAAACCTAACCCTCACCCTCATCCTAACCCTAACCCTAACCCTCACCATCAGCCTCATCCTCACCCTCACCCTCACCCTAACTCCAACCCTAACCCTCAGGCTAACCCTAACCCTAATGCTAACCCTAACTCTCAACCTCACCCTAACCCTAACCCTCACCCTAACCCTCACCCTCACCCTAACCCTAACCCTAAACCTAACCCTCACCCTCACACTAGCCCTCACCCTAACCCTCACACTAAACCTACCCCTCACTCTAATACTATCCCTATCCCTCAGCCTCACCCTTATCCTAACCCTAACACTAACCCTCACTCTAATCCTAACCCTAACCCTCACCCTCACCCTAACCCTAACCCTAACCCTCACACTAACCCTCATCCAAACCCTTACACTCACCATAACCCTAACCCTAAACCAAACCCTCACCCTCACACTAAACCCAACCCTCAGCCTAAACCTAACCCTCACCCTCATCCTAACCCTAACCCTAACCCTCAAAATCAGCCTCAACCTCACCCTCACACTCACCCTAACTCCAACACTAACCCTCACGCTAACCCTAACCCTAAACCTCAACCTCAACCTCACCCTAACCCTCACCCTAACCTTCACCCTCACACTAGCCCTCACCCTAAACCTCACACTAACCCTACCCCTCATTCTAATACTATCCCTACCCCTCAACCTCACCCTCATCCTAACCCTAAACCTAACCCTCACCCTAACTCTAACCCTAACTCTAACCTTCACCCTAACCCTAACCCTAACCCTCACACTAACACTCATCCTAACCCTTACAGTCACCATAACCCTAACCCTAAACCAAACCCTAACCCTCACACTAAACCCAACCCTCAGCTTAAACCTAACCCTCACCCTCATCCTAACCCTAACCCTAACCCTCACCATCAGCCTCAACCTCACTCTCACCCTCAGCCTAACTCCAACCCTAACCCTCACGCTAACCCTAACCCTAATGCTAACCCTAACCCTCAACCTCACCCTAACCCTCACCCTCACCCTAAATCTAACCCTAAACCTAACCCTCACCCTCACACTAGCCCTCACCCTAACCCTCACACTAACCCTACCCCTCATTCTAATACTATCCCTACCCCTCAGCCTCACCCTCATCCTAACCCTAAACCTCACCCTCACCCTAACCCTAACCCTAACACACATACAAACCCTAAACCTCTCCCTAACCCTAACCTTCTCCCACACCGTAACTCTCACGCACAACCGAACCATCACCCTCACCATAACCCTCACCCTCACCCTAAACATCACCCTAACCCTAACACACACCCTAACCCTAAACCTAACCATCACCCTAACAATAACCCTCAACCGAACCTGAACCCTCACACAAACCCTAACACTAAACCTTACCTAACCGAAACCCTCACCCTCATCCTCACCCTAAACCTCACCCTAACCCTTACCCTCACCCTAACCCTAACCCTAAACCTGACACTAACCCTAACCCTCACCCTAAACCTAACCCTAACCCTAACCCTCACCCTCACCCTCAACCTAATCCTAACCCTAACCCTAACAATAACCCTAACCCTAACCCTAAACCTAAACCTAACACTCACACTAACCCTAACCCTCACCCTAACCCTACGCCTAACCCTAACCCTAACCCTAACCCTCACCCTCAACCGAACCCTCACCCTCACCCTAACCCTCAACCTCACCTTAAACATCACCTTAACCCTAAACCTAATCCTAAACCTAAACCTGACCCTCAACCTCACCCTAACCCTAACCCTAAACCTCACCTTAAACCTCACCTAAACCTAACCGTAACGCTTACCCTCACCCTCACCATCACCCTAACCCTCACTGTCACCCTAACCCTCAACCTAACCCTAACCCTCACCCACAGCCTAACCCTCACCCTCACCCATACCCTAACCCTCAATCTCACCCTTACCTCACCCTAACCCTAACCTTCACCCTAACTCTAACCCTAAACCTTACCCGAACCCTAACCCTAATCCTAACCCTCAGGCCCACCCTAATTCTCACCCTAATCCTAAACCTAACCCTAATCCTAACCTTAACCCTCATCCTCAACTTCACCCTAACCATAACCTAAACCTAACCCTCATCCTCAACCTCACGCTCACCCTAACGCTAACCCTAACCCTAACCTTAACCTCACCTTCACCCTCAAACAAACCCTAACCCTAATCCTAACCCTAACCCTAAACCTCACCCTCACCTTGGGAGTAACCCTAACCCTCACCTTCACCCTCACCGTAACCCTAACAATACCCCTAAACCTAAGCCTCACCCTCACCCTAATCTTAACCCTAACCCTAATTCTAACCCTAACCTCACCCTCAACTTCACCCTAACCCTAACCCTCAACCTAAGCCTCACCCTCAACCTCACCCTCACCCTAACCCTAACCCTAACCGTCATCCTAACCCTAACCCTTACCCTAGCCCTCACACTTCACCTCACCCTCACCCTAAACCTATCCTTCAGCCTCAACCTGACCCTCACCCTAACCCTTACCCTCACCCTAACCCTAACCCTAATCCTAACCCTAACCCTCACACTAACCCTAAACCTCACCATAAACCTAATCCTAACCCTAACACTATCCCTTACCCTCAACCTCACCCTCACCCTCAGACAAACCCTAACCCTAACATGAAACCTAACCCTAAACCTCACCCTAAATGTCACCCTCACCCTCACCCTAAACCTAACCATCACCCTAACCCTACCGCTCACCATAACCCTTACCCTCACCATAACCCTAAAACTAATCCTAACCCTAACCATTACACTAACCCTAACCGTCACCCTAACCCTATGCCTAACCCTAACCCTCACACTCACCCTCACGGTAATGCTCAGCCTAATACTAAACCAAACATTATCGTAACCCTAATACTAACCCTTACACTCACCCTAAACCTAACTCTATCCCTAACCCTCAATCTAAATCTAACCCTAACCCTAACACTAACACTAAACCTAAACCTAACCCTAACCCTAACCCTCACCCTAACCCTAATCCTCAACCTCACCCTCACCCTAACCCTAACCCTAACCCTAACCCTCACCATCACACTAGCCCTCACCATAACACTCACTCAAAGCATAACCCTCCCTCTCACCCTAAACCTCATCCTAACCCTTACACTCACCCTAATCCTAACCCTAAACCAAACCCTAACCCTCACACTAAACCCAACCATCACTCTAACCCTCACCCTCACCCTAAACATCACCCTAACCCTAACACTCACCCTAACCCTATACCTAAACGTCACCCTAACACTAACCCTCACCCTAAACCTCACCCTCACCCTAACGATAACCCTAAACTTTACCTAACCAAAACCCTCACCCTCAACCTCACCCTCACCCTAAACCCCACCCTAACCCTTACATTCACCTAACCCTGACCCTAAACCTCACACTAACCCTAACCTTGACCCTAACCCTCACCCTAACCCTAACCCTAAATCTAACCCTACCCTCACCCACACCTAACCCTAAACCTAACCCTAATCCTCACCCTCACCCTCGCCCTCACACTAACTCTAACCCTATTATATCCCTAACCCTAACCCTAAACCTAACCTTAACCTTCACCCTCACCCTAACCCTAACACTAACCCAAATCCTTAACCTAACCCTAACCCTCAACCTCACCTTAACCTTCACCCTAACCCTAAAACTCACTCCAACTTTAACCCTAACCCTAACCTAAACCTAACCCTAACCCTAACCCTCACCATCATCCTACACCTCACCCTAACCCTTATCCTCACCCTAACACTAACCTTAAAAGTCACACTAACCCTAACCCTCACCCGAAACCTAACCATAACCCTAACCCTCACCCTCACCCTAACCTTAACCCGAACCCTAATCCTCACCCTCACCCTCAAGCTCACCCTCATCCTTACCCTAACTCTAACCCTTACCCTCACCGCTAACCCTAACCCTGACCCTAATGCTAACCATAACCCTCACCCTCACCCTTACCTTCAACCACAACCTCACCCGCACCCTAACCCTCATACTATTCTTAACGCTAACCATTATCTTAACCCTAACCCTCACACTCACACTCACCTTAAACCTAACCCTAACCCTAACACTCAACCTCACCCTTACCCTCACCTTAACCCTAACCCTAACAATAAATGTAACACTAACCCTAACTCTAACCATAACCATCATTATCATCCTAAACCTCACCCTAAACCTAACACTCACACACACCCTAATCCTCACCCTCACCAAGACCCTCACCCTCACCCTAACCCTCACCCTCACCCTAATCACCACCCTAACCCTAACCCTTAACCTAAACCTAACCGTAACCCACACCCTAACCCTAACCCTAACAATAACCCTAAACCTATCAATAACCGTAACCCTAACCCTCACCCTAACCCTAACCCTCACCCTCACCCTAAACTTAACCCTAACCCTCACCCTCACCCTTAACCTCACCCTCAGCCTAACCCTAACACTAAACCTAACCCTAATCCTAAACCTAACCCTCACCCTCACCCTCACCCAAACTCTAATCCTAACCCTAACCCTCACCCTCACCCTCACCCTAACCCTAAACCTCACCCTCACCCTAACCCTGCCGATAACTCTAACATGAACCCTCACCCTAAACCTCACCTTAAACTTTACCCTCAACCTAAACCTAACCCTAATCCTAACCCTAAACCTTACCCCAACTCTAACCCTCACCCAAACACTCACCCTAACCCTAACACTCACCGTCACCCTAAACCTCACCCTATCCCTAACCCTCACCCACACCCTAACCCTCACCCTCACCTGAAAACTCACTCTCAACCTAACCCTCACCCTAAAACTAACCCTAAACTTCACACTAACCGTAACCCTCACCCTAAACTTAACACTAACCCTAACCCTCACCCTAACTTTAACACTCACAAAAACACTAACCCACATCCTAACCCTCCCCACACCTGAATCGTCACCCTCACCCAAGCCCTCACTCTCACCCTAAACATCACCCTAAACCTAACACTCACCCTAACCCTAACCCTAACTTTAACACTCACACAAACCCTAACCCTCACCTTAACCCTCACCTCACATTAAACCTCACCATAACCCTACCCCTTACCTAAACGAAACCCTTACTCGCACCCTCACCCTCACCCTAAACCTCACCCTAACCCTTAATCTCACCCTAACCCTAACCCTAACCCTAACCCTCACCCTCACCCTCAACCTCACCCTCACCCTAACTCTAACTCTAATCCTAACCCTCATGCTAACCCTAACCCTAACCCTAATGCTAACCCTAACCCTCATCCTCACCCTTAGCTAACCATCACCCTAACCCTAACCCTAACCCTCACATTAAACCTAACCCTCACCCTAACCCTAACCCTAACCCTCAGCCTAAAACTCACCCTAAACCTAACCCTAATCCTAATCCTCACCCTATCCCTCACCCTAACCCTAACACTCACGCTCGCCCTAGCCCTCACATTAACCCTAACCATAACCCTAAACCTCACCCTAAAATGAATGCTAATCCTAACACTCACCCTCACCCTAACCCTCACCCAAACCCTTACCCTCAACTTAACCCTAGCCCTCACAATAACCCTAACCCTCACCCTAATCCTATCCCTACCCCTGAGCCTCACAATCATCCCAACCCTAACCCTAACCCTAACCCTCACCCTAAACCTAACCCTCACTCTCACCCTCACCCTAAACCTAACCCTAACCCACACCCTCTCCCTAAACCTAACCCTAACCCTAACCTTCACCCTCAACCTCACCCTCAGCCTAAACCTAACACTAAACTTCAGCCTAACCCTAACCCTAACCCTAACCCTCACCCTAAACTTCACCATAACCCTAACCCTTATCTAAATGAAACCCTCACTCTCACCCTCACCCTCAACCTAAACCTCACCCTAACCCTTTCCCTCACCCTCACCCTAACCCTAACCCTCACACTAACCCTAACGCTCACCCTCACCCTAACCCTTACTCTTACCCTCACCCACACCCTAACCCTAACCCTCAGCCTAATCTTAACCCTAACCATTATCTTAACCCTAACCCTCACCCTCACCCTCACCTTATACCTAACCCTAACACTCAACCTCACCCTCACCCGCACCCTAACCCTAATCCTAACAATAACCCTAACCCTAAACCTAAACCTAACCCTTACCTTTACCATAACCCTAAACCTAACCATAATCCTCACACTAATCCAAACCCTAAACCTCACACTTACCCCAACCCTAACCCTCACACTCACCCTCAACCTCACCCTCAGCCTAAACCTAACCCTAAACCTAAACCGAATCCTAAACCTAACCTTCACCCTCAACCACACCCAAACTCTAACCCTAACCCTAACCCTCACCCTCACCCTCACCCGAACCCTAACCCTCACCCTCACCCTAACCTTTACGATAACTCTAAGATGAACCCTCACCCTAAAACTCACCTTAAACTTTACCCTCAACCTAAACTTAACCCTAATCCTAACCCTAAACCTTACCATAACTCTAACCCTCACCCAAACACTCACCCTCACCCTAACCCTCACCATCACCCTAAACCTCACCCTATCCCTAACCTTCACCCACACCCTAACCCTCACCCTCATCCGAAACCTCACCCTCACCCTCACCCACACCCTCATCCTAAACATCACCCTAACACTAACCCTAACCCTAACACTAACCCTAATCGTAACCCTAACCCTAACCCTACCCTCACCCTACCCCTAATCCTAACCCTCACCCTCACCCTAACATTAACCCGAACTCTAACGCTCACCCTCACACTAGCCCTCACCCTAACATTCACTCTAACCGTAACCCTCAATCTCACTTTAACCCTCATCCTAACCCTTACCCTCACCATAACCCTAACCCTACACCAAACCCTAACCCTCACACTAAACCCAACCCTCAGCTTAAACCTAACCCTCACCCTCATCCTAACCCCTACCCTAACCCTAAACCTAACCCTCACCCTCAACCTCACCCTCACCCTCACCCTAACACTAACCCTAACCTGCATGCTAACCCTAGCCCTAAACCGTAATGCTAAGCATAATCCTCAACCTCACTCAAGCCCTCACCCTAAACCTAACCCTAACCCTAACCCTTACCCTAGCCCTCACCCTAACCCTAACCATCACTCTCACCCTAACCCTCACCATAACCCTTACCCTCAACCTAATCCTAACCCTAAAATTTACACTGACCCTAACCCTCATCCTAACCCTAAACCTAACTCTAATCCTAAACCTTACCCTCTCCCTCACCCTAACCCTAACAATAACCCTAAGCCTAACCCTAACCATAACCCTAAACCTAATCCTAACCCTCACCTTCACCCTCATCCTAACTCTAACCCTAACACTCACGCTAACCCTAACCCGAAACCTAATGCTAACCCTAAACCTCACCCTCACCCTAACCCTCACCCTAAACCTAAACTTCACCCTAACAGTAAACCTAACTCTCACACTAAACCTAAACCTCACCCTAACCCTAAAACTACACCACAGCCTAACTCTCACCCTAACCCTAACCCTAATCCTCAAAATATCCCTCACCCTAACCCAAACACTCACCCTCACCCTAAACCTAACCCTAACAATAACCCTAACCCCAACCCTAAACCTAAACCTAACTCTCAACCTCAGCCTAACCCTAACCCTAACCCTCACCCTCACCATCACCCTCAACCTCACCTTCACCCTCACCCTAACTCTAACCCTACCCTCACCCTAACCCTATCTGTATCCCTAATGCAACCCTAAACTTCACCCTCACCCTCACCCTTAAACTTAACCTCACCCTCACCTTCACCTCACCCTAATTATCACCCTAACCCTAACCCTTAACCTAACCCTAACCCTAACCTGCACACTAACCCTAACCCTCACCCTAAACCTCACCCTAAACCTAACCCTTACCTAACCAAAACCCTCACCCTCACCCTCACACTAACCCTCGGCCTAATCTTAACCCTAACAATTATCTTAACCAGAACCCTCACCCTCACGCTCACCTTAAACATAACCCTAACCCTAACACTCAACATCACCCTAACCCTCACCCTAACCCTAACCCTCAACCAAACCATAATGCTCACCCTCGCCAAAACCTTCACCCTTACCCTAGCCCTCACCCTCACCCTAAACCTAACTCTTAACCTAACCCTAATTTAACCCTTACCCTAACCCTAACCCTAACAATAACCCTAAACCTAACAATAACCCTAACACTAACCCTCACCCTAACCCTAACCCTTGCCCTAACCCTCAACCGAACCCTAACCCTAACCCTAAACTTCACCCTCAACCTAAACCTAACCCTCACCCTAAACCTCACCCTATCCCTAACCCTTACCAAAACGAAAGCCTCACTGTCACCCTCACCCTCACCCTAACTCTTACCCTCAACCTAACCCTAACTAGTCCTAACCCTCACTCTAACCCTAACGCTCACCCTCACCCTAACCCTTACCCTTACCCTCACCCACACCCTAACCCTAACACTCAGCCTAATCTTAACCCCAACCATTATCTTAACGCTAACCCTCACCCTCACACTCACCTTAAACTTAACCCTAACCCTAACACTCAACCTGACCCTAACCATAACCCCACCTCTAACACTCACCCTCACACTAGCCCTCACCATAACTCTCACTCTAACCCTAACCCTCAATCTCACTTTAAACCTCATCCTGACCCTTACCCTCACCATAATGCTAACCCTAAACCAAACAGTAACCCTCACACTAACCCCAACCCTCACCCTCATCCTAACACTAACCCTAACCCTAAACCTAACCCTCACCCTCAACCTCACCCTCACCCTCACCCTAACTCTAACCCTAACCTGCACGCTAACCCTAAACTTAACCCTAATGCTAACCCTAAACCTCAACCTCACCCTAGCCCTCACCCTAACCCTAACCCTAACCCTAACCCTCACCCTAACCCTAAACCTTACCCTAGCCCTCACCCTAACCCTAACCCTCACCCTCAGCCTAAATCTCACCGTAACCCTAACCCTCACCCTAACCCTCACCCCAACCATAAGGCTAAACCTAATACTCAACTTCACCCTAACTCTCACCCTAACACTTTACCTCACCCTAACCCTAACTCTAACACTCACAAAAAACCTAACCCTCACCCTAACCCTCCCCCACACACGAATCCTCACCCTCACCCAACCCTCACTCTCACCCTAAACGTCACCCTAAACCTAACATTCACCCTAACCCTAACCCTAACTTTAACACTCACACATACCCTAACCCTCACCCTCACCCTAACCCTAACCCTTACCCTAGCCCTTACCCTAACCCTAACCCTCATCCTCACCCTAACCCTCACCATAACTCTTACCCACACCCTAACCCTAAAATTAATCCTAACCCTAACATTTACACTGACCCTAACCCTCATCCTAACCCTAACCCTAACCCTAACCCTCACCCTCACCCTCACCCTAACCCTCAGCCTAATCCTAACCCTAACCCATATCATATCTCTAACCCTAACCCTCACACTCACCCTAAACGTAACTCTAACCCTAAACCTCACCCTCTCCCTCACCCTCACCCTAAAAATAACCTTAAACCTAAACCTAACCCTAATCCTAATACTAACCCTCACCCTCACCCTCACACTAACCCTAATGCTAAACCTAAAAATAACCCTAACCCTAAACCTAAATCTCAACCTAACCCTAACCCTAACCCTCACCCTCACTCTCACCCTAACCATAACCCTAACACTAACAATAACCCTAACCCTAAAACTAAACTTATCCCTAACCCTCACCCTAAACCTCACTGACATCCTAAACCTCACCCTAACCCTTACCTTCACCCTAACCCTAACCTTAAACCACACACTAACCCTAACCCTCACCCTATACCTAACCCTAACCCTAACCCTCACCCTAACCCTAGCCCTAACCCTAACAATAACCCTAAACCTAAACCTAAACCTCATCCTAACCCTAACCCTAAGCCTCACCCTCAATTTCACCCTAACCCTAACCCTAACCCTAACAATAACCCTAACCTTAACCCTAACACTAAACCTAACCCTAATCTTTACCCACACCCTAACCCTAATCCTAATCCTCACCCTCACCCTCACCCTCACAAGAACCCTAACACTAACAATAACCCTAAACCTAACTCCAAACCTAACCCTAACCCTCACCCTCACCTTAACCCTAACAATAACCCTTATCCTCACCCTAAACCTCACCCTCAAGCTCACCCTCACCCTCACCCTAATTGTAACCCTAACCCTCATGCTAACCCTAAACCTGACCCTAATGCTAACCCTAAACCTCACCCTCACCCTCACCCTTCCCCTCAACCTCAACCTCACCCATACCCTAACCCTCATGCTAATCTTAACCCTAACCATTATATTAACCCTAACCCTCACACTCACACTCACCTTAAACCTAACCCTAACCCTAACACTCAACCTCACCCTTACCCTCACCCTAACCCTAACCCTAACAATAACCTTAAACCTAACCCTAAGCCACACCCTAACCCTCACTATCATCCTAACCCTCACCCTAAACCTAACACCTACACACACCCTAACCCTCACCCTCACCAAAACCCTCACCCTCACCCTAACCCTCACCCTCACCTTAATCATTACCCTAACCCTAACACTTAACCTAAACCTAACCGTAACCCTCACCCTAACCCTCACCCCAACCATAACGCTAAACCTAACACTCACCCTCACGCTAACCCTCACCCTAACACTTTACCTCACCCTAACCCTCAAGCGAACTTTAACACTCACAAAAAACCTAACCCTCACTCTAACCCTCCCCCATACCCTCACCCTAACCCTCACCTCACCCTAAACCTCACCCTAACCCTTACCCTCACCCTAACCCTAACCTTAAACCTCACACTAACCCTAACCCTCACCCTAAACCTAACCCTAACCCTAAACCTCACCCTCACCCTCACTCTAACCCTAACCGAAACCTAACAATAACCCTAACCCTAAACCTAAAAATAAACCTCATCCTAACCCTAACCCTAACCCTCACCCTCAATCTCACCCTAACACTAACCCTACCCCTAACAATAACCTTAAACCTAACCGTAGCCCTAACCTTAACCCTAAACCTAACCCTAACCCTCACTCTCACCCTAACCCTATAGCTAACCCTAATCCTCACCCTCACCCTTACCCTCACCCTAACTCTAACCCTAACAATATCCCTAACCCTAACCCTAAACCTAACCCTAACCCTCACTGTCACCCTAACCCTAACCCTAATCCTAAACCTAATCCTAACCCTCAACCTTACCCTAACCCTCACCCTAACCCTAAACCTCACCCCAACCCTAACTCTAACCCTAACCTAACTCTAACCCTCAGCCTCACCCTAACCCTAAAGCTAACCCTAATCCTCACCCTCAAGATAACCTTAAAACTTACAATAATCCTAACCCTAATCTTAAACCTAACCCTAACCCTCACACTCACCCTCACCCCAACCTTAACCGTAACCCTAACCCTCACCCTCACCCTGAAGCTCACCCTCACCCTCACCCTAACTCTAACCCTAACCCTCATGCTAACTCTTACCCTGACCCTAATGCTAACCCTAACCCTCAATCTCACCCTTGCCCTCAACCTAACCCTAACCCTTAACCTAACCCTAACCCTAACCTTCACCCTAACCCTAACCCTCACCCTAAACCTCACCCTAAACCGAACCCTTACCTAACCGAAACCCTCACCCTCACCCTCACCCTCACCCTAACCTTCATGCTAATCTTAACCCTACAATTATCTTAACCCTAACCCTCACCCTCACACTCAACTTAAACCTAACCCTAACGCTAACAGTCAACCTCACCCTTACACTCACCCTAACCCTAACCCTAACAATAACCCTAAACCTAACCCTAACCCTCACCCTAACCCTCAGTATCATCCTAACCCTAACCCTAAACCCAACAATCACACACACCCTAACCCTCACCCTCACCAAAACCCTCACCGTCACCCTAACCCTCACCCTTACCCTAATCATCACCCTAACCCTAACCCTTAACCTAAACCTAACCGTAACCCTCACCCTAACCCTAACCCTAACAATAACCCTAAACCTATCAATAACCATAACCCTAACCCTCACCCTAACCTTAACCCTCACCCAAATCCTCACTCCAACCATAACGCTAAGCCTAACACTCACCCTCACCCTAACCCTCACCCTAACAGTTTACTTCACCCTAACCCTAACCCAAACTTTAACACTCACAAAAACCCTAAATCTCATGCTAACCCTCTCCCACACCCGAATCCTCACCCTCACCCAAACCCTCACTCTCACCCTAAACATCACCCAAAACCTATAACACTCACCCTAACCCTAACCCTAACTTTAACACTCACACAAACCCTAACCCTCACCCTAACCCTCACCTCACCCTAAACCTCACCCTAACCCTAACCCTTACCTAAACGAAACCCTCACTCTCACCCTCACCCTCACCCAAAACCTCACCCTAACCATTACAAGCACCATAACCCTAACCCTCACACTAACCCTAACCCTCACCCTAACCCTAACCCTAACCCTTACCCTCACCCTCAACCTCACCCTAACTCTCAGCCTAATCTTAACCCTCACCATTATCTCAACCATCTCACTCTCACACTCACCTTCAACCTAACCGTAACCCTAACACTCAGCCTCACCCTCAACCTCACCCTAACCCTAACCCTAACAATAACCCTAAACCTAACCATAAACCTAACCCTAACCCTCAACCTCACCCTAACCCTCACCCTAACCCTAACCCTCACCCACACCCTAACCCTCACCCACACCCTAACCCTCACCCTCACCAAAACCCTCACTCTCACCCTAACCCTAAACCTCACCCTAATCATCACCCTAAACCTAAGCCTTAACCTAACCCTAACTGTAACCCTCACCCTAACCCTAAACCTAACAATAACCCTAAACCTAACAATAACCCTAACCCTAACCCTCACCCTAAGCCTAAACCTTGCCCTAACCCTAACCCTAACCCTAAATTTCACCCTAACCATAACCCTAACCCTAAACCTCACCCTAAACCTCACACTAACCCTAACCCTTACCTAAACAAAACCCTCACTCTCACCCTCACCCTCACCCGAAATCTCACCCTAATCTAAACCCTAACCCTAATTCTAACCCTATCCTCACCCTAATCTTTACCCTAAACCTAACCCTAAACCTAATCCTCACCCTCAACCTCACCCTCACCCTAACCCTATCCCTAACCCTAACGCTCACCCTAACAGTAACCCTTACCTTAGCCCTCACCTTTACCCTCACCCTAACACTATCCCTCACCCTCACCCTAACCCTCACTCTAACCACGAGCCTCACACTAACCCTTACCCTCAACCTCACCCTGACCCTCAGACAAAACCTAACCCTTACCCTCACCCTCATCCTAATCCTTAACTTCATCCTCACCCTAGCCCTCATCATAACCCTTACCCTCACCCTAACCATAACCCTAAACCTAAACCTAACCCGAACCCGAACCCTCACCCTAACCCTAACCCTAACCCTCACCCTCACCCTAACTCTAACCCTAACAATAACCCTCACCCTAACCCTAAACCTAAACCTAACCCTCACCCTCACCCTAACCCTAAAACTAACCCTAACCCTCACCCTCACCCTCAACCTCACCCTCACCCTCACCCTAACTCTAACCCTATCCCTCACGCTAATACTAACCCTAAATCCTATTGTAACCCTAAAATTCACCCTCACCCTCACCCTTACCCTCAACCTCACCCTCACCTTCACCCTCACCCTAATCATCACCCTAACCCTAACCCTTAACCTAACGCTAACCATAACCTGCACACTAACCCTAACTCTCACGCTAAACCTAACCCTTACCTAACCAAAACCCTCACCCTCACCTTCACACTAACCCTCGGCCTAATCTTAACCCTAACAATTAACTTAAACATAATCCTAACCCTCACACTCACCTTAAACCTAACCCTAACCCTAACACTCAACCTCAACCTAACCCTCAACGTAACCTTAACCCTCACCCACACCCTAATCCTCACCCTCACCAAAACCCTCACCCTCACCCTAACCCTCACCCTCACCCTAATTATCACCCTAAACCTAACCCTTAACCTAACCCTGACTGTAACCCTCACCCTAACCCTAACCCTAACAATAACCCTAAACCTAACAATAACCCTAAACCTAACACTCACCCTAACCCAAACCCTCACCCTAACCCTCAATCTAACCCTAACTCTAACCCTAAACTTCACCCTAACCCTAACCGTAACCCTAAACCTCACCCTAAACCTCACCCTAACCCTAACCCTTACCTAAATGAAACCCTCATTCTCACCCTCACCCTCACCCTAAAACCTCACCCTAAACCTTACCCTCATCCTCACCCTAACCCTAACCCTCACAGTAACCCTAACGCTCACCCTCACCCTAACCCTTACCCTTACCCTCACCCACACCCTAACCCTAACCCTCAGCCTAATCTTAACCCTAACCATTATCTTAACCCTAACCCTCACCCTCACACTCACCTTAAACCTAACCCTAACCCTAACACTCAACCTCACCCTCACCCTCAACCTAACCCTAACCTGAACTCTAACCCTCACCCTCACACTAGCCCTCACCATAACACTAACTCTAACCCTAAACCTCACTCTCACTTTAACCCTCATCCTAACCCTAACCCTCACCATAACCCTAACCCTAAACCAAACCCTAACCCTCACACTAAACCCAAACCTCAGCCTAAACCTAACCCTCGCCCTTATCCTAACGCCAACCCTAACCCTAATCCAAACCCTAACCCTCAATCTCTCCCTCACCTTCACACTAACTCTAACCCTAACCTGTATGCTAACCCTAAAACTAACCCTAATGCTAACCCTAAACCTCAACCTCACCCTAGCCCTCACCCTAACCCTAACCCTAACCCTAAACCTCACCCTCACCCTAACCCTTACCCTAGCCGACACCCTAACCCTAACCCTCACCCTCAGCCTAACCCTCACCATAACCCTTGCCCTCAACCTAACCCTAAACCTAATCCTAACCCTAACATTTACACTGACCCTAACCCTCATTCTAACCCTAACCCTAACTGTAACTCTCACCCTCAACCTCACCCTAACCCTCAGCCTAATCCTAACCCTAACCAGTATCATATCTCTAACCCTCACCCTCACACTCACCCTAAACCTAACTCTAATCCTAAACCTCACCATCTCTCTTACACTAATTCTAACCCTAACCCTCATGCTAAACCTAACCCGAACCCTAATGCTAACCCTAAACCTCACCCTCACCCTAACCCTCACCCTAAACCTAAACTTCACCCTAACATTAAACCTAACTCTCACACTATACCTAAACCTACACAACAGCCTAACCCTCACCCTAACCCTAACCCTAATCCTCAACATATCCCTCACCCTAACCGGAACACTCATCCTCACCCTAGCCCTCACCCTAACCCTAATCCTACCCTTAAACCTCACCCTAAAAGTAATGCTAACCCTACCCCTTATCCTCACCCTAACCCTCACCCTAACCCTAAACCGAATCCTAACCCTCACCTTAACCCTAAACCTAAACCTCACCCTAGCCCTCACTCTTACCCTAACACTAACCCTAACCCTCACCCTAATGCTAACCCTAACCCTAACCGTCACACTAACCTTCACCCTCAACCTAATCCTCACCATAATCCTAAACCTAACCCTAATCCTAACCCTCACCCTCACCCTCAACTTCACCCTAACCCTAACCTAAACCTAACCCTCACCCTCAACCTCACCCTCACCTAACGCTAACCCTAACCCTAACCCTAACCTCACCCTCACCCACAGACAAACCCTAACCCTAACACTAATCCTAACACTAACCCTAACCCTCACCCTCACCCTAAACCTAACCCTAACCCTCACCCTCACCCTCACCCTCACCCTAAACCTAACAATAACCCTAACCCTAACCCTCACCCTCAACCTAATCCTCACCCTAATCTTAACCCTAACCCTAATTCTAACCCTAACCTCACCCTCAACTTCACCCTAACCCTAACCCTAAACCTAAACCTCACCCTCAAACTCAACCTCATCCTAACCCTAACCCTTACCCTAACCCTCACCCTAACACTAACCCTTACCTTAGCCCTCACCTTTACCCTCACCCTACCACTATCCCTCACCCTCACCCGAACCCTCACTCTAACCATAACCCTCACACTAACCCTAACCCAAATCCTAACACTCACACTAACCCTAACCCTCACCCTAAACCATATCCTAACTCGAACACTAACCCTTACCCTCAACCTCACCCTGACCCTCAGACAAAACCTAACCCTAACCCGAAATCTAACCCTAAACCTCACCCAAACCCTCACACTTACCCTCACTCTCACACTGACAATACACCTCATCCTCACTCTAACCCTCAACATAAACCTTACCCTCACCCTAACCTGAACCCTAAACCTAACCCTAACCCTCACCCTCACCCTCACCCTAAAACTAAACCTAACCCTAACCCTCACCCTCACCGTAACCCTAACCCTAACAATAACCCTAACACTAAACCTAACAATAACCCTAACACTCACCCTCACCCTAAACCTAACCCTAGCTCTAACCCTCACCCTCACCCTCAACCTCACCCTCACCCTCACCCTAACTCTAACCCTATCCCTCATGCTAACCCTGTCCCTAACCGAAATGTAACCCTAACCCTCAACCTCACCCTCACCCTCACCCTTACCCTCACCCTCACCCTCACATTCACCCTCACCATAATCATCACCCTAAACCTAACCCTTAAACTAACCCTCACCCTAACCTGCACACTAATCCTAACCCTCACCCTAAACCTAACACTTACCTAACCAAAACCCTCACCCTTACCCTCACACTAACCCTGAGCCTAATCTTAACCCTAAACATTATCTTAATCATAACCCTCACCCTCACACTCACCTTAAACCTAACCATAACCCTAACACTCAACCTAAACCTAACCCTCACCCTAACCCTAAACCTCACTCAAACCCTAACCCTCACCCTCACCAAAACCCTCACCCTCATCCTAAACCTCACCCTCACCCTAATCATCACCCTAAACCTAACCCTAACTGTAACCCTAACCCTAACCCTAACCATAAAAATAACCCTAAACCTAACACTAAACCTCACCCTAACCCTTACCCTTACCCTCACCCACACCCTAACCCTAACTCTCAGTCTAATCTTAACCCTAACCATTATCTTAACCCTTACACTCACACTCACACTCACATTAAACCTAACCCTAATCCTAACACTCAACCTCACCCTCACGCTCACCCTAACCCTAACCCTAACAATAACACTAAGCCTAAACTTAAACCTAACCCTAACCCTAACCCTAAACCTAATCCTCACCCTAAGCCTAACCCTAAACCTCACCCTTACCCTAACCCTAACCCTAATCCCCACCCTAGCCCTCACCCTAAAACTCACACTAACCCTAACCCTCACTCTCACCCTAACACTCATTCTAACCATTAACCTCACCCTAACCCTCACCATAAACCTTATCCTAAACCTGACACTAAAACTAACCCTCAGCTTAAACCTAACCCTCACCCTCATCCTAAACCTAACCCTAACCCTAACCCTCTCCCTCACCTTCAACCTCACCCTCACCCTCACTCTAACTCTAATCCTAACCCTCACGTTAACCCTAACCCTAACCCTAAAGCTAACCCTAACACTCACCCTCACCCTAACCCTCACCCTAAACCTAACCCTAACCCTCACATTAAACCCAACCCTCACCCTAACCCTAACCCTAACCCTCAGCCTAAAACTCACCCTAAACCTAACCCTAATCCTAATCCTCACCCTATCCCTCACCCTAACCCTGACACTCACACTCGCCCTAGACCTCACATTAACCCTAACCATAACCCTAAAACATACCCTAAAACTAATGCTAACCCTAACCCTCACCCTCAACCTAACCCTCACCCAAACCCTTACCCTCAACCTAACCCTAACACTCACAATAACCCTAACCCTCAACCTAATCCTAATCCTACACCTGAGCCTCACAATCATCCTAACCCTAACCCTAACCCTAACCTTCACCCTAACCTAACCCTCACCCTCACCCACAACCTAACCCTAACCCAAACCCTCACCCTAAACCTAAACCTAACCCTCACCCTCACCCTCAACCTCACTCTCAGCCTAACCCTAACACTAAACCTAACCCTAATCCTAAACCTAACCCTCACCCTCACCCTCACCCAAACTGTAATCTTAAGCCTAACCCTCAAACTCACCCTAACCCTAACCCTCACCCTCACCCTAACCCTCACCCTAACCCTAATTACAACTCTAACATGAACCCTCACCCTAAACCTCACCTTAAACTTTAACCTCAACCTAAAACTAACCCTAATCCTAACCCTAAACCTTACCCTAACTCTAACCCTCACCCCAAAACTCACCCTCACCTTAACCCTAAGTGTCACCCTAAACCTCACCCTATCCCTAACCCTCACCCACACCCTAACCCTCACCCTCACTGAAACCTCAACCTCACCCTAACACTCACCCTCACCCTAAACATCACCCTAACCCTAACCCTAACAATAACCCTAATCCTAACCCTAACCCTAACCCTCACCCTAACCCTAATCCTAACCCTCACCCTCACCCTAACCCTATCCCGAACTCTAACCCTCACTCTCACACTAGCCCTCACCCTAACACTCACTCTAACCTTAACCCTCACTCTCACTTTAACCCTCATCCTAACCCTTACCCTCAACATAAACCTAACCCTAAACCAAACCCTCACCCTCACACTGAACCCAACCCTCAGCCTAAACCTAACCCTCACCCTCATCCTAACACTAACCCTAACCCTAAACCTAACGCTCAAACTCACCCTCACCCTAACTCTAAACCTAACCTGCACGCTAACCCTAACCCTAACCCTAATGCTAACCCTAATCCTCAACCTCACCCTAGCCCTCACCCTAACCATAAACCTAACCCTAAACCTCACCCAAACCCTAACCCTTACCCTATCCGTCACCCTAACCCTAACCCTCACCCTCACCCTAACCCTCACTATAACCCTTACCCTCACTCTAAACCTAAACCTAATCCTAACACTAACATTTACACTTAACCTAACCCTCATGCTAACCGTAACCCTAACCCTCATCCTCACCCTCACCCTCACCGTAACCCTCAGCCTAATCCTAACCCTAACCAGTATCATATCTCTAAAGTTCACCCTCACACTCACCCTAAACCTAACCCTTATCCTAATCCTCACCCTCACCCTAACTCTAACGCTAAACCTAACACAAATCCTAACCCTAACCCTAAACCTCAACCTCACCCCAATCCTAACCCTAAACCTCACCCTCAATCTCACCCTAACCCTAACCCTAACACTAACAATAACTCTAACACTAAACCTAACCCTCACCCTAACCCTAACCCTAAACCTCACACTAACCCTAACCCTCACCCTAAACCTAGCACTAACCCTAACCTTCACCCTCACTCTCACCCTAACCCTAACACTAACACTAACAATAACCCTAACCCTAAAACTAAACCTATCCCTAACCCTCACCCTAAACCTTACCATCATCCTAAACCTCATCCTAACCCTTACCCTCACCCTAACCCTAACCTTAACCCACACACTAACCCTAACCCTCACCCTAAACCTAATCCTAACCCTCACCCTCACCCTCACCCTCACCCTAACCCTAACCCTAAACCTAACCATAACCCTAAAGCTAAACCTAAACTTAAACCTCATCCTAACCCTAACCCTAAACCTCACCCTCAATCTCACCCTAACCCTAAACCTAACCCTAAAAATAACCCTAACCCTAACCCTTACCTAAGCCTAACCCTAAACCCCACGCTCACCCTAAGCCTAAACCTAACCCTAACCCTCACCCTCACCCTAACCCTAACCCTAATCCTAAACCTAACCCTAACAATCAACCTCACACTAAGCCTCACCCTAACCCTAAACCTCACCCCAACCCTAACCCTAGCCCTAACCTAAACCTAATTCTAACCCTCACCCTCACCCTAACCCTAAACCTAACCCTAAACCTCACCCTCACCCTCACCCTCACGATAACCCTAACACTAACAATAACCCTAAACCTAACCCTAAACCTAACCTTAACCCTCACCCTCACCCTCACCCTAAACTTAACCATTACTCTAAACCTCATCCTCCCCCTCAAGCTCACCCTCACCCTCACCCTAACTCTAACCCTAACCCTCACGCTAACCCTAAACCTGACCATAATGCTAACCCTAACCCTCACCCTCACCCTCACACTTACCCTCAACCACAACCTCACCCGCACACTAACGCTCATGCCAATCTTAACCCTAACCATTATCTTAACCCTAAGTCTCACTCTCACACTCACCTGAAACCTAACCCTAACCCTAACACTCAACCTCACCCTTACCCTCACCCTAACCCTAACAATAACCCTAACCCTCACCCTCACCCTCACTACCATCCTAACCCTCACCCTAAACCTAATATTCACACACACCCTAACCCTCACCCTCACCAAAACCCTCACCCTTACCCTAACCCTCACCCTCACCCTAATCGTGATGATAACCCTAACCCTTAACCTAAACCTAACCGTAATACTCACCCTAACCCTAACCCTAACAATAACCCTAAACCTATCAATAACGGTAACCCTAATCCTCACCCTAATCCTAACCCTCACCCTAACCATCACCCCAACCATAACGCTAAACCTAACACTCACCCTCACCCTAACCCTCACGATAACACTTTACTTCACCCTAACCCTAACCCAAACTTTAACACTCACAAAAACCCTAACCCTCACGCTAAACCTCCCCCACACCCGAATCCTCAAGCTCACCCAAACCCTCACTCTCACCCGAAACATCACCCTAAACCTAACACTCACTCTAACCCTAACCCTAACTTTTACACTCACACAAACCCTAACCCTCACCTGAAACCTCAACCTCACTCTAACCCTCACCCTCACCCTAAACATCAGCCTAACCCTAACCCTAACCCTAACAATAACCCTAATCCTAACCCTAACCCTAAACCTTACCCTCACCCTACCCGTAAACCTAACCCTCACCCTCACCCTAACCCGAAGCCGAACTCTAACACTCACGATCACACTAGCCCTCACCCTAACACTCACTCTAAGCCTAACCCTCACTCTCAATTTAACCCTCATCCTAACCATTGCCCTCACCATAAACCTAACCCTAAACCAAACCCTCACCCTCACAGTAAACCCAACCCTCAGCCTAAACCTAACCCTCACCCTCATCCTAACCCTAACCCTAAACCTAATCCTCAACCTCAACCTCACCCTCACCCTCACCCTAACTCTAACCCTAACCTGAACGCTAACACTAACCCTAACCCTAATGCTAACCCTAAACCTCAACCTCACCCTAGCCCTCACCCTAAACATAACCCTAACCCTAACCCTCACCCTAACCCTAACCCTTACCCTAGCCCTCACCCTAACCCTAACCCTCACCCTCACCCTAACCCTCACCATAACCCTTACCCTCACTCTAATCCTAAACCTAATCCTAACCCTAAACCTAAACCTAAACCTCACCCTCATCCTAACCCTAACCCTAACCCTAACCCTCACCCTCAACCTCACCCTAACCCTAACCCTCACCCCAACCCTAACCCTAACCCTAAACCTAACCCTAACCCTAACCCTCACCCTAACCCTAACCCTCACTATCACCCTAACCCTAACCCTCACCCTAACCCTCAACCTCACCCTCACCTTCACCCTAACACCAACCCTAACACTCACGCTAATTCTAAACCTAACCCTAGTGCTATCCATAAACTTCACCCTCAGCATCACTCTTACCCTGACCTTCACCCTCACCCTAATCATCACCCTAACCCTAACCCTTAAACTAACCCTAATACTAACCTTCACCCTAACCCTAACCCTAAACCTCACCCTAAACCTAACCCTTACCTAACCGAAACCCTCACCCTCACCATCACACAAACCCTCAGCCTAATCTTAACCCTAACCCTCACACTCACCTTAACCTTAAACCTAACCCTAACTCTAACACTCAACCTCACCCTTACACTTACCCTAACCCTAACCCTAACAATAACCCTAACCCTAATCCTAAACCTCACCCTAACCCTCATTATCATCCTAACCCTCACCCTAACCCTAACCCCCAGTCACAACCTAACCCTCACCCTCACCAAAACCCTCACCCTCACCCTAACCCTCAAACTAACTCTAACACTAAACCTAACACTCACCCTCACTGTAACTCCCACCCTAACATTTTTCCTCACCCTAACCCTAACCCTAACTTTAACACTCACACAAACCCTAACACTCACCCTAACCCTCACCCTCACCCGAAACATCACCCTAAACCTAACACTCACCCAAACCCTAACCCTAACCGTCACCCTAACCCTAACCCTAAACCTCACCCTAACCCTAAACCTCACCCTAACCCTAACGCATACGTAACCGAAACCCTTACTCTAACCCTCACCATAAACCTCACCCTAACCCTTACCCTCACCCTAACCCTAATCCTAAACCTCACACTAACCCTAACCCTCACCCTCACCCTAACCCTAACCCTTACCCTCACCCTCACCCTCACGCTAACTCTCAGCTTAATCTTAACCCTAACCATTATCTTAACCCTAACTCTCACCCTCACATTCACCTTAAACCTAACCCTAACCCTAACACTCAACCTCACCCTCACCCTAACCCTAAACCTAATCCTAACAATAACCCTAACACTAACCCTAACCCTAATCCTCACCTTAACCCTAACCCTAAACCTCACCCTCACCCTCACCCTAACCCTAACGATAACCCTCAACCTCAACCTAGCCCTCACCCTAAAACTCACGCTAACCCTAACCCTCACTCTCACCCTAACACTCATTCTAAACCTTACCCTCACCCTAACCTTAACATTAAACCTAACCCTAACCCTCACACTAAACCTAATCCTCAGCTTAAACCTAACCCTCACCCTCATCCTAAACCTAACCCTAAACCTAACCCTCACCATCATTCTAACTCTAATCCTAACCCTCACGCTAACCCTAACCCCAATCCTAATGCTAACCCTAACCTTCACCCTCACCCTAAACCTCACCATAAGCTAACCCTCACCCTAACCCTAACCCTTACCCTCACATTAACCCCAACCCTCACCCTAACCCTAACCCTAACCCTCAGCCTAAAACTCACCCTAAACCTAACCCTAATCCTAATCCTCATGCTATCCCTCACCCTAACCGGAACACTCACACTCACCCAAGCCCTCTCAATAACCCTAACCATAACCCTAAAACTCACCCTAAAACTAATGCTAACCCTAACCCTCACCCTCACTTTAACCCACAACCAAACCCTTACCCTCAACCTAACCCTAACCCTCACAATAACCCTAACCCTCACACTAATCCTATCCCTACCTCTAATCCTCACTCTCATCCTAACCCTAATCCTAACCTTAAACCTCCCCCTAACCCTAACCCTCACCCTCACCCTAACCCTAACCCTCACCCTCACACTCACCCTCACCCTCACCCTAACCCTAACCCTCACCCTCAACCTAACCCTCACAATAACCCTTACCCTCACCCTAAACCTAATCCTAACCCTAATCCTTACACTAACCGTAAGCCTCATCCTAAACCTAACCCTAACCCTAACCCTAACCCTCACCCTCTCCCTAACCCTCAGCCTAATCCTAACCCTAACAATTATCATAACCTTAACCCTCACCCTCACACTCACCCTAAACCTAACTCTAACCCTAACCCTCACCCTCACCCTCACCCTAACCCTAACAATAACCCTATACCTAACCCTAAACCTAACCCTCACCCTAACCCCAATCCTAACCCTCACCCTCACCCTCACCCTAACTCTAACCCTAACCCTCATGCTAACCCTAATCCTAATGCTAACCCTAAAGCTCACCCTCACCCTAACCGTCACGGTAACCCTAACCCTAAAAATAACTCTAAACCTCCCCCTAATCCTCACTATCATCCTAACCCTCACCCTAACCCTAACACTCCCGCACACCCTAACCCTCGCCCTCACCAAAACCCTCACCCTCACCCTAGCCCTCACCCTCACCCTAATCATCACCCTAACTCTAACCCTTAACCTAACCCTTACCGTAACCTGCACCCTAACCCTTACCGTAAAAATAATCCTAACCCTATCAATAACCATAACCCTAACCCTCACCCTAAACCTAACATTCACCCTAACACTCAACCTAACCGTAACGCTAACCCTAACACTCATCCTCACCCTAACCCTCACCCTAACCCTAACCCTAATCCTAACCCTGACCCTAACCCTAAACCTAAACCTCACTCTAGCCCTCACTCTAACCCTAACACTAACCCTAACCCTCACCCTAAAGCTAACCCTAACCCAAACCCAAACCCTCACCCTAACCCTTACCGTCATCCTAACACTCACCTAAACCTATCCCTCACCCACACCCTAACCCTCACCCTCACCAATACATTCACCCTCACACTAACCTTCACCCTAACACTTTTCCTCACCCTAACCCTTACACTAACACTCACACAAACCCTAACCCTCACCGTAAACCTAACCCTCCCCCACACGTTAACCCTCACCTACACCCGAACCATCACCCTCACCCTAACACTCAACCTCACCCTAAACATCACCCTAAACCTAACACTCACCCTAACCCTAAACCTAACCCTTACATAACCAAAACCCTCAGCCTCACCCTCAGCCTAACCCTAACCCTAAACCTAAACCTCACCATAACCCTAACCCTAAATTTCACCAGCAATATTACCCTAACCCTAACCCTAAGCCTAACAATAACCTTAACGCTAAACCTAACCCTAACCCTCACGCTAACCCAAACCCTAAATCTAACAATAAGCCTATCCCTAACCCTAAACCTAACCCTAACCCTCACCCTAACCCTCACCCTAACTCTAACCCTAATCCTAACCTTTACCGTAACCATTATCATAACCCTAACCTTCACCCTCAAAATCACCCTAAACGTAACTGTAAACCTAACCCTCACCCTCACCTTAACCCTAACCCTAACAATAACCCTAACCCTAACCCTAACCCTAAACCACACCCTCACCCTCACCCTAACCTTCAGCCTAATCCTAACCCTAATCATTATCATAACCCTAACCCTCACACTCACACTCACCCTAAACCTAACTCTAACCCTAACCCTCACCCTCACTCTAATCCTAACCCTAACCCTAACAATAATCCTAAACCTAACCATAACCCTAACCCTCACCCTAACCCTTAAACCTAACCTTCACCCTCACCCTCACCCTAACTCTAACCCTAACCATCACGCTAACCCTAACCCTAATGCTAACCCTAAACCTCACCCTCACCCTAACCCTCACCCTAAACCTAACCCTCACCCTAACCCTAACCCTAACAATAACCCTAAACCTAACCCTAACCCTAACCATCACCTTAACACTAACACTAAGCCAAACCCAAACCCTCACCCTAACCCTCACCGTCATCCTAACACTCAACTAACCCTAAACCTCATTCACACCCTAACCCGCACCCTCACCAAAACACTCAATCTCACCCTAACCCTCACCCTAACACTTTTCCTCACCTTAACCCTAACCCTAACACTCACACAAACCCTAAACCTCAGCCGAACCCTTACCCTCTCTCAATCCCTAACCCTCACCCACACCCGAACCATCACCCTCACCCTCTCCCTAAACGTCACCCTAACCCTAATAGACACCCTATCCCTAAACCCAACCGTCACCCTAACCCTAACCCTCAGTCTAACCCTCACCCTCACCCTAACCATAACCCTATCCCTTAACTAACCGAGACCTTCACCCTCATCCTAAACCACACCCTAACCCTTACCCTCACCCTAACCCTAATCCTAAACCTCACACTAACCCTAACCCTCACCCTAAACCTAACCCTCACCCTAACCCTCACCCTCACCCTCAACCTAATCCTAACCCTAACCCTAACAATAACCCTAACCCTAACCCTAAAGCTAAACCTAACACTCACACTAACCCTAACCCTTAACCTAACCCTAAACCTCACACTAACCCTAACACTCACCCTCACCCTCACCCTCAACCTAAGCCTAACTCTAACCCTAAACCTAATCCTAAACCTAAAACTGACGCTCACCCTCAACCTAACCCTAACCCTAACCCTCACCATAAACCTCACCCTATCCCTAACCATAACCCTAACAATCACCCTCAGCCTCAACCTAACCCTCACCGTAACCCTAACCCGAAACCTAACCATAACCCTCACCCACACCCTAACCCTCACCCTCACCGGAAACCTCACCCTCACCCTAAACCTCACTCTCACCCTTACCTCACCCTAACACTAACCCTCACCCTAACTCTAACCTTAAACTTCACCCTAATCCTAACCCTCACCCTAACCCTCACCCTCACCCTAATCCTCACCCTAATCCTAAACCTAACCCTAATCCTAATCCTAACCCTCATCCTCAACTTCACCCTAACCCTAATCTAAACCCAACCCTCATCATCAACCTAAACATCACCCACAGACAAATCCTAACCCTAACCCTAATCCTAACACTAACCCTAACCCTCACCCTCACCCTAAACCTAAACCTAACCCTCACCCTCACCCTAAGCCTAACCTTAACCCTCACCCTAAGACTAACCCTTACCCTAGCCCTCACCCTTACCTTCACCTTTATACTAACCCTATCCCTCACCCTAAACCTAATCCTAACCCTAACACGAACCCTTACCCTCAACCACATACTCACCCTACGACAAACCCTAACCTGAACCCGAAACCTAACCCTAAAACTAACCCTCACCCTCACCCTCACCCTAACGCTAACCCGCATCCTCACCCTAACCCTCAATATAACCCTAACCCTCACCCTAACCCTAAACCTAATCCTAACCCTAACCCTTACACTAACCCTAACCCTCACCCTCACCCTCACCCTCACCCTCACCCTAACCCTAAACCTAACAATAACCCTAACCCTAACCCTAACCCTAACCCTAAATCTAATCCTCACCATATCCCTCACCCTAACCCTAACACTCACCCTCACCCTAACCCTAACCCTAACCCTAACTTTAAACCTCAACCTTAAAGTAATGCTAATGCTAAACCTCATCCTCACCCTAATCCTAACCCTCACCCTAACCCTAAACCTAATCCTCACCCTAGCCCTCACTCTAACCCTAACATTAACCCTCACCCTAACGCTAACTCTAACCAAAAACCAAACCCTCACCGTCATCCTAACACTCACATAACCCTAACCCTCACCCACACCCTAACCCTCAGCCTCACTAAAACACTCACCCTCACACTAACCGTCACCCTAACACTTTTCCTCACCCAAACCCTACCCTAACACTCACGCAAATCCTAATCCTCACCCTAAACCTAACCCTCTCCCAAACCCTAACCCTCACCCACACCCAAACCAACACCCTCACCCTACCCCTCACCCTCACCCTAACCCTAAAACTAACCATCACCCTAACCCTAACCCTCACCCTACCCTTCACCCTCATCCTAAACCTAACCCTAAACCTTACCTAACTGAAACCCTCAAGCTCAACCTCACCCTCACCCTAAACCTCACCCTAACCCTTATCCTCACTGTAAACCTAACCCTAAACCTCACACTAACCCTAACACTCAGCCTAAACCTAACAAAACCCTCACCCTAACCCTCACCCTAACCCTCACCCTAATCCTAACCCTAAACCTAACAATAACCCTACCCCTAACCCTACCCCTAACCCTAATCCTAACCCTTACTCTAACCATAATCTTAACCCTAACCCTCACCCTCACAATCACCCTCAACCTCACCCGAAACATAACCCTCACCCTCACCGTCACCCTCACCCTAACAGTAACCTTAACAATAACCATAACCCTAACCCTAAACCTAACCCTAACCCTCACCCTCACCCTAACTCTAACCCTCACCCTTACCCTCACCCTCAACCTAAACCTCACACTAACCCTTACCCTCACCCTAACCCTAAACGTCACACTAACCCTAGCCCTCAACCTAAACCTAACCCTAACCCTAACACTAACCCTCACCCTCACCATAACCCTAACCCTAAATATAACCCTAACCCTAAACCTATACCTAAACCTAAACCTCATCCTAACCCTAAACCTAAACCTCACCCTCAATCTCACCCTAACCCTAAACCTAACCCTAAAAATAACCATAACCCTAAACCTAACCCTAACCCTAACCCTCACCCTAACACTAACCCTAAACCTAACAATAACCCTACACTTAACCCTAAACCAACCCTAACCCTCACCGTAAACCTAACCCTAATCCTAACCGTTACCCTAACCATTATCTTAACACTAACCCTCACCCTCACAATCACCCTCACCCTAACCCTCACCCTCACCCTCACCCTCACCCTCACCCTAACCCTAACCCTAAAAAGATCCCTAACCCTAACCCTAAACCTAACCCGAACCCTCACCCTCACCCTCAACCTCACCCTAACCCTAACGCTTACACTAACCCTAACCCTAACCCTAAACCTAATCCTAACCCTCACCCTCATCCTAACCCTAACCATAACCCTAACCCTCACTCTCACCCTCAACCTCACCCTCAACCTCACCCTAACTCCAACCGTAACCCTCAGGCTAACCCTAACCCTAACCCTAATGCTAAACCTAACCCTCAGCCTCACCCTCACCCTTACCCTCAATCTCACTCTCACCCTCACCCTCACCCTAATCATCACTCTAACCCTAACTCTTAACCTAACCCTAACCCTAAACTTCACCCTAACCCTAAGCCTCACCCTAAACCTCACCCTCACACTCACCCTCATGTTAATCTTAACCCTAACCACTATCTTAACCCTAACACTCACCCTCACACTCACCTTAAACCTAAACCCAACCCTAACACTCAACCTTACTCTTACCCTCACCCTAACCCTAACCCTAACAATAACCCTAACTCTAACCCTAACCCACACCATAAACCTCACTATCATCCTAACCCTCACCCTAACCCTAACACTCACACACGCCCTAAACCTCACCCTCACCAAAACCCTCATCCTCAACCTAACCCTCACCCTCACCCTAATCAGAACACTAACCCTAACCCTTAACCTAACCCTAACCGTAACCCTCACCCTAACCCTAACCCTAACAATAACCCTAAAACTATCAATAACCCTATCCCTAACCCTCACCCTCACCCTAACCCTCACCCTAATATTTTACCTCACCCTAACCCTAACCCTAACTTTAACACTCACACAAACCCTCAACCTAACCCTAACCCTCCACCACAACCAAAACCTCACCCTCACCCAAACCTTCACCCTCACCCTAAACATCACCGTAAACATAACACTCACCCTAACCCTAACCCTAACTTTAACATTCACACAAACCTAATTATCAAGCTAACCCTCACTTCACCCTAAACATCACCCTAACCCTACCAGTTACCTAACCGAAACCCTCACTCTCACCCTCACGCTCACCCTAAACCTCACCCTAACCCTTACCCTCACCCTAACCCTAACCCTAACCCTCACCCTCACACTAACCCTAACCCTCACCCTAACCCTAACCCTAACCCTTACCATCAACCTCACCTTCACCGTAACCCTCAGGCTAGTCTTAAACTCACCATTATCTTAACCCTCACCCTAACCCTCACCTCACCCTAAACCTCACCCTAACCCTACCACTTACCTAACCGAAACCCTCACTCTCACCCTCACACTCACCCTTAACCTAACCCTAACCCTAATCCTCACCCTAACCCTAAACCTAACCCTAACCCTCACCCTCACCCTAGCACTCACCTTAAAACTCAAGCTAAACCTAACCCTCACTCTCACCCTAACACTCATTCGAACCCTTACCCTTACCCTAACCCTAACCCTAAACCTAACCCTAAGGTTCACACAAAACCTAACCCTCAGCCTAAACCTAACCCTAACCCTAACCCTCACCCTCATATTCAACCTCACCCTCATCCTCACTCTAACTCTAACCCTAACCCTCATGCTAACACTAACCCTAAGCCTAATGCTAACCCTAACCCTCACCCTCACCCTAACTCTCACCATAACCCTTACCCTCACCCTAACCCTAACCCTAATCCTAACCCTAACCCTTACACTAACCCAAACCCTCACCCTAACCCTAACCCTAACCCTAACCCTAACCCTCACACATAACCTCAACCTCACCCTAATCCTCAGCCTAATCCTAACCCTAACCATTATCTTAACCCTAAACCTCACCCTCACACTCACCTTAAACCTAACCCTAACCCTAAATCTCACCCTCACCCTCACCCTAACCCTAACAATAATCCTAAACCTAACCCTAACACTAACCCTAACCCTAACCCTCACTCTTACCCTAATCCTAACCCTCATCCTCATCCTCACCCTAACCCTAACCCTCACCCTCACACTAGCCCTCACCCTAACAATCACTCTAACCCTAACCCTCATTCTCACCCTAACCCTAACCCTAACCCTAACTTTCACCCTAGCCCTATCCCTATACCTAACCCTCACACTAAATCTAAACCTCACCCTAACACTAAACCTACCCCTCAGCCTAACCCTCACCGTAACCCTAACCCTAATCCTCACCCTATCCCTAACACTCACCCTCACCCTAGCCCTCACCCTAACCCAAACCCTAACCTTAAAGCTCAACCTAAGAGTAATGGTAACCCTAACTCTCATCCTCACCATAACCCTCACCCTAACCTAACCCTAATCCTAACCCTCAACTTAACCCTAAATCGAACCCTCACTCTAGCCCTCACTCTAACCCTAACACTAACCCTAACCCTCACCCTAACGCTAAGCCTAACCCAAACCCAAACCCTCACCCTAACCCTCACCGTCATCCTACCAGTCCCCTAACCCTAATCCTCACCCACACCCTAACCCTCACCCTCACCAAAACACTCACCCTCACCGAAACTCTCACCGTAATACTTGTCATCATCCTAACCCTAACCCTAACACTCACACAAACCCTAACCCTTACCCTAAAGCTAACCGTCTCCCACACCTTAACCCTCACTCACACCCAAACCATCACCCGCACCCTAACACTCAACCTCACCCTAAACATCACCCTAACCCTAACACTCACCCTAACCCTAAACCTAACTGTCACCCTAACCCAAACCTTCACCCTAACCCTCACCCTCACCCTAACCCTAACCCTAACCCTTACGTAACCGAAACCTCACCCTCACCATCACTCTCACCCTAAACCTCACCCTAATCCTTACCCTCACCCTAACCCTAACCCTAAACCTAACCCTAATGTTCACACTAAACCTAACCCTCAGCCTAAACCTAACACTCACCCTCATCCTAAACCTAACCCTAACCCTAACCCTCACACTCACCCTCAGCCTCATCCTCACTCCCAATCTAACTCTAACCCTCATGCTAACCCTAATCCAAAGCCTAACCCTAACCCTTTCCATCACCCTAACCCTTACCATAACCCTTACCCTCACCCTAAACCTAAACCTAATCATAACCCTAATCCTTACGCTATCCCTCACCCTAACACTAACCCTAACCCTAACACTAACCCTCACCCATACCCACAACCTTACCCTTACCCTCAGTCTAATCCTATCCCTAAACATTATTGTAACCCTAACCCTCACCCTCACACTCACCCTAAACCTAACTCTAACCCTAACTCTCCCCCTCCCCTTCATCATAACCCTAAACCTAACAATAATCCTAAACCTAACCCTAACACTAACCCTAAACCTAACCCTCACCCTAACCCTAATCCTAACCCTCACCCTCACCCTATCCCTAACCCTACCCCTATCCCTCACCCTCACACTAGCCCTCACCCTAACACTCCCTCTAACCCTAACCCTCACTCTCACCCTAACCCTCACCTTAACCCTAAGCTCACATTAACCCTACCCCTAACACTAAACCTAACACTCACACTAAACTTAAACCTCACCCTAACCCTAAACCTACCCCTCAGCCTAACCCTCACCCTAACCCTAACCCTAATCCTCACCATCCCTCACCCTATCCCTAACGCTCACCCTCACCCTAGCCCTCACCCTAACCCAATCCTTAACCTTAAACCTCACCCTAAAATTAATGCTAACCCTAACCCTCATCCCCACCCTAACCTTCACCCTAACCCTAATCCTAATCTTAACCCTCACCCTAGCCCTAGCCCTCACTCTAACCATAACACTAACCCTAACCCTCACCCTAACACTAACCCTAACCCAAACCCAAACCCTCACCTAACCCGCACCGTCATCCTAACACTCACCTAACTCTAACCCTCACCCACACCCTAACACTCACCCTCACCAAAACACTCATCCTCACACTAACCCTCACCGTAACACTTTTCCTTACACTAACCCTAATCCTAACACTCACACAAACCCTAACCCTCACCCTAAACCTAACCCTGTCCCACACCTTAACCCTCACGCACAATCGAACCATCACCCTCACCCTAACACTCAACCTCACCCTAAACATCACCCTAACCCTAACACTTACCCTAACCCTAAACCTAACCCTTATTTAACGGAAATCCTCACCCTCACGCTCACCCTAAACCTCACCCTAACCCTAACCCTCACCCTTAACCTCACCCAAACCTAAACCTAACCCTAACAAAAACCTAACCCTAAAACTAAATCTAAACCTCATCCTAAACCTAACCCTAAACCTCACCCTCAATCTCACCCTAACCCTAACCCTAAGCCTAACAATAACCCTAACCCTAACCATAACCCTCATGCTAACCCTAAACCTAAACCTAAAAATAACCTACCCCTAACCCTAAACCTAACCCTAACCCTCACCCTAACACTAACCCTAATCCTAAACCTTACCTTAACCATTATCTTAACCCTAACCCTCAACCTCACAATCACCCTAAACCTAACCCTAAATCTAACCCTCACCCTCACCCTAACCCTAACCCTAACAATAACCCTAATCCTAACCCTAAACCTAATAGTAACCCTCACCCTCACCCTAACCCTAACCCTAATCCTAAACCTAACCCTAACCTTCACCCTTACCCTAACCCTCACCTCAAACCTACTCCTAAACCTAACCCTAAACCTAACCTTAACCCCCACCCTCACCCTAACCCTAACCCACACACTCACCCCCACCCTCACCCTAACCCTAATCCTAACCCTAACCCTAACCCTCACCCTCATCCTCAACCTCACCCTCACCCTCACGCTAACTCTAACCCTAACCCTAACGCTAACCCTAACCCTAACCCTAATGCTAACCCTGACCCTCAACCTCACCCTCACCCTTACACTCAACCTCAACCTCACCCTCACCCTCACCCTAATCATCA
Source organism: Dipodomys merriami (assembly GCF_024711535.1). NCBI lineage: Eukaryota > Metazoa > Chordata > Mammalia > Rodentia > Heteromyidae > Dipodomys > Dipodomys merriami. The sequence goes on along the minus strand of NW_027206080.1, from coordinate 734,905 downwards.
CCCTAACCCTAACCCTTAACCTAACGCTGACCATAACCTTCACCCTAACCCTAACCCTCACCCTAAACCTAACCCTTTCCTAACCGAAACCTCACTGTCACCCTCACACTAACCCTCAGCCTAATCTTAACCCTAACCATTATCTTAACCCTAACCCTCACCATCACACTCACCTTAAACCTAACCCTAACCCACACTCAACATCACCCTTACCCTCACCCTAACCCAAACCCTAACAATAACCCTAAACCTAACCCTAACCCTCACCCTAACCCTCACTATCATCCTAACCCTCACCCTGATCCTAACTCTCCCCCCACCCTAACCCTCACCCTCACCAAAACCCTCACCTCACCCTAACCCTCACCCTCACCCAGATTATCACCCTAACCCTAACCCTTCACCTAACCCTAAACCTAATCCTGACCCTAAACATAAACCTAAACCTCACACTAACCCTAACCCTCACCCTAAATTTAACCCTAACCCTCACCCTCACCCTCACCCTCAACCTAATCCTAACCCTAACCCTAATAATAACCCTAACCCTAACCCTAAACCTAAACCTAACACTCACAATAAGCCTAACGCTCACCCTAACCCTACCCCTACCCCTAACCCTAACCCTCACCCTCATTTCACCCTCACCCTAAACCTAACCATAACAATAACCCTAACCCTAAACCTAAACCTAAACCTCACCCTAACCCTAACCCTAAACCTCACCTTCAATCTCACCCTAACCCTAACCTAAGCCTAACAATAAACCTAAACCTAACCCTAACCCTAACCCTCACGCTAACCCTAACCCTAAACCTAACAACCACCCTACCCTAACCCTAAACCTAACAGTAACCCTCACCCTAACCCTAACCCTAAACCTCAAGTTCAATCTCACCCTAACCCTAAACCGAAGCCTAACAATAAACATAACCCTAACCCTAAACCTAACCCTCTTACTAACCCTAACCCTAAACCTAACAATAACCCTACCCTAACCCTAAACCTTACCCTAACCCTCACGCTAACCCTAACCCTAATCCTAACCCTTACCCTAACCATTATCTTAACCCTAACCCTCAACCTCACAATCACCGTAACCCTAACCCTAAACCTAAACCTCACCCTCAACCTCACCCTAACCCTAACAATAACCCTAACTCTAACCCTAAACCTAACCCCAACCATCACGCTCACCCTCACCCTAACCCTAATCCTAAACGTAACCCTAACCCTCACTCTCACCCTCACCCTCACCTTAAACCTCACCCTAACCCTTACCGTCAGTCTAACCCTAAACCTCACACTAACCCTAAACCTCACACTAACCCTAATCCTCACCCTAAACCTAACCCTAACCCTAAACCTCACCCTCACCCACACCCTAACCCTAACCCTAACCCTAACCCTAAAATAACCCTAACCCTAAACCTAAATCTAAACCTCATCCTAACCCTAAACCTAAACCTCACCCTCAATCTCACCCTAAATCTAACTCTAAGAATAACCCTAACCCTAAGCTTAACCCTAACCCTAACCCTCACCCTATCACTAACCCTAAACCCAATAATATTCATACCCCTAACCCTAAACCTAACCGTAACCCTCACCCTAAACCTAACCCTAATCCTAACCCTTACCCTAACCATTATCTTAACCCTAACCATCACCCTCACATTCGCCCTAAACCTAACCCTAAACCTCATCCTCACACTCACCCTCACGCTATCCCTAGCCCTAACAATATCCCTAACCCTAACCCTAAACCTAACCCTAACCCTCACCCTACCCCTCAGCCTAAAACTCACCTAAACCTAACCCTAATCCTAATCCTCACTCTATTCCTCACCCTATTCTGAACACTCACACTCACCCAAGCCCTCACATTAACCCTAACCATAACCCTAAACCTCACCCTAAAACTATTGCTGACCCTAACCCTCACCCTCACCCTAACCCTCAACCAAACACTTACCGTCAACCTAACCCTAACCCTCAAAATAACTCTAACCCTCACCCTAATCTTATCCCTACCTCTGAGCCTCACCCTCATCCTAATCCTAACCCTAACCCTAACCCTCACCCTAACCCTAACCCTCACCCTCACCCTAACCCTAACCCTCACACTCACACTCACACTCATCCAAACCGTCACCATAACCCTTACCCTCACCCTAACCCTAAACCTAATTCTAACCCTAACCCTTAAACTAACCCTCATCCTAAGCCTAACCCTAACGCTAACCCTAACCCTCACCCTCACCCTCACCCTAAACCGCAGCCTACTCCTAACCCTAACCATTATCGTAACCCTAAACTCACCCTCACCCTCACCCTCACCCTAAACCAAACTGTAACCCTAAACCTGACCCTCACCATCACCCTAACCCTAACCCTAACATTAACCCTAAATCTAACCCTAACCCTAACCCTCACCCTAACCCTAATCCTAACCCTCACCCTCACCCTCAGCCTAACTCTAACCCTAACGGTCATGCTAACCCTAACCCTAATGCTAACCCTAACCCTCACCCTAACCCTAACCCTAACAATAACCCTAAACCTAACCCTCACCCTAACCCTAGACCTAACAATAACCCTAAACCTAACCCTAACCCTAACCCTCACCCTAAACCTAATCCTAACCCTCACCGTCACCCTCACCCTAACTCTAACCCTAACTGTCAATCTAACCCTAACCCTAATGCTAACCCTAAACCTCACCCTCACCCTAACCCTCACTCTAACCATAAACCTAACCCTCACACTAAATGTAAAGCTCACCCTAACCCTAAACCAACCCCACAGCCTAACACTCACCCTCACCCTAACCCTAAGCCTCAACATATCCCTCACCCTAACCGTAACACTCACCCTCACCCTAGTCCTCACCCTAACCCTAACCCTAACCTTAAACCTCACCCTAAAAGTAATGCTTACCCTAACCTTGACCTCAACCTAACCCTCACCCTAACCCTAAACCTAAACCTCACCCTAGCCCTCACTCTAACCCTAACACTAACCCTAACCCTCACCCTAACGCTAACACTAACCCAAACCCAAACCCTCACCCTAAACCTCACCGTCATCCTAACACTCACCTATCCCTAACCCTCACCCACACCTTAAGCCTCACCCTCACCAACACACTCACCCTCACCCTAACACTTTTCCTCACCCTAACCCTAACCCTAACCCTAACACTCACACAAACCCTAAACCTCACCCGAACCCTGTCTCCCAAACCCTAACCCTCACCCACATCTGAAACATCACCCTCACCCTCACCCTCACCCTCACCCTAATACTAACCGACACCCTAACCCTAAACCCAACCTTCACCCTAACCCTAACCCTCACCCTAACCCTCAACCTCACCCTAACCCTAACCCTATCCCTTAACTCACCAAAACCCTCACCCTCACCCTCACCCTCACCCTAAACCACACCCTAACTCTTATCCTCACCCTAACCCTAAAGCTAAACCTAACACTCACACTAACCCTAACCCTTACCCTAACCCTAACCCTAACCCTCACTCTCACCCTCACCTGAAACCTCACCCTAACCCTCAACTTCACCCTCACCCTAACCCTAACCCTCAGCCTAACCCTAACCCTAACCATAACCCTCACCCTAACCCTCTCCCTCACCCTCACCCTCACCCTCAACTTCACCCTAACCCTAACCCTAAACCTAAACCTCACACTCAACCTCACCCTCACCCTCACCCTAACCCTAACCCTAACCCTCACCGTAACACTAACCCTTACCCTAGCCCTCCCCCTTACCCTCACCTTCACATTAACCCTATCCCTCACCATCCCCCTAACCCTCAACCTAACCCTTACCCTCACCCTAACCCTAACCCTAATCCTAGCCCAAACCCTCCCACTAACCATAACCCTCACCCTAAACCTAATCCTAATCCTAACACTAACCCTTACCCTCAACCTAATCCTCACCTTCAGACAAACCCTAACCCTAACCCGAAACCTAACCCTAAACCTAACCCTCACCCTCATCCTCACCATCACCTTAACCCTAACCCTCATCCTCACCCTAACCCTCACCATAACCTTTACCCTCACCCTAACCCTAAACGTAATACTAACCCTAGCCCTCACTCAATCTCTAAAACTAACCCTCATGCTAAAGCTAACTCTAACCCAAACCCTAATCCTCACCCTAACCCTCACCGTCATCCTAACACTAACCTAACACTAACCCTCACCCACACCCTAACCTTCACCCTCACCAAAACAGTCACCCTCACACTAACCCTCACCCTATCACTTTTCCTCACCCTAAACCTAACCCTAACACTCACACAAACCCTAATCCTCACCCTAAAACTAACCCTCTCCCAAACCCTAACCTGCACCCACACCCGAACCATCATCCTCACCCTAACCCTCACCCTCACTCTAAACATCACCCGAACCCAAACACTAACCCTAACCCTAAACATAACCATCACCCTAACCCAAAACGTCACCCTATCACTCACCCTCACAGTAACCCTACTCCTAACCCTAACCCTCACCCTGACCCTCACCCTAACCCTAAACTTAACCCTAACAATAACCCTAACGCTAAACCTAAACCTCAACCTAACCCTAACCCTAAACCTCACATTCAATCTCACTCTAACCCTAACCCCAAACCTAACAATAACCCTAACCCTAACCCTAATCCTAACCCTAATCCTAACCCTTACCGTAACCATTATCTTAACCCTAACCCTCACCCTCACCCTCACCCTAAACCTCACCCTAACCCTTACCCTCACCCTAACCCTAAACCTCACACTAACCCTAACCCTCAACCTAAACCTAACCCTAACCCTAACCCTCACCCTCACCCTAAACCTAAAAATAACCCTAACACTAAACCTAAACCTAAACTTCATCCTAACCCTAACCCTATACTTCACCCTCAATCTCACCCTAACCCTAACAATAACTCTAACGCTAAACCTTACCCTAACCCTCACCCTAACACTAACCCTTAACCTAAAAATAACCCTACACCTAATCCTAAAACTAACCCTATCCCTCACCCTAAACCAAACCCTAATCCAGCCCTTAACAAAACCATTATGTTAACCCTAACCCTCACAATCACCCTAAACCTAACCCTAACCCTTACCCTCACCCTCACCCTCACCCTCACACTAACCCTAACCCTAACAATATCCCTTACCCTAACCCTAAACCTAACCCTAACCCTCACCCACACCCTAACCCTAACCCTAATCCTAAACCTAACCCTAACCCTCACCCTCACCCTAACCCTCACCATAACTCTAACCCTCACCCTAACCCTAACCCTAACCCTAAACCTAAACCTAACCCTAACCCTCACCCTCACCCTAACCGTAATCCTCACCCTCACTCTCAACCTCACCCTAACCCTAACCCTAACAATAACCCTAACCCTAACCCTAAACCTAATCCTAACCCTCACCCTCAACCTAATTCTAACCATAACCCTAACCCTCACCCTCACCCTCAACCTCACCCTCACCCTAACTCTAACCCTAACCCTCACGCTAACCCTTACCCTAACCCTAATGCTAAAACTAACGCTCACCCTCACCCTCACCCTTACCCTAAACCTCACCCTCACCCTCACCCTCACCCTCGCCCTAATCATCACCCTAACCCTAACCCTCACCCTAAACCTCACCCTAAACGTAACCCTTACCTAACCGAAACCCTCACCCTCACCCTAACCCTCATGCTAATCTAAACCCTAACCATTATCTTAACCCTAACCCTCACCCTCACACTCACTTTAAACCTAACCCTAACCCTAACACTCAACCTCATCCTTACCCTCACCCTAAGCCTAACAATAACCCTAACCCTCACCCTAACCCTCAATATCATCCTAACCCTCGCCCTAACCCTAAAACTCACACACACCCTAACCCTCTCCCTCACAAAAACCCTCACTCAAACCCCCACCCTCACCCTAATCATCACCCTAAACCTAACCCTTAACCTAACCATAACCATAACCCTAACGCTAACCCTAACAATAACCCTAACCCTATCAATAACCGTAACCTTAAACCTCACCTTAACCCTAACCCTCACCCTAACCCTCATCCTAACCCTAACGCTAAACCTAACACTCACCCTCACCCTAACCCTCACCCTAACACTTTACCTCACCCTAACCTAACCCTAACTTTAACACACAAACCCTTAACCTCACCCGAACACCCCACACAACCGAACCCTCACACTCACCCAAACCCTCACCCTCACCATAAACATCAACCTAAACCTAACACTCACCCTAACCCTAACCCTAACTTTAACATTCACACAAACCGTAACCCTCACCCTAACCCTCACCTCACCCTAAACCTCACCCTAACCCTAACCCTTACCTAACCGAAACCCTCACTCTCACCCTCACCCTCGCCCTAACCCTCACCCTAACCTTTACACTCACCCTAATCCTCACACTAACCCTAACCCTAACACTTACCCTCAACCTCACCCTCACCCTAACCCTCAAACTAACCCTAACCCTTACACTCAACCTCACCCTCACCCTAACCCTCAGCCTAATCTTAACCCTCACCATTATCTTACCCCTAACCCTCACCCTCACACTCACCTTAAACCGAATGGTAACCCTAACACTCAACCTCACCCTCACCCTAACCCTAACCCTAACAATAATCCTAACTCTAATTCTAAACCTAACCCTAAACCTAACTCTCACCCTAACCCTAACCCTCACCCTAATCCTAAACCTACCCCTAACCCTCACACTCACCCTAGCCCTCAACTTAAAACTCACGCTAAACCTAACCCTCACTCTCACCCTAAAACTCATTCTAACCATTACCCTCACCCTAACCCTAACCCTAAACCTAATCCTAACGTTCACACTAAACCTAACACTCAGCCTAAACCTAACCCTCACCATCATCCTAAACCTATCCCTACCTCTAACCCTCACCCTCACCCTCAACCTCACCCTCACACTCACACTAGCCCTCACCCTAACACTCACTCTAACCCTCACCCTCACTCTTACCCTAACTCTCACCCTAACCCTAACCTTCACCCTAGACCTAACAATAAACCTAACCCTCACACGAAACCTAAACCTCACCCTAACCCTAAACCTACACCTCAGACTAACCCTCATCCTAACCCTAACCCTAATCCTCACCATATCCCTCACCCTGTCCCTAACACTCACCCTCACCCTATCCCTTATCCTAACCCAAACCCTAACCTTAAACCTCACCCTAAAATAATGGTAACCCTAACCCTCATCCTCACCCTAACCCTCACTCTAACCATAACCCTAATCCTAACCCTCACCCTAACCCTTAACCTAACCTTCAACCTAGCCCTCACTCTAACCCTAACCCTAACCGTAACCCTCATCCTAACGCTAAGCCTAATTCAAACCCAAACCCTCACCCTAACCTTCACCGTCATCCTACCAGTCCCCTAACCCTAACCCTCACCCACACCCTAACCCTCACCCTCACCAAAACACTCACCCTCACCGTAACACTCACACTAACACTTTTCCTCACCCTAACCATAACCCTAATACTCACACAAACCCTAACCCTTACCCTAAACCTAACCCTCTCCCACACCTTAACCCTCACTCACACCCGAACCATCACCCTCACACTAACACTCACCCTCACCCTAAACATCACCCTAACCCAAACACTCACCCTAACCCTAAACCTAACAGTCACCCTAACACATACCTTCACCCTAACCCTTACCCTCACCGTAACCCTAAACCTAACCCTTACCTAACCGAAACCCTCACCCTCAACCTAAACCTCACCCTAAACCTTAACCTCACCCTAACCCTAACCTTAAATCTAACCCTAACGTTCACACTAAACCTAACCCTCAGCCTAAACCTAACACTCACCCTCATATTAAACCTAAACCTAACACTAACCCTCACACTCACCCTCAACCTCACCCTCACCCTCACTCTAACTCTAACCCTAAACCTCATGCTAACCCTAACCCTAAGCCTAATGCTAACCCTAACCCTCACCATAACCCTTACCCTCAACCTAAACCTAAACAAAATCCTAACCCTAACCCTTACACTAACCCTAACACTCACCCTAAACCTAACCCTAACCTTCACCCATAACCTCAACCTCAACATAACCCTCAGCCTAATCCTAACCCTAACCATTATGGTAACCCTAACCCTCACCCTCACACTCAACCTAAACGTAACTCTAACCCAAACCCTCACCCTCACCCTCACTATAACCCTAACCCTAACAATAACCCTAAACCTAACCCTAACACTAACCCTAACCCTCACACTAACCCTAACCCTAATCCTAACCCTCACCCTCACCCTAACCCTAACCCTATGCCTAACCCTAACCCTCACACTAGCCCTCACAATAACACTCACTCTAACCCTAACCCTCACTCTCACCCTAACCCTCACGCTAACCCTAACCCTCACCCTAACCCTAACCCTAAACCTAACCCTCACACTAAACCTAAACCTCACCCTAACACTAAACCTACCCCTCAGCCTAACCCTCACCCTAACCCTAAACCTAATCCTCACCATATCCCTCTCCCTATCCCTAACACTCACCCTCACCCTAGCCCTCACCCTAACCCAAACCCTAATCTTAAACCTCACCCTAAAATTAATGCTAACCCTAACCCTCATCATCACCCTAAACTTCACCCTGAGCTAACCCTAATCCTAATCCTCACCCTAACCCTAAAACTAACTCTTACCCTAGCCCTCACTCTAACCCTAACACGAACCCTAACCCTCACCCTAACTCAAACCGAAACTCTCACCCTAACCCGCACCGTCATCCTAACATTCACCTAACACTAACCCTCATCCACACCCTAAACCTCACCCTCACCAAAACACTGACCCTCACACTGACCCTCAACCTAACACTTTTCCTCACCCACACGCGAACCATTACACTCACCATAACATTCAATCTCACCCTAAACATCACCCTAAACCTAACACTCACCCTAACCCTCACCGTCACCCTAACACAAACCCTCACCCTAACCCTCACCCTCACCCTAACCCCAACCCAAACCCTTACCTAAACAAAACCCTCACCCTCACCCTCACCCTCACACTAAACCTCACCCTAAATCTTACCCTCACCCTAACCCTAACCCTAAACCTCAGACTAACCCTAACCCTAACCCTAACCCTAACCCTCACACCAAACCTAAACCTCACCCTAACACTAAACCTACCCCTCAGCCTAAACCTCAACCTAACCCTAACCCTAATCCTCACCATATCCCTCACCCTATCCTTAACACTCACCCTCACCCTAGCCCTCACCCTAACCCTCATGCTAAACCTAAACCTAACCTTCACCCATACCCTCAACATGAACCTAACCCTCAGCCTAATCCTAACCCTAATCATTATGGTAACCCTAACCCTCACCCTCACACTCAACCTAAACGTAACTCTAACCCACACCCTCACCCTCACCCTCACCATAACCCTAACCCTAACAATAACCCTAAACCTAACCCTAACACTAACCCTAACCCTCACACTAACCCTAACCCTAATCCTAACCCTCACCCTCACCCTAACCCTAACCCTAACCCTAAACCTCAACTTCACACTTGCCCTCACCCTAACGCTCACTCTAAACCTAACCCTCACTCTCACCCTAACCCTCACCCTAACCCTAACCCTCACCCTAACCCTAACCCTTACCCTAAAACCTAACCCTCACACTAAACCTAAACCTCACCCTAACCCTAAGCCTACACCTCAGCCTAACCCTCACCCTAACCCTAAACCTAATCCTCACCATATCCCTCACCCTATCCCTAACACTCACCCCCACCCTAGCCCTCACCCTAACCCAAACCCTAACCGCAAACCTCACCCTAAAATTAATGCTAACCCTAAACCTCATCCTCACCCTAACCTTCACCCTAACCCTAACCCTAATCCTAACCCTCACCCTAACCCTAAACCTAACTCTTACCCTAGCCCTCACTCTAACCCTAACCCTAACCCTAACCCTCACCCTAACGCTAACACTAACCCAAACCCAAACCCTCACCCTAAACCTCACCGTCATCCTTACACTCACCTAACCCTAACCCTTACCCACACCCTATCCTCACCCTCATCAAAACACTCACCCTCACACTAACCCTCATCCTAATCCTCACCCTAACGCTAACCCTAACCCTTTCCTAACCTAAACCCTCACCCTAACTCTCACCCTCAACCCTCACCCCCACTCTAGCCCTCAACCTAAATCTAACCCTAACCCTAACCCCAACCCTAACCCTCATGCCCACCCTCACCCTCAGCCTAAACCTACACCTAACTTTAATCCTAATTCTAATCCTAATACTTACCATAAACCTCACCCTCACCCTCACCCTAACCCTTACCCTAATCCTCACCCTCACCCTGAAACTAACCCTCACCCTAATCCTAACCCTCACACTAACCCCAAACTTCACCCTAACCTTATCCCTAATCCGAACCCTAAACATAACCCTAATCCTAACACTAACCCTAACCCTTACCCTAACCCTCACCCTAACATTAACCTAACCCTAACCCTAATACTCATCCTAACCCTAATCCTAACCCTAACCCTCACCATCAACGTCACACTCACCCTAACCCTCATCCTCACCCTCACCCTAAACCTAACCCAAACCCTCACCCTAACCCTAACCCTCAACCTAACACTCACCCTCATCCTAATCCTCAGCCTAAACCTAACCCTAACCATTACCTAACCAAAACCCTCACTCTCACCCTCAACCTAGCCCACCCTGTAAACCTAAACCTCACCCTAACCCTAATCCTTAACCTCACCCTCACCCTAACCCTCACCTAAACCTAACCCTAACCCTAACCCTCACCCTAACCCTAACCCTAACCCTCACCCTAACCCTAACGCTAACCTTAACCCTCACCCTCACCCTAACCCTCACCCTAACACTTACCCTCACACTAACCCTAATGCTAACCCTAACCCTCAAACTCCACCCCCTCCCCCTCAGCCTAAACTTAATCCTAACCGTAATCCTAACCCTAAGCCTCACCACCACCATTATCCTAACCATAACCCTAAACTTAAAAATAACCCTAAACCTAAAGCCAACCCTAATCCTAACCCTAAACCTAACCCTAAAACTCACCCTAACCCTCACCTTAACCCTTATGCTCAACCTCACCCTAACACTAACCTTAACCCTAACCCTCACACTAACCCTAACCCTCATCCTAACCCTAACACTACCCCTCACTCTAACCCTCACCCTAACCCTAACCCTAACCCTTACCTAACCCAAACCCTCACCCTCACCCCCACCCTCACCATCACCCTTACCCTCACCCACAACCTAACCCTCACCCTAATCCTAACCGTAAACCTCACCCTAACACTAACCCTCACCCTCACTCTCACCCTCAGCCTAAACCTAAACCTAACCCTAATCCTAAGCCTAGCTCTAATCCTCACCCTCACCCTCACCCTCAGCCTCACCCTAACTCTAACTTTAACCATCACCCTCAGCCTCACCTTAAACTTAACCCTAGTCTTCACCCTAAATCTCTCCCTAACCCTAACTCTAACCTTAATCCTCACCCTCACCCTCAACCTAACCCTAACCCTAACACTCACTCTTACCCTAAACATCACCCTAGCCCTAACCATCACCCTAACCCTAAACCTAACCCTCACATTAACCCTCACCCTCAAGCCAATCCTCACCCTAATCCTAACCCTAAACCTTACCTAACTCAAACCTTCACCCTCACCCTAAAACTCACCCTCCCCAAAACCTAAATCATACCCTAACCCAAACCCTAACCCTCACCCACCCCCTAACCCTCATCCTCACCCAAACTCTCACACTCACCCTAACCTTCACCCTCACTGTAAACATCACCCTAAGCCTCTCCCTAACCCTAAACATAAACCTCACCCTCATCCTCAACTTGACCCTCAGCCTAATCCTAACCCTAACCCTAATCCTACCCCTAACCCTCACCCTCACCCTAACCCTAAAGCTAATCCTAACCCTAACCCTCACCCTAAACCTAACATTCCCCCTCCCACTAACCCTCACCGTAATCCTAACCCTAACCCTCACCTTAACCGTAACCCTAATCCTATCCCTCACCCTCACCCTGACTCTCAGCCTAATCCTAACCATAACCCTAATCCTAACACTAACCCTCACCCTCATCCTAACCCAAAGGCTAACTCTAACCCTAACCCTCACCCTCACCCTAACCCTAAACCTAAACCTAACCCTCACCCTAACACTAATCCTAACCCTAACCCTCATACTAACCCTAACCCTTACACTTACCCTCACCCTAACCCACACCGTCAACCTAAACCTCAACCTAAACCTAACCCTCACGCACACACTAATTCTCACCCTCACCTGAACCCTCACCCTCACCCTAAACCTCACCCTTACCCTAAACATCAATCTAACCCAAGCCCTCACCCTAACCCTTACCTTAACCCTCACCCTAACCCTAACCCTACCGTCACCCTCACCCTCATCCTAATCCTCACCCTATCCCTAATCCTAACCCTTACCTAACCCAAACACTCACCCTCATCATCAACCCTCACCCCGACCCTAGCCCTCACCCTAACCCTTAAACTAACCCTAATCCTCACCCTCACATTCACCCTAAACCTAACCCTCAACCTAACACTAACCCTCACCCTAAACCTAACCCTCACCCACACCCTCATCCTCACCCTAAACCTAACCCTCACCCTAACCCTAAGGCTCACCCTAACCCTAACCCTCACCCCAACCCTAACCCTCACGCTCACTCTAATTGTAACACTAACACTAACCCTATGACCAACCCTCACCTAACCCTCACCCTAACCCTTACCCTCACCCGAAAGCTAGCCCTAAGCCTAATCTTCACCCTCACCATAACACTCACCGTCACCCTAACCCTCACCCTAAGCCTAATTGTCACCCACACACTAACCCTCACCCTCACTCGAACCCTCACCATCACCCTAACCCTCACCCTCACCCTAAACATCAGCCTAACCCTAACCCTCACCCTAACCCTAACACTCAACCTCACCCTCACCCTCACCCTCAGCCTAACCCTAATCCTAACCCTCATCCTAAACCTAACCCTCACCCTCACCCTCACACTAACCCTAACCCAAACCCTAACTCACCCTCACCATCACTCTAACCCTAACCCTCACCCTAACCCTAACCCTAACTCCATCCCTAATACTCAACCTAACCCTAACCCTCACACTAACCCTCAATCTCAATTTAATTCTCACCCTAACAATAACCCTAACCCTTAACTAACTGAAACCCTCACCCTCACTCTCACCCTCACTCTAACCCTCACCCTAGCCCTCACCCTCACCCTAACTCTAACTCTAACCCTCACCTTTAATCTCATCCTCACCCTCAGCCTAACCCTATCCCTAACACTAATCCTAACCCTATCCCTCACCCTCACCTTCACCCTAAACCTAACCCTAACATTAACATTAAACCTCATCCTCACCCTAACCCTTATCCTAACCCTAACAATAACCCTAACCCTAACCCTAACTCTAATCCAAACAGTAACCCTCAACCTAACCCAAACCCTAACCCTAAAACTCACCCAAACCTTAATCCTAAACCTAACCCTCACCCTCATCATCACCCTCACCCTAACACTCACCCTCACCCTCACCCTCACCCTAACCCTCATACTAACCCTAACCCTCACCCTAACCCTAACCCTAACCCTCACCCTGACCCTAATCTCAGCCTAACCCTAACCCTAAGCCTAACCCTAATCCCATCCCTAATCCTCCCCTGAACCCTAACCCTAAACCTAACACTCACAGTCACCCTCACCCTCACCCTTACCCTCACCCTAACCCTAACCCTCACCCTCACACTCACCCTAAAATTCACCCTCACCCTAAACATAACCCTCACCCTAAGCCTAACTCCAACCCTCACCCTAACCCTAACCTTCACCCTAACCCTCACCCTAACCCTAATGATAACCCTAACCCTCATCCTCACACTAACTCTCAGCCTAACCCTTATCCTCACACTAACCCTAACCGTCAGCCTGATCCTAACCCTCACGGTCACCCTAACCTTCACCCTCATCCTAACACTAACCCACACCTAACCCTCACCCTCACTCTCAAACGAACCATCAACCTCACCCGAACCCGAACCCGAACCCTAACCCTCACCCTCAGCCTAGCCTTCACCCTCACCCTAACCTTAACCCTAACCCTAACCCTCACCCTCACCCTTACCCTAACCCTAAACCTCACCCTAACCCTCACCCTCACCATAACCCCAACCCTAAACCAACGCTCACCCTAACCCGAACCCTAATGCTCATCCTAACCCTCACCCTAAACCTAATGTTAACCCAAATCCTCACCCTCACTCTAATCCTCACACTAACCCTTAACCTCACCCTCACCCTAACCCTAACCCTAAGTCTAACCCTCACACTAACCCTGACCCATACCCTCACCACAACCCTACCCCTCACAAACATACTCACCCTAACTCTAACCTTGACCCTAACCTTCACCCTCACCACAACCCTCATGGTCACTCTAACCCTCACCCTAAACATCACCCTAACCCTCAACCTCACCCTAAACCTAACACTCATCCGAACCCTCACCGTAACACTAACGATAACCCAAACCCTCAACCTCACCCTAATCCTAACCCACTCCCTAAGCCTCACTCTCAACCGAAAGTTCACCCTCACCCTATCCCAAACCCTCACCCTAAACAGCACCCTAACCCTAACCCTCACCCTAACCCTAACCCTAACATTCACCCTAACCTTAACCATCAACTTAACTCTCACCCTCACCCTAATCCACACCCTAAACCTAGGCCTAACACTAAAGTAATTGAAACACTCACATTCACCCTAAAATCACCCTCACTCTAGCACTCAACCTAACCTTAACCCTTACCCTAACACTAACACTAACACTAACCATCACCCTCACCCCCACGCTAATCCTAACTATAACCTTCACCCTAACCCTCATCCTAAGCGTATACCTAACACTAACCCTAAACCTCACCGTAACCCCCACCCTAACCCTAACCATCACCCTAACCCTAACCCTCACTCTAACCCTAACCCTCACCCTAAGCCTCACCCTCACCCTCATCCTAACCCTCAACCTCACCCTCACCCTAACCCTCAACCTAACCCTCAACCTCACCCTCACCCTACCCCTCACCCTAACTCTTATCCTCACAGGAACCCGAAACCTAACCCTCACCCTAAACCTAACCCTAACACTCACCCCCACTCTCACCCTCACTCTAAGCCTAACCCTAACCCTAAACCTCACCCTCACCCTAACTCTAACCCTAATCCTAATCTTAACACTAACCCTAACCCTGACCCTAACCCTCACAGCATGGTTATATCACAGGCAACAGCAGTCTGCATCCTAGCAGGGCTTGAAGCTACTTACATTGTCCACAGTAACAAGTCCGAATTTTTTCCTTGCAATTCAGGGTGGAAAGACCAGAGTAGGGATGCTCAGGATGTAAACGACAAGATAGAGCACTGAGAATGTGGGGAACTTAAAACAAAATTGTTTTATGGCGCCAAGGTTCTGAATGCTCTATACCTTCGAAAAAGAAAAGAGCAGCCCCTGAAGAGAAAAAGACAACATCGTTCGGTTTCTAGAAGCCCCGTTTGCATCCTGGCATGGTTCAAAGCCCCTCTTGGTGTCACCATCCGCACGTCAATCTTTTTCCTTGCAATTTTGGGAGAGCTGTGGAGGGTTTGGGAGCACAGGATGCAAACAACAAGAGAGAGTTCTCACAATTTGGGGACCATAAAGAAAATTGTTTTAAGTTCTCCAAGTTCTGAGTGCTCTCAACTTTTCCCAAGAGTGAGACAAGCCACTTAGGCGAAATGGACAGCATTGGTCGGTCCCAGGCAACTGTGCTCTGAATCGTAGCAAGGCTTAATGACCCTGGCATTATCCACAGTAAACAGTCCAAACTCTGTTCTTCCAATTCTGGGATAAGTGACCAGTGTTAGGGAGCCCAGGTACAAACGATAAAATAGAGTACTCAGAATAAGGGGACCCTAGAACAGTCTTAATGCCCCCAGGGAGGAGGGCTCTACCGCTTCCCCAAGGAAAAGACATCCCTCCAAAGAGAAATTCACAGCTCCCATCTTTCCCCAGAAGCTCTGCTCTGTATCCTAGCAATATTGAAAGTGCTTCATTCTGTCTACAATAACAAGTGAATTTTTTTTTCCTTTTAATTCTGAGAGAGGTCAAAAGTTTTTAGGAATCCAGGATGCAAAGAACCAGATAGAGCACTCAGAACCTCAGCGATTTAAAACATTATTGTTTTACGGTGACTAGGTTCTAAATGCTCTACACATTCGCCAAGGAAAGACAGGGCACTAAGGAGAGTTAGACATCACCGATCTATCCCAGGCATCTTCGGTCTGCATCCTAGCAGAGCTTAAACCTCCTCACACTGTCCCCATTAACCTGTCCCAATTTTTTCCTTACAATTCTGGGATTGCTGAGCAGTGTTAAGGAGGTCAGGATGAAAACAACAAGATAGAGCCCTGAGAACTTGGGTACGTTAAAACTGAACTGTTTTTGCGCCTCAGTTGTGAATACTCTCCACCTTCCATAAAGAAGAGACAAGCCACCAAAGAGAAATAGACAGGATATTTCGGTCTCTAGTAGCTCCTATATGCATCCTGGCATGGTTCACAGGCCCTCTCGGTATCACCATCCATAGGTCACAAGTTTTCTTTGAAATATTGGGAGAGCTGAGGAGGTTTTGGGAGCACAGGATGCAAATAACAAGAAAGAGCACTCACAACTTCCCCAAAGCTGAGAAAAGCCGCTAAATAGAAATAGACTGCATTTTTCTCACCCAGGCAACTCTGGTCTGCATCCCTCAGGGCTTAATGCCCCTCACACTGTCCACAGAGCCCAGTCCAATATGTTTCATACAATTCTGGGAGAGCTGACCTGTGTTAGCGAGCTCAGGAAGCAAACGACAACATAGAACACTGAGAAATTAGTACCCTTAATACTTTTAAGGTCCCCAAGTGAGGAGGCTCTACTCCTTCCCCTATGGAGAGACAAGCCTGCAAAGATATAGGGACAGCACCGACCTTTCCTAATAAGCCCTAATCTACATCCTAGCAAGACTGAAAGTTCCATATACTGTCAACAATAACAGGTCCAATTATATTCCTTGCAATTCTGGGAGAGCTGAAAAGTGTTTGGAAGCACAGGATGCAAACGACAAGATAGAGCAACAGAGAAATTTGGCGCCTTAAAACAAAATTGTTTTTCAGGGCTCAAATTCTCAATGATCTACACCTTCCCCAAAGGAGAGACAAGCCTCTAAATAGAAATATACCGCATTTTTCTAACCCAGGTTACTCCGGTCTGCATCCTAGCATGGCAGAAAGCCCCTTATACAGTCCATCCACAGTATCCAGTCCAATATTTTCTTCCAATTCTGGGATAGCTGACCAGTGTTAGCTAGTTCAGCATGCAAACGAAAGTTTGAGTAAAGCAGAGAAAGTCAGATAATGTGATGCTAATGAAATGAACCCTAAGATATGTATTCAAATGTATTTTATTTGCTTTCAAGCGATTGTTTATGACACATTCATAAGATCATTTCTTTTTTACTTTGTAAGTCCCTCCCCCATTGTAAAACCACTGCTTTCACTGTATTTAATGTCGGTATAATTTGTGGAGGGGAAGGGGAAACACAATTCTTTTAAATAAGGATACAAGTGAGGTTTGAGTTCCGGGAAGATGGCGGAGGAGAAGCTGGAATCTGAACAAGCTCTCGCATAGAAAGCAGTTTTAGAGTTCCAGTGAACAGTCCTAAGCCAGAGAATCACACCAAGTGTGCCATCACAGGACAGAGAGTTAGACAAGAGAGGGGAAGCCAAGGAAACACATCAGCTGCCGCTGCGGCGGCAGGGTCGGGGCGGCGACCACCTGAGACACAGAGAGTCCGGGACGAAGGAGCCAGATGCAGCGGACGAGCGGATTCTACTCAACACCAACAAGAACCGACAAGGAGCGGACATCTTCATCCTGCTGTTTGCAGACCAGAGACGACCCAGGATCCAAGACTCGGCATGACTACAAGCCCGACGTCCTCACTCCTTCTCAGGGAGCAGAGGAGGGAAGGCCACCCCTCCCCCCCCAGCACCGGTGATCTCCATCTTGGATACTGACAAAGCTCGGAGGAGCTGCTAGCTCCAGCTCAGGCCTTGGAATAAAACGAGTCATTTAGCAGGTCACAAGAACTTAACGGCAAAGTGACCTGCCAGACTCAGCTCCATCCAGGGAAAAGTCACCCAGCTCAGGCGCCAGCCATTGGAGTGCCTTGCCTCACTGGGTAACCAGAGCCAGAGGCTGCCCCTCCCTCTAGCAGCCACCACAATCAATTGAAAAACAGAAACCCTGAGAATGGCTCCAGGCTGGGCGCTGTGAGCTTTATCACAAAATAGCCCCAGGGAAAAGCTACTGTTCGTTGAAAGGCCTCAACTCTACCCAGAACCTAGACTCATCACCACATCCCCCTCTTTTGTGACTCTCAAAGCAGATCACCCTCCCAGAAAACTAACCTGGGAGGGGGATCTCAAAATCTTGGGTAAAGCAGAGCATTTTTCTGCCTCTTACAACCAACCGACTTAAGAAACCAATCAAGCCACAGGACCTCAAGCTGACCAGAGACTCCAACAAAAGACTGGTTACAGACAAAAGGGAGATACAGGATTCTTCCCACTACTCCCCCCCCCCAAAAAAAAATCAAAAGAATTTTTTTCTTTTTTTTTCTTCTTCTTCTTTTCTTTTTTTTTTGCTTGTTTTTTGTTTTTTGTTACCATATATATATATATATATATATATATATATATATATATATATATATATAAATTTTTTCCCTTCTAAAACTTTTATTAATCTTTAATTTTTGCCTCTTCTGAAAGAATAATTGTTTTCCAGTAACTTTTTTTTTCTCATCTTATAATTTTTATTTTAGGAATATGTGAACGAGCGTTTTCCTTTCATTTCTTGTCTTCTTTCTCTTTTTCTTTCTTTCTTAATTATCTTTTTGTTTTTTGTCTAGCTCTACTGAACTTCTGATCTTTTCTTCTCCCTTTCCCATCCTTAAAGTTTTTCACATCTCCTCTATGTCCCTCCCCTTCTCTGAACATATTCACATTCCTCTATAAATAGACGGTCTTTTAACCTCTATAATAACATTAATTTTTACGTTTCTATTTTTTTTCTGGTCTCTCTTCATTCCCCTTTCCGTCTCTTCTTTTTCTCTCTCTCTCTACTTGCATCCTACCCAACCCATTTCCTGCATTGTGATTAGGACATAGTTAACTCTCCCTGTGCCTCCCCACACCAATCTATTCCTATTTTTTACCCACATCTCTCCCTAATCCTAATAATTTCTGGTTTTCCAAATTCTTTTCTGCGGTTCGAAGTCCTTTAACATATAGTTTTTTGATGTTGAATAGATGTATTTGTTGAACTAGATTGTATCTGTAGACTATTGACTGTACAAAAGCAAACTTTGGTTGATGGTTGCCTTAAGATAGTGTTCTAGCACAAAACTGGTGCAATCTTCATCTCAAATGGGCCGAGTAAGCCGGAAAAACACAAGAAAAATGGCAAATTCGGGTATCTCAATTCCCAATCTTGATAATCAAGGATTAGAACAGATAAAGAATAATCCAGAGGAGAGTTCCCAAATAGCTCTACAAACACTAATAGCAAACATGATAAATGAGAAGTTTGACAATGTACAAAGGACTCTGTATGAGCATGATAGGGAGAGAGAGGAGGCATCCCAGAAGTTTATACAGGAATATCATAAGCATGAGGAAGCTACTCAAAAACTGATACAGGATTTGCGTGAACAACTTGAGAATACTCAAAGAGAAAGGGAGGAATGGAGTGAGCAGGCAGAGAACACTCAAAGAGAACTGCAGGAATCCCACGAACGGGAAGAAAGAGAACTGCAGGAATCCCACAGACGGGAGGAAGCTAATCAAAGAGTAATTCAGGAATTGAGAGACCAGGTAGAGAATACACAAAGATCACTAAAGGCATTCATGGAATCCATTCACAAAGAGCTGAAGGAAGTCAGGGAGACCACAAAGGGAATGCTGAATGGAACCCAACAGAAGGAATGGGAGTCCAAAGAAACCATAACCAATCAACTAAGTGATTTGAGAACAAACACTGAACACCAAATTGAGGAAGTAAAGAAATTCATACAAGACCTAAAACAGAGCTGCAACAAAGAACTTGAAGCCATCAAAGCTGACCAATTAGAAGGAAAAGAGATAAAAAACAAAGTAGAAAGTCTTGACAGCAGGTTAGACCATGCAGAATATCGAATCTCAGGGATTGAAGACAGCCTAGATATTATAGAGAAAGAACATACAACCATCCAAGACAAGTCCAAGAAATATGATAGGTCTATCCAACACCTGGAAGACACCATCAGAAGGCCCAATCTAAGGAGCACCTAGAAACAGAAGTTAATGGTCTAGGAAATTTGTTTAACAGGATCCTAGCAGAGAACTTCCCAAACATACAAAAAGATAGGCCTACTCATATACAAGAAGCTTTTAGAACCCCAAATAGACCAGACCAGTATAGGACATCCCACCGTCACATTATAATCCACACAGGATCAACCCAGACCAAGGAAAAGATCCTTAAAGCGGTCAAGGAGAAAGGGGTAATTACCTATAAAGGGAAACCAATTAGAATTACCTCAGATTTCTCAGCAGAGACAATTAAAGCAAGAAGAGCCTGGAATGATGTATGCCATGCCCTAAAAACAAACAACTATCAACCAAGAATACTGTACCCAGCTAAACTGTCCTTCATAACTGAAGGCCAAGTAAAAACCTTCCCTAGCAAAGAAAAATTGAAACAATACATCTCCACCAAACCAGCCCTACAAAAGATTCTTAAAGATGTCCTACACATAGAAAACCAACAAGACCGCAACAAAGGCCAAGAAACTGCACCCAAACTGAGAATCCAAGAACCTTAGGAAGAACACAGTTTTCGCAGCTCCCAAGAAGGTGGATAACATGGCAGGAACTCCCAAATACCTGTCAGTCCTATCTCTTAACGTTAACGGACTGAACTCTCCAATTAAGCAACATAGACTGTCTAGTTGGATTAAAAAACAAGATCCTTCTATCTGCTGCCTGCAGGAGTCACATCTTGCCCGTAAAAACAAACACATTTTCACTGTTAAAGATTGGAACAAAATCTACCAAGCAAACGGCCCTCATAAACAGGCGGGAATTGCAATCCTAATATCAGATAAAATAGACTTCAAATTAAAATTCGTGAGAAGAGATAAAGAAGTTCGCTCCATACTAATGAAGGGATCTCTTTTTCAGGAGGATATTACACTTCTAAATATCTATTCGCCAAACAATGGAGCACCCAAATTTATCCAAGAAACACTACTTTCCCTCAAATCCCATATAGATCCAAAGACATTAATTGTTAGGGATTTTAACACACCACTCTCCCCACTAGATAGATCAACTCGGCAAAAGCTCAACAGAGAAACTGCAGATCAAAACAGCTGCATAGATCAACTAGATTTAACAGACATCTACCGAACATTTCACCCAGCAGCATCAGAATACACGTTCTTCTCAGCAGCACATGGAACGTTTTCTAAAATAGACCACATTTTAGGCCACAAAGCAAACTTGTCTGAATTCAGATACATTGAAGTTATACCTTGCATTCTCTCTGACCACAAGGGAATAAAATAAGAACTCAACACCAAAAGCCACCAAAGAAAGTCCGGTATCACATGGAGGCTGAACAACACACTGCTGAAACATGAGTGGGTCATGGAAGAGATTAGAAAGGAAATTCAAATGTTCATGCTATTCAACAAAAATGAACACACAACTTACCAGCTCCTCTGGGACACAGCATAGGCAGTACTCAGAGGCAAGTTTATAGCTCTGAGCTCCTACATCAACAAATTGGAGAGATCTGAAACTAACAACTTAATGACACATCTAAACCTCCTTGAAAAAGAGCAGCAAGATAAACCCCAATCCAGTAGACGGAAAGAAATAATCAAAATTAAATCAGAATTAAATGAATTAAAATCCAAAAACCTATAGAAAGAATCAACAAAACAAAGAGTTGGTTCTTCGAAAAACTTAACAAAATTGATAGACCCTTAGCAAACCTTATCAGAAAAAGGAGAGAACACACCCAAATTAATAAACTCAGAGATGAGAATGGAAACATCACCACGGAAACAACCAAGATTCAAAACATTATAAGGGAATACTTCTCAAAACTTTATGCGAATAAGTTTGAGAACTTGACAGAAATGGACCTTTTCCTAGCAAATATTGACATGCCAAAACTAAACCAAGATGAGTTAAACCAGCTTAACAGGCTCATATCAAGCATTGAAATAGAAAAAGCAATAAGAGACCTCCCAGCTAAGAAAAGTCCAGGACCAGATGGTTTTACAGCGGAATTTTACAAGGCCTTCAAAGCAGAGCTCACAGCAATACTCCTCCAACTCTTCAATGAAATTGAAAGAGAAAGCTCACTACCGAACACATTCTATGAAGCCATCATAACCCTCATCCCAAAACCAGGCAGGGACTCATCAAAGAAAGAGAACTAGAGACCCATTTCTTTGATGAACATTGATGCAAAACTTCTCAACAAAATTTTGGCCAATCAACTTCAACAATTCATCCAAAAAATCATACACCATGATCAAACAGGATTCATTTCAGGGATGCAAAGCTGGTTCAATATACCCAAATCAATTAATATTATTCATCACATCAACAGGAGCAAGAATAAGAATCACATGGTTATCTCAATAGATGCAGAAAACCATTTGACATGATCCAACACCCCTTTATGATGAAGGTTCTGGAAAAATTAGGAATCCATGGATCATTCCTCAATACAATAAAGGCTGTATATGACAAACCTACAGCCAGCATTATACTCAATGGTGAAAAACTAAAGCCATTTCCTCTTAACTCAGGAACAAGACAAGGATGCCCACTCTCTCCACTTATCTTCAATCTAGTATTAGAATGCCTAGCTACAGCAATAAGATAAGATGCCAGACATAAAGGGGATCCAAATAGGGAAAGAAGAAATAAAACTCTCCCTCTTTGCAGATGACATGATCTTGTATTTAAAGAATCCCATAGACTCCACTCCCAAATTACTCAAGCTGATTCAAAACTTTGGCAAAGTTGCAGGGTATAAAATTAACCCCCCCCCCCACAAATCAATGGCTTTTCTGTATGCCAACAATGAGAAAAGTGTGGCTGAAATTAGGAAAGCAACTCTATTTGTAATAGCCCCACAAAAAATAAAATACCTAGGAATTAACTTAACCAAAGAAGTGAAGGACCTCTATGATGAAAACTTTAAAATCTTGAAAAACGAAATCAACACAGAACTTAAAAAATGGCAAAACCTCCCAGGCTCCTGGATTGGAAAGATTAACATCGTGAAAATGGCAATACTTCCCAAGGCTATCTACAAATTCAACGCGATACCTATCAAAATTCCACCCTCATTCTTCAAGGAAATAGAAGAGGGAATCCAAAAATTCATATGGAACAATAAAAGACCCCGAATAGCAAAAACGCTCCTCAACGGAAAGAACACTGCTGGAGGAATATCAATACCAAATTTCAAACTCTACCATAAAGCCATAGTAATCAAAACAGCTTGGTATTGGCATAAGAACAGACCTCAGGACCAATGGAATAGAATTGAAAACCCAGAAATGAACCTACAGACCTATAGCCATCTAATCTTCGATAAGGAAGCTAAAACAATAGAATGGAAGAAAGACAGCCTCTTCAGTAAATGGTGCTGGCAAAATTGGTTAACTACATGTAGAAAACTAAAGCTAGATCCTTATATATCACCCTGCACCAGAATCAACTCCAAATGGATCAAAGACCTTGAACTCAAAGCAGACACTCTGAAAACATTACAGGATGGAATAGGAGAAACCCTAGGTCTCCTTGGCTCAGGCCGAAATTTTCTGAATAGAGACCCGGAAGCACAACAAATCAAAGAAAGGTTGGACAAATGGGATTGCATAAGGTTGCAGAGCTTCTGCAGGGCAAATGACATAGCTAGCAAGATCAATAGAAAGCCCACCGATTGGGAGAAGATCTTTACTAGCCATACAACGGACAAGGGTCTCATATCTAAAATATACTTGGAACTCAAAAAATTAAACCACCCAACAACAAATCCTCAAAGAAACAACTGCCCAATAAATAAGTGGGCGAAAGACTTAAAGAGAAGCTTCTCTGAAGAAGAAAGAAGGATGGCCAATAGACACATGAAGAAATGTTCAACATCCCTAGCCATAAAAGAAATGCAAATCAAAACAACATTGAGATATCACCTCACTCCAGTTAGAACAGCAAAAATCAAGAACTCTAACAACAACAGATGCTGGAGGGGATGTGGACAGAAAGGCACCTTACTTCATTGTTGGTGGGAATGTAAACTTGTTCAACCACTTTGGAAAGCAGTATGGAGGTTCCTCAAAAGACTTCACATAGATCTCCCCTATGATCCAGCAATCCCACTTTTGGGCATTTACCCAAATGTTTACAAACAAGACCACACTAAAGCTACCAGCACAACTATGTTTATTGCAGCATTATTTGCCATAGCTAAGATATGGAACCAACCCAGATGCCCCTCAGAAGATGAATGGATCAAGAAAATGTGGTATATATACACAATGGAATTCTATGCCTCCATCAGAAAGAATGACATTTCCCCATTTGATAGGAAATGGAAAGGTTTGGAAAAAATTATATTAAGTGAAGTAAGCCAGGCTCAAGGAAACATAGGTCCCATGGTTTCCCTTATTTGCAATATCTAGTATAGGTATGAGTCAAGCGGAAATGGTCAGATAATATGATGTTAGGAAAATGAACCCATAAATATGTATTTTAATGTTTTCGTTTCTTTCATGCATGTGTTTCTAACGCATTTATAAGATTATTTCTTTGTTGCTTTGTATGTCCCTCCCCGACAGTGTAACCCCCGCTTTCACTATATTTGATGTCAGTATAACATGTGGAGGAGATGGGGACAAACAAGTCGTTTAAGGATTCAGGTGGACCTGTTGCAACAATGAGAAGTACAAAATGTCATGTCAAAACCAACTTTACAATGTCGGTGTGGGGGGGGAGGGGGGTATAATTGGGTGGGGGAGGGGGGAGGCTGGGAAGGGAGGTGAAGGGTAAACAAAGGAGGAGGCTGCAATGCTTGGTAAGAAATGTATGCATTATCCTGCCCATGCAATTGTAGCCCCTCTGTACAGTATGTTCTCAAATAAAATAAAATAAAATTTAAAAAAAGGAATGTATGCATTATCCTGCCCATGTAATTTTAGCCCCTCTGTACAGTATGTTCTCAAATAAAATAAAATTAAATTTTAAAAAAAGGATACAAGTGAACCCACTGCAAAAATGCGATGTACAAGTTGTTATGTCCAAAACGAAATTTACAACTTTGGTTTTTGGGTGGTGCGGGGTATTGGAGCGGGGAGGACTGATGGGGAGGGCAGGAGGAGTATGGGAAAAAATGGGAAAGGGAAACAAAGGAGGACGTAACAATATTTTATAAAAAATGTACTCATTATTTGCACATGTAATTTTAACCCCTCTGTATATTGTTTTCACAAAAAATAAATGAACAAATAAATAAATATATACATTTAAAAGCAAGAAAAGGTAGAGCACTCAGAAATTGGGCACCTTGAAACAGTTTGAAGGCCCCCAAGAAATGAGGATTTACAAGCCTCCATAGAGAAATTGACAGCACCAATCTTCCCAAGAAACTCTGGTCTGCATCCTAGCAAGACAGAAAGTGTCTCATCCTGTCTACAATCACAGGTTCCGTTTTTTTCCTTACCACTGTGAGGGCTGAAAAGTTATTGAGATATCAGGATGTAAACGACAAGATAGAGCACTCAGACCTTCGGTGAGGTAAACAATATTGTAAGTTGCCCAAGTTCTGAAGGCTCTACAATTCCTCAAAGAGATACAAGCCACTAAAGAGAAATAGACAGCAAGGTTCTATCACAGGCAACAGCGGTCTGCATCCTAGCAGGGCTTGAAGACACTTACACTGGCCACAGTAAGATGTCCGAATTTTTTCCTTGTAATTCAGGGTGGGCTGACCAGAATTAGGATGCTCAGGATGAAAATGACAAGATAGAGCACTGAGAATGTGGGGAAATTAAAACAAAATTGTTTTATGGCACCAAGGCTCTGAATTCTCTATACCTTCGAAAAAGAATAGACCAGCCCCTGAAGAGAAATAGACTACATCGTTCGGTTTCTCGCAGCCTCTGTGTGTATCCTGGCATGGTTCAAAGCCCCTCTTGGTGTCACCATCCGCAGGTCAATGTTTTTTCCTTGCAATTTTGGCATAGATGTGGATGGTTTGGGAACACAGGATGCAAACAACAAGAGGGAGTTCTCAGAATTTGTGACCATAAAGAAAATTGTTTTAATGTCTCCAAGATCTGAGTGCTCTCAACTTTTCCCAAAAGCGAGACAAGGAAAGTAGGAGAAATAGAAAGCATTGTTCTGTCCCAGGCAACTTTGCGGGGCTTAATGACCCTTAGCAGGGCTTAATGACCCTTGCACTATCCACAGTAAACAGTCCAAACTTTGTTCTTCCAATTCTGGGAGAAGTGACCAGTGTTAGGGAGCCCAGGTAAAAACAATAAGATAGAGTGCTCAGAATATGGGGACCCTAGAACAGTCTTAAGGCCCCCAAAGAACGAGGGCTCTACAGCTTCCCCAAGGAAGAGACACGCCTCCAAAGAGAAATTCACAGCACCCATCTTTCCCCAGAAGCTCTGCTCTGCATACTAGCAATATTGAAAGTGCCTCATTCTGTCTACAATAACAAGTGAAATTTTTTTTCATTTTTATTCTGAGAGAGGTCAAAAGTATTTAGGAAGTCAGGATGCAAAGAACCAGATAGAGCACTCAGAACCTCGGCGATTTAAAACATTATTGTTTTACAGTGACCAGGTTTTAAATGCTCTACACATTCCCCAAAGGAAAGACAGGGCGCTAAGAAGAATTTGACAGCATCGGTGTATCCCAGGCATCTTTTGTCTGCATCCAATCACGGCTTAAAACTCCTCACACTGTCCCCATTAACCTGTCCCAATTTTTTCCTTGCAATTCTGGGATTGCTGAACAGTGTTAAGGAGTTCAGGAAGAAAATGACAAGATAGAGCCCTGAGAACTTGGGTACCGTAAAACAGAACTATTTTATGGCCCCTCAGTTGTGAATACTCTCCACCTTCCAAAATGAATAGACATGCCACCAAAGAGAAATAGACAGGATATTTCGGTCTCTAGTAGCTCCTATGTGCATCCTGGCATGGTTCACAGCCGCTCTCGATATCACCAGCCATAGGTGAAAAGTTTCTTTGAAATATTGGGAGAGCTGAGGAGGTTTTGGGAGCACAGGATACAAATAACAAGAAAGAACACTCACAACTTCCCCAAAGCTGAGAAAAGCCACTAAATAGAAATAGACTGCATTTTTCTCGCCCAGGCAACTCTGATCTGCATCAATCAGGGCTTAATGCCCCTTACACTGTCCACAAAGCCCAGTCCAATTTGTTTCATCCAATTCTGGGAGAGCTGACCTGTGTTAGCGAGCTCAGGAAGCAAACGACAAGATAGAGCACTCAGAAATTGGTGACCTTAGAACAGTTTTAAGGTCCCAAAGTGAGGAGGCTCTACTCCTTCCCCAATGCAGAGACAAGCCTCCAAATATATATGGACAGCACCGACCTTTCCCACTAAGCCCTAATCTACCTCCTAGCAAGACTGAAAGTTCCATATACTGTCAAAAATTACAGGTCCAATTATATTCCTTGTAATTCTGGGAGAGCTGAAATGTGTTTAGAAGCACAGGATACAAACGACAAGATAGAGCAACACATAAATTCGGCGACTTAAATCAAAATTGTTTTTCAGGGCTCAAATTCGCAATGATCTACATCTTCCCCAAAGGAGAGACAAGCCTCTAAATAGAAATACACCGCATCATTCTAACCCAGGTTACTCCGTTCTGCATCCTAACATGGCTGAAAGCCCCTATACTGTCCATTCACAGTAACCAGATCAATTTTTTTCTTCCAATTCTGGGATAGCTGACCAGTGTTAGCGAGTTCACCATGCAAACGAAAGTTTGAGTAAAGCAGAGAAAGTCAGATAATGTGATGTTAATGAAATGAACCCTAAGATACGTATTCAAATGATTTTTATTTGCTTTCAAGTGATTGTTTATGACACATTCATAAGATCATTTCTTTTTTACTTTGTAAGTCCCTCCCCCATTGTATAACCACTGCTTTCACTGTATTTCATGTCGGTATAATTTGTAGAGGGGAAGGGGAAGAACAATTCGTTTAAATATGAATACAGGTGGACCCATTGCAAAAATGCGATGTACAAGTCGTTATGTCTAAAACAAACTTTACAACATTGGTTTGTGATTGGTGGGGGCTATGGGAGCGGCGAGGACTGTGTGGGAGGGCAGGAGGAGGATGGGAAAAGATGGGAAGGGGAAAGAAAAAAGGACGTTACAATACTTCATACAAAATGTACTCAATGTCTTGCACAGGTAATTGTAACCCCTCTGTACATTGTTTTCACAAAAAAATAAATGAACCAATAAATTAATTAATTAATTAAAACAAGAAAAAATGGAGCACTCAGAACTTAAGGACCTTGAAACAGTTTGAAGGCCCACAAGCAATGAGGTTTTACAAGCCTCCATAGAGAAATTGACAGCACCAATCTTCCCAAGAAGCTCTGGTCTGCATCCTAGCAAGACAGAAAGTGTCTCATCCTGTCTACAATCACAGGTTCCGTTTTTTTCCTTACCACTTGGAGGGCTGAAAAGTTATTGAGATATCAGGATGTAAACGACAAGATAGAGCACTCAGACCTTCGGTGAGGTAAACAATATTGTAAGTTGCCCAAGTTCTGAAGGCTCTACAATTCCTCAAAGGAGATACAAGCCACTAAAGAGAAATAGACAGCATGGTTCTATCACAGGCAACAGCGGTCTGCATCCTAGCAGGGCTTGAAGACACTTACACTGTCCACTGTAAGAAGTCCGAGTTTTTTCCTTGCAATTCAGGGTGGTCTGAACAGAATTAGGATGCTCAGGATGAAAATGACAACATAGAGCACTGAGAATGTGGGGAAATTAAAACAAAATTGCTTTATGGCGCCAAGGCTCTGAATTCTCTATACCTTCGAAAAAGTAAAGACCAGCCCCCGAAGAGAAATAGACAACATCGTTCGGTTCTAGCAGCCCCTGTGTGCATCCTGAAATGGTTCAACGCCCATCTTGGTGTCACCATCCGCAGGTCAATCTTTTTTCCTTGCAATTTTGGCAGAGATGTAGATGGTTTGGGAGCACAGGATGCAAAAAACAAGAGAGAGTTCTCAGAATTTGGGACCATAAAGAAATTTGTTTTAATGTCTCCAAGATCTGAGTGCTCTCAACTTTTCCCAAAAGCGAGACAAGGAACTTAGGAGAAATAGAAAGCATTGTTCTGTCCCAGGCAACTGTGCTGGGCTTAATGAACCTTGCACTATCCATAGTAAACAGTCCAAACTTTGTTCTTCCAATTCTGGGAGAAGTGACCAATGTTAGGTAGCCCAGGTAAAAACGATAAGATAGAGTACTGAGAATATGGGGACTCTAGAACAGTCTTAAGGCCCCCAAAGAAGGAGGGCTCTACAGCTTCCCCAAGGAAGAGACACGCCTCCAAAGAGAAATTCACAGCACCCATCTTTCCCCAGAAACTCTGCTCTGCATACTAGCAATATTGAAAGTGCCTCATTTTGTCTACAATAACAAGTGAAATTTTTTTTTCATTTTAATTCTGAGAGAGGTCAAAAGTATTTAGGAACTCAGGATGCAAAGAAGAAGATAGAGCACTCAGAACCTCGGCGATTTAAAACATTATTGTTTTACAGTGACCAGGTTTTAAATGCTCTACACATTCCCCAAAGGAAAGACAGGGCACTAAGAAGAATTTGACAGCATCGGTGTATCCCAGGCATCTTCTGTCTGCATCCTAGCACGGCTTAAACCTCCTCACACTGTCCTCATTATCCTGTCTCAATTTTTTCCTTGCAATTCTGGGATTGCTGAGCAGTCTTAGGGAGCTCAGGATGAAAAAGATACGATAGAGCCTTGCAAAATTGGGTACCTTAAAAGAGATGTGTTTTTTGGCGCCTCAGTTGTGAATATTCTCCACTTTCCAAAATGAAGAGACAAGTCACCAAAGAGAAATAGACAGAATATTTCGTTCTCTAGTAGCTCCTATGTGCATCATGGTATGATTCACAGCCCCTCTAGGTATCACCAGCCATAGGTCTAAAATTTTCTTTGAAATATTGGGAGAGCTGAGGAGGTTTTGGGAGCACAGGATGCACATAATAAGAAAGAGCACTCACAAATTCCCCAAAGCTGAGAAAAGCCGCTAAATAGAAATAGACTGCATTTTTCTCGCCCAGGCAACTCTGGTCTGCATCCATCAGAGCTTAATGCCCCTCACACTGTCCACAGAGCCCAGTCCAATTTGTTTCATCTAATTCTGGGAGGACTGACCTGTGTTAGTGTGCACAGGATGCAAACGACAAGATAGAGCATTCAGAAATTGGTTACCTTAGAACAGTTCTAAGGTCCCAAAGTGAGGAGGCTCTACTCCTTCCCCAATGCAGAGACAAGCCTCCAAAGATATATGGAGAGCATCGACCTTTCCCACTAAGCCCTAATCTACATTCTAGCAAGACTGAAAGTTCCATATACTGTCAACAATAACAGTTCCAATTATATTTCTTGCAATTCTGGGCGAGCTGAAAAGTGGTTGGAAGCACAGGATGCAAAAGACAAGATAGAGCAACACATAAATTCGGCGCCTTAAAACACAATTGTGTTTCAGGGCTCAAATTCTCAATGATCTAAACCTTCCCTTGAGGATAGCCAAGCCTCTAAATAGAAATAGACCACATCTTTCTAACCCAGGTTACTCCGGTCTGCATACTGGCATGGCTGAAAGCCCCTTATACTATACATCCAGACTAACCAGTCCAATTTTTTTCTTCAAATTCTGGGAGAGCTGACCAGTGTTAGCGAGTTCACCATGCAAACCAAAGTTTGAGTAAAATAGAGAAAGTCAGGTAAGGTGATGTTAATGAAATGAACCCTAAGATATGTATTCTAATGTTTTTTATTTTCTTTCAAGCGATTGTTTATGACATATTCATAAGATCATTTCTTTTTTACTTTGTAAGTCCCTTCCCCTTTGTATAACCACTGCTTTCACTGTATTTAATGTCGGTATAATTTGTGGAAGGGAGGGGGAACAATTCGTTTAAATAGGGATACAGGTGGACCCATTGCAAAAATGCGATGTACAAGTCGTTATGTCCAAAATGAAATTTACAACTTTGGTGTTTGATTAGTGGGGAGTATGGGAGCGAGGAAGACTGTGTGGGAGGGCAGGAGGAGGACGGGAAAAGATGGGAAGGGGAAACAAAGGAGGACGTTACAATACTTTATTAAAAAATGTACTCATTATCTTGCACATGTAATTGTAACCCCTCTGTACATTGTTTTCACAAAAACATAAATGAACAAATAAATAAATAAATTTAAGAACAAGAAAAGATCGAGCACTCAGAACTTGGGAACCTTGAAACAGTTTGAAGGACCCCAAGCAATGAGGGTTCACTCATTGCTCAAA
Organism: Dipodomys merriami; assembly: GCF_024711535.1. NCBI lineage: Eukaryota > Metazoa > Chordata > Mammalia > Rodentia > Heteromyidae > Dipodomys > Dipodomys merriami. Next base: position 702,908 of record NW_027206080.1, on the reverse strand, counting down.
GAAGGGACACGCCTCCTTAGAGAAATTGACAGCACCAATCTTCCCAAGAAACTCTGGTCTGCATCCTAGCAGGACAGAAAGTGTCTCATCCTGTCTACAATCACAGGTTCTGTTTTTTCCTTACCACTGGGAGGGCTGAAAAGCTTATGAGATCTCAGGAAGTAAACCACAAGATAGAGCACTCAGACCTTCGGTGAGGTAAACAACATTGTATGCTGCCCAAGTTCTGAAGAGTCTACATTCCTGAAAGGAGAGACAAGCCACTAAAGAGAAATAGACAGCATGTTCTATCACAGGCAACAGCGGTCTGCATCCTGGCAGGGTTACAAGCTCCTTACACTGTCCATAGTAACGAGTCCTAATTTTTTCCTTGCAATTCAGGGTGGGCTGACCAGAGTCAGGATGCTCAGGATGTAAAGGACAAGATAGAGCACTGAGAATGTCGGGAACTTAAAACAAAATTGTTTTATGGCGCCAAGGTTCTGAATGCTCTATGCCTTCGAAAAAGAAAAGACCAACCTCCGAAGAGAAATAGACAACATTGTTCGGTTTCTAGCAGCCCCTGTGTGCATCTTGGCATGGTTCAAAGCCCCTCTTGGTGATACCATCAGCAGGTCAATCTTTTTTCCTTCCTTGGGCGAGCTGTGGAGGGTTTGGGAGCACAGGATGCAAACAACAAGAGAGAGTTCTCACAATTTGGGGACCATAAAGAAAATTGTTTTAAGATCTCCAAGTTCTGAGTGCTCTCAACTTTTCCCAAAAGCGAGACAAGGAACTTAGGAGAAATAGAAAGCATTGTTCTGTCCCAGGCAACTGTGCTCTGAATCTTAGCAGACCTTAATGACCCTTGCACTATCCACAGTATACAGTCCAAACTTTCTTCTTCCAATTCTGGGATAAGTGACCAGTGTTAGGGAGCCAAGGTACAAACGATAAGATAGAGTACTCAGAATATGGGGCCCCTAGAACAGTATAAAGGCCCCCAGGGAAGTAGGGCTCTACACCTTCTCCAAGGAAGAGACACGCCTCCAAAGAGAAATTCACAGCACCCATCTTTCCCAAGAAGCTCTGCTCTGTAACCTAGCAATATTGAAATTGCCTCATTCTGTCTAAAATTACAGGTGAATTTTTTTTCTTTTAATTCTGAGAGAGTTCAAAAGTGTTTAGGAACTCTGGATGCAAAGAACAAGATAGAACACTCAGAACCTCGGCGATTTAAATCATTATTGTTTTACGGTGACCAGGTTCTAAATGCTCTACACATTCCCCAAGCGAAAGACAGGGCACTAGGGAGAATTAGACAGCATCGCTCTATCCCAGGCATCTTCGGACTGCATCCTAGCAGGGATTAAACGTCCTCACACTGTCCTCATTAACCAGTCCAAATTTTTTCCTTGCAATTCTGGGATTGCTGAGCTGTGTTAGGGAGCTCAGGATGAAAACAACAAGATAGAGCCCTGAGAACTTGGGTACGTTAAAACAGAACTGTTTTTGGCGCCTCAGTTGTGAATAGTCTCCACCTTCCATAATGAAGAGACAAGCCACCCAAGAGAAATAGACAGCATATTTCGGTCTCTAGTAGTTCCTATGTGCATCCTGGCATGGTTCACAGCCCCTCTCGGTATCACCAGCCCTAGGTCAAAATTTTCTTTGAAATATTGGGAGAGCTGAGGAGGTTTTGGGAGCACAGGATGCAAATAACAAGAAAGAGCACTCACAACTTCCCCAAAGGAGAGAAAAGTCGCTAAATAGAAATAGAGTGCATTTTTCTCGCCCAGGCAACTCTGGTCTGCATCCATCAGGGCTTAATGCCCCTCACACTGCCCACAGAGCCCAGTCCAATTTGTTTCATACAATTCTGGGAGAGATGACCTGTGTTAGCGAGCTGAGGATGCAAAAGACAAGATAGAACACTCAGAAATTGGTGACCTTAAAACAGTTTTAAGGTCCCAAAGTGTCCAAATTTGTTCTTCTAATTCTGGGAGAAGTGACCAGTGTTAGGGAGCCCAGGTACAAAAGATAAGCTAAAGTACTCAGAATATGGGGACCCTACAGAGTAAGCCGGAAAAACACAAGCTAAATGGCAAATAGGGGTATCTCAATTCCCAATTCTGATAATCAGGGGACAGAACAGATAATGAATAATTCAGAAGAGAATTCCCAAATATCTCTACAAACACTGCTGGCAAACATGATAAATCAAAAGATTGAAAGCATACAAAGGACTCTGTATGAGCGTGATAGGGAGAGAGAGGAGGCAATCCAAAAGTTTATACAGGAATATCATAAGCGTGAGGAAGCTACTCAAAAACTGATACAGGATTTGCGTGAGCAGCTTGAGAATACTCAAAGAGAAAGGCAGGAATGGCGTGAACAGGCTGAGAACACTCAAAGAGAACTACAGGAATCCCCTGAACGGGAGGAAGCTAATCAAAGAGTAATACAGAAATTGAGAGAGAAGGAAGAGAATACACAAAGATCACTAAAGACATTCATGGAATCCATTAACAAAGAGCTGAAGGAAGTCAGGGAGACCATAAAGGGAATGCTGAATGGAACCCAACAGAAGGAATGGGAGTCCAAGGAAACCATGACCAATCAACTAAGTGATCTGAGAATAAACACTGAACATCAAATTAAGGAAGTAAAGTTCATACAAGATCTAAAACAAAGCTTCAACAAAGAATTTGAAGGCATCAAAGCTGACCAATTAGAAGGAAAAGAGATAAAAAAACAAAGTAGAAAGTCTTGACAGCAGGTTAGACCATGCAGAAGATCAAATCTCAGGGATTGAAGACAGCCTAGATATTATAGAGAAAGAACATACAACCATCCAAGACAAGTCCAAGAAATATGATAGATCTATCCAACACTTGGAAGACACCATCAGAAGGTCTAATCTAAGGATAATGGCTGTAGAGGAGCACCTAGAAACAGAAGTTAATGGTTTAGGAAATTTGTTTAACAGGATCCTAGCAGAGAACTTCCCAAACATGCAAAAAGATAGGCCTATTCAGATACAAGAAGCTTTTAGAACTCCAAACAGACCAGACCAGAATAGGACATCCCACCATCACTTTATAATCCACACATGATCAACCCAGACCAAGGAAAAGATCCTTAAAGCGGTCAAGGAGTAAAGATTAATCACCTATAAAGGGAAACCAGGTAGAATCACCTCAGATTTCTCAGCAGAGACAATCAAAGCAAGAAGAGCCTGGAACGATGTGTGCCATGCCCTAAAAACAAACAACTATCAACCAAGAATACTGTACCCAGCTAAACTCTCCTTCATAACTGAAGGCCAAATAAAAACCTTCCCTAGCAAAGAAAAATTGAAACAATACATCTCCACCAAACCAGCCCTACAAAAGATTCTTAAAGATGTCCTACACATAGAAAACCAACAAGACCACAATAAAGGTCAAGAAGCTGCACCCAAACTGAGAATCAAAAAACCATAGGAAGAACCCAGTTTTCGCAGCCCCCAAGAAGGTGGATAACATGGCAGGAACTCCCAAATACCTCTCAGTCCTTTCTCTTAACGTTAACAGACTGAACTCTCCAATTAAGCGACATAGACAGTCTAGTTGGATTAAAAAACAAGACCCTTCTATCTGCTGCCTGCAGGAGTCACATCTTGCCCGTAAAAACAAACACATTTTCACTGTTAAAGGTTGGAACAAAATCTACCAAGCAAACGGCCCTCATAAACAGGCGGGAGTTGCAATCCTAATATCAGATAAAACAGACTTCAAATTAAAATTCATGAGAAGAGATAAAGAAGTTCGCTACATACTAATGAAGGGATCTCTTTTTCAGGAGGATATTACAATTCTAAATATCTATTCGCCAAACAATGGAGCACCCAAATTTATCCAAGAAACACTACTTTCCTCAAATCCCATATAAATCCAAAGACATTAATTGTTGGGGATTTTAACACACCACTCTCCCACTAGATAGATCAACTCAGCAAAAACTCAACAGAGAAACCGCAGATCGAAACAGCTGCATAGATCAACTAGATTTAACAGACATCTACCGAACATTTCACCCAGCAGCATCAGAATACACGTTTTTCTCAGCAGCACATGGAACATTTTCTAAAATAGACCACATTTTAGGCCACAAAGCAAACGTGTCTAAATTCAGAAACATTGAAGTTATACCTTGCATTCTCTCTGACCACAAGGGAATAAAATTAGAACTCAACACCAAAAGCCACCAAAGAAAGTCCGGTATCACATGGAGGCTGAACAACACACTGCTGAATCACGAGTGGGTCATGGAAGAGATTAGAAAGGAAATTCAAATGTTCATGCTATTCAACAAAAATGGACACACAAATTACCAGCTCCTCTGGGACACAGCAAAAGCAGTACTCAGAGGCAAGTTTATAGCTCTGAGCTCCTACATCAACAAATTGGGGAGATCTGAAACCAACAATTTAATGACACATCTAAACCTCCTTGAAAAAGAGCAGCAAGATAAACCCCAATCCAGTAGAAGGAACGAAATAATTAAAATTAAATCAGAATTAAATGAATTAGAATGTAAAAAAACGATAGAAAGAATCAACAAAACAAAGAGTTGGTTCTTCGAAAAAATTAACAAAATTGACAGACCCTTAGCAAATGTAATCAGAAAAAGAAGAGAACACACCCAAATAAATAAACTCAGAGATGAGTATGGAAACATCACCACGGAAACAACCAAGATTCAAAACATTATAAGGGAATACTTCTCAAAACTTTATGCTAATAAGTTTGAGAACTTGACAGAAATGGACCTTTTCCTAGCAAATATTGACATGCCAAAACTAAACCAAATGAGTTAAACCAGCTTAACAGGCTCATATCAAGCATTGAAATAGAAACAGCAATAAGAGACCTTCCAGCTAAGTAAAGTCCAGGACCAGATGGTTTTACAACAGAATTCTACAAGGCCTTCAAAGTAGCGCTCACACCAATACTCCTCCAACTCTTCAATGAAATTGAAAGAGAAAGTTCACTACCGAACACATTGTATGAAGCCATCATAACCCTCATCCCAAAACCAGGCAGGGACTCATCAAAGAAAGAGAACTAGAGACCCATTTCTTTGATGAACATTGATGCAAAACTTCGCAACAAAATTTTGGCCAATCGACTTCAACAATTCATCCAAAAAATCATACACCACGATCATACAGGATTCATTTCAGGGATGCAAAGCTGGTTCAATATACCCAAATCAATTAATATTATTCATCATATCAAGAGGAGCAAGAATAAGAACCACATGGTTATCTCAATAGATGCAGAAAAAGCATTCGACAAGATCCAACACCCCTTTATGATGAAGGTTTTGGAAAAATTAGGAATCAATGGAACATTCCTCAATACAATAAAGGCTGTATATGACAAACCTACAGCCAGCATTATACTTAATGGTGAAAAACAAAAGCCATTCCCTCTTAACTCAGGAACAAGACAATGATGCCCACTCTCTCCACTTATCTTCAATCTAGTATTAGAATGCCTAGCTACAGCAATAAGACAAGATGCAGACATAAAGGGGATCCAAATAGGGAAAGAAGAAATACAACTCTCCCTCTATGCAGACGACATGATCTTGTATTTAAAGAATCCCAGAGACTCCACTCCCAAATTACTCATGCTGATTCAAAACTTTGGCAAAGTAGCAGGGTATAAAATTAACCCCCCCCCACAAATCAATGGCTTTTCTGTATGCCAACAATGAGAAAAGTGTGGCTGAAATTAGGAAAGCAACTCCATTTGTAATAGCCCCACAAAAAATAAAATACCTAGGAATTAACTTAACCAAAGAAGTGAAGGACCTCTATGATGAAAACTTTAAAATCTTGAAAAACGAAATCAACACAGAACTTAAAAAATGGCAAAACCTCCCATGCTCCTGGATTGGAAAGATTAACATCGTGAAAATGGCAATACTTCCCAAGGCTATCTACAAATTCAACGCGATACCTATCAAAATTCCACCCTCATTCTTCAAGGAAATAGAGGAGGGAATCCAAAAATTCATATGGAACAATAAAAGACCCTGAATAGCAAAAACGCTCCTCAACGGAAAGAACACTGCTGGAGGAATATCAATACCAAATTTCAAACTCTACCATAAAGCCATAGTAATCAAAACAGCTTGGTATTGGCATAAGAACAGACCTCAGGACCAATGGAATAGAATTGAAAACCCAGAAATGAACCTACAGACCTATAGCCATCTAATCTTCGATAAGGAAGCTAAAACAATAGAATGGAAGAAAGACAGCCTCTTCAGTAAATGGTGCTGGCAAAATTGGTTAACTACATGTAGAAAACTAAAGCTAGATCCTTATATATCACCCTGCACCAGAATCAACTCCAAATGGATCAAAGACCTTGAACTCAAAGCAGACACTCTGAAAACATTACAGGATGGAATAGGAGAAACCCTAGGTCTCCTTGGCTCAGGCCGAAATTTTCTGAATAGAGACCCGGAAGCACAACAAATCAAAGAAAGGTTGGACAAATGGGATTGCATAAGGTTGCAGAGCTTCTGCAGGGCAAATGACATAGCTAGCAAGATCAATAGAAAGCCCACCGATTGTTGTAATACCTCAGGACCTCATTCTGAGTGTTCCCGGCAGAGGTCATTCGGCTGAACACAACCGTGGAATAATTAGAGCCAGATGTAGGCAGTGCCATCCATAGTGCTGGATGGATAGTGGTGGCGTGCCAAACAACTGAGCTCTAGTTCTCAACACTTTCACAAAGTGCCATAAGTTGAGGTTCAACTTACTGCTCCGGTTGAGTAGAGTGTAGCCGTCAAAGCTGGAATCAGTAGCACTCAGGTGAGAAGATGGGGAAGCAGATATACCTAGTCCCCTGGCCGTGTCCTACGGGGACCAGCCTATCTGGCTGCCACGCCTGAATGTTTGGAACTGCGGCAGAGCTAGGCAGGCGCAATTGTGCAGCAATGCAAACTGCATAACCTGGCCAAATTTCACGGGTGTACCAGAAACCACGGGGGATTTACAAGGAGATGTTAACCCGGAACAGCCGGAGGCCTGCCGGCAGCAAGATTCCGGAATTCTTCCTAACAAGCCTTGAAAGCAGTGAAACGCTCCTATGTTGCAATACCTCAGAACCTCATTCTGAGTGTTCCCAGCAGAGGTCATTCGGCTGAACACAACCGTGGACTAATTAGAGCCAGATGTAGGCAGTGCCGTCCATAGTGCTGGATGGACAGTGGTGGCGTGCCAAACAACTGAGCTCTAGTTCTCAACACTTTCACAAAGTGCCATAAGATGAGGTTCAACTTACTGCTCGGGTTGAGTAGAGTGTAGCCGTCAAAGCTGGAATCAGTAGCACTCAGGTGAGAAGAAGGGGAAGCAGATATACCCAGTCCTCTGGCAGTGTCCTACGGGGACCAGCCTATCTGGCTGCCACGCCTGAATATTTGCAACCCTCACCCTAAACCTCACCCTAATCCTAACCCTCACCATAAACCTAACCCTAACCCTCACCCACACCCTAAACCTCACGGTCACCCTATCACCCTTACCCTAACCCTCACCCACACGCTAATCCTCATCCTCACCCGAAGACTCACATTCACCCTAAACCTAAACCTCACCCTAAACATGGCCCTAACCCTAACCATAAACCTAACCCTCATGCTAACCCTAAACCTCACCCTAAACCTCAAACTCACCCTAATCCTCACCCTAACCCTAACCCTAGTGCTTAAACTAAACCTAACCCTCACCCTCACCGTAACCCTCATCCTAATCCTCACCTTCTCCCTAGCCCTCACCCTAACCCTAACTCTACCCCTACCCCTAATCCTAACCCTCACCCTCACCCTCACCCTCAGCCTAACCCTAATCCTAACCCTAACCCTAACGTAACCCACACCCTAAACCTAACCCTAACGCTAACTCTCACCCTCACCCTCACCATCACACTAACCCTCACTCTAACCCTAACACTAATACTAACCCTCACTCTAACCCTAAACCTCACCCTCACCCTAACCCTAACCCTAACCCTCACACTAAACCTAACCCTCAACCTAACCCTTAACACTACCCCTCATCCTAACCCTCACCCTCACCTTCAGCCTAACAATATCCCTAACCCTAATTCTAACCCTAACCCTCACCCCCACCCTAACCCTAACGCTAAGCCTAACACTCACCCTAACCCTAACCGTACCCCTCACCCTAACCCTAACCCTAACCCTAACCATCACCCACACCTAACCCTCAATCATCAACTTAACCCTCACCCTAAACATAACCCTCACCCACACCATAACCTGAACCCTCACCCTAAACCAAACCCTCATGCTCACCTTAAACATCACCCAAAACCTAACCCTAACCCTAACCCTCACCCTAAACCTAACCCTCAGCCTAAACCTCACCCTAACTCTCACCCTAACCCTAAACTAAACCTAACCTTAATCCTCACCTTACTCGTCAAACTAACCCTAACCCTAACCCTCACCATAACCCTAAAAATAACCCTAACCCTCACCTTCAGGCTAGCCCTCACCCTAAACCTAATCCTAAGCCTAACACTCACCCTAACCCTAACCCTAACCCTAACCCTAAACCTCAACCTCACATTACCCCTCAGCCAAACCCTAACCCTAACCCAAACCCTAACCCTCCCCCTCACCCTAACCCTAACCCTAACAGTACCCTCACCTTCAACCTAACCCTAACCCTAACCCTCACCCTAACCCTAACAATAACCTTAACCCTCACGTTCACCCTAGCCCACACCTTAACACTAATCTGAACCCTAACCCTCACCCTAACCCTAACCCTAACCCTCAACCTCGCCCGAAAACTCACCCTAACTCTAACCCTAAGCCTCACCCTAAACCTAACCCTAACCCTAACACTAACACTAACTCTAACCCTCACCTTACACCTCACCCTAACCATAACCTTAACCTTCCCCCTGCCCCTCCCAATAACCCTCACCCTAACATTACCCTCACTCTAACCCTCAAATTAACCCTAACCCTAACACTAACCCTCACACTAATCCTCAAAATAACCCTAACCCTAACCCTAAACCTCATCCTAACCTTCACCCTAAACCTATCCCTAACCCTCACGCACACCCTAACCCTCACCCTAATCCTAGCCCTCACCATAACCCTACCCCTAACCCTATACCTAATCCTCACACTAACCCTAACCCTCCCCCTAACCCTCACCCTAACCCTAACCCTCACCCTAACCCTAACCCTCATCCTAACCCTCACCCTAACCCTCATCCTAATCCTAACCCTCACCCTTACCCTAAACCTCACCCTAACCCTAATCCTAACCCTAACACTCACCATCTCCCTCACCCTAACCCTAACCCTCACCCTAACTCTCACCCTCACCCTAACCCTCACCCTAACACTAACCCTAATCCTAACCCTCACCCTAACCCTAAACCTCACCCTAACCCTAACCCTAACCCTAACTCTCATCCCAAAACTTATCCTAACACTGACGCTAACCCTAACCCTCACACTCACCCTAACCCTCACCCTCACACTAACCATAACCCTAACCCTAACTCTAACCCTCAAACTAACCCTAAACCTAACCCTAACCCTCACCCTAACCCTCACCCTAACCCTAACACTTAAACTAACCCTAAACTTCACTCTTACCCTCACTCTCACCCTTACCCTCACCCTAACCCTAACCCTTACCCTAACCCTCACCCGCACCCTAAAGCTCTCCGTCACCTTAACCCTAACCCTAAACCTAACCCTCACATTCAACCTAACACCTCACACTCACCCTCACCCTCAGCTTAACCCTAACCCTAACCCTAATCTTAACCCTAACCCTCATCCTCACCCTAACCCTCACCCTCACCCTTACCCTAAACCTAACACTAGCCCTAACTGTAACAATAACCCTAACCCTAATCCTAACCCTAACCCTAACCCTCATCCTCATCCTAACCCTAACCCTAACCCTAAATCTCACCCTCACCCTTACCTCACACTCATCCTAACCCTAACCCTAATGCTAATCTTCACTCTAATCCTCACCCTCACCCTCACCCTCACCTGCACCCTAACCCTCACCCTCACCCTAAACCTAACGTACATCTCACCTTCACCCTAACCCTAACCCTCACCTAAACCTAACCCTTACACTCAACTTAACCCTCACCCAAACCGTAAGGCTAACCCTAACCCTCACCTTCACCCTAACCCTCACTCTAACCCTTAACCTCAACCTAACCCTAACCCTAACCCTAACCCTCACCCTCTCCCTAACCATCACCTTACCCTAACGTTATCTTTAACCCTGACCCTAACCCAAACCCTCACCCTAATCCTAAAACTAACCCCCACCCTAACCCACATCCTAAACTTGACCCTAATCCTATTCCGAACCCTAACCCTCACCCTCACCCTATCCCTCAACCTAACCCTTACCCTCACCGGAAGCATTACCCACACCATCACCCTCACCTCAGGCTAACCCTAACCCTAATCCTAACCCCAAACCTCACCCTCACCCTAAACCTAACCCTAACCCTAAACCTAACCCTCAGGCTAAACCTCACCCTAAACCTGACTCTAACCCTAACCCTCAATCTCACCATAACCTTCACCCTCACCCTCACCCTAACCCTAACCCTCACACAAAACCTAACCCTAACCCTAACCCTAACCCTAACCCTCAATTTATACCTAACCCTAACCCTAACCCTAAACATCACCCTAACCCTCACCCTAACTCTAATCCCCACCCACACCCTAATCCTCACCATAACCCTAATCCTAACCCTAAACCTAACCCTACCCCTCACCCTAACCCTCACCCTAATGCTAACCCTCACCCACACCCTCACCCTAAGCCTAACCCTAATCCTAACCCTAACCCTCATCCTCACCCAAACCCTAACCCTAAACCTCATCCTTACCCTCACCCTCACCCTTGCCCTCACCCTAACCCTAACCCTAACAATAATCCTAACCCTAACCCTAACACTAATCCTAACCCTCAACATAACCCTAATCCTAACCCTCACCCTAACCCTAACCCTCACCTAACCCTAACCCTTACCCTCAACTTAACACTCACCCTAACCCTAAGGCTAACCCTAACCCTCACCTTCACCCTAACCCTCACTCTAACCCTTAACCTCACCCTAACACTAACCCTAACCCTAACCCTCACCTTCACCCTAACCATCACCCTACACATCACCCTAACCCTAACCCTAAACGTAACCCTGACCCTAACCCAAACCCTCACCCTAAGCCTAACACTAACCCTCACTCAAACCCACATGTAAACTTCACCCTAACCCTATCCCTAACCCTAACCCTCACACTCACCCTCACCCTCAACCTAACCCTTACCCTCACACTAACCATAACCCACACCCTCACCCTCACCCTCAAGCTAACCCTAACCCTACCCCTAATCCTAACCGCAACCCTCACCCTCACACTAAACCTATCCCTAACTCTAAACCTAACTCTCATCCTAAACCTCACGCTAAACCTCATGCTAATCCTAACCCTCACTCTCACCCTAACCCTCACCCTCACCCTAACCCTAACCCTACCGCTCACCCTAACAATAACCCTAACCCTAACCCTCACACTAAACCTAACCCTAACCCTAATCCTCACCCTCACCCAAACCCTCACACTAACCCTTACTCTCACCCTCACCATACACCTCACACCTTAACCCTCACCCTAACCCTAAACCTAACCCTCACCCTCACCCTCACTCTCAGTCTAACCCTAACCCTAAGCCTAAATCTAACTTTAAACATCCCCCTCACCCTAACCCTAAACCTAACCGTAACCCTATACTTCATGCTAACCCTATCCCTAACCCTAACCCTCACCCTCACCCTAAGCCTAACCCTAATCCTCACCCTAACCCTGAAGATAACCCTCACCCTAACCCAAACCATAACCCTCACCTTAACCCTAACCCTAAACCTCACCCTAACCCTAACCCTCAACATCACCCTAACCGTCATTCTAACCCTAACACTCACCCACACCCTAACCCTCACCCTCAACCGAAACCTCACCCTTGCCCTAATATTCACCCTCACCCTAAACATCACCCTAAACCTAACCCTCACCCTCACCCTAACACTAACCCTCACTCTAATCCTAACCCTCACCTTCACCCTAAAGCTCACCCTCACCCTAACCCTAACAATAACCCTAACCCTAACCCTCACCCTCACCCTCAACCTCACCCTCACCCTCAACCTCACCCTCACCCTAACGCTAACCCTATCCCTCACCCTCACACTATCCATCACCCTAACAAGTATCCTCACCCTAATCCTAACCCTAACCCACTCACTAAACCTAACCCTAACCCTAACCTTAACCCTACCCCTCACCCTAAACCTCACCCTAACCCTAACCCTAACCCTAATCCTCACCCTAACCCTAACCCTCACCCTAACCCTAACCTTCACCGTCACCCAAACCCTCAACCTAAACCTAACCCTCACCCACAACCTAACCCTCACCTTCACCCTAACCCTCACCCTCACTCTAAACATCACCATATGCCTAACCCTCACCCTAACCCTAAACTTAACCCTCACACTAATCCTAACCTTCACTCTAAACCTCACCGTCACCTTAACCCTCACCCGAACTCTAACCCTTACCCTAACCCTCACCCTCACCCCAAACGTCTCCATGACCATAACCCTAAACCTAACACTTACCCACAAACTAACCCTCACTCTCACCCTCACCTTAAACCTCACCATAATCCTCACCCTTACCCTACACAACACCTTAAACCTAACCCTCACCCTAATGCTAACCCTAAACCTCACCCTAAACTAAATCTCACCCTTACCCTCACCCTCACCTTCAGCCTAACCTAACCCTAACCCTAACCCTAACCCTAAACATCACCCTCACCCTCACACTAAACCTAACCCTAACCCTCACCCTAACCCTAACCATCACCCTCACCCTCCCCCTCCCCCTCAGTCTAAGGCTAAACCTAACCCTAATCCTAACCCTAACCCTCACCCTCACCCTCACCCTAACCGTAACCGTAACCATAAACCTCACCCTCACCCTCACCCCATCCCTAACACTAACCCTCATTCAAACCCGAACCCTTACCCTAACCCTAACCCTCACACTCATCCTAAAAATCCCCCTAAAACTAACCTTCAACCTACCCCTAACTCTAACACTCACCGAAACCCTAACCCTCACCCTTACCCTAACCCTAACCCTACCCCTCACCCTAACCCTAACCCTAGCCCTAACCGGAAACCTAACCCCAACCCTCACCCTAAACTTAACCCGCACCCTCAACTTCACTCACACAATCAGCCTAACCCTAACCCTAACCCGAACTCGAACCTGAACACTCAACCTAACCCTGACCATCACCCTAATCCTAAACCTAACACTAACCCTCACCCTCACCCTAACCCTCACCCTACCATTCACCCTAACCCTAACCTTAACCCTCACCCTCACCCTAAACCTCACCCTAACCCTTACCCTCACCCTAACCATAACCCACACCCTCACCCTCACCCTCAGCCTTACCCTAACCCTAACCCTAATCCTAACTCCAACCCTCACTCTCACCCTAACCCTAACCGTAACCCTAAACCTACCCTCAACCTAAACTTCACCCTCACCCTCATGCTAACGCTAACCCTCTCTTTCACCATAACCCTCACCCTCACCCTCACCCTAACCCTAACCCTCACACAAAACCTAACCCTCACCCTAACCCTAACCCTACACCTCACCCAAACACTAACCCTAACCCTAACCCTCAAACTAACCCTAACCCTAACCCTCAAACTAACCCTAACACTCACCCTAACCTCACCCTAATCCTAACTCTAACCCTAACTCCCACCCTTACACGAACCTTCACCCTAACCCTTACTCTCACCCTCACCCTAAACCTCATACTTACTCTAACCCTTACCCTAACCCTATCCCTAACCCTCACCCTCAGTCTCAGTCTAACCCTAACCCTAAGCCTAAATCTAACACTAAACATCTCTCTCACCCTAACCCTAAACCTAACCCTAACACTATCCTTCACGCTAACCCTAACCCTAACCCTCACACTAACCCTCACCCTAACCTTCACCCTAACCTTCACCCTAATGCTAACTCTAACCCTCACCCTAACCCTAACCCACACCCCAATCCTAACCCTAACCCTAACCCTAACCCTAACCCTAACTCTCAACCTAACACTAACCCTAACCCTAACAATAACCCTAACCCTAACACTAACTCTCACCCTAACCCTCATCTTCATCCTAACCCTAACCCTGACCCTAAACCTCACTCTCACCCTAACTCCCACCCTCACATCACCCTCACCCTCACATTTACCCTCAGCCTACCTCTCATTATCACCCTAAACCTCACCCTAAACCTCACCCTCACCCTCACCCTCACCCTAAACCTAACCCTCACCCTCACACAACCCTCACCCTAACGCTTACCCTCACCCTAATTCTAACCCTAACCCTAACCCTCAAACTAAACCTAACCCTCACCCTAACCCTAACCCTCACCCTAATCCTAACTCTACCCCTGAAGATAACCCTCACCCTATCCCAAACCCTAACCCTCACCCTAACCCTAACCCTAACCCTATTCTTCACCCTCACCCTAACCCTCAATGTCACCCTAACCGTCACTCTAACTTTAACCCTAACCCACACCCTAACCCTCACCCTCAACCGAAACCTCACCCTCAACCTAATACTCACCCTCACCCTAAACATCACCCTAAACCTAACCCTAACCCTAACTCTAACACTAACCCTCACCCTAAACCTAACCCTCACCTTCAACCTAACCATCACTCTCACCCTAACCCTAACAATAACCCTAATCCTAACACTCACCCTCACCCTCAACCTCACCCTAAACCTAACGCTAACCCTAACCCTCACCCTCACACTATCCATCACCCTAACAAGTACCCTCACCCTAATCTTAACCCTAACCCTAACCCACTCACTAAACCTAACCCTCACACTAACCCTAACCCGACCCCTCAGCCTAAACCTCACCCTAACCCTAAACCTAACCCTAATCCTCATCCTAACCCTAACCCTAACCCTCACCCTCACCCTAACCTTCACCGTCACCCAAACCCTCACCCTAAACCTAAACCGCACCCACACCTTAACCCTCACCTTCACCCTAACCCTCACCCTCACTCTAAACATCACCATATGCCTAACCCTCACCCTAACCCTAAACTTAATCCTCACACTAATCCTAACGTTCACTCTAAACCTCACCGTCACCCTATTCCTCACCCTAAATCTAACCATCACCCACACTGTAACCCTCACCTTCACCCTAACCCTCACCCTCACCCTAAACATCACCCTATGCCTAACCCTCAACCTAACCCTAACCCTAACCCTCACACTAATACTAACCTCCATTCTACACCTCACCGTCACCCTAAGCCTCACCCTAACTCTAACCATTACCCTAACCCTCACCCGCACCCCAAACCTCTCCGTGACCATAACCCTAAACCTAAACATAACCCTTACCCACAAACTAACTCTCACTCTCACCCTCACCCTAAAACTCACCCTAATCCTCACCCTTTCCTTCCACAACACCCTAAACCTAACCCTCAACCTAATGCTAAGCCTAAACCTCACCCTAAACTAAACCTCACCCTTAACCTCACCCTCACCCTCACCCTAACCCTGACCATCACCCTAATCCTAACTCTAACCCTAACCCTCAACCTCACCCTAACCCTCACCCTAACCCTTACCCTCACCTTAATGCTAACCCTAACCCTAACCCTCAACCTCACCCTAACCATCACCCTAACCCTAACTCTAACCGCAACCCTGACACTAACCCAAAACCTCACCCTAACCCTAACCTTAACCCTCACCCTAACCCTCACCCTACCATTCACCCTAACCCTAACCCTAACACTCACCCTCACCCAAAACCTCACCCTAACCCTTACCCTCACCCAAAACCTCACCCTAACCCTTACCCTCACCCTAACCATAACCCACACCTTCACGCTCACCCTCAGCCTTTCCCTAACCCTAATCCTAACTCCAACCCTCACTCTCACCCTAACCCTAACCGTATCCCTAAACCTAACCCTCAACCTAAACCTCACCCTCATCCTAATGCTAACCCTAACCCTCTCTCTCACCATAACCCTCATGCTCACCCTCACGCTAATCCTAACCCTCACACAAAACCTAACCCTCACCATAACCCTAACCCTACACCTCACCCAAACACTAACCCTAACCCAACCCTCAAACTAAACCTAACCCTAACCCTAACCCTCACCCTAACCTCACCCTAATCCTAACCCTAACCCTAACTCCCACCCTTATCTGAACCTTCACCCTAACCCTTACTCTCACCCTCACCCTAAACCTGACACTTAACCAAACCCTCACCCTAACCATAACCCTCACCCTTACCCTAACACTAACACTAACCTTCACTCTAACCCGAACCCTTACCCTCACCCTAACCCTCACCCTCATCCTAAACATCACCCTACCACTAACCCTCACAGTAACCCTAAGTCTAACTCTCACCATAACACTAACCCACACCCTAACCCTAACCCTAACCCTACCCATCACCCTAACACTAACCCTAAGCCAAACCCTAACCGGAAACCTAACCCTAACCCCCACCCTCAAAGTAACCCTCACCCTCACCTTCACCCACACCCTCAGCCTTACCCTAACACTAAGGCTAAACCTAACCCTCACCCTAACCGTAATGCTCACCCTAACCCTGACACTCACCCTAATCCTAACCCTAACCCTAACCCTCACCCTAAACCTCACCCTAACCTTTACCCTCATCTAAACCCTAACCCTAACCTTAAATCTAATTCTCACACTAATCCTAACCCTCACCCTAACACTCACGATCACCCTAACCCTAACCCTAACATTAACCCTAACTCTCACATTAACTTTAACCCTCACCCTAACCCTAACCCTTACCCTCAGCCAAACCCTCACCCTCAACCTAACCCTAACCCTAACCCTAAACCTCACCCTAAACCTAACCCTCACCCTAACCCTAAACCTCACCCTCACCCTCACCCTCACGCTCACCCTCACATGCACCCTCAGCCTAACTCTCATCCTCACCCTAACCCTCACCCTAACCCGCACCCTCACCCTAATCCTAACCCTAAACCTAACCCTCCCCCTCACACAATCCTCACCCTAACGTTTACCCTCAACCTAACCCTAAAGCTAACCCTAAACCTCACACTAAACCTAACCCTCACCCTAACCCTAAGCCTAACCCTAAACCTCACCCTCACCCTAACCCTCAACGTCACCCTAACCCTCTCTCTAAACCTAACCCTCACCCACACCCTAAACCTCACCCACAACTGAACCCTCACCCTCACCCTAATACTCACCCTCACCCTAAACATCACCCTAAACCTAACAATCAGCCTAACCCTAACCCTAAACCTCACCCTAACCCTAACCCTCACCTTCATCCTAACCTTCACCCTCACCCTAACCCTAACAATATCCCTAACCCTAAACCTAACCCTCAGTCTCAACCTCACCCTAACCCTAACGCTAACTCTAACCCTCACCCTCACTCTATCCATCACCCTAACAAGTACCCTAAACCTAATCCTAACCCTAACCCTAACCCACACTCTAAAGCTAACCCTCACCGTAACCCTAACCCTACCCCTCACCCTAACCCTCACCCTCACACCAACAACCCTAACCCTAATCCTCACCCTAAAACTAACCCTAACCCTAACCCTCACCCTAACCCTCACCCGAACGCTAAACCCTCATACTAATCCTCACCATAACCCTAATACTAACCCCAAACCTAACCCTCACACTCACCTTCACCCTCGCACTCATCCTAACCCTAACCTTAAACCTAATCCTAACCCTAACGCTCATCCTCACCCTAACATTAACACTAAACCTAAACCTCACCCTAAACCTCATCCTCACCCTTAACCTCAAACTAAAACTAACCCTAACCCTAACAATAACCCTAACCCTAACCCTAACCCTAACCCTCCTCCTCACCCTAATCCTAACCCTAAGCCTAACCGTAACCTTCACCCTAACCCTAACCCTCACCGTAACCCTTACCCTAACCCTCAACCTAACACTAACGCTAACCCTAACATTAACCCTAAACCTTACCCTAACCCTAACCCTCACCCTCAGCCTAACCCTAACCCTAAACCTAACCCTCACCCTAACCCTAACTCTCTCCCTAAACCAGAACCTCACCCTAATCCTAACCCTAACCTTAACCCTAACCCTCACTCTCACCCTAACCCTTACCCTCAACTTAACCCTAAACCTAACCCTAACCCTAACTCTCACACTAACCCTAACCCTCACCCTAACCCTAACCCTCACCCGAATCCTCACCCTAACCCTAACCCTAAACTTTACCTAACCAAAACCCTCACCCTCACCTTAGCCCTCACCATAATCCTAACCCTAATCCTAAAGCTCACACTCACCCTCAAACTCACGCTCAGCCTAACCCCAACCATAACTAATCCTAACCCTAACCCTCAAACTCACCCTCAACCTAACCCTCAACTTCACACTCACACTTACCCTAACCCTAACCCTAAACCTAACCCTCACCCTAACCCTAACACTCACTCTAACCCTAACCCTAACCCTCACGCTAATCCTAACCCTAACCCTAAACAAAACCCTCCCACTCCCCCTAACCCTCTCCCAAACCCTTACCCTCAACTGAACCTGAACCCTAACACTAACCCTATCTTTCACAGTAACCCTAACCTTCACTCTAAAGCTAACCCTAACCCTTACCCTAAACCTCACCCTTACCTCACCCTCAGCCTAACCCTAACCCTAACCGGAAACCTAACCTTAACCCTCACCCTAACCCTAATCCGCACCCTCACCTTCACCCTCACCCTCAGTCTAACCCTAACCATAAACTAACCCTCACACTAAACCTAAACCTAACCCTAACTCTAACCCTCGCCCTAACCCTAACCCTAACCCTCACCCTCACAATCACCCTCACCCTCACATTCACCCTCAGCCTAACTCTCACCCTCACTCTATCCCTAACCCTCACCCTCATCCTCGCCCTGACTCTCACCCTAAGCCTTACACTCAACCTCACCCTAACCCTCACATTAAACCTAAGCCTCACTTTAAACATAACCCTAACCCACACCCTCACCCTTATCTCACCCTCAGCCTAACCCTAACCTTAACCCTCAACCCAACCCTAACCCTCACCTAAACCTTACCTCACCCTCAGCCTAACCGTAACCCTTACCGGAAACCTAACCCTTACCCTCACCCTAACCCTGACCTTCATCTTCACATTTACCGTCACCCTCAGGCTAAACCTAACCCTAACCTTAACCCTAACCCTAACCCTAACCCTTACCCTCACCCTAACCCTAACCCTTACCCTCACCTTGAACCTAACCCTAACCCTAACACTAACTCTCACACTAACCCTAACTGTCACCCTAACACAAACCCTAACACTCACGCTCACACTAACCCTAAACTAACTCTAACACCCTAACCCTAACTCTAAAATCAAACTAACCCTAACATTCACCTTAACCTTAAACCTAATCCTCACCCTCACCCTCAACCTAAACCTAACCCTAATCCTAACTCTCACCCTCACCCTCAACCTCACACTCACCATCACCCTCACCCTAACCCTAATAACAAACCTAACCTTAACCAAAACCCTAACACAAACACCAACCCTAAATCTAACCCTCACCCAAACCCTAACCCTAACCAAAATCCTCACCCTAACACTAACATTAAACCTAACCCTCTACCTCAACTTCACCCTCACCCTCAGCCTAACCCTAACCCTTACCCTAACCCTCACCCTAACCCTAACCCTGACCCTCACCCTAATCCTGACCCTGACCCTAACCTTAACCCTCACCCTCACCCTAACCATAACCCTAACCCTCACCCTCACCCTAACCCTCACCCTAACCCTTACACTCAACCTCACCCTAACCCTCACACTAACCCCAATCCTCACTCTAAACCTAACCCTAACCCTCACCCTCACCCTCACCTCATACTCAGACTAACCCTAACCCTAACCCTCAACCTAACCCTAACCCTCACCCTCACCCTTACCTCACCCTCAGCCTAAACCTCACCCTAACCGGAAACCTAACCCTAACCCTCACCCTAAACATAACCCTGACCCTCACCCTCACCCTCAGGTTAAACTTAAACCTACCCCTAACCCTAACCCTCACCCTCATCCTAACCCTAACCCTAACCCTTACTCTCACCTTAACCCTAACCCTAACCCTAACTCTCATACTAACCCTAACTCTCACCCTAACCCTAACCCTAACCCCCACGCTCACCCTAACCCTAAACCTAACCCTAATCCTAATCCTAACCCTCTTATGAAACCTAACCCTCAACCTAACCCTAACCCACACCTTCACCTTCACCCTCACCCTCAACATAACCCTAACACTAATCCTAACCCCAACCCTCACCCTCACCCTAATCCTAACCCTAACCCTAACCCTCACGCTAAACCTTATCCTAGCACTCACGCTAACAATAACCCTCACTCTCACCCTAACCCTCACCCTTAACATGACCCTAACCCTAACCCTCACACAAAACCTAACCCTCACCCTAAACTTAACACTAACCCTCACCCTAACCCTAACCCTAACCCTAACCCTCACCGTAACCCTAACCCTAAACCTCACCCTCACCCTAACACTTACACTCACCCTGACCCTAAGCCTCACACTTACCTTAACCCTCACCGGAACCCTAATCCTAAGCCTCACCCTCACCCTAAACCTCACCCTAACCCTAAGCCTAAATCTAACCCTAAACATCTCTCTCACCCTAACCCTAACCCGAACCATCATCCTCACCGTAGCCCTCATCCAAACCCTAAACTTAACCTTACACCTCACCCACACCCTCACCCTCACCCTCACCCGTACCCTCACCCTAAACCTAACCCTCACCCACACCTTAACCCTCACCTTCACCCTAACCCTCACACTAAACATCACCCTATGCCTAACCCTCACCCTCACCCTAACCCTAACCCTCACACTAATCCTAACCTCCATTCTAAACCTCACTGTCACCCTAAACCTCACCCTAACTCTAACCATTACCCTAACCCTCACCCGCACCCCAAACCTCTCTGTGACCATAACCCTAACCCTAAACCTTACCCTTACCCACAAAGTAAACCTCACTCTCACCCTCACCCTAAACCTCACCCTAATCCTCACCCTCACCCTACACAACACCGTAAACCTAACCCTCAACCTAATAGCCTAAACCTCACTCTAACGTAAACCTCACTCTTACCCTCACTATCACCCTCAGCCTAACCCTAACCGTAACCCTAATCCTAACCCTAACCCTCACCCTCACCTTCACACTAAACCTAAACCTAACCCTCACCTCTACCCTAACCATCACCCTCACCCTCACCCTCACCGTCAGCCTAAGGCTAACTCTAACCCTATCCCTCACCCTCACCCTCACCCTAACCCTCACCCTAACCCTCACCCTACCATTCAACCTAACCCTAACCCTAACACTCACCCTCACCCTAAAATTCACCGTAACCCTTGCCCTCACTCTAACCAGAACCCACACCCTCAGTCTTACCCTAACCCTAACCCTAGTCCTAACTCCAACCCTCACTCTCACCCTAAACCTAACCCTAACCCTAAACCTAACTATCACCATAACCCTAACCCTCACCCTCACCCTAACCCTAACCCTAACCCTAAGCATCACCCTAACACTAACCCTAATCCTAACTCTAACCGGAAACCGAACCCTAACCCTCACCCTAAACTTAACCTTCACCCTCACCTTCACCCACACCCTCAAGCCTAACCCTAACCCTAAACCTTAACCTAACCCTCACCCTAACCCTAATGCTCACCCTGACCCTCACCCTCACCCTAATCCTAACCCTAAACCTAACCCTAACCCACACCCTCACCCTAACCCTCACCCTAACCCTTACCCTCACCTTAACCCTAACCCTAACCCTAACTCTCACACTAATCCTAAACCTCACCATAACCCTCACATTCACCCTAATCCTAACCCTAACATTAACCCTAACTCTCACACTAACTGTAACCCTCACCCTAACCGTAACCCTCACCCTCACACTCACCTTCAGCCAAACCCTCACCCTCAACCTAACCCTAACCCTAACCCTTACCCTCTCACCCTCACCCTAACCCTCACCCTAACCTTTACCCTCACCCTCACCCTAAACCCCACATTAACCCTAAGTCTCACTATAACGCTAAACCTATCTGTCACCCTAACCCTTACCTCACCCTCAGCCTAACCCTCACCCTAACCCTAATCCTCAACCTAATCCTCACCCTCACCCTCACCCTCAACCTAACCCTCACCCTCACCCTAAGCCTAAGCCTAAACCTCACCGTCACCCTAACCCAAACCCTCACCCTCACCCTCAGCCTAACCATAAGGCTAACCCTAATCCTAACCCCAACCCTCACACTCACCCTAACCCTAACCCTAAACCTAACCCTCACCCTAAACCTCACCCTAACACTCACTCTAACCCTAACCCTCACTTTCATCCTAACCCTCAGCCCCACCCTAACCCTAACCCTAACCCTCACACAAAACCTAACCCTCACACTAACCCTAAACCTACCCCTCATCCTAACCCTAAACCTCACACTGCCTCTCAACCTAATATTAACCCTAACTGTAACCATAACCCTAACACTAACCCTAACACTAGCCCTTAACACTCAACCTAACCCTAACCCTAACTCTCACCCTCAACCTCACCCTCAGCCTAACTCTAACCCTAAGCTTAAATCTAAACCTACACATCTCCCTCACCCTAACCCTAAACCTAACCCTAACCCTCACCCTAACCCTCACCCTAACCCTAACCCTCACCCTCACCGTAACACTAACACAAACACTCACCCTCACCCTAACCCTAAACATAACCTTAACCCTCACCCCAAAACTAACCCTAACCCTCACCCTCACCCTAACGCTAAACCTCACCCTAATCCTAACTCTCACCCTCACCCTCAACCTCACACTCACCATCACCCTCACCCTAACCCTAATAACAAACCTAACCTTAACCAAAACCCTAACACAAACACCAACCCTAAATCTAACCCTCACCCAAACCCTAACCCTAACCAAAATCCTCACCCTAACACTAACATTAAACCTAACCCTCTACCTCACCTTCACCCTCACCCTCAGCCTAACCCTAACCCTTACCCTAACCCTCACCCTAACCCTAACCCTGACCCTCACCCTAATCCTGACCCTGATCCTAACCTTAACCCTCACCCTCACCCTTACCATAACCCTAACCCTCACCCTCACCCTAACCCTCACCCTAACCCTTACACTCAACCTCACCCTAACCCTCACACTAACCCCAATCCTCACTCTAAACCTAACCCTAACCCTCACCCTCACCCTCACCTCATACTCAGACTAACCCTAACCCTAACCCTCAACCTAACCCTAACCCTCACCCTCACCCTTACCTCACCCTCAGCCTAAACCTCACCCTAACCGGAAACCTAACCCTAACCCTCACCCTAAACATAACCCTGACCCTCACCCTCACCCTCAAGTTAAACTTAAACCTACCCCCACCCCTAACCCTCACCCTCATCCTAACCCTAACCCTAACCCTTACTCTCACCTTAACCCTAACCCTAACCCTAACTCTCATACTAACCCTAACTCTCACCCTAACCCTAACCCTAACCCCCACGCTCACCCTAACCCTAAACCTAACCCTAACCCTAACCCTAACCCTCTTATGAAACCTAACCCTCAACCTAACCCTAACCCACACCTTCACCTTCACCCTCACCCTCAACATAACCCTAACACTAATCCTAACCCCAACCCTCACCCTCACCCTAATCCTAACCCTAACCCTAACCCTCACGCTAAACCTTATCCTAGCACTCACGCTAACAATAACCCTCACTCTCACCCTAACCCTCACCCTTAACATGACCCTAACCCTAACCCTCACACAAAACCTAACCCTCACCCTAAACTTAACACTAACCCTCACCCTAACCCTAACCCTAACCCTAACCCTCACCGTAACCCTAACCCTAACAATCACCCTCACCCTAACACTTACACTCACCCTGACCCTAAGCCTCACACTTACCTTAACCCTCACCGGAACCCTAATTCTAAGCCTCACCCTCACCCTAAACCTCACCCTAACCCTAAGCCTAAATCTAACCCTAAACATCTCTCTCACCCTAACCCTAACCCGAACCATCATCCTCACCCTAGCCCTCATCCAAACCCTAAACTTAACCTTACACCTCACCCACACCCTCACCCTCACCCTCACCCTAACCCGAATGCTAACCCTAACCCTCACCCTAACCCTAACCCTCAACCTAACACTAACCCTCAACCTAACCCTAACCCTCAACATAGCCCTCAACCTAACCCTAACCCTAACCCTAAGCCTAACCCTCACCTTTACCCTCACCCTCACCCTCAGCCTAAAACTAACCCTAACCCTAAATATAACCCTAACCCTCACCCTCATCCTAACGGTCACCCTAACCCTTACCCTCACCATAACCCTAACCGTAACCCTAAACCTAACCCTCACACTAAACCTAACCCTCACCCTAACCCTAACCCTATCCCTCACCTTAACCCTCACCCTAACCCTCACCCTTACCTCACCCTCCGCCTAACCCTAATCCTAACCCTCAACCTAACCCTAACCCTCACCCTCACCCTTACCTCACCCTCAGCCTAACCCTAACCCTAACCGGAAACCTAAGCCTCACCCTCACCCTAACCCTCACCCTAACCCTAATGCTCACCATAATCCTAACTCAAACCCTCATCCTAACCCTAACTCTAACCCTAACCCTAAACCTTATCCTAACACGCTAACCCTAACCCTCACTCTCAACCTAACCCTCACCCTCACACTAACCCTAACCCTAACCCTCACACAAAACCTAACCCTCACCCTAACCTTAACCCTACCTCTCACCCTCACTCTAACCCTAACCCTAACCCTAACACTAACCCTCAACCTAACCCTAACCCTAACCCTAACTCTCACCCTAACCCTCACCCTAACCTTAACCCTAACTCTCACTCTCACCCTCACCCTCACCCTAACACTTACACTCACCCTCACCCTAACCCTCACACTTACCTTAACCCTCACCCTAACCTTAATACTAAGCCTCACACTCACCCTAAACCTCATCCCAACCCTAAGCCTAAATTTAACCCTAAACATCTACCTCACATAACCTTAACCCTAAACACCTAGCTCACCCTAGGCCTCACCCTAACCCTAAACTTAACCTTAAACCTCACCCTCACCCTAACCCTCACCCTAACCCTAACGCTAACCCTAACCCTCACCATAACCCTAACCCTCAACCTAACCCTAACCCTCAACATAGCCCTCAACCTAACCCTAACCCTAACCCTAAGCCTAACCCTCACCTTTACCCTCACCCTCACCCTCAGCCTAAAACTAACCCTAACCCTAAATATAACCCTAACCCTCACCCTCATCCTAACGGTCACCCAAACCCTTACCCTCACCATAACCCTAACCGTAACCCTAAACCTAACCCTCACACTAAACCGAACCCTCACCCTAAACCTAACCCTATCCCTCACCTTAACCCTCACCCTAAACCTAAACCTTACCCTCACCCTAATCTTAACCCTAAACCTAACCCTCACCCTAACCCTCACCCTCACCCTAACCCTAACCCTAACCCTAACTATCACACTAAACCTAACCCTCACCCTAACCTTAACCATAACCCTCACCCTCACCCTCACCCTCAGCCTGACTCACCCTCAACCTAATCCTAACCCTACCCCTATCCCTCACCCTAACGCTTACCCTCACCCTCACACTAACCATCACACTAACCCTAAGCCTGACTCTAACCCTAACCCTAACTCTCACCCTCACCGTTACCTCACCCTCAGCCTAACCCTAACCCTAATCCTAATCCTCACTCAAATCCTCACCCTCACCCTCACCCTAATCCTCAGCCTCACCCTCACCCTAACCATAACCCTAAACCCAACCTTCACCCTAAACTTAACTCTCACCCAAACCTCCCCCTAAACCTCACCCTAACCCTCACCCTAACCCTAATGCTAACCCTAACCCTCACCCTCACCCTAACCCTTAAGCTCACCCTAACCCTAATCTTCATACTCAACCTAACCCTAACCCTAACTCTAACCCTAACCTTAACCCTCTCCCTCACCCTAATTCTCACCCTAACCATTACCCTCAACCTTACCCTAACAAACACTGTCACCTTCACCCTCACCCTCAGCCTAATAATAACCCTAATCCTAACCCCAACCCTCACCCTCATCCTAACCCTAACCCTAAACCTAACCCTAATCCTCACCCTTAACCTTATTCTAACACTCATGCTAAACCTAACCCTCACTCTCACCCTAACCCTCACCCTCAAGCTAAATCTAACCCTAACCCTCACACAAAAACTAACCCTCACCCTAAAATTAACCCTACCTCTCACCTTCACCCTAACCCTAACCCTACCCTAACCCTCACCCTAAACCTATCCTTAACCCTCACCCTCACCCTACTCCTCACCCTAACACTTACACTCACCCTCACCCTAACCCTCACACTTACCTTAACCCTCACCCTAACCCTAATACTAAGCCTCACCCTCACACTAAACCTCAACCTAACCCTACGCCTAAATCTAACCCTAAACATCTCCTTCACCTAACCTTAACCCTAAGCATCACCCTCACCCTAGCCCTCACCCTAACCCTAAACTTAAACTTAAACCTCAACCACACCCTCACCCTCACCCTCACCCTAACCCTAAACCTAACCCTAACCCTAACCCTAACCCTAATGCTCACCCTAATCATAACTCAAACCCTCACCCTAACCCTCACCCTAACCCTAACTCTAACTCTAACCCTAACCCTAAACCTTATCCTAACACTCATGCTAACCCTAACCTCACTCTCACCCTAACCCTCACCCTCACGCTAACCCTAACCCTAACCCTCACACAAAAACTAACCCTCACCCTAACCTTAACCCTACCTCTCACCCTCACCCTAACCCTCACCCTCAACCTATCCCTAACCCTAACCCTAACTTTCACCCTAACCCTCACCCTAACCTTAACCATAACTCTCACTCTCACCCTCACCCTCACCCTAACACTTACACTCACCCTCACCCTAACCCTCACACTTACCTTAACCCTCACCCTAACCTTAATACTAAGCCTCACACTCACCCTAAACCTCAATCTAACCCTAAGCCTAAATTTAACCCTAAACATCTCCCTCACATAACCTTAACCCTAAACACCACCCTCACCCTAGCCCTCACCCTAACCCTAAACTTAACCTTAAACCTCACCCTCACCCTGACCCTCACCCTCAACCTAAAGCTAACCCTAACCCTCACCCTCACCCTAACCCTCACCCTAACCCTAACCCTCAACCTAGCCCACACCCTAACCCTAACCCTAACCCTAAAACTCACCTTCACCCTCACCCTCACCCTCAGCCTAAAACTAACCCTAACCCTGATTCTAATCCTAACCCTCACCCTCATCCTAACCATCACCCTAACCCTTACCCTCACCATCACCCTAACCGTAACCCTAAACCTAATCCTCACACTAAACCTAATGCTCACCCTAACCCTAACCCTAACCCTCACCTTAACCCTCACTCTAAACATAAACCTTACCCTCACCCTAACCCTAACCCTAACCCTCACCCTCACCCTAACCCTCACCCTAACCATTAACCTCAACCTAACCCTAACCCACACCCTTACCTACACCCTCACCCTCAGTCTAACCCTAAACCTAATCCTAACCAAAACCCTCAACATCATCCTAACCCTAACCCTACCCCTCACTTTAACCCTCACCTAACCCTAACCTACACCCTCACCCTAAACCTAATCCTAACCCTAACCCTAACCCTACCCCTCACCCTAACCATTACCCTCACCCCAACCCTCACCCCCACACTAAGCCTAACCCTCACACAAACACTAACCCTAACACTCACCCTCTCCCTCAGCCTAACCCTAACCCTAACCTTAATCCTCACCCTAACCCTCACCCTCACCCTCACCCTAAACTTAATCTTAAACCTAACCCTCAACCTCACCCTCAACCTCACCCTCACCCGAACCCTAAACCTAACCCTAAACCTAATCCTAAACCTAACGCTCTCCCTCACCCTCACCCTAACCCTAAGCCTAAACCTAACCCTAACCCTAACCATAACCCTCACCCTAATCCTAACCCTAACACTAACCCTAACCTTAACCCTCACCCTAAAACTCACACTTACCCTAATTCTCACTCTCACCCTAAACCTCATGCTAGTCCTAACCCTAATCCTAACACTAACCTTCACACTAAACCTAATCCTCACCCTAGCCCTAAACCTACCACTCAACCTACCCCTCACTGTAACCTGAACCCTAACCCTAACCCTCACCCTAACACTCATGGTAACCCTAAACCTTGCTCTCACATTCATCCTCACCCTAACCATTATCCTCACTCTAATCCTAACCCTAACCCTAACCTTCACACTAAACCTAACCCTCACACTAACCCTAACCCTACCCCTCACCCTAACTCTCACCCTAAACCTAACCCTAACCTTAAACCTCACCCTCATTCTAGCCCTCACCCTAACCCTAATCCTAACCCTTACCCTCAACCTAACCCTAACCCTCACCCTAACCCTAAACCTCACCCTAACCCTAACCCTCACCCTCACCCTAACACTCACACTAACCCTAAGCCTGACCCTAAACCTCACCATAACCCTCACCCTAACCCTCACTCTAACCCTAACCCTATCCCTTACCCTAACCCTCACCCTCACCCTAACCCTCACCCTCACCCTCACTCTCACCCTAAGCCTAAACCTAACCCTAACCCTAATCCTAAACGTAACCCTCTTCCTCACCCTAAACCTAAGCCTAAACCTAACCCTAAACCTCACCCTCACCCTCACCCTCATCCTAACCCTCACCCTAACCCTCACCCTCACCCTCAACCTAACCCTCACACAAAACCTAAACCTAACGCTAAACCTCACCCTAACCCTAACCCTAACCCTCACCCTCACCCTAACCCTCACCATCACCCTAACCCTCACTGTTACCCGATCCCGAACCCTCCCCCTAACCCTCACTCTCACCGTAAAAATCACCTGAACCCTAACCCTCACCCTAAATCTAACCCTACCCCTCACCTTAACCATCACCCTAAACCTAACCCTAATCCTCACCTAACCCTAAGGCACACCCTCACCCTCAACCTATTCCTCACCCTAACCCTAACGCTTACATAACCGAAACCCTCACCCGCACCCGAATATTCAAGCTCACGCCAAACATCACCCTAACCCTAACGCTCAGCCTAACCCTACCCCTACCCCTCACCTTAACCCTTATCCTAACCCTAACCCTAACACTAACCCTCACCCTAACCCTAACCCTAACCCTCAACCTCATTCTAGCCCTCACCCTAACCCTAATCCTAACCCTAAACCTCACCCTCACTCTAACCCTCACCATCACCCAAACCCTCACCATCACCCTAACCCTCACCATCACCCTAACCCTCAACCTCACCCGAAGCCTCCCCCTCCCCTTAACCCTCAGCCTCACCCTAAACATCACCAGAACCCTAACCCTCACCCTAAATCTAACCCTACCCCTCACCTTAACCATCACCCTAAACCTAACCTTAACCCTCACCTAACCCTAATCCACACCCTCACCCTCAACCTAATCCTAACCCTAACTCTAACCCTTACTTAACAGAAACCCTCACCCTATCCCTCACCCTAACCCTTACCCACAACCTAAGCCTAACCCTAAACCTAACCCTCATCCACACCCTCACCCTAACCCTAACCCTAACCCTAACCATAACCCTCATCCTCACCCTCACTCTCACCTTAAGCCGAAACCTAACCCTTACCCTAATCCTAAACCTAACACTCTTCCTCACCCTCACCCTAAACCTAAGCCTAAACCTAACCCTAAACCTCATCCTCACCCTCACACTCATCTTAACCCTAACCCTAACCCTAACCCTTACCCTCAACCTAACCCTACCCTTCACCCTAACCCTCACCCAAAACCTAACCCTAACCCTAACCCTCACCCTAACCCTAACCATAACCCTCACCCTCACCCTAACCATCCTCGCAGCCTAACCCTCACCATCACCCTAAACCTAACGCTAACACTAACACTCACCCTAACTCTAACCCTAACTCTCACCGTAAACCTAATCCTAACCCTCACCCTCACCCTAGCCCTCACCCTAAACCTAACCCTACTCCTAAGCCAAACCCTCTCCCTCACCCTCACCCTAACTCTAAATTTAACCCTCACCCTACCACTAACCCTCACCCTAAACCAAACCCTAAACCTAACCCTCACCCTAACCCTCTCCTTAATGCTTACCTCACCCTAACTCTAACCCTAACCCTAACCCTCACACTAACCCTAACCCTAGCCCGCAGCCTCACCCTTATCCTACCCATAACCCTAAACCTAACCCTCACCCTCACCCTAGCCCTCAACCTAACCCTAACCCTAATCCTAACCCTAACCTCACCCTCTACCTCAACCTCACCCTAATCTTTACCCTCACCCTAAACCTAACCCTCAACCTAACCCTAACCCACACCCTCACCCTCAAACTAATCCTAACCCTAACCCTAAACCTTACCCTCACCCTAACCCTAACTGTAACCCTCACACTAAACCAAACTCTCACCCTCACCATAACCATCACCCTTAGCCCAACCCTAACCATAACCTTAATCCTAACCATAATACTCACCCTCACTCTCACACTAAACCTATCCCTAAGGCTAATCCTCACCCTCACCCTCACCTCACCCTCACACTCAACCTAACCCTAACCCTAACAATAACGCTAAACCTAATCCTAACCCTAACAATAACCCTCACCGTAACCATAACCCTAACCCTCACCCTAATCCTCACACTCACCCTCAAACTAATCCTAATTCTAACCCTAACCGTAATCCTAAACCTAACCCTAACCCTCACGCTCACCCTAAACCTCACGCTAACCATTATCCTCACCCTAAATCTAAACCTAACACTAACCCTCACACTAACCCTACCCCTCACTCTAACCCTAACCCTACCCCTCACGCTAAACCTCACCCTAACCCTAACAGTAACCCTAACCCTCAACCTAGCCCTCACTCTAACCCTAACACTTACCCTCACCTTCACCCTCACCCAGACCCTCAGCCTAAAACTAACCCTAACGCTAACCCTAAACTTAACCCTGACCCTAACCCTCACACTAAATCTAATCCTCAACCTAACCCTAACCCTACCCCTAACACTAACCCTCACCCTAAACCTAAACCTAAACCTCACCCTAACCCTAACCCTAACCCTAACCCTAACCTTCACATCAACTTATCCCTCACCCGAACTCTAACCCTAACACTAAAACTCACCCTCAACCTCACCCTAACCCTCACCCTCACCCTCACCCTAAACCTAACCCTAACCCTAAACCTCACCCGAACCTGAACCCTCACCCTAACCGTAACTCTAACACTCACCCTCACCCTAACCCTAACACAAACCCTAACCCTAAACCTCACCCGAACCCTCACCCTCACCCTAACCCTATCCCTAATCCTCACCCTCACCCTAACCCTAACCCTCATCCTAACCCTAACCCTAACCCTAACCCTCACACCTAAACCTAACCCTAAACCTAATGTTCTCACTAACCCCAACCCTCAACCTCACCCTCAACCTCAGATTAATCCTAACCCTAACCCTCACCCTAACCCTCACCCTAAACCAAAACCTAAACCTAACCCTCACCCTCACCCTAACCCTTACCCTCATCCTAACCCTAACCCTAAACCTCACACTAAACCTAACCCTCACCCAAACCCTAACCTTAACACTAACCCTCACCCTCACCCTCACCCTCAGGGTAAACTGAACCCTACCCTTAATCCTAACCCTAACACTCACCCTCACCCTCACCATAACCTAAACCTAACCCTGAACTTCACCCTCACCCCCACATTCACCCTCACCCTAAGCCTAACCCTAACCCTAACCCTAAGCCTAAGCCTAAACCTCTCCCTCACCCGCACCCTAACCCTTAGCCTAAACCTAACCCTAACCCTCACCCTCACCCTCACCCTAACCCTAAACTTAACCCTCACCCTAATCCGAACCCTCACCCTAACCCTAAGTTAAAACTCAGCCTCAACCTAACCCTCAACCCTAACGCTTACCTCACCCTAACCCTAACCCTAACCTAACCCTCACACTAACCCTAACCTTACTCCTCACCCTAACCCTCACCCTACTACTAACCCTAACCCTAACCCTTACCCTCAACCTAGCCCTCAACCTGACCCTAATCCTAACCCTAACCCTCACCCTCTACCTCACCCTCACCCTAACCCTAACCCTCACCCTAACCCTCACCCTCAACCTAATCCTAACCCTAACACTAACCCTAAACCTCACCCTCACCCTAACTCTAACCCTAACCCTAACCATAACCCTAACCCTCACCTTCATGCTCACCCTAACCCTAACCCTAAACAAAACCATAAACCTAAACCTCACCCTCACCCTCACCCTAACCTTCACCCTCACCCTCACCCTCACCCTAACCCTAACCCTAACCGTCACCCTAAAATTAATCCTCAACCTAGCCTTCACCCTAAACCTTATCCTAACCCTAACCCTCACACTAAATCTTACCCTCACCCTAATCCTAAACCTCAGACTAAACCTAACCCTCAACCTAACCCTAACCCTACCCCTCACCCTAACCCTCACCTAAACGCAACCTTAACCCTCACCCTCACCATAACCATAACCCTAACCCTCACCCTCACCCTCACCCTAACCCTAACACTAAACCTAACTATCACCCTAACTCTAACCCTGGCCCTAACCCTAATCCTCACCTTAACCCTAACACTAAATATCACCCTCACCCTGACCTTCACCCTCAACCTAACTCTAACCCTAACCATAATCCTAACCCTCAACTTGACCCTCACCCAAACTCTAACCATAACCCTAACGCTAACCCTAACCCTTACCCTAAACCTAACCCTCACCCTAACCCTAACCCGAACCCTCACCCTCAAACTAACCCTAACCTTTACCCTAAACCTAAGCCTAACCTTCACCCTAACCCTCGCCCTCACCCTCACCTAACCCTAACCCTAACCCTCACCCTAAACCTAACCCACACCCTCACCCTCAACCTAATCCTAAACCTAACCCTCACCCTAACCCTCACCCTCAGCCTCACCCTCACTCTAACCCTCACCTAATTCTAACCCTAACAGGAACCCTAAGCCTCACCCTCAACCTCTCCCTCACCCTCACCCTCACCCTCAGCCTAACCCTAACCCTATCCCTAATCCATACACAAACCCTAACCCTAAACTTGAACCTCAGCCTAAACCTAACCCTCACCCTAAACCTAACCCCAAACCTCCCCCTATCCCTCTCGCTAACCCTAACCCTAACCCAAACCCTCACACTAACCCTAATGCTAACCCTTACCCTAACCCTAACACTCACCCTCACCCTCACTCTAACCCTCACATCACCCTAGCCTTCCCCCTAACTCTAACCCTAACCCTAATCCTAACCCTAACACTCACTCTCACCCTCAAGCTAATCCTCACCCTCACCATCACCCTAACCCTAACCCTAACCCTCATCCTAATCCTCACCCTAACCCTAAAGCTCACCGTTACCCTACCCCAAACCCTCACCCTCACCTTCACCCGCACCCTAAACCTAATGCTAACCCTAAACCTCAACCGAACCCTAACCCTCACACTAACCCTTACCCTCACCCTAACCCTACCCCTAACCCTCACCCTGCCTCTCACCCTAACCCTTACCCGCACCCTAACCCTAACCCTAACCCTAACCCTTACCAAACCCTCACAATAACCCTAACCCTCACCAAAACCTGAACCCTACACTTTAACCTGACCGTCATCCTAACCTTAACCCTAACTCTGAGCCTCACCCTAAACCTAACCCTAACCCTAACCCTCACAAACACCCTAACCCTCAACCTCAAACTCACCCGCAGCCTAACCCTAACCCTAACCCTAATCCTATCCCTAACCCTTATCCTCACCCTCACCCTATCTCTAACACTTACCCTAACCCTAACCCTTACCCTCACCCTCAACCTAACCCTCACACTAACCCTAAACGTCACCCAAAGCGTCACCCTAAACCTCACTCTAACCATAACCCTAACTCTAACCTTCACCCTAACCCTCACCCTAACCCTAATGCTAACCCTAAACCTCACACTCACCCTAAACCTCACCCTAACCCTTGCCCTCACCATAACCCTTACCCAAACCATAACCCTACACTCACCCTCACCCTCAGCCTAAACCTAACCCTAAGCCTCATCCTCATCCTAAACCTCACCCTAACCCTTACCCTCACCTTAATCCTAACCCTAACCCTAACGCTAACATTTACACTAAACCTAACCCTCACCCTAACCCTAACCCTCCCCGTCAGCCTAACCCTCACCCTAACACTAAACCTAACCCTAATCCTCAACCTATCCCTAACCCTAACCCTCACCCTCACCCTAGCCCTCAACCTGACCCTCACCCTAACACTCACCCTAACCCTCACCCTAACCCTCACCCTCACCATAACCCTCACCCTAAGCCTTTCCCTCAACCTAACCCTCACCCTCACCCTCACCCTAAACCCAACCCTCAACCTCACCCTAACTCTTACCCTAACCCTTACCCTCACACTAACCCTAACCCTAAACCTTAGCCTTACCCTCACACTAACCCTAACACTCACCCTAACCCTAACCCCCACAAACACATTAACCCTCACCTTCATCCTCACCCTCAGCCTAAACCTAACCCTAAACCTAATCCTGATCCTAACCCTCACCCTCACCCTCACCATAACTTTAACCCGAACTCTAACCCTAATCTTTTCCTTCACACTAACCCTAAACCTCACCCTAACCTTAACCCTAACACTCACCCTAATCCTCACCATAACCCTAAGCCTAACCCTCACCCCAAACCTCATGCTAACCCTAACCCTCAACCTCACCCTAACCCTCACCCTAATCCTAACCCTAACACTCACCATACACCTCACCCCAACCCTAACCCTAAACCTAACCCTCACTTTAACCCTCACCCTAAACGTTACCCTCAACCTCACCCTCACCCTAACCCTCACACTAACCCTAAATGTCACCCTAAGTGTCACCCTAAACCTCACCCTAACCCTCACCCTAACCGTAACCCTAACTCTAACCTTAACCCTAACCCTCACCCTAACCCTAATGCTAACCCTAAACCTCAACCTCACCCTAAAACTCACCGTAAACCTTGCCCTCACCATAACCCTTACCCAAACCATAACCCTACCCTCACCCTCACCCTCACCCTCACCCTCAGCCTAAACGTCACCCTCAGCCTCATCCTCATCCTAACCCTCACCCTAACCCTAACGCTAACACTTAAACACCCTCAACGTAACCCTCACACTAACCCTTACCCTCACCCTAAACCTAACCCTAACCCTCACTCCAACCCTAACGCTAACCCTAAACCTAACCCACACCCACAATCTATCCTTAACCCACACCCTCACCCTCAGCATAAACTTTAACCGTAATACTAATATTAACCCTCACCCTCACCCTCACCCTAAATCTAACCCTTACCTTAACATTAACTGTCACACAAACACTCACGCTAACCCTAACCCTACACCTAACACACCGTAACCCTCACCTTCACCCTAACCCTATTCCTAACCCTCACCCTCACCCTAACCCTAAACCTAACCGTCACCCTAACCATCACCCTAACCCTCACCCTAATCCTACCGCTCACCCTAACCCTCACCCTCACCCTAACCCTAACCATAACCCTGATTCTAACACGTTAACCCTCACCCTCACCCTTACCCTAAACTCACCCAAACCCTTACCCTCACCCTAACCCTAACCCTAACCCTAACCTTAACCCTCACACTAAACATAATCCTGACCCTAAACTTAAACCTACCCCTTACCCTAACCCTCACCCTAAACCTAACCCTAACCATCACCCTAACCCTAAACTTAATCCTAAAGCTCACTCTCATCCTAGTCCTCACCCTAACACTAATCCTAACCCTAACCCTCACTCTAACAATAAACCTCACCCTAACCCTTGCCCTCACCCTCAGGCTAACTCTCACACTAACCCTAACCCTCACACTAAACCTAACCCTAAACCTCAACCTCACCCTCAGCCTTACCCTAACCGTAACCCTAATCCTAACCCTAACCCTCACCCTCATCATCAAACTAAACAGGAACCCTAACCCTCACCCTCACCCTCTCCCTCACCGTCACCCTCACCCTCAGCCTAACTCTTACCCTAACCCTAATCCTAACCCTAAACCTAACCCTAACCCTAACATTAACCCTAACCCTCACCCTAACACTCACCCTAACCTTAATCCTAAGCCTAACCGCAACCCTCACCCTAACCGTTACCCTAACACTCATCCTAACCCTAACCCTCACCTCACTCTAACCCTCACCCTGACCATAACCTCACCCTCAGCCTAACCCTAACACTAACCCTAACCCTCAAACTAACCCTAACCCTAACCCTAATCCTAACCCTAACCCTAACCCTCACCCTAACACTAACCCTAACATTAACCCTAACCCTCACCCTAACCATCACCTTTACCCTAATCCTAATCCTAACCCACATCCTAACCCTCACCCTCACCCTAAACCTCACCTTAACACTAACCCAAACCCTCACCCTCACCCGCAACCGCACCCTAACCCTAACGCTAACCCTAAACCTCACCCTTACCCTAAACCTCACAATAACACCCTCACCCTAACCCTAACCCTAACCCTCGCCCTCACCCTAACCCTAACACTAATCCTAAACCTCACCCTCACCCTAACCCTCACACTAACTCTAACCCTCACCCTAACCCTAACCCTAACCGTACCCGTCACACTAAACCTAAACCTCACCCTAATCCTAACCCTCACCCCAACCGTATCCCTAACCCTACCCGTCACCTCAACCTAAACCTCACCCTAAGCCTTGCCCTCACCTTCAACCTAACCCTCACCCTCACACTAAACCTAACCCTAAACCTCACCCTCACCCTCACCCTCAGCCTAACCCTAACACTAACCCTAATCCTAACCCTAACCCTCAACCTCACCCTCATCCTAACCCTCACCCTCACCCTCACCCTAACCCAAACCCTAACCCTAACCTTAAACCTCAGCCTAAACCTAACCATCACCCTAACCCTAACCCCAAACCTCCCCGTCACCCTCACCCTCACCCTAACCCTAACCCTATCCCTCATCCTAACCCTAATGCTAACCCTTACCCTAACCTTAACACTCACCCTCACCCTCACTCTAACTCTCACATCACCCTAGCCTTCACCCTAACCCTAACCCTAACCCTAATCCTAACCCTAACACTCACCCTCACCCTCAAGCTAACCCTCACCCTCAACAGCACCCTAACCATAACCCTAACCCTCATCCTAATCCTCACCCTAACCCTAAAGCTCACCCTTACCCTACCCCAAACCCTCACCCTCATCCTCACCCTCACCCTAAACCTAGTGCTAACCCTAAACCTCAACCTCACCCTAACCCTCACACTAACACTTAACCTCACCCTAACCCTATCCCTAAACCTCACCCTGGCTCTCACCCTAACCCTTCCCCTCACCCTAACCCTAAACCTAACCCTTACCCTAACCCTCACACTAACCCTAACCCTCACCCAAACCTAACCCTACCCTTTAACCTAACTTTCATCCTAACCTTAACTCTAACTCTAACCCTCACCCTAAACCTAACCCTCATGCTAACCCTCACAAAAACCCTAATCCTCACCCTCAACCTCACCCTCAGCCTAACCCTAACCCTAACCCTAATCCTAATGCTAACCCTTACCCTCACCCTCACCCTAACTCTAACCCTAACCCTAAAACTAACCTTAACCCTCATCCTAACTCTCACACTAACCCTAAACCTCACCCTAACCCTAACCCAAACCCTCATCCTCACCTGCAAACTAACCCTAACGCTAACCCTAAACCTCACCCTCACCCAAAACCTCACACTAACACTTAACCCTCACCCTAACCCTAACCATAATCCTCACCCTAACCATAACCCTAACCTCACCCTCACCCTCACCCTCAGCCTACACCTAAACCTATCCTTCACCATCACCCTAACCCTAACTCTAACCCTAACCCTCAACCTCACCCTAATCCTCACACTAACCCTAACACTCGCCCTAACCCTAACCCTAACCATTACACATACCTAATCCTCACCTTAATCCTAACCATCACCCCAACCCTAACCCTAACCCTAACCCTAACCTAAACCCTAACACTAACCCTAACCCTTATCCTCACTCTTTCCCTAACCCTAACCCTCACCCTCACCCTAGCCCTCACCCTAACCTAATCCTAACCCTAACCCTCACCCTAACCCTAACCCTAACCCTCACACTTACCCTCATAAACACATTAACCCTCACCCTCACACTCAGCCTAACCCTAACCCTAATCCTAATTATAATCCCAACCCTCACCCTAACCCTCACACTAAACCTAAACCTCACCCTAACCTTAAACCTAACACTCACCCCAACGCTCACCCTAACCCTGAACCTAACCCTAATGCTAACCCTTAACCCTCACCCTCACCCTAACCCTCACCCTAACCCTAACCCAACACTAACCAAAACCCTCAACCTAAACCTCACCCTCACCCTAACCATAACCCTGACCCTTCACCTCACCCCAACACTAACCCTAACCATAACCCTCACTCTAACCCTCACCCTAAAAGTTATCCTCAACCTAATCCTCACACTAACCCTCACACTAACCCTAACCCTCACACTAAAGGTAACCCTAAACC
The DNA here is from genome assembly GCF_024711535.1 of Dipodomys merriami. Lineage (NCBI taxonomy): Eukaryota > Metazoa > Chordata > Mammalia > Rodentia > Heteromyidae > Dipodomys > Dipodomys merriami. Next base: position 663,640 of record NW_027206080.1, on the reverse strand, counting down.
TCATCCTCACCCCCATCCTCAGCCTAACCCTAACCCTAATCATAAACCTAACCCTCAGCCTCACCCTCAACCTAAGCCTAACCCTCACCCAAACACTAAGGCTAACCCTTACCTTAACCCTAACCCTCAGCCTCACCCTCACCAGCACTCTAACCCTAACCCTCAACCTAGCCTTCACTCTAACCATAACCATAACCATAACCCTAACCGGAACCCTCACCCTCACCCTCAACCAAACCCTCAACCCCACCATTACCCTAACCCTAACCCTAACCCTAACCCTCATCCTAACCCTCACCCTAACCCTAAGCTCACCCTAACCCTAAATCAAACCCTCACCCTCACCCTCATCCGCACCTTAAACCTCACCCTCAACCTAACCCTAACCCTTACCCTAATCCTAACGCTAACCCTTACCCTCACCCTCACCCTAACTCAAACCCTAAACCTAAAACTAACCCTAAACCTCATACTAACACTCACACTAACCCTAAACCTCACCCTAAACCTAACCCAAACCCTCACCCTCACCAGCAAACTAACCCTAACGCTAACCCTAAAACCCACCCTCACCCAAAACCTCACACTAACCCTTACCCTCACCCTAACCCTAACCATAATCCTCACCCTAATCATAACCCTAACCTCACCCTCACCCTCACCCTCACTCTCACCCTCAGTCTACACCTAAACCTATCCTTCACCATCACCTTAACCCTAACTCTAACCCTAACCCTCAACCTCACCCTAATCCTCACACTAACCCTAAACCTTACACAAAACCTAAACCTCACCCTAATCCTAACCATCACCCCAACCCAAAACCTAACCCTAACCATCACCTCACTCTAAACCTCACCCTAACCCTTGCCCTCACCCTCATGCTAACCCTCACACTAACCTTAACCCTCACACAAACCTAACACCAAACCTCACCCTCAACCTCACCCTCAGCCTTACCCTAAGCGTAACCCTAATCCTAACCCTAACCCTCACCCTCATCTTCAAACTAACCCTAACCCCCAACCTAACACTAACGCTAACTCTTAGCCTAACCCAAACCCTCACCCTCAGCCTCACCCTCACCCTCAGCCTCACCCTAACCCTAACCCTAATCCTAACCCTAAACCTAACCCTAACCCTAACATTAACCCTAACCCTCACCCTAACCCTCACCCTAACTCTAACCCTATGCCTAACCGTAACCCTCACCCTAACCCTTACCCTAACACTCATCTTAACCCTAACCCTCACCACACGCTAACACTCACCCTGAACATTACCTCACCCTCAGCCTAAACCTCACACTAACCCTAACCATCAAACTAACCCTAACCCTAACCCTAATCCTAACCCTAACTCTAACCATAATGCTAACCCTAACCCTCACCCTCACCCTAACCCTCACCCTAACACTAACCAAAACCCGAACTATAACCCTCACTCTAACCCAAACCCGAACCCGAAACCTCAGTGTCACCCTAACCCTCAATCTAACCCTTACCCTCAACCTAACCCTAACCCTTAACCCTCATGTTAACCCTAACCCTAACCATAACACTAACCCTACAGCTCACCTTAACCCTCATCCTATCCCAAACCCTAAACCTAACCCTCAACCTAACCCTAACCCTAACCCTAAAACTAAACCTCACCCTAAGCCCTACCCTCACCCTCACCCTCAATCTCAGCCTCACCCTAACCCTAACCCTAATCCTAACCCTAGCCCTCACCCTCACCCAAACTCTAACCCTAACCCTCACCCTAACCCTAACCCTAACACTAACCCTCACCCTAAACCTAACCCTCACCCTCATCCTAAACCTCACCCTAACCCTTAGTCTCATCCTAACCTTAAACCTAAGCCTAACCCTCACACTAACCCTAACCCTCACCCAAACCTTAATCCTCACCGTCAACCTAATCCTTACCCTAACCCTAACCCTAACCCTTACCTAACCGAAACCCTCACCCTCAACCTCACACTAACCCTGACCCTCACCCTATCCCTCAACCTCACCCTCAGCCTAACCATAACCCTAACCCTGATACTAACCCTCACCCTCACCCTCACTCTCACCCTAACCGTAACCCTAAACCTCACCTTATATTAACCAACACCCTAAATCTAATCCACACACTCACTCTCACCATAATCCTAACCCTAACCCTAACCCTCACCCTCACCCTAAACATCGGCCTAACCGTCACACTAACCTTAACCCTTACATTAACCCTAACCCTCACCCTAACCATCACCCTAAACCTAACCCTAAACCTCATCCTAACCCAAACCCTAACCCTATCCCTAACCCTCACAAACACCCTAACGCTAACCCTCACCCTCACCCTCAAACTTACCATAACCCTAATCCTAACCCTAATCCTCACTCTCACCCTCACCCGCACCCTAACTCTAACCCTAACCCTCAAACTCACCCTAACCCTCAAAGTCACCCTAACCCTAAACCTAACTGTCACCCTAACCATCACCCTAAACCTCACCCTAAACCTACCGCTAACCCTAACCCTCACCCTAACCCTAACCCTAACCATGACCCTCATTCTAACACTCACGCCAACCCTAACCCTCACTCTCACCCTAACCACACCCTAACCTTTACCCTCATCCTAACACTAACCGTAACCCTAACCCTCACACTAAACATAACCCTCAACCTAACCTTAAACCTACCCCTTACCATAACCCTCACCCTAAACCTAACCCTAAACCTCACCCTAACCCTACTCCTAATCCTAAACCACACCCTCACCCTAACCCTCACCCTAACCCTAACCCTAACCATAACCCTCATTCTAACACTCAGCCTAACCCTAAGGCTCACTCTCACCCTAACCTCACACTAACCCTTAACCTCACCCTCACCCTAACCCTAACCCTAACCCTCACACTAAACATAACCCTCAACCTAACCTTAAACCTAACCCTTACCATAACCCTCACCCTAAACCTAACCATAAACCTCACCCTAACCCTAAAACTAATGCTAAACCTCACCCTCACCCTAGCCCTCATTGTAACCCTAATCCTAACCCTAACCCTAACCTTCAACCTCAAACTAACCCTAACCCTCAACCTAACCCTAAAGCTAACCCTTACCCTAACCATAACTCTCACCCTCACCCTCATCCTCAAACTAACCCTAACCCTCAACCTAACCCTAAAGCTAACCCTTACACTAACCCTAACCCTCACCCTCACCCTCACCAGCACTCTACCCCTAACCCTCAACCTAGCCTTCACTCTAACCGTAAGCATAACCCTAACCCTAAACCTAAACCTCACCCTCAACCTCAACTAAACCCTGAACTTCATCATCACACAAACCCTAACCCTAACCCTAACCCTCATCCTAACCCTCACCCTAACCCTAACGCTCACCTTAACCCTAACTCAAACCCTCACCCTCACCCTCATCCGCACCTTAAACCTCACCCTCAGCCTAACCCTAACCCTAACCCTAATCCTAACGCTAACCCTTACCCTCACCCTCACCCTAACTCTAACCCTAACCCTAAAACTAAACCTAACCCTCATCCTAACCTTCACCCTAACCCTAAACCTCACCCTAACCCTAACCCAAACCCTCACCCTCACCAGCAAACTAACCCTAACGCTAAACCTAAACCTCACCCTCACCCAAAACTTCACACTAACCCTTACCCTCACCCTAACCCTAAACATAATCCTCACCCTAACCATAACCCTAACCTCACCCTCACCCTCACCCTCACCCTCAGCCTACACCTAAACCTATCCTTCACCCTCATCATAACCCTAATGATAACCCTAACCCTCAACCTCGCCCTAACCCTAACCCTAACCCTAACCCTCATCCTTACCCTAAACCTCACCCTCACCCTATCCCTCACCATAACCCTAAATGTAACGCTAACCCTAATCCTCCCCGTAACCCTAAACCTAACCCTAAGCCTCACCCTAATCCTCACCCTAACCCTAACCCTAATGCTCACCCTAACCCTTACCTCACCCTAACCCTAACCCTAACCCTTAACCTAAAACTAACCCTCACCCTAACCCTAACCCTAACCATAACACTCAACCTAAACCTAACCCTCACCCTAACCCTAACCTTAACCCTAACCCTAACCCTCACCCTCAGCCTAACCCTCAACCTAACCCTTAACCTCTACCTCACCCTAACCCTTACCCTAAACCTAACCCTCAAACTAACCCTAACCCTCATCATAACCCTAACCCTACCCCTAACCCTCACCTTCATCCTAACCCTAAACCTAAAACTGACCCTAACCATAAACCTCACCATAACCCTAACCCTAAACCTCAGCCTCACCCTAAAACTCATCCTAACCTTTACATTCAACCTAACCTCAACCCTAAACTGAACCCTAACTCTCACACTCACCCTAACCCTCACCCTAACCCTAACCCTAACCCTACCCATCACCTTAACCCTAATCCTAAACCTAAACTTAACCCTAAACCTCACCCTAACCCTAACCCTAACTCTAAACCTCACCCTAAACCTAACCCTAACCCTCACCCTCACCCTCAATCTCAGCTTCACCCTAACCCTAAGCCTACTCCTAACCCTAGCTGTCACCTTCAGCCTCACCCTATCTCTAAGCCTAACCCTAACCCTCCTCCTCACCCTAACCCTAAACCTCACACTAACCCTGACCCTAACTGTAAACCTCACCTTAACCCTAACACTCACCCTAACCCTAACCTGAACACTAACCCTAACCCTCACCCTACCCCTCAGTCTAACCCTAACCCTAACCGGAAACCTCACCGTCACCCTAACCCTCAATCTAACCCTTACACTCAACCTAACCCTAACCCTAACCCTCACATTAACCCTAACCCTCACCATAACCCTAACCCTACACCTCACCCTAACCTTCAACCTATCCCAAACACTAAACCTAAACATAACCTTATCCCTAAAACTAAAACCTCACCCTAACCCCTACCCTCACCCTCACCCACACTCTCAGCCTCACCCTAACCCTAACCATAATCCTAACCCTATCCCGCACCCTCACCCAAACTCTAACCATAACCCTAACCCTTACCCTCACCCTAACCCTAATCCTAAGACTAACCCTCACCCTAAACCTAACCCTCACCCTGAACCTAAACCTCACCCTAACCCTTAGTCTGACCCTAACCCAAAACCTCACACTAACCCTAACCCTCACCCTAACCCTAACCCTCACCTTAACCCTCACCCTAACCCTCAACATAACACTAACCCTCAATGTCATCCTAATCCACACCCTAACACTAAGCCTCACCCACACCCTAACCCTCACCCTCACCATCACCGTCACCATAAACATCACCCTCAGCCTATCCCTCACCCTAATGCTAAAACCAACCCCCACCCTCACCCTAACCCTCACACTCCATCATCCTAACTCTAAACTTAACCCTAACCCTCACCATAAACCTAACTCTAACCCTAACCCTAACCATAAGCCTTAACTAACCGAAACCCTCACCATCAACCTCACCCTCACCCTCACACTAACCCTGACCATCACCCTAGATCTCACACTCACCCTCAGCCTAACCTAACCCTCACCCTAATCCTAATACTAACCCTAAACATCACCCTCACCCTAACCCTAACCCTAACCCTCACCTTATCTTAACCATCACACTAACCCTAACCCACACCCTAAGCCTCACCCTAATCCTAACCCTAACCCTAACACTAACCCTCACCCTCACCCTCACCTTCACCCTAAACCTTAGCCTCACCCTAAACCTAACACTAAACCTAACCCTCACACTAACCCTGAATTTCACTCTAACCCTAACCCTAACTCAAACCCTCACCTTCATCCTCACCCTCACACTCAGACTAACTGTAACCCTAACCCTAATCCTAAACCAAACCCTCACCTTCATCCTCAACCTGAACCTAAATCTAACCCTCACCCAAACCCTAACCCTAAATGAAACCCTAACCCTCACCCTAACCCTAACCTAACCCTCACCCTCACCCTAACCCTAACACTAACCCTAACCCTAACCCTCACACTAATCCTAAACTTCACCGTAACCCGAAACCTAACCCTCAATCTGAGTCTAACCCTAACCGTAACTCTAACCCTATCCCAAAACCAAACGCTAACCGAAAACCTAAGCATAACCCTCACCCTCACCCTAACACTAATCCTAACCTCACCCACACCCTCACCCTCACCCTCAGCATAACTCTAACCCTAATCCTAAACCTAATCTCACCCTCACCCTGAACCTAAACCTAACCCTCACCCTAACACTAATCCTCACCCTCACCCTAAACCTCACCCTCACCCTAACCCTAACCCTCACCCTCACTCTAAGCCTAACCCTAACACTCACCCTAATCCTCAACCTAACCCTAATGCTAACCCTAACCCTCAACCTCACCCTAACCCTCACCCTAACCCTTTCCTTCACGATAAGCCTTACCCTAACCCTAAACTTAACCCTCACCCTCACCCTGACCCTTATCCTCCCCCTCAGCCTAAAACTAACGCTAACACTAACCAAAACCCTCACCCTAGACCTCAACCTAACCCTAACCCTAACCCTAACCCTCACCCTAACCTTAACCCTTACCTTAACCCTTACCTTAACCCTAACCCTAACCCTCACCATAACCCTCACCCTCAAACTAACCCTAACCCTAAACCTCACACTAACCCTAACCCTAACCCTAACCCTCACGCTCACCCAAACCCTCACCCTAACCCTTAACCTCACCCTAACCCTAACCCTTACCCTAACCCTCACACTAAGCCTAACCCTCATCCTAAACCTAACCGTAAACCTTACCCTGACCCTCATTCTACCCCTAACACTAACCCTCACCCTAACCCTTACCCTAACACTCACCCAAACCCTTACCCTCACCCTCACCCTAACCCTCACCCTAAACCTAACCCTCACCCTCGGTCTAAACCTCACACTAACCCTAACCCTAATATTAACACTAACACTCACCCTAACCATCACCCTAAACCTAACCCTCACTAACACCCTAACACTCACCCTCACCCTCACCCTGAAACTTCCCCTAACCCTAAACCTAACCCTAACCCTCACCCTCACCCTAACCCTCACCCTAACCCTAACCATCACACGAAACCTCACCCTCACCCTAAACCTCTCTCTCACTCTAACCCTCAACCTAACCCTAACCCTTACCTTAAAACTAACTCTAACCCTAACCCCCACCCTAACCCTTACCCTAACCCTAACACTAACCCTAACCTTCACCCTCACCCTAAACCTCACCCTAACCCTTAACCTCACCCTAAACCTAATTCTAACCCTAACCCTAATCCTCACAATAAACCTACCCCTAACCATAACCCTCACCATAACCCTCACCCAAACTCTATCTCTAACCCTAACCTTCATGCAAACGCTAACACTAACCCTAACCCTCACCCTCAGCCTAACGGTCTCCATCACGCTAACCCCCACCCGAACCCTACCCCTCACAAACACCCTAACCCGAACCCTCAACCGAACCCTCTCCCAAACCACCACCCTCAACCTAAATATCACCCTAACTGTAACCCTCACCGTAAACCTAAACCCCACCCTAACCCTAACCTTAACCTTCACCCTCACCCTAACTGTAACGCTAACCCTAACCCTCACCATCACCCTAACCCTCACCCTAACCCTTATCCTCACATTAACCCTAACCTTAACCCAAACCCTCACACTAACCCTACCCCTCACCCTAACCCTAGACCTAATCCTAACCCTAACCATCACCCTCACCCTCCCCCTAACTCTAACCCTAACCCTAACCCTAACCCTCACCTTCACCTTCAACCTATCCATAACCCTCACCCTCACCCTCACGCTAACTCTCACCATAACCCTTATCCTCACCCTCACCCTCACCCTAACCCTAACCCTAACACTCACACTTACATAACCCTAACTCTAACCCTAACCCTACCCCTCAGCCTAACACTCATCCTACCCCTAACCCTAACCCTAATGCTCACCCTATCACTAACAATAATGCTAACCCTCACCCTCAACCTAACTCTCATGCTAACACTAACCCTAACCCTGACCCTCACCCTTACCCTAACCCTCACTCTCACCCTATCCCTCACCATCGCCCTAACTTTAACTGTAACCCTAATCCTTCCCATAGCCCTCCCCCTAACCCTAACCCAAAGCCTCACCCTAATCTCACCTTAACACTAACCCTAACGCTCAGCCTAACCCTTACCTCACCCTAACCCTCACCCTAACCCTTACCCTAAAATTAACCCTAACCCTTACCCTAACCCTAACCCTCACACTAACCCTAACCCTCATCGTAACCCTACCCCTACCCCTCACCCTCACCCTCATCCTAACCTTTAAACTAAAACTAACCCTAACAATAAACCTCACCATAACCCTAACCCTCACACTAATACTCAACCTAACCCTTACATTCAAACTAACATCAACCTTAAACATCACCCTAACACTAACCCTAAACCTAAACCACACAGTAAACCTAACCCTAACCCTCACCCTCACACTCACTCTCAGCCTCACCCAAACCATAACCCTAATCCTAACTCTAGCCCTCATCCTCACCCTCACCCTAACTCAAACCCTAATCTTAATCCTAACCCTCATGCTCACTCTAACCCTAAAGCTCACACTAACTCTAAACCTCACCCTAACCTTAACCGTAAACCTCACCCTAACCCTAACACTAAACCTAATCTTATTCCTCACCCTAACACTCACAGTAACCCTAAGCCGAACACTAACCCTAACCCTCACCCTACATCTCACTCTAACACTAACCCGAACTGAAACCTCACCGTCACCCTAACCCTCAATCTAAACCTTACCCTCAACTTAACCCTAACCCTAACCCTCACATTAACGCTAACCCTCACAATAACCCTAACCCTACACCTCACCCTAACCCTTATCCTATCCCATACCCTAAACCTAACCCTCAACCTAACCCTAACCCTAGCCCTAAAACTAAACCTCACCCTAAACCCTACCCTCACCCTCACCCTCACTCTCAGCTTCACCCTAACCCTAAACCTAATCCTAACCCTAGCCCTCACCCTCACCCAAACTCTCACCTTAACCCTAACCCTTCGCTCACCCTAACCCTAACCCTAACACTAACCCTCGCCCTAAACCTAACCCTCACCCTCAACCTAAAACTCAACCTAACCCTTAGTCTCACCCTAACCCTAAACATAACCCTAACCCTCACACTAACCCTAACCCTCACCCTAACCCTAACCCTCACCTTAACCCTCACCCTAACCCTCAACATAACACTAACCCTCAATGTCATCCTAATCCACACCCTAAACCTAAGACTCACGCACACACTAACCCTAACCCTCACCCTCACCGTCACCCTCACCATAAACCTCAGCCTCACCCTAACCATTACCCTAATGCTAAAACCAACCCTCACCCTCAACCTCACCCTCACCCTCACACTAAAACTGACCCTCACCCTAGTACTCACCCTCACCCTCAGCCTAACCTAACCCGAACCCTAATCCTAAACCTAACCCTCACCCTCACCCTCACCCTAACCTTAACCCTCACCTTATCTTAACCATCACCCTAACCCTAACCCTCACCCTCAACCTCACCTTCACCCTAACCCTTAGCCTCACCCTAAACCTAACACTAAACCTAACCCTCACACTAACCCTGAACTTCACCCTAACCCTAACCGTAAACTTAAATCTAACCCTCACCTTCACCCTCACCCTCACCCTCAGACTAACTCTAACCCTCACCCTAATCCTAAACCTAACTCTCAACTTCATTCTCAATCTGAACCTAACCCTAACCCTAAATCTAATCCTCACCCAAACCCTAACCCTAACCGAAACCCTAACCCTAACCTAACCCTCACCCTCACCCTAAATCTAACACTAACCCTAACCCTCACACTAATCCAAACCCTCACCCTAACCCTAACCCTCACCCTAACTCTAACCCTAAACCTAACCCTCACCCACACCCTCACCCTCACCTTCAGCCTAACTCTATCCCTAACCCTAACCCTAATCCTAAACCTAACCCTCACCCTGAACCCCAACCTAAAACTAATCCTCAACCTAACCCTAACCCTCACCTTCACCCTAACCCTCACCCTAACTCTAACCCTAACCCTCACCCTAACCCTCACCCTAACACTCACCCTAATCCTAACCGTAACCCTAACCCTCCAACTAACTCTAACCCTAACCCTACACTAACCCTACACCTAACCCTAACAAAAACCTTCACCTACACTTCACCCTCATCCTAACCCTAACCCTATCCCTATCCCTAACACTCACCCTACCAATTACCCTATCAATACCCTAACCATAACACTCACCCTCACGCGAACCCTCACTGCAAAGGTAACCCTCATCCTAAAACTCACCCTAACCCTTACCCTAATCCTAATCCTAACCCTAACCCTAACCCTCCACTAACCCTAACCCTCACCCTCACCCTAACCCTAACCCTAACCCTCACACTAACCCTAACCCTAACCCTCACTTTAACCCTCACCTTAACCCTCAACCTCACCCTAAACCTCACAGTCACCCTAACCCTCACCCTAACCCTAAGCCTCACCCACATCCTAACCCTAACCGTTAATCGAACCCTCACCCTCACCCTAAACATCACCCTCACCCTAACCCTCACCCTAACCCTAAACCTAACCCTCACCCTAAACCTAACCCTCACCCTCACCCTAAGCCTAATCCTAACCCTAATTCTAATCCTAACCCTAACCCTCACCATCACCCTCACCCTAACCCTAAGCCTAACCCTTACCCTAAACCTAACCTTGACCCTCACCCTCACCCTCACCCTCACCCTCACCCTAAACCCAAGTTTGACCCTCACCCTAACCCTAAACCTAACCCTCACACTAACCCTAACCCTAAACCTCACACTAACCCTAACACTTACACTAACCCTCACCCTCACCCTAAAACTCAACCTAACCCTTACTCTCAACCCAACCCTAACCCTAACCCTAAACCTAATCCTCACACTAAACCAAACCCTCACCCTAACTCTAACCCTACCCCTCTCCCTAAACCTCATCCTAACCCTAACCCTAAACGTAACACTCAACCTAACCCTAACCCAAACCCTAACCCTAAACCTCACCCTAACACTAACCGTCACCCTCACCCTCACTCTCAGCCTCACCATAACTCTAACCCTAACCCTAACCCTACCCCTAACCCTATCCCTCACCCTAACCCTAACCCTAACACTAACCCTCACCCTAAACTTAACCCTTACGCTAACGCTATCCCTAACCCTCATCCTCACCCAAATCCGAACCCTAAACCTTATTCCCATCCTAACACTAACCCTAACCCTAACCCTCACACTAACCCTAGCCCTTACCCTAACCCTAACCCTCACCTTTAACTCTCACCCTAACCCTCAACCTCACCCTAACCCTCACCCTCACCCTAATCCTAACCCTCGCATGAACCCTCACCCTCACCCTAAACATCACCCTCACCCTAACCCTCACCCTAACCCTAACGCTAACCCTAACCTTCACCCTCAACTTAAGCCTCACCCTAACCCTTACCCTCACCCTAACCCTAACAATAACCCTAACCCTATTCCTCACAATAACCCTCACCCTAACCATAACCCTCACCTTTACCCTATCCCTAAACCTAAACGTCACCCTAAAGATAACCCTAACCCTCACCCTCACCCTAACGGTCTCCGTCATCATAACCTTCACCCTAACCCTACCCCTCACCCACACGCTAACCCTCACCCTCACCCACACTCTCATCCTAACCTTCACACTCACCCTAACACTAAACCTAACCCTTAACCTCAACCTAACCCTAACCCTTACCCTAACCCTAACCCTCACACTAACCCTAACCCTCATCCTAAAAACCCTACCCTTCACCCTCACCCTCATCCTAACCCTAAACCTAAACCTAACCCTCACCCTCACGATCACCCTACCCCTACCCCTAACCCTAAACCTAACCTTGGCCCTCACCCTCACCCTAACCCTAACACTAACCCTCACCTTAACGCTCACCCTAACCCTCACACTCACCCTAAACCGCACAGTCACCCTAACCCTCACCCTAACCTAAGCCTCACCCACACCATAACACTAACCCTCACACGAACCCTCACCCTCAACCTAAACATCACCCTCACCCTAACCCTAAACCTAACGCTCACCCTCACCCTCACCCTCACCCTAACCCTAACGCTAAACCTAACCATAATTTTCACCCTAAAACGCACTCTAACCCTAACCATTACACTAACCCTAACCCTCACCCTACTCCTCACCCTAACCCTAACACTCACCCTAACCCTCAACCTAACCCTAACCCTAACCCTCAACCTCACCCTAACCTTCACCCTAAACCTTACTCTCACCCTAACTCTAAACCTAAACTTAACCCTCACACGAACCCTAACCATCACACGAACCCTAACCCTCACCCTAAACCTCTACCTCACTCTAACCCTCACCCTCACCCTAACCCTTCCCTTAAACCTAACTCTAAACCTAACCCTCACCCTAACCCTTACCCTAACCCTAACGCTAACCCTAACCTTCAACCTCACCCTAAACCTCAGCCTAACCCTTAACCTCACCCTAAACCTAACTCTAACCCTAACCCTAATCCTCACAATAACCCTACCCCTAACCATAACCTCACCCTAACCCTCACCCAAACTCTATCTCTAAACCTTACCTTCACGCAAACGCTAACCGTAAACCTAACCCTCACCTTCACCCTAACCCTACCCCTCACCAACAACCTAAACCTCACCCTCAACCTCACCCTCACCCTATCCCGCACCCTCACCCGAAATATCATCCTAACTCTAACCCTCACCGTAAACCTAAACCCCACCCTAACCCTAACCCTTACCCTAACACTCACCCTAACCCTAACCCTAACAGTGACCGAAACCCTCAACCTAACCCTCACCCTAACTGTAATGCTAACCCTAACCCTCACCATCACCCTAATCCTCACCCTCACTCTTATCCTCACACTAACCCTAACCTTAACCCAAACCCTCACACTAACCCTAACCCTCACCATAATCCTAAACCTACCCCTCACCCTAACCCTAGACCTAATCCTAACCCTAACTGTCACCTCACCCTCAACCTCACCCTAACCTTAACCCTAACCCTAACCCTAACCCTAACCCTCACACTAACATAACCCACACTCTAATCCTAACCCTACCCCCATCCTAACACTCACCCTACCAGTAACCCTAACCCTAATCCTCACCCTATCACTAACCCTAATGTTGACCCTCACCCTCAACCTAGCTCTCATGCTAACACTAACCCTAACCCTAACCCTCACGCTTACCTTAACAATCACCCTCACCCTATCCCTCACCGTAACCCTAATGTTAACTGTAACCATAATTCTCCCCCTAACCATCCCCCTAACCTTAACCCTAAGCCTTAACCTAATCCTCACCCTAACCCTAACCCTAACACTCATCCTAATCCTTACCTCACCCTAACCCTCACCCTAACTGTTACCCTAAAACTAACCCTCACCCTCACCCTAACCCTAACCCTAACACTCAACCTGACACTAACCCTCACCCTAACCCTAACCCTCACCCTCAGCCTAACCCTCAACCTAACCCTTAACCTCAACCTCACCTTAACCCTTTCCCTAACCCTAACCCTCACACTAACCCTAACCCTCATTCTAACCCTAACCCTACCCCTCACCCTCACCCTCATCCTAACGCTAAACCTAAAATTCACCCTGACCATAAACCTCATCATAACCCTAAACCTAACCTTCACCCTCACCCTAAAACTCAACCTAACCCTTACATTCAACCTAACCTCAACCCTAAACTTAAACCTAACTCTCACACTAACATTAACCCTCCCCCTAACATTAACCCTAACAGTAACCCTCACCCTAACCCAAATCCTAAACCTAAACATAACCCTAAACCGCACCCTAACCCTAACCCTAACCCTAACCCTAAACTTCACCCTAAACCTAAACCTAACCCTCACCCTCACCGTCACTCTCAGCCTCACCCTAACCCTAACCCTAATCCTAACCCTAGCACTCACCCTCACCCTCACCCTAACTCTAACCCTAACCCTAACAATAACCCTCACCCTCATCCTAACCGAAACCTCACAATAACCCTAAACCTCACCCTAACCCTAACTGTAAACCTCACCCTAACCCTAACCTTAACCCTAACCCTAATGCTAAGCCTAACCTTAATCCTCACCAAAACACTCACCCTAACCCTAACCCTAACCCTCACCATCACACTAACCCTCATTCTAAACCTTACCCTCAACCTAAGCCTAACACTAACCCTCACATTAACCCTAACCCTCAACATAAACCTCACCCTACACCTCACCCTAACCCTCATCCTAATGCAAACTCTAAACCTAACCCTCAATCTAACCCTAACCCTAACCCTAACTGCAAACCTCACCCTAACCCCTACCCTCACCCTCACCCTCACTCTCAGCCTCACCCTCACCCTAACTCTAATCCTAAACCTAGCCCTCACCCTCACCCTAACTCTAACCCTAACCCTAACCCTTACCCTCACCCTAACCCTAACCCTAACACTAACCCTCACCCTAAACCTAAACCCTAAACCCTCACGCAAACGCTAACCCTAACCCTCATCCTCAACCTAAACCTCACCCTAACCCTTATTCTCACCCTAACCCTAAATCTAACCCTAACCCTCACACTAACCCTAACACTAACCCTCACCCTCACCCTCACCTTCACCCTAACCCTTACCCTCACCCTAAACCTAACACTAAACCTAACCCTCACACCAACCCTGAACTTCACCCTAACCCTAACCCTAACCCGAGCTCTAACCCTGAACTTCACCCTTACAATCACCCTTAGAATAACTCTAACACTAACCCTAATCCTAAACCTAACCCTCACCTTCATCCGCAACCTGAACCTAACCTTAACCCAAAATCTAACCCTCACCAAAACCCTAACCCTAACTGAAACCCTGACCCGAACCCGCACCCTAACCCTAACCTAACCCTCACACTCAACCTAAACCTAACACTAAACATAACCCTAACCCTCACACTAATCCTAACCCTCACCCTAACCCTAACCCTAACCCTCAATCTAACTCTAACCCTAACCCTAAATCTAACCCTCGCCCAAACCCAAACCCTAACCAAAACCCTAACCCTAACCCTCATCCTAACCCTAACCCTAACCCTAACCCTCAACCACACCCTCACCCTCACCATCAGCCTAACTCTAAACCTAACCCTAATCCTAAACCTAACCCTAACCCTCACCCTCAACCTAAACCTAACCCTAAACCTCACCCTCACCATAACCCTCATCCTCACCCTAACCCTAACCCTCACCCTAACCCTCACCCTAAACCTCACCCTAATCCTAACCCTAACTCTAACCCTCAACCTAACCCTAACCCTAACCCTAGACTAACCCTACACCTAACCCTAACAAAAACCTTCACCTACACTTCACCCTCACCCTAACCCTAACCCTATACCTATCCCTAACACTCACGATACCCATCACCCTAACACTAACCCTAACCGTAACACTCACCCTCATGCGAACCCTCACTCCAAAGGTAACCCTCACCCTAAACCTCACCCTATACCTTACCCTCACCCTAATCCTAACCCTAACCCTAACCCTCCACTAACCCTAACCCTCACCCTAACCCTAAACCTACACTTCTCCCTATCACTCACCCTAACCCTAACCCTAAACCTCACACTCACCCTCACCCTAACCCTAAACCTAACCCTCACCCTAAACCTAACCCTCACCCTCACCCTTACCCTAAGCCTAATTGTAACCCTAACCCTAATCCTAAACCTAACCCTCCCCCTCCCCCTCACCCTAAACCTCACCCTAACCCTTACCCTAAACCTAACCTGGACCCTCACCCTCACCCTAACCCTAACCATCACTCTAACCCTTACCCTCACCTTAACCATCACCCTAATCCTCACCCTAACCCTAACCCTCACCGTCACCCTAACCCTCACCCTAAGCCTAAGCCAAACCCACACCCTAACCTTAACCCTAACCCTCACCCTCACCATAAACATCACCCTCACCCTAACCCTAAACCCAAACCTCACCCTCACCCTAACCCTCACCCTCCCTCACCCTACCTCTAACCCTAACCCTAACCCTTACCATAAACCTAAGTCTAACCCTAACCCTCACGCTAACACTCAACCTAACCCTGACGCTAACCCTAACCTTCACCCTCACCCTAAACCTCACTCTAACCCTTACCCTCACCCTGACACTAACCTTAACCCAAACCCTAAACCTCACACTAACCCTAACCCTCACCCTCACCCTAAACATCACCCTAACCCTAACCCTCACACTAACCCTAACCCTAATGCTCACCCTAACCCTAACATTCACCCTCACCCTCATCCTAACCCTAACCCTAACCCTAAACCTAACGCTCTCCCTCAAACTCAAGCTAACTGTAACCCTAAACCTAACCCTCACTCTCACCCACATCCTAAACCTAACCCTAACCCTAACCCTCACCCTAACACTCACCATCACCATAATCCTCACCCTAGCCCTAAACCTCAACCTAACTCTAAACCTAGCCCTCAACTTAAACCTCACCCTAAGCCTAACCCTAACCCTGACCCTATTACTAAACCTAATACTCTGCCTCACATTCACTCTAACTGTATCCCTCACCCCAACCCTCACCCTATCCCTAACGCTAACCCTAACCCTTACCATCACAATAACCCTCACCCTAAACCTTATCCTCACATTAAGCATAACCCTAACCCTAACCCTAACCCTCAAACTCACCCTAACCCTACCCCTCACCTTATACCTCACCCTAATCCTTATCCTAACCCTAAACCTAATACTCACCCTAATCATAACCCTAATCCTAACCCTCACCCTCACCCTAACCCTCACCCTAAACTTAACCCTACAGCTCACCGTAACACTCAAGCTAATCCTAAAACTAACCCTAACCCTAAACCTCACTCTAACCTTAACCCTCACTCTAACATACCCCTCACCCTCACCCTCACTCTACCCCTCAGCCTAACCCTAACCCTAAACCTAATCCTCACCCTATAACTAACCCAAACCCTAACCCTCACCCTCACCCTGGCTCTCACGCTAACACTAAACCTAAGCCTAAACCTCACCCTAACCCTAAACCTCACCCTATCCCTAACCCTTACCCTCACCCTATCCCTCAGCTTAACCCTAACTTTAACCCTAACCCTAATCCTCACCCTAAACCTCTTACCCTAACCCTTACCCTAACCCTAACCCTCACTCTAAACCTAACCATAACACTAACCCTAACCCTAACCCTCACCCTTACACTCACCCTAACCCTAACCCTCACACTAACACTAACCCTCACCCTAACCCTACTCCTAACGCTCACCCTCACACTCACCTTCAGCCTATCCCTAACCCTAACCCTAATCCTAACCCTAACCCTCCCACTCCCCCTCACCGTAACCCTAATCCTAACCCTCACCCTAACCCTAACCCTCACCTTAACCCTAAACCTAACCTTCACCCTCACCCTCACCCTAACCCAAACCCTCACCCTTACCCTAACCCTAACCCTAACCCTAACACTAACCCTAAACCTAACCCTCACGCTAACCCTAAGGCTTACACTAATCCTCACCCTCACACTAAACCTCACCATAACCTTTTTCCTCACACTAACTCTAAGTTTAACCCTAACCCTAAGCCGCACACCAAACCTAACCCTCACCCTAATCCTAACCCTACCCCTCACGCTAACTCTCACCCTCACCCTAAACCTAACACTCACTCTAACCCTAACACTAAGCCTCACCCTCACTCTAACCCTCACCTTCACCCTAAACCTTAAACTCACCCTAACCCTCACCCACAACCTAACACACACCTGAACCCGAAGCCTCACGCTTACCCTAACCCTCACCCTCACCCTGAACATCACCCTAGCCCTAAAATTAAAGCTAACTCTCAGCCTAACCCTAACCTTCACCTTAAACCTAACTCTAAACCGTACCCTCACCCTAACCCTAACCCTCACCTTAACCATAATCCTAACCTTCAAACTAACCCTAACCCTAAACTTAACCCAAATCCTAACCCTCACCCTAACCCTCAACCTCACCATAACCCTAAACCTTACCTAACCCTATCCCTCACCCTCAACCTAACTGTCACCCTAATGCGCACCCTCACCCTAGCCCTCACCCTAACTCTAACCTTAACTCTTACCTAACCTTATCCCTCTCCCTCACCCTCACCCTCAACCTAACCCTCACCTCACCCTATTCTGAACCCTAAACCTCACCCTCACCCTCACCCTAACCCTAACCCTAAACCTCACCCTAACCCTAAACCTAATCCTAACACTCAACCTAACCCTAAGCTTCACCCTAAAACTCACTCTCACCCTAAAAATCACCCTAACCCTTACTCTCACCATCACCCTAAACCTCACCCTCACCTCACCCTAAACCTAACACTAGCCCTAACCCTAAACCTCACTCTCACCCACACCCTAAACCTAACCCTAACCCTTACCCTTACCATCACCCACACCCTAAACCTAACCCTTACCCTTACCCTCATCCTCATCCTAATCCTCACGCGAATCCTAACCCTAACCCTTACCCTTACCTAAAGGAAACCCTCAACCTCACCCTCACCCTAACCCTCACCCTCACACTAGCCCTCACCCTAACCCTAATGCTCACCCTCACCCTCATCTTCAGCCTAACTCTAACCCTAAACCTAACTCTAACACTCACTCTAACCCTAACACTAAACCTAATTCTAAACCTCACCCTAAACCTAACCCTCATAATAACCCTAACCTTAACCCTCAACCTAAACCTAAACCCAACCCTAACTGTCACCCTCCCCCTAACCCTAACCCTAACAATAAACCTAACCCTAACCCTTAAGCTCACCCTAACCCTAACCCTAACCCTCACCCTCAACCTAACCCTCACACTAACACTAACCCTCACCCTAATCCTACCCCTAACCCTCACCCTCACACTCATCTTCAGCCTAACCCCAAACCTAAACCTAATGCAAACTCTAATCCTAACCCTCAATCTAACCCTAACCCTAACCCTAACTGCAAACCTCACCCTAACCCCTACCCTCACCCTCACCCTCACTCTCAGCCTCACCCTCACCCTAACTCTAATCCTAAACCTAGCCCTCACCCTCACCCTAACTCTAACCCTAACCCTAACCCTTACCCTCACCCTAACCCTAACCCTAACACTAACCCTCACCCTAAACCTAAACACGAAACCCTCACGCAAACGCTAATCCTAACCCTCATCCTCAACCTAAACCTCACCCTAACCCTTATTCTCACCCTAACCCTAAATCTAACCCTAACCCTCACACTAACCCTAACACTAACCCTCACCCTCACCTTCACCCTAACCCTTACCCTCACCCTAAACCTAACACTAAACCTCACCCTAAACCTCACCCTCACCCTAATCCTCACCCTAAACCTTACTCTCACCCTAACCCCAAAGCTAACCCTAAACTTCACCCTCACCCTCACCCTAGCCCTAAAACTCGCCCTAACCCTAAACCTCACCGTCACCCTCACCCTAAACCTAACCCAACCCTAACCCTAACCCTTACCCTCACCCTAATCCTAATACTTACCCTAACCCTAACCCTAACCCTTACCTAAACGAAACCCTCACCCTCAACCTCACCCTAACCCTCACCCTCATACTAGACCTCACCCTCACCCTTATCCTCACATTCACTCTGACCCTCACCCTCAGCATAACCCTCCCCATAACCCTAACTCTCACCCTAACCCTAACCCTAAACCTCAAGCTAACCCTAAACCTAACCCTAACCCTCACCCTAACCCTAAACCTCAACCTAAACCTCACCCTCACACTACCATCACCCTAACCCTTACTCTCACCGTAACCCTAAACCTAACCCTAAACCTCACCCTCACCCTAACCCTAACACTCGCCCTAACCCTAAACCTCACCCTCACCCTCACTCTAAACCTAACCCTAACCCTAACCCTTACCCTCACCCTCACCCTAACTCTAACCCTAACCCTAACCCTAAACTTCACCTCACCATAACCCTAACCCTCACCCTAACACTCGCCCTAACCCTAAACCTCACCCTCACCCTCACCCTAAACCTAAACCTAAACCTAACCTTATCCCTAACCCTCACCCTAACACTCGCCCTAACCCTAAACCTCACTCTCACCCTCACCCTAAACCTAAACCTAAACCTAACCTTATCCCTTACCCTAACCCTAACCCTCACCCTAATCTTTACCCTAATCCTAACCTAACCCTCACCCTAAGAGTTACCCTCACCCTACCCCTAACCCTAAACCTAACCCTCAACCTAACCCTAACCCTAAACCTAACACTCAGCCTAACCCTAACCCTCACCTTAACCCTAAACCTAACACTCACCCTAACAATAACCTTATCCCTCACCCTAAACCTCAACCTCACCCTAACCCTAACACTCACCCTAACCCTGACCCTCACTCTAACCCTCACCATCACCCTAAACCTCACCCTAACCCTATCCCTCACCCAACACCCTAACCTTCACTCAAACCCAAAACCTCACGCTCACACTGAACATCACCCTAACACTAACCCTAACCCAAATCCTCACTCTAAACCTCACCCTAACCCTCACCCTAAACTTAAAGCTAACCCTAAACTTAACCCTAACCCTCACTCTCACCCTTACCATAATCCTGTCCTAACCCTCACCCTCACCCTTATTCTCACCCTAACCCTAACCCTCACACTAACCCTAACCCTAACCCTCACCCTAACCCTCACCCTAATCCTAATCCTAATCCTAACCCTTACCTTTACCCTCAACCTAACCCTAACACTCAACCTAATCCTAAACCTAACCCTCACCCACACTTTAACCCACAACATCACCGAAAACCTCACCCCAACCCTTACCCTAACCCGCACCATAACCCTCACTCGAAACCGAACCCTCACCATCACCCTAACCCTCACCCTGACCCTAGACCTCACCCTAAGTCTAACCCTAACAATAAGCCTAACCCTAACCCTAAACCTAACCTTCACCCTAACCCTAACCCTCAGCCTAACCCTCACCCTAACCCTAACGCTAACCCTAACCCTCCCACTTAATCTCACCCTAACCCTAACGCTAACCTTAACCCTCAGCCTCAGCCTAACCCTCACCCGCACCCTAATCCTCACCCTAAACCTAACGTTAACCCTCACCCTCAGCCTAACCCTCAGCCCAACTCTTTTCCTCACCCTAACACTAACATTAACCCTAACCTTCACCCAAACCGTAACCTTCACCCTAAACCTAACCATCACCCACACCCTAACCCTCACGCTCACCCTCACCCTCACCCTAAACCTAAACCTAACCCTAACCCTAACCCAAACACTCACCATAACCCTTACGCTCACCCTCAATCTAAACCTAACCGTAACCCTCACAGTAACCCTAACCCTCAACCTAACGCGAACCCTAACCTTAACCCGAACCCTAAACATTATCCTCACCCTAACCTTCACCCTCACCCTCACCCTAAACCTAACCCTAACCCTAACCCTGACCCTCACCCTCACACTAAACCTCACCCTCACTCTAATCATCACCCTAACCCTAACCCTCAACCTAATCCTCACCCTAACCCTAAACCTCAACCTAAACCTCACCCTCATCCTAATCCTCACCCTAACCCTAAACCTCAACCTAAACCTCACCCTCATCCTAATTCTCATGCTAACCCTAACCCTAAACCTTACCTAACCGAAAACCTCACCCTCACCCTCATCTTAACCCTAATCCTCATCCTCACCCTAGCCCTCACCCTAAACCTAACCCTAAACCTCACCGTCACCCTCACCCTCAGCCTAACCCTAACCCTAACACTAACACTAACCCAAACCTTAACCATAAACCTAACTCAAACACTCAGCCTAATCCTAACCATAACCCTAACCCTAACTCACACCCTAACCCAAACCCTAATCCTAACACTCATCCTAACCCAAACCCTAATCCTAACACTCATCCTAACCCTAACCCTCAACCTAAACCTCACACAAACCATAACCCTCACCCTAACACTTACTCTCACCCTAACACTAAGCCTAACATTAAACCAAAGCCTCACCCTCACCCTAACCCTAATTCTAACCCGAACCCTAAACCTAACCCTAAACCTAAACCTAACCCTAACCCTAAACCTAACCCTAACACTCATCCTCAGGCTAACCCTAAACCTAACAGTAACCCTAGCCCTCACCCTCAGGCTAACCCGCACACTAACCCTAACACTCACCCTAACTCTGCCCTGAAACCTCACCCTCACCCTCAGCCTAACCTTAAGCCTAGCCCTACCCCTAACCCTCACCCTCACCCTAACCCTAACACTAACCCTCAGCCTGACCCTCAGGCTCACACTAACTATAAGTCTAACCCTCACCCTCACCCTCAACCTAACCCTAACCCTCACACTCAACCAAGCCCTCACCTTAATACTCATGCTAACCCTAACCCTCACTCTCATCCTAACCCTCAGCCTAACCCTTACTTTCACCCTAACCCTAACCCTAAGCCAAACCCTAACCCTCACACTAACCCTAACCCTCAGTCTAAACCTAACCCTCACCCTCATACTAACCCTAACCCTAACCCTAACCCTCACCCTCACGTCAACCTCACCCTCATCCTCACCCTAACTCTAACCCTAAACTTTAAGCTAACACTAACCCTAACCTTAATCCTCACACTAACCCTAACCCTAAAAATAACCCTCACCTTACCCCTCACCCTAACCCTAACCTAACCCTAACCCTCACCCTAACACTAACCCTAACCCAAACACAAATCCTCACCCTCACCCTAACCCTCACCATCAGACTAACACTCACCCTAACCCTAACCCTCACCCACACCCAAATCCTCTCCCACACCCTAACCCACACCCACACCTGAACCATCACCCTCACCCTAACCCTCACGGTCACCCTAAACATCACCCTAACACTAACCCTCACCCTAATACTCACCCTCACCCTAAACCTCAACCTAATCCTAACCCTTACCCTAACAATAACCCTAGCCGTAACCCTAAACCTAACCCTAACCCTCAATCTAACCCTAATCCTCACCTTAACCCTAAACCTAACCCTATACCTAACCCTCACCCTCACACTGACCCTAACCCTAACCCTAAAGGCAACAATAACCCTAACCCTAATCCTAAACCTAACCCTCACCCTAACCCAAAACCTAACCCTCACAATAACCCTAATCCTCAACCTAACACTAACCCTACCCCTCACCCTAACCCTCACCCTAACCCTCTCACTAACCCTAACGCTAACCTTAACCCTCACTCTAAACCTAACCCTCAACCTAACCCTAGCCCTCACCCTAACTCTAACCCTAACCCTCACCCTAATCTTCACTCTCATCCTAAACATCACTGTAACCCTAATCCTCACCCTAACCCTACACCTCAGCCTCACCCTCATCCTAACCCTAAACCTAACCCTCTCCCTCACCCTAACACTAACCCTAATCCTCACCCTCACACTAACCCTAACACTAATCTTTACAGTAACCCTCACACTCACACTCACCCTAACCCTAACGCTAACCCCAACCCTCACCCTCACCCTCACCCTAACACTAACCCTCACTCTAACCCTTACCCTCAGCCAAACCCTAACCCTAACCCAAAAACTCACACTAACCCTAACTCTCACCCTGACCCTAATCCTCAGGATCACCCTAACATTCACCCTAAACCTAACCCTCACCCTCACCCTCACCCGAAACCTCACCCTAACCCTCACCCTCACCCTCAACCTAACCCTAAACCTCACCCTCACCATAACCCTCACTGTAACACCCTCACGCTCAGCCTAACCCTAACCGAAACCCTCACACTAACCCTAACCCCCACCCGAACCCGAACCCTAACCATAACACTCACCCTAACCATAACCCTAACCCTCACCGTCACACTAACCCTAAACCTAAGCCTAACCCTAACCCTAACCCTTACCCTGACGTCACCCTAATCCTAACACTAACCCTCTCCCTCATGCTCACCCCAATCCTAACCCTAACCCTCACCTCACCATAACAAGAACTCTCACAATAAGCCTAACCCTCACCTGAACCTGAACCCTAACTCTAACTTTAACCCTCACCCTCACCCTCAGCCTAACCCTAACCCTAAACTTCACCCTCACCCTAACGCTAACTCTAACCCTAACCCTAACCCTATCTGTCACCCTCACACTCAACCTAACATAAACCATATCCATAAACCTCACCCTAACCCTAACCCTCACCCGAACCCTCACTCTAACCCTCACCCTCACCCTCAACCTAACCCTAAACCTCACCTTCACCCTAACCTCACCCTAACCCTTAACCTCACCCTAACCCTAACCCTAATCCTAACCCTGACCCTCACTCTAACCCTCTCCCTCACTCTAAACCTAACCCTCAACGTAACCTACAGCCTTAACCTCACCCTCACCCTAACCCTCACCCTCACCCTAACCCTCACCCTTACCATTACTCTTACCCTAACTGTAACCTTAATCCTTACTCTAACCCTCACACTAACATTATCCCTCAACCTAAACCTAACACTAACCATAACACTAACCTTAACCCTCACCCTCACCTTCACCCTCAAAACAACCCTAACCATAACCCTAATCCTAACCCTCACCCACACCCTCAACCTAAACCTAACCATAATCATAACCCTCACCCTCACGCGAGCAATCACCTTAACCCTAATCCTAACCCTAACCCTCACCCTCACCCTCACCCTAACTCTAACACTAACCCTAACCCTCATGCTCACCATAAACCTAACCCTAACCCTGACCCTCACCCTCACCCTAACCCGAACCCTACCCCTAACCCTCACCCTAACCCTCACCCTAACCCTACCGCTAACTCTAACACTCACACTCACCCTAAACCTCACCCTAAACTTTACCCTAACACAGACACTAATCCTTACACTAACCCTAAACTTAAAACTAACCCTCAGCCTAACCCTCAACCTAACCCTAACCCTAACCCTAAACCTCCCCCTAACTCTAACTCTCACCCTAACCCTAACCCTAAACCTCACCCTCACCCTAACCCTCACCCTAACCCTAACCCTCATTCTAACACTAACCCTAACCCTAACCATGACCTTAAACCTAACCCTCACCCTAGCCCTAACGCGAACCCTAACCCTCACCCTCAGCCTAACCCTCACCCTAACCCTCACTCTCACTCTCACCCTCATCCTTACCCTAAGCTTAACCCTTACCTAAACCTATCCCTCTCCCTCACCCTCACCCTCACCCTAACCCTCACTCTCAGCCTAACCCTCACCCTAACCCTTTTCCTCAACCTAAACCTAACCCTAAGCATAACCCTAACCCTCACACAAACCGTAACCCTCACCCTAACCCAAACCCTCACCTACATCCTAACCGTCACCCTCACCTTCACCCTCACCCTCACGCTAACCCTAACCCTAAACCTTACCCTAACCCTTACCCTAACCCTAACCGTAACCCTAACAATAACCCTAACCCTAAACCTAACCCTAACCCTCACCCTAAACCTAACCCTAACCCTCACCCTAACCCTCACTCTCACTCTCACCCTCATCCTTACCCTAAGCTTAACCCTTACCTAAACCTATCCCTCTCCCTCACCTTCACCCTCACCCTAACCCTCACTCTCAGCCTAACCCTCACCCTAACCCTTTTCCTCAACCTAAACCTAACCCTAAGCATAACCCTAACCCTCACACAAACCGTAACCCTCACCCTAACCCAAACCCTCACCTACATCCTAACCGTCACCCTCACCTTCACCCTCACCCTCACGCTAACCCTAACCCTAAACCTTACCCTAACCCTTACCCTAACCCTAACCGTAACCCTAACAATAACCCTAACCCTAAACCTAACCCTAACCCTCACCCTAAACCTAACCCTAACCCTCACACTACACCTCACCCTAACCCTCACCCTAACCCTTAATCTCACCCTAACCCTAACCCTAACCCGCACCCTCAACCTAACTCTAACCCTAACCCTAAACCTTACCCTAACCCTAACCCTCAACTTAACCCCAACTCTAACCCTCACCCTGAAGCTAACCCTATCCCTAAACCTCACCCTCACCCTTAGCCTAACCCTAACCCTAATCCTAACCCTAACCCTCACCTTCACGCTAACCATCACCCTAACCCTAATACTAACCCTAACCCTCATCCAAATCCTAACTAGAACCTTTATCCTAAACCTCACCCTAACCGTCCCCCTAACTCTCTCACCCTAACCTTAACCCTAATTCTAACCCTCATCCTAACACTAACCCTCACCCTAAACCTCACCCACACCATAATCCTCACCCTAACACTTACTCTCATCTTAACCCTAACCCTAACACTAAACCAAACACTCACCCTCACCCTCACCCTAACCCTAACGCTAACCATAAACTTAACCCTTACCCCCCTCTACCCTAACCCTAACCCTAACCCTGACCCTCACCCTCACCCTAACCCTAAAACTCAACCATACCCTCACCCTAACCCTAAGCCTAACACTAAACCAATCACCCTCACCCTCACCCTAACCTTCACACTCATGCTCAACCTCAACCTAAGCCTAACCCTAAACCTAACCCTCACCTTCAACCTCACCCTAACTCTAAACCTAACCCTAAACCTAACCCTCACCCTCAACCTCACCCTAACCTTAACCCTATCCCTAAACCTCACCCTAAACCTAAACCTAAACCTAGCCCTCACCCTAACTCTAAACCTAACCCAAACCCTCACCTCAACCTAACCCTCATCGTCACCCTAACCCTCACCCTATCCCCAACCCTCACCCTCACCCTAACCCTCACCCAAACCCTTACCCTCACCCTGACCCTAAACCTAACCCTCACCCAAACCCTTGCCCTCACCCTAACCCTCAACATAACCTAACTGTTATATTAACCCTAACCCTCATCCTAATCCTGTCCCTACCCCTCAGCCTAACCCTTATCCTAACCCTAACCCTAACCCTCACCCTAACCCTAACCATAACCATAACCCTAATTCTCACAATAAACCTAACCCTCACCCTAACCCTAACCCTACTCCTCAGCCTAAAGCTCACCCTAACCCTAACCCTAACCCTATTCCTCACTCTATCCCTCACCCTAACATTCACCCTCACCTTAGCCCTCACCCTAACCCTAACTCTAACCCTAAACCGCACCCCAAAACTAATGCTAACCCTAACCCTCACCCTCACCCTAACCCTCACACTTACCCTTAACCTTAAGCTAAACCTATACCTCACCCTCACCCTAAACCTCACTCTAACCCTTACCCTCACCCTAACTCTCACCCTAACCCTAACACTAACCCTCACCATCACCCTTACCCTAAACCTAAGCATAACCCTAACCCTAACCCTTACCCTGACCTCACCCTAATCCTAACCCTAACCCTCTCCCTCAACCTCACCCTAATCCTAAACCTAACCCTAACCCTAACCCTAAACTCACCCTAACTCTAACCCTCACCCTAACCCTCACCCTCACCCTAAACCTAAACCTAACCCTAACCCTCACCCTCACCCTAACCCTTACAATAATCCTTACCCTCACCCTCAACCTAACCCTAACCATAACCCTCACACTAACCCTAAGCCCCATCTTAACCCGTACCCCAACCATAACACTCACCCTAACCCTAACCCTCACCCTCACCCTTACCCTAAACCTAAGCCTAACCCGAACCCTAACCCTAACCCTAACCCTCACCCTCACCGGAAACCTAATCCTAACCCTAACCCTCCCCCTCCCCCTCCTCATCACCCTAACCCTAACCCTATCCCTAACCCTCACCCAAACCCTAACCCTCACCCTCACCCTCACCCTAAACCTAACCCTAAAAATAACCCCAACCGTAACCCTAACACTAAACCTAATCCTAAACCTCACGCTAACCCTAACCCTAACATTAACACTAAACCTCACCCTAACCCTAACGCAAACCCTTATCCTAACCCTACCCCAAAACCTAACCCTAACGCTCACCCTCACCCTAGCCTTCACCCTCACCCTAACCCTAACCTTAACACTAAATCTCACCCTCACCCTAACCTTAATGATAACCCTAACCCTCATCCTCAGCCTAACCCTCAGCCTAACCCTTACCCTCACCCAAAACCTGACCCTCACCCTCACTCTAACCCTCACCCTAATCCTAACCCTCACCCTCACGTTAACCCGATCACTCCTCCTAAACCTAAACCTCACCCTCACCCTCACCCTAACTCTAACCCTCCCTGTCACCCTTAACCTCACCATCAGCCTAACTCTAACCCTTACCCTAATGCTAAACCTAACCCTCACCCTCATCCTAAATCTAACCATAACCCTAACCCTAACCCTTACCCTCACCCTCACTGTAACCCTAATACTTACCCTAAGCCTCACCCTAAACATCACCTTCACCATAATCCGCAAACTAACCATAACCCTAAACCTTACCTAACCGAAACCCTCACCCTCACACTCACCCTCAATCTAACCCTCACCCTCACACTAGCGCTCACCCTAACTCTCACCCTAACCCTCACCCTCACTCTCACCCTCAGTCTAACTCTAACCCTAAACATTATCATAATCGTAACCCTCACCCTCACCCTCTCCCTCAACCTAAACCTAACACAAACCCTCACCCTCACCCAAACACTAACCCTCACCCTCACCCTCACCCTAAACGTAAGCCTCACCCTCATCCTAACCCTCATCCTAACCCTTACCCTCACCCTAAACCTAAACCTAATCCTAATCCTAACCCTCACACTAACTCTAACCCTCACCATAACCCTAACCCTAACACTAACCCTAACCCTCACCCTCACCCTCAGACCAACACTAAACCTAATCCTAACCCTAACCCTCACCCTCAACCTCACCCTAAACCTAACCCTAACACTCATCCTCAAACTCACCTCAACCTCATTAATCATAACCCTAACAATAAACCTAACCCTAACCCTAACCTTAACCCACACCCTAACTGTAACCTAACCTTAACCCTCACACTCACCCTAACCCTATCCCTCACCCTCACCCTCAACCTAAGCCTAACCCTAACCCAAACCTAATGATAAACCTAAACCTGACCCTCAACCTCACCCTAAACCTAACCCTCACCCTAAACCTCAACCTAACTCCAACCATAAACCTAACTTTCACCCTCATTCTCACCCTAACCCTCATGGTCACACTATCCCTGAACCTAACCCTAACCCTCACCCACACCCTAACCCTCACCCTCAACCTCACCCTCACCCTAATGCTAACCCTAAACCTAACCCTAACCTCACCCTTACCCTCAGACAAACCCTAACCCTAACCCTAATCCTAACCCTAACCCTAACCCTCACCCTAAACCTAACCCTAAACCTCATCCTCACACTCACCCTAACCCTAACAATAACCTTAACCCTAACCCTCACCCTCACCCTAATCATCACCCTAATTCTAACCCTAACCTCACCCTCAACTTCACCCTAACCCTAACCCTAAACCTAACCCTCACCCTCAACCTCACTCTCACCCTAACCCTAACCCTAACCCTCACCCTCACCTTTAACCTCACCCTCACACTCAACCTAACCCTAACCCTCATGCTAACAATAGCCCTAACTCTAATGCTAACGCTAACCCTCACCCTCACCCTAACCCTCACCCTCACGCTAACACTACTCCTCAGCCTAAACCTAACCCTAACCCTAACCCTAACACTAATCCTCACCCTGTCCCTCACCCTAAAACTAAACCTAACCCTCACCCTCACCCTAAACCTCACTCTTACCCTTACCCTCACCCTAACCCTCACCCTAAAGCTAACCCTCACCCTCACCCTAACCCTCATCGTAACCCTAAACCTAACCCTCACCCTAACCTTCACTCCAATCTTAACCCTAAACCTAACACTCAACCTCACCCTAACCCTCAACCAACACCTTACCCTCACCCTCACCCTAACGCTAACCCTAACCCGAACCCCCACACTAACCCCAACACTCACCCTAATCCTATCCCTACTCTTCAGGCTCACACTCATCCTAACCCTAACCCTAACCCAACACTCACCCTAACCTTAAACTTAACCCTAACCCTCACCCTCACCCTTAACCTCACCTCCACCCTCACCCTAACTCTAACCCTAATTATCATGCTAACAATAGCCCTAACCCTAATGCTAACCCTCACCTTCAACCTCACCCTCACCCTCAACCTCACCACCAAACTCACCCTAAATCTAACCCTAACTATCATGCTAACAATAGACCTAACCCTAATGCTAACCCTAACCCTCACCCTCAACCTCACCCTCAACCTCACCTGCACCCTCCCGCTAACACTACCCCTCAGCCTAAACCTCAAGCTAACCCTAACCCTAACACTAATCCTCACCCTGTCCCTCACCCTAACCCTAGCCCTAACCATAAACCTCACCCTAAAACTAATGCTAACCCTAAACCTCACCCTCACACTAACCATCACCCTAACACTTACCCTTATGCTAAACCTAACCCTCACCCTCACCCTAAACCTCACTCTAAAAATTCCTCACACCCTAACCCTCACCCTAAAGCTAACCCTCACCATCACCCCAACCCTCATCGTAACCCTAACCCTAACCCTAAGCCTAACCCTCACCCTAACCTTCACTCTAATCCTAACCCTAATCCTAACACTCAACCTCACCCTAACCCTCAACCAACCCCTTACCCTCACCCTCACCCTAGTGCTAACCCTAACCCTAATCCTCACACTAACCCCAACACTCACATTAATCCTATCAATACTCCTCAGCCTCACCCTCATCCTAACCCTAACCCTAACCCAACACTCACCCTAAACCTAACCCTAACGCTCACCCTCACCCTCAACCTCACCCTCTGCCTAACCGTAACACTAAACCTAATCCTAACCCTAACCATCACCCTCACCCTCAGTCTAACTCTAACCCTAATCTTAACCCTAACCCTCACCCTCACCCTCACCTTAACCCTAACACTATCCCTAACGTTCACCCTAACCCTAACACTCACCCTAACCCTCAACCTCACCCACACCCTCAGCATAACCCTAACCCTCAACCTCACTCTAACCCTCACCCTAACCCTTTATCTCACCCTAACCCTAACCCTAATCATAACTCTAACCTTCATTCTAACCCTAACCCTAACACTAACACTAAACCTAACCCTCACCCACAACCTAAACCTCACCCTAAGACCAACCCTAACCCTTACCCTAATCCTAACCCTAACCCCAACCCTCACCCTCACCCTCACCCTAAACCTAACCCTAAACCTCACCCTAACCCTAGCCCTCACCCTCACCCTCACCGTAATCCTAAACCTAACCCTAACCCTCACCTTTACCCTAACCCTCATCCTAACTGTTATCCTCAACCTTTCCCTAACCTTTACCCTAAACCTAACCCTCACTCTAAACCTAACCCTTACCCTAACACTCACCCTAACCCTAAATCTAACTCTAAACCTCACCTTCACCCTAAACTTCACCCTAACACTTACCCTCACCCTAACCCTAACCCTAACCCTAATCCTAACCCTAAACCTAACCCTCAGCCTAGCCCTCTCCCTAACCCTAACCCTAACACTCAATCTAACGCTAAACCTAAAACAAACCCAAACCATCACCCTCACCCTAACCCTCACCATCATCCTAACCCTCACCCTAACCCTAACCCTCTCCCATACCCTGATCTTCACCCTCACCAAAAACCTCACCCTATCCCTAACCCTCACCCTCACCCTAAACATCACCCTAACCCTAATCCTAACAGTAACCCTCACCCTAACCCTAAACCTCACCCTAACCCTAAACTTAACCCTAACGCTAAACCTAACACTCACCCTAACCCTAACCCTCACCCTAACCCTCACCCTCACCCTAAACCTCACTGAAACCCGAACCCTTACCTAAAGAAACCCTCACCCTCACCCTAAACCTCACCCTAACTCTTTCCTTCACACTAACCTTACCTCACCCTCACACTTGCCTTAAACCTAACCCTAACCATAACACTCAACCTCACCCTCACCCTCACCCTAACCCTAACCCTAACAATAACCCTAATCTTCACCCTAAGCATAACCCTAAACCTCACCCTCACCCTAACCCTAAACCTAACCCTAACAATCACTCTCACCCTTGACTTCACCCTAATACTCACGCCAACCCTAACCCTCACTCTCACACTAAACCTCATTCTAAACCTTACCCTTACCCTAACCCTAACCCCAAAGCTAACCCTAACCCTCACACTAAATCTAACCCTCAGCCTAAACTTAACCCTAACCCTCATCCTAAAACTAAACCTATCCCTCACACTAACCCTAATCCTCACCCTAATCCTATACCTATCCCTCAGCCTCACCACCATCCTAACCTTAACCCTAACCCTCACCATAACCCTACTTCTAAACCTAACTCTAACCCTCACCCTCACCCTCTCCCTCACCCTAACCCTAACGCTAACCCTAACCATAACCCTAACCCTAAACCTAAACCTAAACATCACCCTAACCCTAAGCATAAACCTCACCATCAATCTTACCCTAATCCTAACAATAAAAATAACCCTAATCCTAACCCTAACCCTCACCCTAACCCTCAGCCTAAACCTAACAATAACCGTACCCCTAACCCTAAACCTAACCCTAACCCTCACGCTAACCCTCACCCTAACTCTAACCCTAAACCTAAACCTCACCCTCACCATAAACCTAAACCTAACCCAAAAACGTCACCCTCACCCTCACCCTCACCCTCAAACTTACCTCACCCCACCCTAGCCCTCCCCGTCACCCTAAACCTCACCCTATCCCTAAGATAAACATACACCTTAACCCTCACCCTCACCCAAACCTCTCCCTCAACCTAACCCTCACCCTCACCCTAAACATCACCCTAACCTTAACCCTAAACCTAACGTTTATCCTCACCCTAAACCTAACCCTTACCCTAACCCTAAAACTCAGTCTAAACCTAACCCTCAGACTAACCCTAACCCTACCCCTCACCCTCACCCTCACCCTAACCCTAACCCTTACGCTAACCCTAACCCTCACCCTAAGCCTAACCCTAAACCTAATCCTAATCCTCACCCTCACCCTAACCCTATCCCTCACTATCACACTAGCCCTCACCCTAACACTCACTATAAAAGTAACCCTCACTTTCACCCTGACCCTCACCCTAACCCTAAACCTCACCCTCACCCTAATCGGCACCCTAACACTTACCCTCACCCTAATCCTAAACCTAATACTAACCCTAAGCATTATCGTAACCCAAACCCTCACCCACACACTTACCCTAAACCTAACTCTAACCCTAACCCTCACCCTCACCTTAACCCTAAGCCTAACAATAACCCTAAATCTATCCCTAACCCTAAACCTAATCCTAACCCTCACCCTCACCATAACCCTAACCCTAACCCTAACCCTCACCCTCACCCTAGCCCTCACCCTAACACTCACTCTAACCTTAACCCTCATTCTCACCCTAAACCTCATCCTAACCCTTAATCGCAACCAAACCCTAATCCTAAACCAAACCCTAACCCTCACACTAAACCTAACCCTCAGCCTAAACCTAACCCTCACCCTCATCCTAACCCTAACCCTAACCCTCAAAATCAGCCTCAACCTCACCCTCACCCTAACTCTAAACTTAACCCTCATGCTAACCCTAACCCTAATGCTAACCGTAACCCTCACCCTAACCCTAACCCTCACCCTAAGGCTAACCCTCACCCTCACCCTAACCCTATCCCTAAACCTAACCCTCACACTAAAACTAACCCATACCCTAACCCTAACCCTACGCCTCAGCTTAACCCTCACCCTAACCCTAACCCTAACCCTAACCCTCACCCTATCCCTCAATCAAAACCTAAGAGTCACCCTCACCCTAGCCCTCACCCTAACCCTTACCCTCACACTAACCCTAAACCTAATACTAACCCTAACCATTACACTCACCCTAACCCTAACCCTAACTGTCACACTAACCCTAACCCTCAACCTAACCCTTATCCTCACCCGAAACCTCAACCTAACTCTTACCGTCACCCTAACCCTAACCCTAACCCTAACACTCACACTAACCCTAACCCTCACCCTAACCCTAACCCTCACCCTCACCCTAACCCTCAGCCTAATCTAAACCCTAACCATTATCTTAATGCAAACCCTCACCCTCACACTCACCCTAAACCTAACCCTAACCCTAACACTCACTCACACCCTCACCCTCACCCAAACAATAACCCTAACAATAACCCTAAACCTAATCCTAAACCTAACCCTAACCCTCACCCTAACCCTAACCCTAACTCTAATCCTCACCCTAACCCTAACTCTAAACCTCACACTCACCCTACCCCTAACCCTAACCCTCACCCACACCCTAGCCCTCACCCTAATATTCACGCTAACCCTTACCCTGACACTTACACTAAAACTCATCGTAACCCTTAACCTCACCCTAACCCTAAACCTAAACCTAACCCTAACCCTCACACTAAACCTAACCCTCAGCCTAAACCTAACCCTCGACCTCATCCTAATCCTAACCCTAACCCTAACCCTCACCCTCACCCTCGACTTCACCCTCACCCTCACCCTAACTCTAAACCTAACCCTCACGTTAACCCTAATTCTAACCCTAATGCTAACCCTAACCCTCACCCTCACCCTAACACTCACCCTTAGTTAACGGTCACCCTAACCCTAACCCTAAACATCACACTAAACCTAACATTCACCCTAACTCTAACTCTACTCCTCAGCCTAAAACTCACCCTAAACCTAAACCTAATACTCACCCTATCCCTCACACTAACCCTAGCACTCACCCTCACCCTAGACCTCACATTTACCCTAAACATAACCCTAAACCTCATCCTAAAATTAATGCTACCCTAACCCTCACCCTCACCCTAAACCTCACCCAAACACTATCGCTAATTCTAGTCCTAACCCTAACCATTATCTTAACCCTAACCCTCACCTTCACACTCACCCTAAACCTAAGCCTAACCCTAACCCTCACCCTCACCCTCACACTCACCCTAACCCTAACCCTAAAAATAATCGTAACACTAACCCTAAACCTAACCCTAACCCTCAGCCTCACCCTAACACTAACCCTAACCCTAACCTTCATCCTAACCCTCACACTAACCCTAACCCTCACCCTCACACAAACCCTAACGCTAACGCTAACCCTCACACTAAACCTAAACCTCACACTAAGCCTAAACCTTCCCCTCAGCCTAAACCTCACCCTAACACTTACCCTAACACTAATCCTTCCCATATCCCTCACCCTAACCGTAACACTCAACCTCACCCTAGCCCTCACCATCACCCTAACCCTAACCCTAAACCTCACCCTAAAACTAATGCTAAACCTAACCCTCACCCTCACCCTAACCTTCATCCTAATCCTTACCCTTATGCTAACACTAACCCTCATCCTCACCCTAGCCCTCAGCCTAACCCTAATCCTAACCATAAATCTCACACAAACCTTAACCCTAACCCTCATCCTAAAACTCACCCTAACCCTAAGCCTAACCCTAAACCTAACCCTCACCCTAAATCTAAACCTTACCCTAACCCTAACCCTAACCCTCACCCTCACCCTAACCCTAACCCTAACCCTAACCCTCACCCAAACCCTCACCTTAACCCTAACGCTAACTCTAACACGCACCTTCACCCTAAACCTCACCCTAAACCTTACCCTCACCCTAACCCTAACCCTAACCCTAATCCTAACACTAACCCTAACCCTAAACCTAACCCTCACCCTAATCCTCAGCCTCACCCTAACCGTAACCCTAACCCTCACCCTAACGCTAACCCTAACCCAAAACCTCACCCTCATCCTAACCCTCACCGTCATCCTAACCCTCACCCTAACCCTAACCCTCACCCACACCCTAACCCTCAACCTCACCAAAAGCCTCACCCTCACCATAAACCTCAATCTCACCCTAAACATCACCCTAACCCTAACGCTTAAACTAACAATAACAGTAACCCTCACCCTAACCCTAAACCTAACAATAACCCTAACCCTAACCATAACACTCACCCTAACCCTAAACCTCACCCTAACCCTTTTCTTCAACCTAACCTTAACCCTAACTTTAACACTCACACAAACCCTAACTCTCACCCTAACCCTCAGACACCGAAAATTCACCCTCACCCTAACCCGCAACCTCACCCTAAACATCACCCTAACCCTAACACTCACCCTAAAACTAACCATAACCCTCGCCCTAATCCTAACCCTCACCCTAAACCTCAACCTCACCCTAAACCTCACCCTTACCTAACTGAAACCCACACCCTCACCCTCACTCTCCCCATAACCCTTAACGTCACCCTAACCAAACCCTAACCCTAACCCTAACCCTCACACTAACCCTAACCCTCAACCTAACCCTAAACCTAAACCTAACCCTCACCCTCATCCTCACCCTCACCCTAACCCTCAGCCTAATCTTAACCCTAACCATTATCTTAACCCTAACAGTCACCCTAACCCTCACCCAAAACATCACCTTAACCCTAACCCTAACCCTAACCCAACTCTCACCCTAACCCTCACCCTCACCTTCACCCTCAATCTCACCCGAAGCCTAACCCTAACCCTAATCCTAAACCTTAACCTCACCCTGACCATCACCCTTACCCTAACCCAAACCCTAACCCTAACCCTCAAACTAACCCTCACCCTAACCCTAATCCTCACCCTAACCCTCACCATAACCCTAACGCTAACCCCAACCCTCACCCTCACCCTAACCCTCACCCAAACCCTTTTCCTCACCCTAACCCTTTCACAAACCCTAACCTTCACCCTAACCCTAACCCTATCCCTCACCCTAACTCTCACTCTACCCCTAACCCTCACCCTAACCCTAACCCGGACACTCACCCTAAACCTCACCCTCAGCCGAACTCTCAACCTCACCGTTACCCTCAACCTCACCCTCACCCTCACCCTAACCCAAAATCTTACCCTCACACTAACAGTCTCCCTAACCCATAACCTCACCCTAACTCTAGGCCTAATCCTAACCCTAACCCTCACACTAACCTTCACCTTCACACTAAACCTAACCCTCACTTCACCCTCACCCTCACCATAACCCTAAGTCTCACCCTCACCCTAACCCTCACGCTAACCCTTTACCTCCCCCTAACCCTAACCCTAATCCTAACTCTAACCTTCATACTAACCCTAAACCGAAACCTAACCATAAACCTCACACTCAACCTCACCCTAACCCTAACCCTAACAAGAAACCTAACCCTAACCCTAACCTTAACCCTCACCCTAACTCTAACCCTAACCCTAAACCTCACCATAACCCTAACCCTAACACTCACCCTCACCCTAACCCTCATCCTAAACCTTACCCTCAACCTAACCCTAACCCAAACCCTGACCCTAACCCTCACCCTAACCCTAGCCCTCACCCTCAGCCTCACCCTAATCATAACCCAAACCCTCAACCTCACCCTAACCCTCATCCTAACGCTTATCCTCACCCTAACCCTAAGCCTTACCCTAACCCTAACCCTCACTCTAAACCTAACCCTCAGCCTAAACCTAACCCTACCCCTCAGCCTCACCCTCAACCTAAACCTAACCCTAACCCTCACCCTAAACCTAACCCTAACACTAACCCTAATCCTAACCCTTACCCTAACCATTATCTAAACCCTAACCCTTACCCTCACAATCACCCTAATCCTAACCCTCACACAAACCCTCACCCTCAACGTCACCCTCACCTTGAACCGAACCTTAACAATAACCATAAACCTAACCCTAAACATAACCCTAATCCTAACCCTAAACCTAACCCCAAACCTAATCCTAAACCTAACCTAACCCTCACCCTCATCCTATCCCTCACCCTAACACTAAGCCTCACCCAGACCCTAACCCTAACACTAACACGAAACCTAACCCTAACCTTCACACTCACCCTAAATCTAATCCTAACCCAAACCCTCACCCTCACCCTAACCCTAACCCTAACAATAACCCTAAACCTAACCCTAAACCTAACCCTAAGCCTCACCCTCACCCTTACCCTAACCCTAACCCTAACCCTCACCCTCACCATAACCCTAACCCTAATCCTAAACCTAACCCTAATCCTCAACCTCACCCTAACCCTCACCCCAACCCTAAACCTCACCCCAAACCTAACCCTAAACCTAAACCTAACACTAACCCTCACATTCACCCTAAATCAAACCCTAACCCAAACCCTCACCTTCACCCTCACCCTAACCCTAACCCTAACAATAACCCTAACCCTAACCCTCACCCTGACCCTAGCCCTAACCCTAACCCTCACCCTCACCCTCAACCTCACCCTCACCCTCACCCTAACTCTAATCCTAACCCTCACGCTAACCCTAAACCTAACCCAAATGCTAACCCTAACCCTCATTCTCACCCTCACCCTCACTCTCAACCTCACACTCACCCTCACCCTCACACTATCCCTCAGCCTAAACCTCACCCTAACTCTAACCCTAACACTAATCCTCACCCTATCCCTTACTCTAACCCTAACACTCACCCTCATCCTAACCCTCAACCTAACCCTAACCCTAAAACTAATCCTCACCCTATCCTTCACCCTAACCCTCAAACTCACCCTAAATCTAACCCTAACCCAAACCCTCACGCTCACCCTCACCCTAACAATAACCCTAACCCTAACCCTCACTCTAATGCTAACCCGAAACCAAACCCAAACCATCACCCTCACCCTAACCCTCACCATCATCCTAACCCTCACCCTAAACCTAACCCTCTCCCACACCCTAATTCTCACCCTCACCAAAATCCTCACACTCACCCTAACCCTCACCTTCACCCTAAACATCACCCTAACCCTAAGCCTAAGCATAATCCTCACCCTAACCCTAAGCCTAACAATAACCCTAAACCTAAAGATAACCCTAACCCTAACCCAAACACTCACCCTAAACGTAACCCTCACCCTAACCCTCAACCTAACCCTAAAGCTAAACCTAACACTCACCCTCACCCTAACCCTAACCCTAACACTTTTCATCACCCTAAACCTAACCCTAAGTTTAACACACACACAAACACTAACCCTCACCCTAACCCTCACTCTAACCCTCACCCACACCCGAAACCTCAACCTCATCCTCAGCCTCATCCTCACCCTAAACATCACCCTAAACCTAACACTCACCCTAACCCTCACCCTAAACATTCACCCTAACCCTAACCCTCACCCTAACCCTCACCCTCACCCTAAACCTCATTGAAACTCTAACCCTTACCTAACCGAAATCCTCACCCTCACCCTCACCCTAAAACAAAACTCTTTGCCTCACCCTAACCCTCACCCACACACTCCCCTTAAACTTAACCCTAACCATAACACTCAACCTCATCCTCACCTTAATCCTAAACCTAACAATATCCCTAATCCTCAACCTAACCCTAACCCTAAACCTCACATTCACCCTAAACCTAACCCTAATCCTAAACCTCACTCTCACCCTCAACCTCACCCTCAGGCTAACCCTAACCCTAACCCTAATCCTAACCCTAACACTCACCCTCAACCTCACCCTAACTCTAAACCTAACCCTAACACTCACCCTCACCCTAACCCTAACCAAAACCCTAACCCTCACCCTAACCCTAATGCTAACTCTAGCACTCACCCTCACCCTAAACCTCAACCTAATCTTTACCCTCACCCTAACCCTAACCCTAACCCTAATCCTCACACTAAACCTAACCCTCACCCATACCCTATCCCTTACCCTAAACAAAACACTTACCCTCACCCTAACCCTCACCCTAACACTTTCACTCACCCTAACCCTAACCCTAACACTCACACAAACCCTAACCCTCACCCTAACCCTAACACCCTTCCCCACCCAAATCCTCACCCACACCCAAACCATTACCCTCACCCTAACCCTCACCCTCACCCTAAACATCACCCTCACCCTAACAGTCACCCTAACCCTAAACCTAACCCTAATTCTTACCTAACAGAAACCCTCACCCTAACCTCAACCTCACCCTAACCCTAACTCTGACACTTACCTAACCGAAATCCTCACCCTCACCCTCACCCTCATCCTAACCCTTACCCTGACGCTAACCTTAAACCTAAACCACAAACTAACACTAACCCTCACCCTAAACCTTACCCTAACCCTAACCCTCAACCTAATCCTAACCCAATCATAAAAATAACCCTAAACCTAACCCTAAACCTAAACCTAACACTCACACTAACCTTCAACCTCACCCTATCCCTACCTCTAACCCTAACCCTAACCCTCAGCCTCACCCTCACCCTCACCCTAACCCTAACCCTAACAATAAACCTAACCCTAAACCTAAACCTAAACATCACCCTAACCCTAACCTGAAACCTCACTCTCAATCTCACCTTAACACTAACAATAACAATAACCCTAACCCTAACCCTAACCCTCACCCTAACCCTAACAATAACCCTAATCTTAACCTTAAACCTAACCCTAATTCTGACACTATCCTTAACCCTAATCCTAACTCGTA
Organism: Dipodomys merriami; assembly: GCF_024711535.1. Lineage (NCBI taxonomy): Eukaryota > Metazoa > Chordata > Mammalia > Rodentia > Heteromyidae > Dipodomys > Dipodomys merriami. The sequence goes on along the minus strand of NW_027206080.1, from coordinate 622,702 downwards.
AAATAATCAATATTTTAAACCTAACCCTCACCCTCACAATCACCCTAAAACTAACCCTAACAGTAACCCTCACCCTCAACTTCACCCTCACCCTAAACCTAACCCTAAAAATAACCCTAACCCTAACCCTAAATGTAAACCTAACCCTCACCCTCACCCTAACCCTAACCCTAATCCTAAACCTAACACTAACCCTCAAATTCACCCTATCCCTCACCATAACACTAATCCTCACCCAAACCCTAACCCTAACCCTAACCCTAATCCTCACACTCACCCTAAATCTAACCCTAACCCAAAACCTCACCCTCACCCACAACCTCACCCTCACCCTCACCCTAACCCTAACCCTAACCTTAACCCTAAAAATAACCCTAACCCTCACGCTTACCCTAACCCTCACCCTAACCCTAACCCTCACGCCACCCCTAACCCTAACCCTAACCCTATACCTAACCCTAACCCTCACACTCACCCTAAATCTAACCCTAACCCTAACCCTAACCCTAACCATCACCCTCACCCTAACCCTAACCCTCACCCTCACCATCACCCTAACCCTAACCCTAACCCTAATCTTCACTATCACCCTCACCCTCACCCTCACCCTAACTCTAACCCCAACCCTCATGCTAACCCTAACCCTAACCCTAATGCTAACCCTAACCCTCACCCTCACTCTCACCCTCAACCTCATCCTCACCCTCACCCTAACACTAACCCTCAGCATAAACTCACCCTATCCCTAAAAATAATCCTCACCCTATCCCTCACCCTAACCCTAACACTCACCCTCATCCTAACCCTCACCCTAACACTTACTCTTACGCTAAACCTAACCCTCACCCTCATATTAAACTTCACTCTAACCCATACCTCACCCTAAACCTCCCCCTTCCCCTAACCCTCACCCTCACCCTAACCCTCACCGTAACCCTAACCCTAAACCTAAACCTAACCCTCACCATAACCTTCACTCTAATCCTAACCCTAAACCTAACCCTCACCCTCCCCCTAACCCTCAACCAAACCCTTACCCTCACCCTCACCCTAATGCCAACCCTAACCCTTACCCTCACACTAACCCCAACCCTCACCTTAATCCTATCCCTAACCCTCAGCCTCACCCTCAATCTCACCCTAACCCTAACACTCACCTTAACCATAATACTAACCCTAATACTCACCCTATCCCTAACTCTCACCATCACCCTCAACCTCACCCTCGGCCTAACCCTAACACTAACCATAATCCTAACCTTAACCCTTACCCTCAACCTCACCCTAACTCTAACCCGAACCCACACCCTCACCCTAACCCTAACCCTTTCCCTAACGCTCACCCTAACCCTATCATTCACCCTAACCCTCACCCTCACCCACACTCTAACCATAACCCAACCCTCACCCTCACACTAACCCTCACCTTAACCCTAACACTAACCCTAACCCAAACCCTAACCCTAATCCTAAACCTAAACGTAAACCTCACCCTCACCCGCACCCTAAACCAAACCCTCACCCTCACCCTCACCCTCATCTTCATCCTAACCCTAACCCTAAAAATAACCAAAACCCTAACCCTAACCTTAACATTCAACCTAAATCTAACCCTAACACTAACCCTAACACACACCCTAAACCTAGCCCTCACCCACACCCTCACCCTAATCCTAAACCTAACCCTAACCCTCACCTTCACCTTAACCCTCATCCTAACCCTTAGCCTCACCCTAACGCTAACCCTTTCCCTAAATCTAACCCTCACTCTAAACTGAACCCTCAGCCTATCCCTCACCCTAACCCTAAATCTAACTCCAACCCTCACCTTCACCCTAAACCTCACCCTAACCCTTACCCTCACCCTAACCCTAACCCTAATCCTCATACTAATCCTAACCCTAAACCTTACCCTCAGCCTAACCCTCACCCTGACCCTAACCCTTACCCTCACTCTAACACTAACCCTAAACCAAACCCAAACCATCACCTTAACCCTAACCCTCACCATCATCCCAACCCTCACCCTAACCCTAACCCTCAGCCATACCCTAATCCTCACCCTCACCAAAATCCTCACCCTCACCCTCACCCTAAACATCACCCTAAACCTAACCCTTAACCTAACCCTAACCGTAACTCTCACCCTAATTCTAAGTGTAACAATAACCCTCAACCTAACCCTAACGCTAAACCTAACACTCACCCTCACCCTAACCCTCACCCTAACATTTTTCATCACCCTAAACCTAACAATAAGTTTAAAACTCACACAAACTCTAACCCACACCCTAACCCTCACCATTACCCGAACACTCACCCTAACCCTAACCTTCACCCTCACCCTAAACATCACCCTAAACCTAACACTCACCCTAACCCTAACCCTAACATTCACCCTAACCGTAACCCTCACCCTAACCCTCATCCTAACCCTAAACCTCACCGAAACCCTAACCCTTACCTAACCGAAACCCTCACCCTAACCCTAACCCTAAACCTCACCCTCACACTCACCTAAAACCTAAACCTAACCATAACACTCAACCTCACCCTCACCCTCACCCTAACCCTAACCCTAACAATAACCCAAACCCTAACCCTAAACCTAAACCAAACCCTCACCCTCATCCTAACACTAACTCTAACCCTAAGCCTCACCCTCACCCTCAACCCAACCCTAAACCTAAACCTAACCCTAACCCTCACACTCACCCTAAATCTAACCCTAACACAAACCCTCACACTCACCCTCACCCTCAGTCTAAACCTAACACTAACAATAACCATAACCATAAACCTAAACCTAACACTCAACCTCACCCTCACTCAAACACTATCACTCACCCTAACAGTCACCGTCACCCACACCCTCACCATAACCCTAACCCTCACGCTCACTCTAACACTCACCCTAACCTTTTACCTCAACCTAACCCTAACCCTAATCCTAACTCTAACCTATATACTAACCCTAACGTAAAGCTAAACCTAACCCTAACACTAACCCTTACCCTCACCCACAACCTCAACCTCACCCTCAGACCAAACCTAACCCTAACCCTAATCCTAACCCTAACCTTAACCCTCACCCTCATCCTAACCCTAACCCTAACAATAACCAAAACCCTAACCCTAACCTTAACCCTCAACCTAACTCTAACCCTAACTCTAAACCTAACACTCACCCTAACCCTAGCAATCACCCTCAACCTCACCCTCACCCTAACCGTAAACCTAACCCTAACCCTCACCTTCACCTTAACCCTCATCCTAACACTTATCCTCACCCTAACCCTAACCCTTACCCTAAACCTAATCCTCAATATAAACCTAACCCTCAGCCTAACCCTCACCCTAACCCTAAAGCTAACTCCAACCCTCACCTTCACCCTAAACCTCACCCTAACCCTTACCGTCACATGCACCCTAACCCTAACCCTAAACCTAATCCTCACACTAATCCTAACCCTAAACCTTATCCTCAGCCTAACCCTCACCCTAACCCTAAACCTAACCCTCACTCTAACGCTAACCCTAAACCAAACCCAAATCATCACCCTCACCCTAACCCTCACCATCATCATAACTCTCACCCTAACCCTAACCCTCACCCACACCCTAATCCTCATCCTCACCCAAACCCTCACCCTCACACTAACCCTCACCCTCACCCTAAACATCACCCTAACCCTAAACCTAAACCTAACCTTTATCCTCAACCTAACCCTAACCCTTACCGTAACCCTAATATTCAGTCTAAACCTAACCCTCAGCCTAACCCTAACCCTACCCCTCACCCTCACCCTCACCCTAACCCTAACCCTAACACTAATCCTAAACCTCACACTCACTCTAACCCTAACCCTAACCCTCACCATCACACTAGCCCTCACCCTAACACTCACTATAACCCTAACCCTCAATTTCACCCTAACACTCACCCTAACCTTAACCCTTACCCTCACCCTAACACTAAACCTAATCCTAACCCTAACCCTTACACTAACCCTAACCCTCACCCTAACCCTAACCCTAACCCTAACACTCACCCTCACCCTCACCCTAATCCTCAGCCTAATCCTAACCCTAAGCATTATCCTAACCCTAACCTTCACACTCACACTCACCCTAAATCTAACTCTAACCCTAACCCTCACCCTCACCCTAACCCTAACCAAAACCTTAGCCCTCACCTAACCCTCACCATAACCTTAATGCTAACTCTACCACTCACCCTCACCATAAACCTCACCCTAAACTTTACCCTCACCCCCTCCCTAACCCTAACCCTAAACCTAATCCTCACACTAAACCTACCCTCACCATCACCCTAACCCTCACCCTATCACTTTCACTCACCCTAACCCTAACCTTAACACTCACACAAACCCTAACACTCACCCTAACCCTAACCCTCTTCCACACACTAACCCTCACCCACACCCGAACCATTACCTTAACCCAAACCCTCAACCTCACCCTAAACATCACCCTAACCCTAACACTCACTCTAACCCTAAACCTAACCCTAATCCTTACCTAAGCGAAACCCTCACCTTAAACCTCACCCTCACCCTAACCCTAACCCTAACCCTAAAAATAACCCTAACCCTAAACCTAAACATAAACCTAACCCTCACACTAACCCTAACCCTCACAAGAACTCTAACTCTAACACTAACCCTCAGCCTCACCCTCACCCTAAACCAAAACCTAACCCTAACAATAACCAAAACCTTAAACCTAAACCTAAACCTCACCCTAACCCTAACCCTAACCCTAAACCGCACTCTCAATCTCACCCTAACCCTAACAATAACGATAACCCTAACCCTAACCCTAACCCTAAACTTAACCCTAATCTTCAGCCTGACCCTAACCCTTACCCTCACCCTCACCCTCAACCTCACCCTCACCCTCACCCTAACAATACTCCCCAGCCTAAACCTCACCCTAACCCTAACCCTAACACTAATACTCACCCTATCCCTCACCCTAACCCTAACACTCACCCTCACACTAACCCTAACCCTAACACTAATCCTCACCCTATCCCTCACCCTAACCCTCACACTCACCCTAAATCTAACTCTAACCCAAACCCTCATCCTCAACATCAACATTACCCTAACCCTAATCCTAACAATAACCCTAACCTGAACTGTAAACCTAACCCTAACCCTCACCCTAACCCTAACC